>NC_134690.1:170898594-172098594 GCF_050947455.1 Rhinoderma darwinii | reverse complement strand
AGCGGACCCAGCATCGCTCGCAGTATCTGTGTCCGATGCCAGCATCTCATACGCCTCCTCTGTGGAAAATGTTTTGCGGGCCATTTTTTATTTTTGTGTACAGTAAATGTTTATGTACACTTGTATACTGTAGAAAGTGTATACAAAAAAATGTAGAATAGAACTTTTTTTTTTTTACATAAAACGCTAAATACTAACACTAACGTACACTAATATATTTTTTTTATTTTATGACACTATAACTGACTAACACTAAACTACACTTGCAAAAAGACGATGACTAACTGACAATCACAGACTGACTGACGCTAACTGACTGAGACTAACTGACGCTGACGAACAGGCGGTCTAACGATGACGAACAGGCGGTCTGACGATGACTAACGGACGATCTGACGCGATCAGGCGATCTGACACTAACGGGCAATCTGACGCTGATAGGTTGTCTGACGCTGACTAAATTGACGCTGACTAACACTGACTAAATTGACGCTGACTAACACTGACTAAATTAACGCTGACTAACACTGACTAAATTGACGCTGACTAACACTGACTAAATTGACGCTGACAAACACTGACTAAATTGACGCTGACAAACACTGGCTAAATTGACGCTAACTAACACTGACTACATCTGACTAAACTAACTAAAGGTTTTTTTTTAGATTTTTTTTAAATAAAAATAAAAAAAAAGAAGTAACAAAAGAAATGCTCCCTTATAGACTGGGAGAGGAGGGGAGGGGTGATCACAGTTTGGGACTGCGATCAAGGGGTTAATGTGGGTTTTAAAGGACGAGTGTCGCAAAAAAAATTTTTTTATATCAATTTGCTTTTAGTGTTTTATTAAAAAAAAAAATATTTATTTGTGTGTTTGTACTTTTTTTTTTTTTTTCACTTTTTCTTGTCTATGGGGGCTGCCATTTTTTTTTCCATTTCTGTATGTGTCGATTAACGACACATAAAGACATGGAATACGGCACATACAGCCCCATAGTGAATGCGAACGGTGGCCCGTTCCATCCACTATGCGCCGCTCCCACACCGTCCAAATTGAAGGTCTTCGGCCGAGCGACGTCCGGCGCCATTTTCTTGTGGACCGGAAGCCGCGGCCGGACAGTAAGATTACTACTTCCGGTCGCGGCTTCCGTACTTGTGCACTTGGAGCAGACGGAGCGGACGGACCGGAGGGAGCGGCGGCGGCAGGAGCAGGTAAGTTTTTTCTGTGTATGTACGTGTTTTACTGTGTGTTTACTACTGTATGTAAACCTACTACACTGTGTGTTAGCTCAAAAAATGGCGACACACAGTGTAGGAGGTTTGACCGTTCAATCCCCTCCTTTCTCCTGGCACTAGCCAGGATAAAGGAGGGGGGATTCTGTGAGCTCACTAGAGCGAGTGAGTTTTCTAAAATTTTGCAGCATAAAGCAATGTTGCTTTACCACATGCCAATGCTGCAATTTTGGGAATTGCTCCATCTAGTGACCAGCACTGGGAAATGTTATAAATTAGAATCTAATTTATAATATTTCCTGACTCGTGAAAAAATTAAAAAAATTAGAACAATGTTTAATCACTTATACACTAACTGTTTAACTAAAAAAAAATTTTTTCTAGCGACACATTACCTTTAAGTCTTTTTTTCTTCAACACTTGTTGCACACGACGGCTGCAGGCTCTGATCTCCTCCACTTCCTGACTCCAACAGAAGAGATCAGAGCCTGTGACGTTGAGCTCTAACGTGCTAAGCTCCAATTGATTAGTCTGTACAGACTAATCAATCGGAGCCTCTCTAACAAAGGACAGCTTCGATTGGTCCCTTGTACTCTGCCTGGACATCAGGGCAGACGGACTACACAGTTAACCGCCGCTTTGGTGTAGCGCCGTGCAGCGGTTAACTTTTAAAGTGCACGTCAAGGTGCATGAACTTACTTCACAGCTTGACGTGCAGTTACGTCAAGGTGCGGGAAGGAATTAAAGGCTATGCAAACCTTTTGAAAGTTTTTTTTATTTATTTTTTAATAAAAAAGGTCAATCAGTGTGATTGGTGCAACTTTCTAAATAGTTTTTATTAAAACATTTTTTTACGTTTTGAGGTACAGCTGCTCTGTATTCTCAATACAGAGCAGCTGTATCGTTCGCTAAATCCTGTTCCCATTAGGTACGCGGGACTGACTGGTTCAGTGACAGCTGGTCCTGCGTGGCTCTGACACTCCAGGATTCACCTGTAATCTATCACATCTAAGATCATAACTTGGATGTGATAAATTACAGGTGGATCCTGTGTGTCAGAAACATGCAGAACCCGCTGACACTGAACCCATCAGGTCATACCGAACGATAGAGAATACAGAGCAGCTGTATCTCAAAAAGTAAAATTATTATTAATTTTTTTCCAAATCAAGTTTTTATTAAAGTTTTCAAAACATAAAACATTTTACATTTGATTTAATGAACCGTCCGGGTATACAACACCCTATTCACATTTAGAACAGAGAATCCGTGACTGCTGTAAGAAGAATAGAAGGAGAGTGAAGGCGGTAAGTATACAGATACCCAATCTGACATTAACCCCTTTACGACATCCCACCATCTTTTGACGGCAGGCGGTGCATGTGTTTAGTCTACAGCAGGGGTCTCAAACACGCGGGCCGCATGCGGCCCCTGAGGCTGTTATCTGCGGCCCGCAGGACACAGAGCCGATAGTATAGGCTCTGCTCCGGGACTCTGTGGAATCCCTTGACATTGCTACCCATATATGGACAGTGTTGTCATGGTCTTCCCCTGAGCTGAGTCCCGGGCAGAGTGCTAGTATAGGCTCTGCTCTGGTACCCTGTGGAATCCCCTGACATCGCTGTCCATATATGGACAGTGTTGTCAGGGTCTTCCCCAGAGCAGAGTCCCGGGCAGAGCGCTAGTATAGGCTCCGCTCCGAGACACTGTGGAATCCCATGACATTGCTGTCCATATATGGACACGCTATGTCGGGCTTCCCCAGAGTCGGAGTCCCGGGCAGAGCGCTAGTATAGGCTCTGCTCTGGAGCTCTGTTGAATCCCCTGACATCGCTGTCCACATATGGACAGCGATGTCTAGGGCTTCCCCAGAGTTGGGCAGTGATGTCAGGAGCACAGCTGGAGTCCCAGTAGGAGCGCTACTAGCCCGGGACTCCAGCTCTGGTGTTGCCCCTGACATCTCTGCCCGTATATGAACAGTAATGTCTGAAGCAGAGCTGGAATCCCAGGCAGAGTGCTAGAAGCAGCTCTTCTCCAGGACTCCAGCTCTGGGCAAGCCCCTGACATCATTGTCCATGTATGGACACTGATGTCAGTGGCTTCCCCAGAGTTCCGGAGCAGAGCCTATACTAGTGCTCGTCTCTGGGACCCCGGCTCTGGGGTTGCCCCTGACAGCACATTCCGGTCCAGGAGGATCCCCTGACGTCAATGTGTATGGACAGTGACGTCAGGGGCTACTCCAGCAGAGGAATCCCTGGCCAAAGCGTCGGTAACGCTCGTGCTGGGGATTCCACTCCTAGAAGGAGCCCCAATGGAGCTATCTACTGGGGGGGTGTGTGGCACTATCTACAAGGGGTGTTTTTGGCATTATCTACAGAGGGCACTGTGGCAGCATCTACAGAGGGCACTGTGGCATTATCTAGGGGTGTGTGGTATTATCTACAGAGGGCACTGTGGCATTATTTACAGAGGGTACTATGGCAGTATCTACAGAGGGCACTGTGGCACTATCTTAAAAGTGGCTGCCCAATCTTGACATTTGTGTGTCTGCCAAATGCTGCCAACTGAGCCGCCGGACTGCATTTAGCGACACTTAAACTGGATTGTTGAAATAAGCATGTGGAGAAATCTCGCAAAGTTTAAACCTAGTGCTATTATAGTAATGTGGTATTGTTATAGTAATGTAGTATTCTTATAGTAATGTAATAGTATTATAGTAATGTAGTATTGTTATAGTAGTATAGTATTGTTATAGTAATGTAGTATTATAGTAATGTAGAATTATTATAGTAATGTAGTATTACTATAGTAATGTAATATTTTATTTTCTATATGTTTTTATTGAGAAATACGCAAAAAGACATAAATAAAACAGGCGATTTGTATATTTCGGCTCGCAGGCCTGCCATAAAATTACTTATTTTCATATTAAATCAATCGTAAAGCAGACCTAGGTAATTAGTACATCAAACCATATGTGACATTACTAATAAGCTACAGGTTATGCAAAGAAGATGCCCGCTCGGTCAGGTCTTCCGTTAATCATCAGGAGCATTTCTCTAAAGCATCAACAATAACAAAAACAATAACAGGTGACTATCATGAGACAATTATGAAAGTAGTTGTAACTACTAGGATGCTCTGCAGTTTTATTTGAGGTATTAATATTATTTCAGAGGAGAGGAGGTCAAGGAATGACCGTATAACGGGCTTTTAGTGAAGTCTAGTCAACTCTGCCACGTTTTTAAGAATTTTACATGAGCTCCACTCTCCCATCCAGCTAGTGCCTCCATTCTAAAAATCTGTCAAATTTTTTCCAACCATTGAGGGATGGTAGATGGGGACGCGGATTTCCATTGCAAAGGGATGAGTAGTTTAGCTGCCGTCAACAAATGGGTTACTACTGAATGCTTCGCCGGCCGAACTGAAGTGTTAGGTAGCCACAACACCACAAGTTCAGGAGTGATACGTAAGTCTATCTTACATATTACATTTATAAGTCTCGTTACCTCAGACCAAAAGGCCTTTAGGACTGAACAATGATACCATATATGTGAGATAGTCCCCCAACTCCGATCTGCATCTCCAGCACAACTCATCAGTGGTAAGCCGCCATTTACAGAGTAGCTGGTGGTTCTATACCATCTCGTAAGTGTCTTAAAGAAGTTCTCCTGGATCTTAACACAGCTAGAAAATCCGTGTGAGTTGTCAGAACAGTAGAGACTTCAGAAGGAGTAAAAGTGGTGGAAAGCTCCTTTTCCCATGCCAACAAATATCTAGGTTTAGGCGGGGCTGCTAACTGCAGGATTTTAGTATATATTTTAGAGAGAAGGCCTTTGGGGAGGCTTGGGAACAACAAATAATGTTCTAGCCAATTAATGTCCCGCAGGGGTTGTGTATATTTTGTACAAAATTCTTTACATACCGTAGTGAAGTAATGTAGTATTATTATAGTCATTTAGTATTGTATTATAGTGATGTAGTATTATTAAAATAGTTCAAATAACTAATTGATTAACAATAATTTTGTATTGTATTAACTTTGAAAGTAATGCGGCTCGTCAACTTCACATTTTTTCTATATGTGGCCCACTTACCTGGCCGAGTTTGAGACTCCTGGTCTACAGCGACGTCTTTTGGCATTGCTGTAGAGGAGGCTGATGAGCGCTCCTCCTCTAAGCAGGAGCTTTAACCCCTTGAGTACCCAGCTCATTTTGGCCTTGAGGACCAGACCCATTTTTTCAAATCTGACATGTGTCACTTTATGTGGTAATAACTCCGGAATGCTTTTACCTATCCAATTGATTCTGAGATTGTTTTCTCGTGACATATTGTACTTTAGTTTAGTGCAAAAATTTGGTCAATAAATTCATTGCTTATTTGTGAAAAACACCAACATTTAGCGAAAATATGAAGAAATTATGATTTTTCCAATTTTAAATGTATCTGCTTGTAAAACAGATGGTAATACCACACAAAATAGTTACCAATTAACATCTCCCATATGTCTACTTTATGTTTGCATCGTTTTTTGAACATCCTTTTATTTTTCTATGACCTCACAAGGCTTAGAACTTTAGCAGCAATTTCTCATATTTTTAAGAAAATTTCAAAAAGCGATTTTTTCAGGGACGAGTTCAGTTCTGAAGTGGTTTTGAGTGCCCTATATATTAGAAACACCCATAAAACACCCCATTTTGAAAACTGCACCCCTCAAAGTATCCAAAACATCATTCAGAAAGTGTTTCAACCCTTTAGGCGTTTTACAGGAATTGAAGGAAAGTAGAGCTGAAATTTTTCAAATTTTTTTTTTTTTTTACAAAATTCATATGTAATACATTTTCTTCTGTACCACAGAAGGTTTTACCTGAGAAACGCAACTCAATATTTATTGCCCAGATTCTGCAGTTTTTAGAAATATCCCACACGTGGCCCTAGTGCGCTAATGGACTGAAACACAGGCCTCAGAAGCAAAGGAGCACCTCTTGGATTTTGGGGCCTCCTTTTTTCAGAATATATTTTAGGCACCATGTCAGGTTTGAAGAGGTCTTGTGGTGCCAAAACAGTGGAAACCCCCAAAAGTGACCCCCATTTTTTAAACTACACCCCTCAGGGAATTTATCTAGGGGTATAGTTAGCATTTTGACCCCACAGGTATTTTGCTATATTTTCTGGAGTTAGTCTGTGAAAATGAAAATCTACTTTTTTTCTGGAAAAACGTAAAAATTTCTAATTTTTGCAAGAAATAAAGGAGAGAAAGCACCCCAACATTTGTAAAGCAATTTCTCGCGATTACGGAAATACCCCATATGTGGTAATAAACTGCTGTTTGGACCCACAGCAGGGCTCAGAAGGGAAGGACCCCCATTTGGATTTTGGAGCTCTGATTTTACTGGAATGGTTTTCAGTGCCGTGTCACGTTTGCAACGCCCTGGAGGGACCTAAACAGTGGAATCCCCCCAAAAGTGACCCCATTTTGGAAACTATACCCCTCAATGAATTTTTCTAGTGGTATAGTTATCATTTTGACCCCACAGGTTTTTTGCTGAATTTATTGGAATTAGTCTGTGAAGATGAAAAGAGACTTTTTTTTGGAAAAAACACAGAATTTTCTCATTTTTATAAGGAATAAAGGAGAAAAAGCACCTCAAAATTTGTAAAGCAATTTCTCCTGATTACGGAAATACCCCATTATGTGGTAATAAACTGCTGTTTGGACCCACGGCAGGGCTCAGAAGGGACGGAGCACCATTTGGATTTTGCAGCTCAGATTTTGCTGAATTGGTTTCTGGGGGCCATGTCGCCTTTGCAGAGTCCCTGAAGTACCAGTACAGTAGAAATTCCCCAGATGTGATCCCAATTTGGAGACTATACCCCTGAAAGAATTAAATTAGAGGTGTAGTGAGCATTTTGAGCCCTCAGGTGTTTTATAGATTTTATTAGAATTGGTCCGTGAAAATGAAAACATTTTTTTTTTCCAATAACCTGTAGCTTTAGCTCAGAATTTTTCATTTCCACAAGGAATACAGGAGAAAAGACACCCCAAAATGTGTTACACAATTTCTCCTGATTACGGAAATACCCCATATGTGGTTGTAAACGGCTATTTGGACGGCAAGGGTCTAAACGGAAAAAGTGCAATTTCGTTTTTGGAGTGGAGATTTTACAAAAAATTTTTTTACGCCATGTTGCATTGCGCTGAGGTACGAGTACAGTGAAAACTCCCGAGAAGTGACCCCATTTAGGAAACTACACCCCTCAAGGAATTCATCTAGAAGTGTAGTGAGCATTTTGACCCCCAAAGGTTTTGCAGAAATTAGTGCACAGTGGATGTTGCTGATTGAAAATTGACATTTTCCACATATATGCTATTTCAGTGCCCAATGCGTTGGGCCCAGCTTGTACCACTGCAGACATACGCCCCATAAATTGTTAAGCGGTTCTCCAGAGTACGGTAATACCCCATATGTGGTCATAAACCGCTGTTTGGGCACACTGCCAGGCCCAGAAGGAGCGCCATTTGGCTTTTGGAGCGCAGATTTTGCTTGGTAGTAGTTTTGTTTAGTGTTTTACTGGTGTTTCAGTTTATAATGTGGGGGCATATGTAATCTGTGCGGAGTACATACATTTTTTGCGTGACACACTGTCGTTTTTATTGGTACCATGTTTGGCTACGCGCGACTTTTTATTCCATTTTTTTTGGAAACAACGTGACCAAAAAAGGAAATTCTGCCATTGTTTTTTATGGTATTTTTTTTACGGTGTTCACCGTGCGGGATAAATAATATGATATTTTTTTAGGTCAGGCCGATACGAACGCGGCGATACCTATTATGTCTAGTTTTTGTCTTTTTTTTCATTTTTTTTCTAATTATAAATGGCTTGATCAGGGAAACAAGGCGATTATTGTTTTTATTACGTAAAACTTGTATTTATTTATTTATCTAAAACTTTTTTTTTACTTTTTTTTCACTTTTTATTTTACACATACTAGGGGACTGGAAGATCTGATCTTCTGATCCCCTGTACAATACACTGCACTACTTCTGTATGTACTGATGTAGTGCAGTGTATTGTAACTGTCACTTTACAACTGACAGTTGAGCCTATTATGTCCTGCCTTGGGCAGGACCTAGTAGGCTCCCGTACCTGGCAACCAGGAAGCCGTTGCTAGGCTTCCTGGTTGCCATTGCAACCATCAGAACCCCGCGATTTTTCGCGGGGGGGGGGGCAATGGGGTTCAGAGGGAGCCCCCTCCCTCTGTATCAATCACTTAAATGCCGCTGTCGCTATTGACAGCGGCATTTAAGGGGTTAAACTACAGCGATCGGAGAGGACAGTGATCGCTGTAGTTGCAGTGGGATGTCGGCGGTATATTACAGCCGACATCCGATGAAGATGGAGCGAGCACAGCTCCTGTGCCCGCTTCATCCTCAGGGCGTTACTATACGCCCATTTTCGGGAAGGGGTTAATAAAAATAGTGTTTTTTTTTTTTACACCGCTTTCTCTGATCTCCTCACGTATCTCACAGAAGTGAGGAGATCAGAGAAAGTGACAGGAGCTTTCTCCTGCAGACGACGTCACAGACGGCTGTGATTGGTCAGTCTTCAGAGACTGACCAATCACAGCAATCGCCGGCATTGGGGACTGCTAATTGGTCCCCAGGCCGGTAGCAGAAACGGTTGTCTGTCAATGACAGCTGCCGCCGCTGTTCTGTCACTATGTGATTTCACATAGTGACAGTTTATTCCTGCGCCGTAATAGTACGTCGAAGGTACGCTGGAATAAGCGGCCAGCGACGTACTATTACGTCGAAGGTACGCAAGGGGTTAACTAAGAGCTCCTGATCTTAGAAAAGTCTGTTAAATACAGCTGGGGTTGGAAAACATTCGGACCCCAGCTGTTTAACCCTTTCATCACTACGGTCCATGACCGCGTCAAGATCAACTCCAAGGGAACTCCCCTATTTGATCGCGTCACTGGAAACCATTTGATGTGATAAAAGAGCAGGGAATCCCTCTGCAGTCAGCCCTGGGGACCTAGAAAGGACCCCAGGGCTGTCTGTTCAGTTTGGCTGCTGTTCGGGCACACTATGTGCTGCCCTAACAGCAGCCTGTGTCATAGTGACACAGTATACTGTATTAGCATACAGGAGTATGCTAATACATTACAAGTAAAAAATAAAGTTATAAATAAAGTTATCCCTTAAAGGGGTTGTCCAGGGAAAAAATTTCTAACCAGTTTCTGTTTGATTTCCATCGTCACTGCTGCTTTTTCTGTTTGTTTACATCCCTTGCTGTTTGTTTACATCCCTTACTGGCTGTTTCCTGTCTTGTAACCCACTATACCCAGTTGCATCCCCTCCCCCTTCCTCCAAAGCACCTCAGCTATTTGCATACTGCCACGCCCCTCTATGGTCACATGTCCTTCCCTGCTCTAATTCCAGATTACAGGCAGACACTCCTCCCTCCCTGCACACGGTCTGAGGCCGGATTACACCAGCGTGTGCCTTTTGCCTGCGCAAAAAACACGTCATTTTGTGCGCGCAAAAGGTACATAACAGCTCCGCGTGTCAGCCCAGTATGATGCGTGGCTGTGTGATTTTCGCGCAGCCGCCATCATTATGACACTCCGTTTGTATGTTTGTAAACAGAAAAGCACGTGGTGCTTTTCTGTTTTCATTCATACTTTTTACAGCTGTTGCGCGAATCACGCGCGTACCACGGAAGTGCTTCCGTGTGCTGCGATTGATTTTCACGCACCCATTGACTTCAATGGGTGCGTGATGCGCGAACAACACACAAATATTGGACATGTCGTGAGTTTTACGCAGCGGACACACGCTGCATGAAACTCACAGACAGTCTGCACGGCCCCATAGACTAATATAGGTCTGTGCGAGGCGAGTGAAAATCACGCGCGTTGCACGGACGTATTACACGTTCGTCTGAATAAGCCCTTACACAGTAATAATCATCATTATCCTTTGTGCCTCCATCTATCCCTGATCTAAGTACAGGCCCCCATCTCCCTCCCCCGCCCCTTCCACAGCCTGATAAATGTCAGGGTATGTTCACAGGCAAAGACGTCTCAAAATACGGAGCCGTTTTCAAGAGAAAACAGCTCCTGATTTTCAGAAGTTTTTTGTGCAAATCGCGATTTTTACTCCCGTTTTTGGAGCTTTTTTCACTATAGTCTATGGAAAACGGCTCCAAAAACGTCTCAAGAGGCTTCCTGCACTTCTTTTTCGCGGTCGTTTTTTTATGTGTAAAAAAACGCATCAAAAAACGCTCCTTTGGAACAGAACGCCGTTTTCCCATTGAAATCAATGGGCAGATGTTTGGAGGCGTTCTGCTTCGGATTTTTCGGTCGTTTTTCGGGAGTTTACGGCCCGAAAAAGGACGAAAATAGGCCGTGTGAACATGCCCTAAGTCTGCCCACTCCACCTAAGTCCGACATCTTGGTACACACAATCCAGTGAGCACATTTACCTCACCTGCTGCTGGATCTGTTCCAATAGATCCTGTATTAGGCCCTGTTCACACTGAGTTTTTTTGCTGGCAGAAAATTCTGCATCAAGATTCTGTCTTGAATTTGGAGGCAGATTTTGACCTGCCTGCACGCCGTTTGCCACGTTTTTTGCCCGCGGCCAAGGAAAAAAATGGGTGCAAAACGGGTTAAACACTACTCCAAACAATGGTAAAACGTTTCTTTTTTTTTTATACATAATTTACTATAAATGTATGTAAGGCCCCATACACACTAACGTGCTTTTGTGGGCGCAATTCCACCGAAAATCCATGAGAGAATTGCGGCCCCATTCATTTCTATGGGCCCATGCAAAAGACCGTGGTTTCCAAGGTCCGTGCATGGCCCAGGACCCTGGACCGCGGAAAGAACGGACATTTCTTAGTACGGCCGTGTTCTGCGGTCCAGGCTCATAGAAAATAATGGACGCGGCCATGTGCACGGCCCGCGATTTGCGGGTGGCTCGCGGGTGACACTCCGGGGCAGGCCGACACGAAGATCATGGCCGTGCACATGGCTACGGTCGTGTGCATGAGGCCTTAGTGTGTCTCACTATTTATAGATATTTTTATATATAAAATTTTGTGTATGTGTGTGTAATATATATATATATATATATATGTGTGTGTGTGTATATATATATATATATATATATATATATATATATATACACACACATACAAATTATATATATATACACACAGTGCGGGAACTACAAGTGTGAAGAAGGATGAGAAGGTGTGGACGACGAGATTGTCAGAGGAGGGGGCGTGTTCTGTGATTGATGACGCTCCGTGTCTTTGCTAAGATAGCACTTTCGACTGTGTAAAGACACGGCGCGTCATCAACTACCTTTAGGCTCTATTCACACGAGAGGGTCTGAGTGTCGGCCTATAAAAAAACGGCGGTTTTTGGTCAGTTTTCTCTGCCGTTTTGCATCTGTTCCGTTCCGGGCCATGCTTTCGTTTTTAACCCGTTTTGCACCCATTTTTTTCCTTGTCCGTTTTAAAAACGGATGAATTTCATTTGTCAATATCCTGCCACACACTGCCCCCTGTAGATAATGCCACACACTACCTTCTATAGATACTGCCACAGCCCCCCTGTAGGTAATGCCACACAGCCCCGCTGTAGGTAATGCCACACAGCCCCCTGTAGGTAATGCCACACAGCCCCGCTGTAGATAATGCCACATAGCCCCCCTGTAGGTAATGCCACATAGCCCCCCCTGTAGGTAATGCCACATAGCCCCCCCCCCTGTAGGTAATGCCACATAGCCCCCCCTGTAGGTAATGCCACATAGCCCCCCCTGTAGGTAATGCCACATAGCCCCCCCTGTAGGTAATGCCACATAGCCCCCCCCTGTAGGTAATGCCACATAGACCACCCTGTAGGTAATGCCACATAGCCCTCCCTGTAGATAATGCCACATAGCCCCCCCTGTAGGTAATGCCACATAGCCCCCCCTGTAGGCAATGCCACCCTCCGTACTTTCCTGTAGGGGACGGCTCTGGAGACATCTCTCACTTCATATATGAACAGTGAAGTGAGGTACTTCTCCTGGAATGGAATCCCCGGCCACATCGGCGGGGATTCCGCTTCAGAAGTCCCTGACGTCACTGTCCATATATGGACACAGTGAAGTCAGTGACTTCTCCTGGAGCGTAATCCCCGGCCACATCGGCGGGGATTCCGCTTCAGAAGTCCCTGACGTCACTGTCCATATATGGACACAGTGAAGTCAGTGACTTTTCCTGGAGCGGAATCCCCGGCCAATTCGCCGGTGATTCCGCTTCAGAAGTCACTGTGTCCATATATGGACACAGTGAAGTCCGTGACTTCTCCTGGAGCGGAATCCCCGGCCACATCGGCGGGGATTCCGCTTCATTAGTCCCTGACGTCACTGTCCATATATGGACACAGTGAAGTCTGTGACTTCTCTTGGAGCGGAATCCCTGGCCAATTCGCCGGTGATTCCGCTTCAGAAGTCACTGTGTCCATATATGGACACAGTGAAGTCTGTGACTTCTCCTGGAGCGGAATCCCCAATCCCGGGTTTGGGGATTCCGCTCCTACAGTGAGCAAATAAACACCCTCCTCCTCACATGCGCTTCGGACTGTGAGGAGGAGAAGGAGAGAGCGAGCTACGGCAGACACGGCCGTCACAGTGCACACCGACACCACATATTAAAACTTGCGCATGCGCAATGAAACACTGCTGCTGAAGACGCAGCCATATCATTTAACAGAGCATGCGTGGTAGTGTCAACCACGCATGCTCTAAGCAGATGGGGAAAACACGTGGTACAGTTACGTAATTTATGACGTAACCGTACACTGTGAAAACCGGAAGCCGCAAGTTAGGCGCGAATGGACGGGTATGCACAGGAAGTGCAAATTTTACATGGACAAGCGGTCACGTGACGGAAGAGGGGATACGACAATACATCCAGCTAATCAAACGTAAGTACATTACAAAGTTAAATGTTTTTTATTGTTTAGTTTAATTAAAAGTAATTTTTTACTTCCGGAAAACCCCTTTAATGGGATAAAAATAAAATAAAAAAATGAATTCATAAAAAGTTAAGAAAAGTCATTATTTAGCATAAAATATATTTTATTGCCCCTACACTAAATAAAAACAAAAAACCTACACATATTAGGTATCTAAACGACCGTAGTAACCTGAGGAATTAATCTAATGAGTTACTTAGCGTGAGACATGAACTGAATAAAAAATAAATAAACAAGAAAAACAATGCAGAGAATCGCTTTTTCCTATATTCACGCTGTAAAAATATTTTTTAGGTAGATTTAATTGGAGAGACACATTCCGAGGAAAGAAAAGGTGTTCAAAATTGATTTGCATAGGTTGTATTACTTTGATCATGTCAGTCAGGTAGAATGTGTAGTATGTAGTATTTTTTTTAGAGAGATGGTCATCGGCATGAATGATGGCTTTACTTCGGCTTGTGGTCTGGGTTATTGAAGCTGGCTTCTTGTAGCTTGAAGAAGGATTGTTTATGAATGATCTGGTAGAGTTTGGCTGGGGGAGCACAGTAGATTTGTTCTTTTTTCTTGAAGCAGGTTTCTTCTTAGAAATTGCACCAGGATTTTCCAGTAAAGGAACAGATTGATCTTTTGTTTTTCTGCTACGTTTCCTAAATTTTTTTTTCGTGATTGGAACAGAATTACTTTGAAGGCACATAGAACTATTTGCACCTTGTACAGGTGAATTGGCTTTAGTAAATGCTTCAGACTTGGCCTTGCAAGCTTTATTCCTGCCTCTGTCAGGGCTTAATAGAAGCCTGTCAAAATCACTATATACTGCAATACATTAGTACCCCTTGATAAAGCTACCGCGAAACGCGCGTCGGGGCTCATGGTGTGGTGTTCACCCTAAGGACTATTATGACTTATACTGGTTGGTACACTCTTTGGGACCGGGTTTGAACCTCGGTTACTCCCTTGCTATACTGTTTACACACATACTAGTGTGTCCTGTATGTTCCCTTCCTTGTATACTTGCTGTTCATCCATTGATTGTGTCATTGCATTGGCATGGCAACTTATATTACAGCAGTGGTTTCTGGATTTTCCCATTAATAGTATGCCTTTCTGAACTACCTTTTATATATAGGTTTTTCTGAGTATATTCTATAGTGTCATAATCGGGTGTTCCCCACTTCTTTGTATTTTAACTGTGTGTCTCATTTTAGGTCTTGATGGCCAATATGTTTTTATGTATTTCAATAAAGCGATGTGATTATTACAATGTACATATCTGTACTTGGTTCTATTTTTCCTTTGTGGATGCGTGATTTGTCCACATGTACATTTATAGGTATTCATTCTATATATTCTTTTGATATATGTGGACGTTAAATTGAAACGTTACTGTTCGGTCTGTAACTTTATAGGTATTCATCAATACATTAGTATTGCAGTATATAGTGTAAGCGATGTAACGATCACTGGTTGAAGTCCCCTTGGGGGACTAATAAAAAAAAAAGTAAAAATTAGTAAAATAAAGTTGTTTTTTTATGTAAAAAAAATTAAAAATTAAAAGTTCCCAAAAATTGTAGACGCCAGAATCGCTATTTTTTGGTCACCTCATCTCCCACAACAAATGAAATAAAAGGTGATCAAAACGTCGCATGTACCCCAAAATGGTATCATTAAAAACGACAGTTTATCCCGCAAAACAATAAGCCCTCATACAACTTAATCGATGGAAAAACAAAAAAGTTATGGCTCTTAGAATTTGGCGACACAAAATAAATGTTATTTTTTACTTGTAAAAGTAGTAAAATATAGAAAAATCTATATATATTTGGTATCACCGTAATCGTATTTACCCACAGAATAAAGTTAACATGTTGTTTTAATTGCACAGTGAATTCAAAAGTGCAAAAAACTATTCAGGAATCGCGTTTTTTTTCATTTTCTACCCCACAAATAATTTTTTCCCGTTTCCTAGTACATTATATGGCACAATAAATGGTGCTACAAAAAACTACAACTCGTCCCACAGAAATCAAGCCCTTATATGGCTTTTGGAAGGTAGGAAGGAAAAAACGAAAATGAAAATCTGAAAAATGGCTGCAGCGGGAAGGGGTTAAAGTACAACATCTCATACTGAATGTAAATACAAATATGGAGACATATTTTTCCCTAGTATATAGGAGGGCAGATTCCCAGATAAGCAATAAATACAGAATATATTGCAGTGACTTATAAGCAGTAGTGGGTTTTTCCATAAATTCTGTCCAAATTGCCCAGCGAAAGACAAAGCTGGAGTATTGGTTATTTTGAGATGCCAACATTTTCTCCATTGTCCAGTCCTGACGAATCTGGTTAATGAGGTTTTGGACTGTGAGAAGATCCGATGATTTCCAGGACCTTGCAATCAGTAATCTAGCCGGCATCAAAATATGTCCCTTAACCGTTCGGAGATTCCTTGGAAGACCCAAAAGTCCAATAAACACAAAGCCAGTGCCGGAGAGGGGAGGATATTGCAAACTATTAAAGTGAACGTGGCATTCCAGAAGTTGTACACTATTGGGCGTTTCCACCATGCATGGAAGAAGTCGCTCCTTTCACAGCAGTTACGTTGACATAAAGGAGGATATGATGGATTAAATCTCGAAGTTTGTGCAGTGGTTTTATACCATCTCATTAAAATTTTGAGTGCAATTTCCCAATGCGTTGAACTGTGGGAAGTTTACTTCGACCCTTTGATGGCCTGTTTCCATTCATTTAGTGTGAGGTTGATGTTCAAATCAATTTCCCAGGTCAAAAACTGGCCTGTTTTTTGGGACAGGTGAAGTTGCTGAAGGGCAGAGTTAGGGTATGTGCACACACACTAATTACGTCCGTAATTGACGGACGTATTTCGGCCGCAAGTACCGGACCGAACTCAGTGCAGGGAGCCGGGCTCCTAGCATCATAGTTATGTACGATGCTAGGAGTCCCTGCCTCTCCATGGAACTACTGTCCCGTACTGAAAACATGATTACAGTACGGGACAGTTGTCCTGCAGAGAGGCAGGGACTCCTAGCATCGTACATAACTATGATGCTAGGAGCCCTGCTCCCTGCACTGTGTTCGGTCCGGTACTTGCGGCCGAAATACGTCCGTCAATTACGGACGTAATTAGTGTGTGTGCACATACCCTAAAGCTAAGAAATGCCCTTGGTTTGCCGAGTGGACCTGTTGAAGTACTCCAAGGCCAGTTTAGGGATAGCTGGGGACTCTGGTGGCCATGACTGTAACAAATGAGTCTGAGGTACTTGAAAAATTCTCGTTTCGCGATGTTGTACGTATCTGATATGCTGGAACAAGACTTCATTGCAGACGTTCCAGGAGAAGATTCAATTGCGATATACCCACTTCTTTCCCAATTTTGAAAAGAGATGTCCGGTAGTTTGGATGCTAGATAGTGGAGTGGTAAATGTTTCAGCAATTTGAATTCCTCCACTTGTGTATTCCTAATAAGATATTTCCATGCAGCCAAAGATGTGGAAATCATAAGTAAACGATTCAGAGAATAAATAGGGCTTTGATCTTTGGGACTAAGTAAAGAGATTAGGGGGACTCCGGCTAAGGCTGGGTTCACACAACCTATTTTTAGGCGCAAACGAGGCGTATTATGCCTAGATTTACGCCTGAAAATACGGCTACAATACGTCGGCAAACATCTTCCCATTCATTTGAATGGGTTTGCCGACGTACTGTGCCGACGACCAGTAATTTACGCGTCGTCGTTTGACAGCTGTCAAACGACGACGCGTAAAATGACTGCCTCGTCAAAGAAGTGCAGGACACTTCTTTGAAACGTAATTTGAGCCGTTTTTCATTGAAGTCAATGAAGAACAGCTCAAGATTACGGGCGTCAAAGACGCCTCGCAAAATTCGAGGAGGAGCTTTTACGTCTGAAACGACGCAGCTGTTTTCTCCTGAAAACAGTCTGTCTTTTCAGACGTAAAAGCAAGTTCTTGTGTGCACATACCCTAAGTCTCTCTCAATGGCAACCCCTCTTAATTCCAAGTTAGTATTCCACCAATGGGGGAATTGGGATATTCGTGTGGATACATAATAATAGCTACCGTAATGTATAGGACTCCCATTCCTCCATCAGACCATGGACGCACCATGGTCGAGATGGGTACTCTGGATTTTCTCCCATTCCAGATAAAATTAGTAAGTAAACTGTAATTTTCACAGAAAAGTGACAGACACTGGAATAACAACAACACGAAAGACATACAAAATTATTGGAAGTATCATCATTTTAACTTTCGCCGTTTAGACAACATTTCAATTAGATGAGATATCTTTGGAATTAGGGGGAAGATAATATTTATCAAACAACTGTGAGCTAGGAATCATCAGGGAAAAGCCCAAATAAGTCAGGAAGCCATCCTGCCACGAGTAAGGCAACTGTGAGGCAATCAAGTTACATGTGGATTGATCTATCCCAATGTTCAATATTCTGGATTTGTTAGCGTTTACTTTATAATAAGATATTTTTCCAAACTCAGAACAGCTTGCAGTGCAGGCAGAGAGATGAGGGGCACTGTACAGGATATTATGACATCGTCCGCATACAATCCTATTTTGTGGGTGTGTTGACCCACTTGGATGCCATGAATATCTTTCGAAGAGCAAATTTGTTTGGCAAGAAGCTCCATGACCATAGCAAAAATTATGGGGAGTAAAAATAATTTTTGATAAAAACTATAAAGTTGCACAAATCGCACTGACTGACCTTTTTTAGAGAAAAAAAATAAAGAAAAAAGTGCCTTTCAAAGGTTTACACAGCCTAAAGGCCGGGTTCCCATGTAGCGTAAACGCTGCGGAATTTCCGCAATGAAATTCTGTGCGGAAAATCCTCAGCATTTACAGTAGCAGCAGAGTGGATGAGATTTAGAAAATCTCATGCCCATGCTGCGGAAAAAAAAATGCAGCTTAAACATTAATAAATTGACATGCGGTGCAGAATTTAATTGCGCAGCATGTGAATTTATGCTGAGTTTTCGTTGATTTTCCATCGTGTTTTCCCCATTAAATTCAATGCGGATGCAAATCCTGCAACAGAAAGCCAAGTGTTGCGACTTTTGCAGCGTATTTGCAGCGATTGTGCCGCAAAAATTGTGACTAAAGAAAACAAAAAAAATCATACTTACCCAGAACACCCTCCTTCTTCCTGCAGTCTGGCCTCCTGAGATGACGTTACATCCCATGTGACTGCTGCAGCCAATCAAAGGCTGCAGCAACATATGGCCTGCAACGTCATTTTAGGAGGCCGGACTACGCGCAGAGAAGACGGAGTGGGTAAGTATGAGTGCTTTCTTCCACAGTGGAAATTCCGTTAGAAAAACCGCACCACAATGTGGTGCGATTTTTCGGATGGAATATACTGCAGGTTTCAGATCGGACACGCCGCATGATTTTTTACGCAGTGAATCTGACCCATGGGAACCCGGCCTTAAGGCCCAAAACAGGCTTGTCACTAAAGGGTTAAACAGGAAATATTATTGTTGTTTTTTTCCCTACTTGCGATTTTTGCTGTGAATCATCAAAAAGCAATGCAAAAATTCCAACATTTCCAAATTATTTTGGATTTTCCCCTCTCATTGAACTCCAATAGGAATGGATTCCGCAGCATAAATAGACATGATTAAAAATCTGCATCGCAGGTCAATTTATACAAGTTTTCTCAATGGGTTTTTTTCTGCAGTGTGTGGATGAGATTTGTTAAAATCTCATCCACTTTGCTGCTACTGTAATACGCTACTGATTTTTCGTTCGCAAATCCAGATGGAAAATCCGCAGCTAATCTGCCCTGTGTAGGCTGGTTCCCACTCAAGGTAAACACTGCAGAATTTGCGCAACAGAAATCTGTGCAGAAATTCGACAGCATTTACAGTAGAAGCAAAGTGGATGAGATTTTGCAAATCTGTCGCATGCTGCAGAGAAGTAATGCAGAAAAGTAGTGCGGGAAGTGTTCTGCAGTGTGACTTTCAATTCCGCAATATAGACTTCAATGGGGAGCATAAACTCTGCATTAAAATATGCAAGTTGAGTCTTGAGTAAATTTTGTAAAGCGTTTCGCAGTTAAAACGCAGTAAAAACCACTTAAAATCCACAGGTGCACATAAAGTCTGCTATAATCAATGCTTGGCACTAAATCCGCAGGGAAAAACGTTGCGGAAAAATCACAGCGTTTCCGCAGCAATTTCCTCAGCACAAAAAAAACTTTTTGCTGCGGATTTCTATGACTAATTACCGGACGTTTCTTTTTTAGATTCCGCTGCATATTTTCTGTCGAGGTAAATCTGCAGTTTATCCTGCCTGTGGAAACATGCTCCTAGGGTGCGTTTCCGCTGTGTAAATGCTGTACAAACTGCAAAAAACCCAACTTGTTTTAGTGCACAATTTATGCTCCCCATTCAAGTCGATGGCCCAAACATGCAAATTACCATGCTGCAGATTTGAAAGCCGCACCGCAGAATGCTCTTTGGCATCGTGTTGCTGAGATTTGAAGAAATCTCTTCCATTGTGCTGCTACTGTAGTTGCTGTGGCGATTTGCGGTAGAGGCACAATTTTTTTATGCTGTTTTTACCACACAGCCAAAAACTTTTCCTGTAAATTGATCCTCAATGTGCCCAGATTGTTTCTCAACTGCACTCAAGTCAATCTGCGAATTTGACCTCAATCCAAAAATATTAAACAAATCTGCACCATTCAAATTATTTATATTCTGCCAAGTCACAACAATTCTTATACATTACTGTTTTGTATCCATGTAAAATACTGTATATTGTAATAGCTGTTTGAGAACCGAGTCCCAGGTACCAAAACACCACATCTATTACGAAAAAAAAATGTAATCTTTATTCTTGGGCACCACATTAAATTTTACACATTGAGATCACATTAGATATCTATGAGATACCTGACACTCATATGTGTGTGTATATATATATATATATATATATATATATATACATACACACATACACACACATACATACATATATACATACATACATATGGCAGCAAGAGAATTGAAAATGCTTTCCATTTGTTTGTCCTGTGGAAATACAAATAAAATCAGTGTGGTGTAAAAATCCAAAAGATAAGTGATTTTGGTCTCCATGTTACAGGTGAGACTCCCCCGCCTCGCACCGCTCCATCTGCTCTAATTACTCTCAAAGTTTCCTGTTAATGACAGAGACGCCAGGTGCCTAGTGACAGACTCGGGTTACAGGATGGATAAAAGGCCTTTGTTATTTACTAGCACTTTTCACTGCTCTTTGCACACTGGACTGGCCTTGCATTGCAGTTACAGAACTAAATGTCCTGGTGCATGTAATCTTGTGAGGCCTGCATAATCCATAGGTGTCTGTACTGACCCTGGATAAGCCTCCTCTCCGGTAATGAAATTATAATCTCGGGAAATTCATCGATAATGCTACTTGATGTTTCTAAAACCATGATGGTGTGTTTTTGGGGAAATTATATGTATCCCCTTAAACTTATAAAATCCTCCATTGGCACACCAAGGCCTGATTTACCCTTTACATTTTTAATATATTTCATTAAAAGAAACAGATGATGAGGAACAGATTCCTTTGCTTTCAATGAGAGTTTGTCCTCTGTGCTGCTGTACAGGTTGTCAGGTGCCGTATGTAAGGCGCTATTCTTCATAGCTCTGTATATGTGGCCTTTATTTTTTTTTATTTATTTTTTTAAGGCCAGATTCACACGAGCATGTCCGTTTTGCGTCCGCAAAAAACGCAGCGTTTTTTCTGCATTTGAGTTCTGTGTGCCATCAGTGTGTGTTCCGTGTGGCATCAGTTTTTGATGTCCGTGTTGGTGCGCATTTTTATTTTTAACTGCATTTCTTTAGCAACTGGTGCGTGAATCACGGACAGCACACGGATGACGTCCGTGTGCTGTCTGTTTTTTTCATGCACCCATTGACTTTAATGGGCTGCATGGTGCGCAAAAACACACCAAAATAGGACATGCTGTGAGCCACCCGCAATTCGCGGGCCGTGCACATGGCCGCGTGCATTATTTTCTATGAGCCTGGACCGCAAAACTCCTGGGCCATGCACAGACCGTGGAAACCACGGTCGTGTGCATCGGCCCATTGAAATGAATGGGGCATCAATTCTCCTGTGGATTTTAGGGGGAATTGCAGCCACAAAAGCACTTTAGTCAGATGTTTCTAAGATATACTGAAGTACAATTATAAGTATTGCATAAGTTGTTTTTTTTAAGTTTTATTGACAAATACATCAAGTTTAGGCCTCATGGACACTTCCGTTGGCCGCTAATGCCGGATCCATGAATCATGGACCGCACATGGATGGCTTCCATGTGTAGTCCATTGTTTCAACGGACCAAATGAATAAAATGGCAGAGACTGTTCCATCAAAAACGGGCAGTAGGACCTGTCCTATTTTTATCGGAATGGCCACACGTTTCCGTTAAAGCAACGGAAGTGTGCATGGCCCCATAGAAATGAATGTGTCAGTGTGCTATCCGTTAAAAAAATGTAGAGCACCCTAAGGCCCCATGCACACGGCCGTACCCGTAATCACGAGCCGCGATTGCGGGCGCGGACAGCCGTCTGCATTTTCGGCCCGTGCTCCCATACAAAGTATTAGAGCACGGCCTGTAAAAATCAAAAGATCGGACATGTCCTATCTTTTGTGGTACACTTTTACGGCCTGGACATCTTGCCGTAAATAAATGGGAAGGTGTCCGTGGATAATAAAAGTGAATGGGTCCGTAATTTCAGTCCGCAATTATGGACGATTTTTACGGTTGTGTGCATGGGGCATTATGCAAAGACTCAATATTTAGGATATGTGCACACGTTTTATTTTCAGCCGTTTTTCGGGCTGTAAACGCTGAATGCCATCTGCCCATTGATTTAAATGGGAAAAACGGCGGTTCTTTCCGACAAGGTGTTTTTTTTTACGTAGCCGTTTGAACAAACGGCCCATAAAAAAAATGCCCCATAAATAGAAGTGCATGCCAATTCTTGAGCCGTTTTTGGAGCCGTTTTTCATCCGGTCAATAGAAAAACCGCTCCAAAAACGGTTGCAAAAAGCGCATAAAAAAACGCTTGATGCTTAAAAAAAGTCTGTTTTCTCGTGAAAACAGCTCCGTATTTTACAGCCGTTTTTAGTCTAGCGTGTGAACATTCCCTTACCGTGCTGACCCTTCCTTTTCAAGACTTCTGCAATTCGCCCCGGCATGCTGGATTTTAGCTTCTAGTCCATATCCTGACTGATCGCAACCCATTCTTGCCTAATCAGTGCTTGGAGTTTATCACAATTTCTGTGTTTTTGTTTGTCCACCTGCTTTTTTAGAATTGACCACAGGTTCTTAATGGGATTGAGATCTGGGGAGTTTCCTGAGATGACCTTGCATCGTATGTGACTACTGCAGCCAATCACAGGCTGCATCGGTCACATGGGATGTAATGTCATCCAGGCTGGCCTCCTGGGATGACGTTTCATCTCATGTGACTGCCGCTACAGCCTGTGATTGGGTGCAGCGGTCACATGGGATGAAATGTCATCCCAGAAAGCCAGACTGGACTAATTAACACAGACTTCTGGGTAAGTATATTATTTTTTCTTTTTCCGTAGTTGCGATTTTTGCGGCGTAATTGCTGCAAATACGCCACAAAAGTTGTACCACTAGGCTTTCTGTTGCGGGATTTGCATCCCTATTAAATTCAATGAGGAAAACCAGCAACGGAAAATCAACTAAAATGCAGCATGAATTTACATGCTGTGGATTTAAATTGCACAACGCAGGTCAATTTATTAACATTTAACCTGCGTTTTTTTTTTCGCAGTGCGGGCATGAGATTTTCCAAATCTCATCCACTTTGCTGCTACTGTAAATGCTGTGAAATTTCTGCACAGAATTCCGTTGCGGAAATTCTGCAGCATTTACCCGAAGGCTGGGTTCACACGACCTATTTTCAGACGTAAACGAGGCGTATTATGCCTCGTTTTACGTCTGAAAATAGGGCTACAATACGTCGGCAAACATCTGCCCATTCATTTGAATGGGTTTGCCGACGTACTGTTCAGACGACCTGTCATTTACGCGTCGTCGTTTGACAGCTGTCAAACGACTCCGCGTAAAAGGACTGCCTCGGCAAAGAAGTGCAGGGCACTTCTTTGCAACGTAATTTGAGCCGTTCTTCATTGAAGTCAATGAAGAGCAGCTCAAGATTTACGAGCGTCACAGACGCCTCGCATAATGCGAGGAGGAGCTTTTACGTCTGAAACGACGCAGCTGTTTTCTCCTGAAAACAGTCTGTCTTTTCAGACGTAAAAGGCACTTCTCGTGTGCACATACCCTGAGTGGGAACCCGGCATAAGACTTCTGGAGGTTCAGAATCAAAGTCCTTAACCCATTCAGCAGTGGAAACTTTGGAAGACTCGTTTCCTTTGTTCTTCTCAAAGAAAACATTATTCTCCCCAGTAAATGCACTTTTTTTAAATCTATAAACGTACATTGTATTCCAACAAGTGAGGAGGGAAAAAATATTGGAAGAAAGAGGTTCGGATTAATATTGAAAGAATGACCCTTAGACCCCATGCACATGATATACGGCTGCATGTCCCGGACCAAACACCGTGCAGGGAGCCGGGCTCCTAGCATTATACTTATCTATGATGCTGGGTGTCCCTGCCTGTCCGCAGAACTACTGTCCCATACTGAAAACAGGATTACAGTAGGGGACAGTTGTCCTGCAGCGAGGCAGTGACATCTAGCATCATAGATAAGTATGATGCTAGGAGCCCGGCTCCCTGCAGTGTGTTCTGTCCGGGACATCCAGCCGACATGCGGGCCGTATATTACGGACCGAACACAGTCGTGTGCATGGGGCCATAGGCTGGCTTCACACTGTGTGTTTTTGTTGCATTTGAAAATAAAAGAAACATGCATCTTAAAAAAACATGTAATGGCAGGGGGTAGGGAGACGGACAAGTGAGCCCTAATCTACCCGCCACTCTGTCCCTGCCTACTTGCAACGACCCGCCCTAGGCGACGGGGTACAACTGGGCGGCGGTCCCTGCGCTCAGTAAGTGCACGACAAACACGACAAACATACAAAGGAACACAAGCAAGGAAAAGGGGCCGTTGCCCACGGCAACACCGTGAGCAACCAGAGTGGTGAACGAGCCGAGTCAAGCCAGGAGTGTGCGAGGTACAAAACGAAAAGCAGAAGAGTAGTCGGTAAGCCAGGGTCTGTATGGAGCAGGATCAAAATAGAAGGAGCTGTAGCTGGGCCAGGAAACCACAAGGAAAGAATCACAAGCACCGAGGGACAGGAAGTGCAGGCTTAAATAGACCGAGGGCGGGAGCTAGCTGAGTCTGGCCAGGTTACGATAGGCTCTCCCACTCCTAAGCCTGCCAGCCTGAATGGTGGAAGCAGGAGTCAGTCTCAGGGATGAATTCTCAGGTGCTGACTGATTAGTTCTGGGAGTTAACCCCGAAGCTGTGCCTGGCAGATCCTTTACAAAACACATGCGTTTTTACAAAGCTTTTCAGCTGTAAGCCTATGACCATTAAATTAAAAAAACAGATTCTCAGCTGAAATACTTTGCAGATACTGTCAGCATTTAATGAAAGGGCTAGATGTTTATATAATTATCAATGACATAACTTATCTAGCAATAATTAATTGATCTTTTTTTCTTTTACGATGTATTGTAGGAAGCACAAAAAGAATAGCTTTAGAATAAATAATACTGTTAACCCCTTGGTACACCAACACTGTACGTCCTTGTGTGGGGGTTGTAGTATGGAGCGGGTTTAAGGGCTGAGCCCACTCCATACGCTGCAGGTGTCAGCTGTGTATTACAGCTGACACCTCACACTAACGATCCGAGAGAAAGCTGATCCTGGCCATTTAACCACTTCGATGCGGTGGTCAATAGCGACTGTGGCATCTAAGCCGTACGAAAGAGAAGGGTAGCCCCCGTCTACAGACTATCGCCCTATTCCCTCCCCTAATGAATAATATACCTATATGGAGAACACCAAGAGGAGCCCTAAAGTGCTTATTGTGAACATGCATTTCGCTTAATGTATAATATCTATAGGGACCTGGGCACAACAACCCATAATAAACATGGTGGTAACGGTGAGACACGCTGATTTGTAGCAAAACCTAAAGATTGGAGTCTGACACACCAAATATAAAACAATGTAAATTTATTGAATCAGTTTAAAATTACAGAACATATTAAAAGCAGAGATGATTACCACAGTGTGGAAAGACAACCAGATTGTACAGAAAATATAAATATATAAATGTATAAATGACGCTGTGTCAGCAGAGTAAGGCCTCATTTATACGATCGTGTGCGTTTTGCGCACGCAAAAAAAACGCAGCGTTTTGCGTGCGCAAAAGGCACTTGACAGCTCCGTGTGTCATCAGTGTATGATGCGCGGCTGCGTTATTTTCGCGCAGCCGCCATCATAGAGATGAGGCTAGTCTACGTCAGTCACTGTCCAGGGTGCTGAAAGAGTTAACTGATTGGCAGTAACTCTTTCAGCACCCTCGACAGTGAATTCCGATCACAATATACAGCAACCTGTGAATAAAAAAAAGACGTTCATACTTACCAAGAACTTCCTGCTTCCTCCAGTCCGGTCTCCCGGCCGTTTCCTTGGTGACGCGTCCCTCTCTTGACATCCGGCCCCACCTCCCTGGATGACACGGCAGTCCATGTGACCGCTGCAGCCTGTGATTGGCTGCAGCCTGTGCTTGGCCTGTGATTGGCTGCAGCTGTCACTTGGACTGAATTGTCATCCCGGGAGGTCAGACTGGAGGAAGAAGCCGGGAGTTATCGGTAAGTCAGAACTTCTTTTTTTTTACACGTATATTTTTACATGTATATTGTGATCGGAAGTCACTGTCCAGGGTGCTGAAACAGTTTAACTCTTTCAGCACCCTGGACAGTGACTGTCTCCTGACGTCGCGTACCGGAAATTTTTTTGCCGGGTTCGGTCAAAACGAGTTTGGCCGAACCCGGTGAAGTTCGGTTCACTCATCTCTAAATTCTGACACTCCGTTTGGATGTTTGTAAACAGAAAAGCACGTGGTGCTTTTCTGTTTACATTCAGTTTGACAGCTCTTGCACAAATCACGCAGTTCGCACGGAAGTGCTTCCGTGCGGCATGCATGGTTTTCACGCACCCATTGACTTCAATGGGTGCGTGATGCGCAAAAAACGCACGATTATAGAACATGTCGTGAGTTTTACGCAACGCACTCGCGCTGCGCAAAATTCACGCATTGTCTGCACTGCCCCATAGAGTAATATAGGTGCGTACGACACGCGTGAAAAGCACGCGCGTATATTACGCTCGTGTAAATGAGGCCTAAGATACAGTTAAAGCACATTGCATTTGTACAACATAATTGCATCACAGCACGAACAAGTAAGAGAAACCACACTCAGTCCTCCATATATGGACTATGTTGGAAGCCAATTCAAATGGCCAAAATATGAATAAACATATGGTAGTTTAGCAGCTCAGTAGCTGTTGTAAATAATAATGTATACACCGTGTATAAACTCTGCACGATGCACACAGGAGCTTGCCCGCAGCGACAGAGAATAAATTTGGCAAAAAAGTATATATACCATATATGACAGGTCTGTTTAAATACCCAAAGAGTGGCTCTTACCCATCACGGAGGTCACCGTGTCTGGTGTCAGCCCCGACGCGCGTTTCGGCCCGGAAGCCTTCGTCTTTCCTCCATTTTTTGGGAGAGTCTAATTTTTACGGCATAAGACTTTTTGATCACTTATCATTCAATTTTTTTTGTGGGAAATAGAGTGACCGAAAAACAGCGATTCTGTTTGTTTTTTCCTCACGGCGTTCATCACATTTACATTGTGCTTGGGGAAAAATGGGAAAAGGTTTTTGGTTTCTTTTTTAACATGTCTTATTAGTCCCGCTAGGGGAATTGAACCAGGGATCATTGAATCGCTTGCATGATATACTGCAATACTAATGTGTTGCAGTATATCGATATACTGGCGGGCTCCTATGAAGCCCTACTGGAGGCAGGGCTTCATAGGAGTACAAAGATGGCAGACCTAGTAGCCCCCCTTTTCTAACCACTTAGATTCCGCAGTCGCTTATGACCGGGGCATCTAAGGGGTCAAGCAAGTGGGATCCCACTAGTTACACTCAAGTGTCGGCTGTTACACACAGCCGACAAGCCTGTTCTATGGAGCAGGATAAGCCTGTGGACCTGCGCCATATATATATATGGCGGATTGGCGGGAAGGGGTTAACATTTGTATTGACATCATTACAGAACCCATTAAAGTCAATAAGTTCTGCTCAGTTGTTGTCCGTCATATGACTAACCTTTCATCACATTGTATTACGGTTTTCTGCTAATATGACAGCACAGAAAATCTGAATTCTTAGCGCAGAGGTAAATATAGCCTTATGTATAAAACATCATAGTCAGGGGGATTAGAGTTCAAACAAAAAAGTGGCCAAGGAATACAATTTAAAAAAAACCCAAGAGGCATTACCCGACACATCCCCTGGCATTCCAGCGTAGCTACCCCACCACTGTTTAGTGATACGACTGCAGTGATGACGGGCCCGTATACCCATGTGTTTGCAGCATCACTGGCCTCAGTGGGTATATGGCACAGGACTGCTGAGCCCAGTGATTAATTGCAGCGATCATGTCGGTGTATGGCATAAGTTATCGCTGTAGCAGTAGTACAGCGATTACATAGAGTACAGCGGGGCCGGTCACATGATGATGAGTCGTGTCGTCATGAAGGAAGACTGTGCCAAAAGACTTCCCGTCGCCCGCCAGCGCTATAAAAATCGATTAAAATCTCCCAATCAGCACGACGGGGGACCGGAATGTATGTAAGCGAGTGAACTCACATACTGCAGTGAGTACACTGCTAATACTTTTCACTCCCCACATAACCCCTTTAAGCAAAATTTACAACCTCCATATGTATGAGCCCTGCTATGCACTGTTGATTTAGTTTCCAAGCTTGATACATTGCACAAATTAAATTCAACAAATCTGGTGAACGTGTACACAGCGCTAATTATACATACATGTGGGAGGACTTGGCAGCCTCTTCCTTATTAGTTTCAGAGAACAGTGTATTTCTTGTTTTATTTTTACCCTGTTTTGTGCAGGCTACACATTGACAGACGTTTTTTAGCAATGTGATGCTTTAATTTACCGTCATTTTGCATTTATTAATGAGTTGGGCCATAATGATCACTTGGTGATGGCTAGGGTTTTATCCATAATAACAAAGCAGTGCCATCTAGTGACACACACATATAGTAATCATTTACTGGCTTCTAAAAACTGACATTAATGCTATGTACACCTTTGAAATCGTTTTTTTTTTTTATATAAAAAAATGTCTAGAAGTGTGATTGATGTAACTTCCAAAATGCTTTTTATTAAAAATAATTTTTCAGATAAAGCTGCTTTGTATCCTGCACTAACACGTTCAGTGTCAGCAGGTCCTGTGTGTCTCTGCCACGCAGGATCCCACCTGTAATCTATCACATCTAAGTTATGAACTTAGATGTGATTGATAGAAATATGATCCTGCGTGGCAGAGACACACTGGACCCACTGTCACTGAACCCGTCAGCGCCGCTGACCTGACAGATAAAAGGTTTCAGCGCTAGATACAGCTGCTCTGTATACAGGATACAGGGCAGCTGTATATCAAAAAGTATTAATATAATTTTTAATAAAAAGTATTTTGAAAGTTGCACCAATCAAACTTATAGACATATATATTGAGTTTTTCTCAATAAATTACAATATCATCAAAAAGTTAATTTATTTCAGTAATTCAATTCAAAAAGTGAAACTCAAATATTATATAGATTCATTACTGTCATGTCCGTGGCTGCGGGCCGTCAGGTTCACTCTCCCCCTGACGGCCGCAGCCATGGGTCGGCGAGCGCTGGCCCCAGTCTCCTCCTCAGGAGACGCCAGTGCTCACCTCGGCCGGATCCCATAGGGTGTGCGCGCACGATCGTGCCCGCTCTTAAAGGGGCAGCGCGTGCACCGGACTTTAATGAAGTATCAGCCCATGAGTGCCCTGGACTATAAGAGTGGTTCAGAATGATTCAAATATGATTTTCAATACCGAAATGTTGGCCTACTGAAAAGTATATACAGTATATGCCCTCAATACTTGGTCGGGGATCCTTTTGCATGATTTACTGCATCAATGCAGCGTGGCATGGAGGCGATCAGCCTGTGGCACTGCTGAGGTGTTATGGAAGCCCAGGTTGCTTTGATAGCGGCCTTCAGCTCGTCTGCATTGTTGGGTCTGGTGTTTGATATTGGGCTTATATAATATTCTAACTTTCTGAGACACTAAATTTTGGGTTTTCATTAACTGTTACCATAATCATCAACATTAAAAGAAAAAAAATGCTGGAAATAGATCACTCTGTGTATAATGAATCTATATAATATGAGTTTCACTTTTTGAATTGAATTACTGAAATAAATTAACTTTTTGATATTCTAATTCATTGAGAAGGACTAGTGTGTATATATATATATATATATATATGCGCTCCAAGATACGAGACAGCACTCCAGAGTTTGTGAAAAAATAGGATCACTTTAATGCGACGTTTCAGCCCTACTCCATGGGGCCTTTCTCAAGCTTGAGAAAGGCCCCATGGAGTAGGGCTGAAACGTCGCATTAAAGTGATCCTATTTTTTCACAAACTCTGGAGTGCTGTCTCGTATCTTGGAGCGCATTGGTTATTTGGGATATATATATATATATATATATATATATATATATATATATATATATATTATGATTTCAAAGGTGTACATAGCCTTTAAAACCTCCTCTTAGATGGCCGCCAGATTGCAAGGAATCTATCTAAGCTTAGTAGCCCCCTACTGAAAGAAATTTTAATCAAGTACCCCCAGATCTGTTCTATCGTGATATTAATCAAATGTACTCAGCTGACAATGTATTATACTGCAATGTTGCCATTGGTGAAAATTGATCCATTCAGATTTTGCGATTGGGGTGCGGTTAAAACTGCACCTAAAAATGTAATGCGTTTTTACCGCGATGCAGTTGCGGTAAAATAAGCAACTGCATAGAAAAAAAAAGCAGCAAAAACGCACGTAGTTTTTGGATGTGGTTTTAACCGCAGTGTCTGAATGGACCCTAAATAAATCACAAATAATTAAATACAATAGATGTAAAAAAGGAACACAAGAGAAAATGTTCTGATACTGTCCATGTGCAGGTTCACAGGTTTTTCCAATTAATATCACTATACAATGCCTACTTAGTACCTCAATAAAGTGCTCAATTAATACCCCCATACATTTATTAACCAGTTAATGCCACCATTCAGTGTTTAATTTATACCGTGTCACTATGTACAGTACAATTATTGTGGCTATTTAATGGTCAAGTAATGCTGCCACCCACCCTAGTACAATTAATGCTACTACCTACAAATAGTATAATTAATGCCACCAGCCCCGTCCCCCCCCCCCAGTACAGTTAATGCCGCCAATCAACCCCAGGACAATTTGTGCCGCTACCCACCCCAGTACAGTTAATGAAGCAACACATAGTACAATGAATCTACATGAAATGCCATAAATGTTTGATCAGTGGGAATCGGAGGCTGGAACCCCATATTTGTCAGAGTAGGGATAGATTGACACTTTTGCCACGCATGTAAATGATGATCCTCATTGAAGTTGATGAAGACTGGTGGAACTGTTGCTCAGTTGTTTGTCACTTCCCATTGATACACATAACAATAATAAGTGTCAAACGACCCTCGTTCACACAGTCCGTGGAGATCCCTGAGATCAGACTCCCAACGATCAGACGTTAAATATTTATGGCAGGAATAACCCTTTAATGCCACATAAAACGCAATGTTAGAGCCTGTGCTTTTGTCACAGTTTTTTATGGCATTTTGTACTAAAGTGTCAGAAAACAAAATGGATGTGTGAATAAGATCTAACACTGATATTTATGAGGCAAAGAGCAGGAGCTGTCCACAGTCCTTCCTCAGCGGGGCAGGAAGACTCTCTGAGCAGAGAGCCATTTTCATTACCTTGCTCTCTGCTCAGATTGCTGTAGGAAGCTTCACTGGATAATCCGGCTGTGTCCGCCTAGCACAGCATTCTCGCAGGTTTTCTGCAATTTTCAGGATACCCCTGATAATACCGTGGTATGTGGTGACATATATTACACTGGATGCCTGATGTTTAACCCCTGGACATATGGCGTGTACTCCTTAGGCCTTATTCACACGACCGCGATTTACGTCCGTGATAAGCGCATGAAAATCACGCGCGTCGCACGGACCTATGTTAGTGAATGGGGCCATTCAGACAGTCCGTGATTTTCACGCAGCGTATGTCCGCTGCGTAAAACTCACGACATGTCCTATACGTTTTTCACGCATCACGCACCCATTGAAGTCAATGGGTGCGTGAAAATCGCACACGGCTGCACACGGAAGCACTTAGATAAAGAAATGAAGGGGAAAAAAAAGCACTTCATTTCTTTTTCTAAACATCAAAACCACGTGTCAGAAGCATGGCATATGCGTGAAAATCACGCAGCCACGCAGCACATACTGATGACACACGCAACGCGCAAAAAACAAACGCAAAACGCACACGTTCGTGTGAATAAGGCCTTAGGGTGCTTATACCACGGCCTTAAAACCACTGTTCTGGATGGTTGTTGCTCTCAAAGAGGCCAATCTACATAGGATTTAAGAGTTAGGGTATGTTCACACGGAGTGTTTTCAGGTGTATTTCAGGGCGTTTACGCCTCGAAAAACACCTGAAAAACATGGAAGCAGAATGACTCCAAAAATCTGCCCATTGATGGGAAATACGGCGTTCTGTTCAGATAGGGCGTTTTTCTACGCCTCGTTTTCAAAATACGGCACGTAAAAAGACGCCCACAAAAAAGAAATGCATGTCACTTCTTCAGACGTTTTTGGAGCCGTTTTTCATTAACTCTATAGAAAAACAGCTCCAAAAACGGCCGTAAAAAACGCAGAGAAAATCGCATGTGGCTTAAAAAACTGCTGAAAATCAGGATCTGTTTTTCCTTGAAAACAGCTCTGTATTTTCAGAGGTTTTTTATTTTGTGTGTGCATACACTCTTAGGGCAGATTCACACGAACGTTGCGTTTTTGCGCGCGCAAACAACGCGGCGTTTTGCGAGCGCAAAAACCATTTGACAGCTGCGTGTGTCATGCGTGTCTGATGCGCGGCTGCGTGATTTTCGCGCAGCCGGCATCATAGAGATGAGGCTTGTCAACGCCCGTCACTGTCCAAGGTGCTGAAAGAGCTAAATCTTTCAGCACCCTCGACAGTGAATGCCGAACACAACAGCGAAAAACCTGTAAAAAAAAAAGATAAAGTTCCTACTTACCGAGAACTTCCCGGCCGTTGCCTTGGTGACGCGTCCTTGGTGACGCGCCTCTCTTGACATCGGGCCCCACCTCCCTGGATGACGCGGCAGTCCAAGTGACCGCTGCAGCCTGTGATTGGCTGCAGCCTGTGCTTGGCCTGTGATTGGCTGGAGCTGTCACTTGAACTGAAGTGTCATCCCGGGAGGTCGGACTGCAGGAAGGAGACAGGAGTAATCGGTAAGTTAGAACTTCGTTTTTTTTTACAGGTTCATGTATTTTGGGATCGCAAGTCACTGTCCATGGTGCTGAAACAGTTTAACTCTTTCAGCACCATGCACAGTGAATGTCTCCCGATGTCGCGGACCGGAAACTTTTTTGCCGGGTTCGGCCAAAACGAGTTTGGCCGAACCCGGTGAAGTTAGCTTCGGTTGTCGGGGTTCGCTCCTCGCAAAGACACTCCGTTTGGATGCTTGGAAACAGAAAAGCAGTGGTGCTTTTCTGTTTCCATTCATCCTTTTGACAGCTCGTGCGCTGTTTGAGTCTGTTCGCACGGAAGTGCTTCCGTGCGACCTGCCTCGTTTTCACGCACCCATTGACTTCAATGGGTGCGTGATGCGTGAAATACGCAGAGTTATTGAACCTGTCGCGTATTTTGCGCAGCGAACAAACGCTGCGCAAAATACACGGACTGTGTGTACTGCCCCATAGACTTCTATAGGGCATTGCGTGCCGCGCGAAAACCACGCGGCGTACACGCTGCCAAATCACGCTCGTGTGAATCCCCCCTTAGGGTGGATTTACACGAGCGTGTGTGTTTTGCGCACGCAAAAAACGCTGCGTTTTGCGTGCGCAAAAGGCACTTAACAGCTCCGTGTGTCTTGATCATATGATGCGCGGCTGCGTGTTTTTCGCGCAGCCGCCATCATTATGACACTCTGCTTGTATGTTTGTAAACAGAAAAGCACGTGGTAATTTTCTGTTTGCAATCATAGTTTGCCTGCTGTTGCGCCAATCACGCACGTCCCATGGAGGTGCCTCCGTGGGGCATGCGTGATTTTCACGCACCCATTGACTTCAATGGGTGCGTGATGCGCGAAAAACGCAGAAATATAGGACCTGTCGTGAGTTTTACGCAGCGGACTCACGCTGTGCAAAAATCACTGACAGTCTGCACTGCCCCATAGACTAGCATAGGTCCGTAGTGTAAATACTGAAGAATATCATTCTGGAAAATCCGCAGCAAATACAGTAGCAGCAAACAAATCTCATCCACACGCTGCGTAAATACTGAGCAGAAAAAAACGCTCAGAAATTGACCTGCGGTGCGGAATTTTATTTCACAGCATGTCAATTGTATCTTCGTAAATGCTGCTTATTTGTTGTGGGTATCTCCACTTTCTCCACTTAACTGGTTGCCGACACAGGACGAGTATGCTCGTCCTGAGCAGCGAGCACTTCGCGCATTAGGACGAGCATACTCGTCCTGTGTGACAGCAGTCTCTGCCATCTCTGTGTGTGCGATCGAGAGCGGGGCAACGGCTGTAATACACAGCCACGGCCCCGCTCTGACAGCGGAGAGGAGAGAAACATCTTCTCTCCGCCGTTAACCCTTTGAACGCCGCGATGACAGCTGATCGCGGCGTTCAAAGAGAGGGGACTGCACATTGATCGCGTCACAGAAAATAACTGTGACGCGATCAAAGCCCATAACTCATATGGCCAGACAGCCCAGGGTCCAGTGAAGGACCCCAGGGCTGTCTGAACATATTTCCTGTTGTTAGGTCATACTGAGGTATGCCCTAACAACTGCCTGTGTACGATCAGTACACAGGCTAATGTACTGGCATATAGATCTATGCCAGTACATTACAGTTACAAAATAAAAATCAAAATGATAAATCCCTTTATGGGATTAAAAAAAAAAGTTAAATGAATGTAAAAAAAAAATAATGGTAAATAAATAAATAAAAAGTAAATAAAATACACAGAAACACACATTTTTTATGATAAATCAACTTTTTAAAATATAAGTCCCAAAACATGAAATAATATAGACATATTTGGTATCGCCACGACCGTAACAACCTGTACTACAAATGTATACCATTATTTATTATGATCGGTGTATGGTGTAAAAAAAAAAAAAATTAAACTGCTGCACAACTGCTTTTTTTTCTGCATTTTAATCTAATTAAAAATTTATAGAAATTAAACGATAATGTATTTGTACCAAAAAATGGTACGTACATAAAGTACAACTCGTCCCGCAAAAAACAAAGTCTCATACAACTACGTCGTACAAAAAATAAAAGCGTTATGAGCGTCGGGATGCAAAGAGGGAAATGTAAAAAAAATTGCTCTGTCCTCAAGGCTAAAATTGGCCGTGTCCTTAAGGGGTTAATTCAATGTGGAGTTAAAACCCGCAACAAATAGCAGTTGTTGCGTTTTTTTTGCGGCGGGTTCACTGCGATTCCACTGCAAAAAACGCAACTCCGAAAAAAAAAAAAATCTTATACTTACCCAGGAGTCTGTGTTTCTTCCTCCAGGCCGGCCTCCTGGGATGAAAATGTTTCATCCCATGTGACCGCTGCAGCCAATCACAGCCTGTAGCGGCGGTCACATGGGATGAAACATCATCCCAGGAGGCCAGTCTGGATGACATCAGGGGGCCAGCCTCCTGGGATGACGCTTCATCCCATGTGACCGCCACCGCAGCCAATCACAGGCTGCAGCTGTCCCCTGGGATCAGGGGCGTAGCTAAAGGCTCATGGGCTCCGATGCAAAAATTCTTACTGGGCCCCCCCCCCCCCCGCAAACTTCTCATGGCCGACGGTCCGCAGCTTTCAGCTGCATCGCTGGGTCTCCTAAGTGACCCAACAATGCAGCACTAGCAGCCGGGGGCGTCACTAAGGCTGGGTTCACACACCCTATTTACGGACGTAATTCGGGCGTTTTAGCATTGAATTACGTCCGAAAATGCGGCTCAAAAGCGTTGGGAAACATCTGACTATTCATTTGAATGGGTCTTACGATGTTCTGTGCCGACGGTCATTTTTTTTTACGCGCCGCTGTCAAAAGGCGGCGCGTAAAAAAGATGCCCGCGTCAAAGAAGTGCCTGTCACTTCTTCAGACATAAATGGAGCCATTTTCCATGGACTCCATGGAAAACCAGCTCCAATTACGTCCGTAATGGACGCAGCGAAAGACGCCTGCACATGCCATTACGGTTGAAATTACGGTGCTGTTTTCTCCTGTAAACAGCACCGTAATTTCAGCCGTAATGGACGCTGCCGTGTGAACATACCCTCAGGGCTTAAAATGTCAGGGGAAATAGCCCCAATACATATGTGTCCGCCCAAAAAAATGTGTGTATAGGAGACAGCATAGCATATCTATAGCACTACGACCAGATAAACTATGGATAGGATTAGATACAGTGGCTCAGCAGACAGTATCACACATGATAGGATTAGATACAGTGGCTGAGCAGACAGTATCACACATGATAGGATTAGATACAGTGGCTCAGCAGACAGTATCACACATGATAGGATTAGATACAGCGGCTCAGCAGACAGTATCACACATGATAGGATTAGATACAGTGGCCCAGCAGACAGTATCATACATGATAGGATTAGATACAGTGGCTCAGCAGACAGTACCACACATGATAGGATTAGATACAATGACTCAGCAGACAGTATCACACATGATAGGATTAGATACAGCGGCTCAGCAGACAGTATCACACATGATAGGATTAGATACAGTGGCTGAGCAGACCGTATCACACATGATAGGATTAGATACAGTGGCTCAGCAGACAGTATCACACATGATAGGATTAGATACAGCGGCTCAGCAGACAGTATCACACATGATAGGATTAGATACAGTGGCCCAGCAGACAGTATCATACATGATAGGATTAGATACAGTGGCTCAGCAGACAGTACCACACATGATAGGATTAGATACAATGACTCAGCAGACAGTATCACACATGATAGGATTAGATACAGCGGCTCAGCAGACAGTATCACACATGATAGGATTAGATGCAGTGGCTCAGCAGACAGTACCACACATGATAGGATTAGATACAGTGGCTCAGCAGACAGTACCACACATGATAAGATTAGATACAGTGGCTCAGAAGGCAGTATCACACATGATAGGATTAGATACAGTGGCTCAGCAGACAGTATCACACATGATCGGATTAGATATAGGGCCCAGCAGACAGTATCACACAAGATACGATTAGATACAGTGGCCCAGCAGACAGTATCACACATGATTGGATTAGATACACAGCTCAGCAGACAGTATCACACATGATTGGATTAGATACAGGGCCCAGCTCGCTGACATTGCGTCTCCAGCGCTGGACCCAGGATAGGTAAGAATAATAATTTTGCTTCTTTATGTGTTACTGATTATTTTTGTGTGTTTATGTTTTTTTTACAGGTTCGGTTGTTGGACTTCGGATACGAGGACTTCAATTACGGCGTTTTTTTTATTCTCAATAAAATGGTTAATGAGGGTTGTGTTTTTTTATTTCAATAAAACATTTTTTCTATGTGCTTGTATCTTTTTAAACTTTATTATCACCGCCTTAGTAATGGCCGCCGGCTGATTGACAACCTCCATTACTAAGGCGAGGCTTAATGTTAGCCGGTGCAGAGGCTAACACTAACCCCCATTATTACCCCGGTACCCACCGCCACCAGGAGTACTGGGAAGAGCCGGGTACGATCCAGTACCTGACCATCTGTAGTGATGGTCGGCCACTGGGGTGGTGGCAGGCTGGTATTATCAGGAGGGGAAAGGCCAAAAACAGTGGCCCTTCCTACCCTGGTGATGCTAGGCTGCTCCTGCTTTATTGTATCTGGCTGGTTATGAAAAATGGGGGGGACCCCACATCGTTCTTTCCAATTATTTTTTATTTTTTTAAATGACGTGGGGTCCCCCCCATTTTTCATAACCAGCCAGATACAATAAAGCAGCAGCAGGCAGCATCACCAGGGTAGGAAGGGCCACTGTTTTTGGCCTTTCCCCTCCTGATAATACCAGCCTGCCACCACCCCAGTGGCCGACGATCACTACAGATGGTCAGGTACTGGATCGTACCCGGCTCTTCCCAGCACCCCTGGTGGCGGTGGGTACCGGGGTAAAGGGGGTTAGTGTTAGCCTCTGCACCGGCTAACACTAAGCCCCGCCTTAGCAATGGATGCTGTCAATCAGCCGGCGGCCATTACTAAGGCGGTAGTAATATAGTTTAAAAAAAAACACAAAGACATAGAAAAAATATTTTATTGAAATAAAAAAAAACCCACACATCCCTCATGAACCATTTTATTGATAATTTTAAAAAAAACGTCGTCCGAAGTAGTCCTGGAATCCCACGTAGTCCAACGACCAAACCTGTAAGAAAACACACAAAAAACGATTAGTAACACATGTGTTAGGCTTAGATACAGGGCCCATGTGTGATACTGTCTGTGGGACCCTGTATCTAAGCCTACCACAACGTAGGCTTAAATACAGGGTCCAGCAGACAGTAATCTTATACAGTATAAGATTACTGTGTGCTGGGGCCTTGTATCTAAACCTACAGTGTGGTAGGCTTAGATACAGGGCCCAGCAGACAGGATCACACATGGGCCATGTATCTAAGCCTACCATGTGATTGGCTTAGATACAGGGCCCAGCAGACAAGATCACGCATGGGCCATGTATCTAAGCCTACTATGTGATTGGCTTAGATACAGGGCCCAGCAGACAGGATCACGCATGGGCCATGTATCTAAGCCTACCATGTGATTGGCTTAGATTCAGGGCCCAGCAGACAGGATCACACAATCTGTGATCCTGTCTCATGGGCCCCCTAAGCCTGCTACATCGTAGGCTTAGGGGTTGTGCAGTCCCTAAACATTGATGGCCTATCCTCAGGATAGGCCATCAATAGCTGATATGTCTCCCGGGACCCGCAAATCAGCTGTTTTGAAGGGGCCGCAGCACTCGTACGAGAGCTGCTTCCCCTTCATTTCACTACTCGCTCACACTGTGAATCGCCGACACGGATTCACAGTGTGACCGGAATGAAGGGGAGCAGCTCTCGTACGAGTGCTGCGGCCCCTTCAAAACAGCTGATTGGCGGGTCCCAGGAGTCGGACCCCGCCAGTCAGGGCTAACCTTACCTTCCTCTTCGGCCGCGGCGGGAGTTCTGTCGTCTCGATGCTGTGCGCGGCGCATAGCGTGGTGACGTCATGCGCTGCGCACAGCGCTTGACGTCAGGACCTCCGCTGCGATCCGGAACCAGGAAGGTAAGTAAAGTATGTTACTATAGTAACAGGGGCCCGCGGCCCGAGTTACTATAGTAACTTTTTATTGATGTGGTGCGGGGGGCCGTGGGCCCCCCTGGCTTCGGGGCCCGGTTGCAATTGCGACCGCTGCGACCCCTATAGCTACGCCAGTGCCTGGGATGAAATGTCATCCCAGGAGGCCAGCCTGCTAGGGTGAAACGTCATCCCAGGAGGCAGGTCTTCTAACAGTTTGGTGCGGTTTTTCGCCCGGAATTCCCAGCACATAGCTCAGAAGGCTCCCGGCTGCCATAGGAACACACTGGCTCCTGCGATCTCACCGCACGGCAGCCATGGGCACGTCCGAGGGGGCCACCCCCTCATTCTAACGGCCTAGATGCCGCAGTCGCTATTGACTAGGGCATCTAAGGGCTTAAACGAGCTTGTTACACTGAAGTGTTGGCTGTTACATACAGCCGACAAACTCGTTCTATGGAGCAGGCTCAGCCCGTGAGCCTGATTCATACTCCCCCACCTAACCTCCGTTGTAGAAATGCGGCAGATATTGGGAAGGAGTTCAACGTACAGGACAAATAAATAAAAAGATTCACACACCCGAAAACGTGCGTCAGGGTGGGCACCATCCCGGTTTTGTCATACAGATGGGTATGTATCAGGTATGTATGGGTATGGCTATCTTTTATGCTGCACTCTCTTGGAACATGTGTTTCACATATTTAATTGCCGTTACTGCTTACATTTATCCTCTTGTGCATGTCCTTGCCTATCTTGCAATATTGGTATATAGCTTTATGATAGGGTGAATCATATGTGTTTCTTATGTACTGCTCATCACTGCGCTTTAAGGCCTCATTTACACGAGCGTGTGCGTTTTGCGCGCGCAAAAAACGCCGCGTTTTGCGCGCGTTTGTATTGCGTATGCACTGCGTATACGCAGCCTTGTTGCGTTTTAAACGCACGCACGACTAGCGTTTGCATCGCGCGTAAAAAACACAGAGGGGATTAGTGGGACGCCCGCCTACAAATAGGCCAGCTGGCCCAACCCCTGCTTGCTGGTAGAAATCTGTTTACAAGCTTATTTCCGCCTCTGCAGAAACCACAGTGTTTGTTTTTCCCTTCAAATTGGAATCGCTTTGACACCCAACTATTCTGACTTCGCCAGCACTGGCGCGTGTGCTTCTTCTCTGGATGATCTCACGTCGGTTTGGCCAGCGCCGACACATGCTGCAGCACCACACGCCTGGAAGAAGTCGCATTTGGGTTCATCCACTTGTGGCCCAACGTACAATAAAAGGGCATTTCCATACCCTGTTTGAGGACTTACGCCGGCATCCCGACAAATTTCGATCCTTCTGCCGCATGTCTGTGGCCACATTTGACCTTCTGCTTGAGCAAACTCGCTCTGGTCTCACCTTCCAGAATACGAACATGAGACGCTGCATTTCGCCCGAGGAACGTCTGCTTGTGACCTTGAGGTATGTATGAAGCTGCTATAACTTAGTCCATGCCGCTGTCTGCTTCACCAGCCCCCCACTAACATGTGTTCTTCCTTTCGTTTTCTTTCTCTTTATTTTCTAGATTTCTGGCCACAGGCAATAGTTATCATTCGTTGCATTTTGAATTTCTTTTGGGAGTGACCACCATTTCCTTAATTGTCATATCCACCAGTGTCGTGTTGTGGCAGAGGTTAAAGAGCACGGTCATGCCTCAGCCCACGACAGAACAGTGGCTAAGTATATCAGAGGGATTTCTTAGAGCTACTGAATTTCCAAATTGCATTGGTGCCCTTGACGGCAAACACATTCGTGTGAGAAAGCCCCCACGCAGTGGCTCGCAATACTATAACTACAAGCAGTATTTTTCTATGGTATTGTTAGCCTTGGCGGACACTAATTATTGTTTCACTATTGTTGACATTGGCTCGTATGGAAGCTCGGCAGATGCACGCATATTCCGTACATCAAGAATGGGGAAGCGACTCGTGAATAGGCGACTGGGGTTGCCGGAACCCTCCATCCTCCCGGGCTCCAGCGGGCCCCCAATCCCGTATGTAATCGTGGCAGATGAGGGGTTTGCACTCACAAGGCAAGTCATGCGTCCCTTTGCAAGAAGGGGCTTGGATGACCGTAGGCGCATGTTCAATCTCCGCCTGGGCAGAGCTCGGCGATGTGTGGAATGTGCCTTTGGCATTATGTCGAACAGGTGGCGTGTCTTTCTGTCAACAATGCAATTGTCCATGCATAATGTCACACGTGTTATCCAAGCGGGTGTAGTTCTGCATAACTTCTGCCGCATTAATTATGCAAACTTTGATGCTGACTATATCCTAACACATGCAGACACCACTGACAATGTCCCGGTGATTCCTCTCGGCCGATCTGTCTCCTCCGGCCTCCGAGTTCGTGATACTTTGGCGGCATATTTTGAGTGCCCATCTGGACCAGCACCGTGGGGGGCTGATGACCTGTGAAGGGGTGAATGTTCTTTTGACGCTTCACTACCCACCTGAGATGTGGGCATTTTTTGTTTTGATTATTTTGGGGGTTGGGGTTGGGGTAGGGACTCGCAAAACATGAGGACCCTTGACGCGGGTTGCGAGCTTATATCTCTCGGGGTTTGAGCAGGACTTTACACAGTTGCCGACTTACTTTGCCCATATATCCTGTTGTGCGGACTCCAGTTAGGGAAGTCCAATTGCAAGTGTACTTATTTTGCTTCAGGGCCCATGGCAGGACCTAAACTTTGCAATCCCTTTCAAGCCATGTCAAACCCCGAGAGAGTAACTAAAACCTCATATCACATGTCCATGCATTGGTCCAAAAGGCCAGAAGTGTGTGAGAGTGTAGGCTAAGGAAATGTGTGGCAAACCTTGTGTTGTGTGGTCTAAATGATTAATAAAACGAAATCAAACCATTAACCATAATTTTTTTTATTTAGGGATTCGGACCAATCCCAAATTTTGGGGACAAAAACTTAGACACCAACATGGTGTAACGAAATACAAAATAAAAACATGATCCCACAACATACGTGGCCAGGCCTGCACCACACACAACAGTGCCGTCCAAATATATTGGCACCAACACACTCAGAGGTGTTGGTATAGTTGTCCTGGGGAGGCATATGCCTGCATTTCAGCACCACTATGCTGGACCTGGAGCTGGGTAGGTTGTTCCTGGCCAGCATAGTGGTGCTGATGTGGTGGGTGGAATGTGGGCCCTGCGAAGTGGGGAGCCATAGGGCGCATGTATGGATGCGGACGGGCCATCTGGGGAACAGGGTGGAATTGGCCAGGCACCTGGGCCGTGGGTGGCGGCATGTAATTATTTCGCCACTGCTCTATTGCCGTGAAACACATATGGGGATTGTGTGGCGGTCTGCAAGCGTCGATCAATGTGACGATCGACGCCTGCAGACGGCCCATAAGGTCCATCGGCACCAGGCGTAGGAGGGGGACAATGCTGCGGCCGAAGGCATCATTGCCATCCTCCTCTGCGGCTCGCCTCAGATAGTCCAGTACCCGTGTATCCACCTGGGCAGATGTGGAGGGCTGTGGGGCATGAACACGCCGACTGCGGGCTCGCACGGGCCGCTCCTGGGCTGGAGAGGCAACCGGCCGTTCTGACTGGCCAGGTGCGGGCTCCTGGGGTGTCGGCTCGGGGCTGGGTGGCAGGATATTGGGAGCAGGGGGTTCGGCCACAGACTCCCCCACGTCAGTCTCCTCTGCTGTGTCCTCCAAATTGTCGGTGGTTCTACAAGGAGCAAAAAAAGTATGAGTACAATATCTAACATTGCCCACAACAACACGTTGGCAGACAGGACCTGGGCAAACACACATTACACTCATGCAACGACATAAATGCTTACGTGCGCATATCCATGATGTCCTTCAGGAACATCAGCTGCTTAGTATAAATGTAGGGCCGTTTGCGAGATGCCCCATCTCCGCTGCGTCCCTTGTCACCCATCTCTCGCCTGAATTGATCACGGCAGCTCCGCCACCGTGTCTTGATATCTTGGACTGGTGTATGTAACAAAAACATAACACGCCATCAGAACTATCACCTCTCACTACAAAATGAAGGGCCCTGCAATGGCAATGCGGTGGGACGTGGGGAAGCACCTGCTCCACCAAAGTTTCTCGTGCTCATGAGCGCAATACACATACAGGGCCCAGGTTTTCGATAGGCATGACAGGCATTGACAGAAAATGCCAGGTACTCACCCAACCGAGTGCGGTCACGGGTTCGGCCTGTCTCCCACTCTTGCCCAAAGAGGTTTTTGGCCACCAACTCCCATGCGTCCTCCTTCACCGTCCTGTTATGATACTCCTCACATCTGGTATCCCATATCGCTGGATGCTCCTGGACAAAAAGTATGAGGCGCTCCACATCCATCCCGCGCGGCATGGCTGTAGTATATGGCTGTGAAACGCTCCAAACTATCCGCACACAACTCTCCTGGCACTGGCTAGACTTGCCCCCTCGCACTTGAAAGGCAGGCACTTCCTGGTTTGGAGTAGCTTTGTGTAGCTTTATAGACTAATTAGAATGGACATAACAGCTCTTGCGTGTTTTTCGCGCATGCAACGCAGGACCGTCCGTGTGGCATGCGTTGTTTTCACGCACCCATTGAAGTCAATGGGTGCGTGTTGCGTGAAAAACGCAAGAATATAGAACATGTCGTGAGTTTTACGCAACGCACTCACGCAGCGCAAAATACACGCATCGTCTAAACAGCCCCATAGACTATTATAGGTGCGTACGACACGCGTGAAAAGCACGCGCGTATAATACGCTCGTGTAAATGAGGCCTAATACATAAGATGTATCCATATGGCTATGGGCCGTGTTCACCCTGTGTATTTCACTCCGGTGACGCCACCACATCCATTATGTGACACTTTTTATTCACTTGTCCTGTATGTTTAATAAAGTTTGATACTTTTTCTGAAAATTGGTGTTTTATCCCATTATTGCATAGGTTTATGCATTTGGCTTTTGTGAGATGCACCACTTTACTGGTCCTCATGCAGTAGCAGGATGTGACGTGTATTTGTTGCTATATAGAACATGGTTTCATGCTCCTTGTTATTTTTTGTGAATACAAAAAAAAAAACCTGGCCTGGACCAGGGGTGCTCTTCTCAAGTATCTAATTCTATCAGTATAAGGGTATGTTCACACTACAGCGTCTGTAACGGCTGAAATTACGGGGCTGTTTTCAGGAGAAAACAGCCCCGTCATTTCAGCCGTAACGGCATGTGCAGGCGCTTGAACGCCGTGTCCATTACGGACGTAATTGGCGCTGCTTTTCATTGGAGTCAATGAATAACGGCTCCAATTACGTCCCAAGAAGTGACAGGTACTTCTTTGACGCGGGCGTCTTTTTTACGCCCCGCCTTTTGACAGCGGGGCATAAAAAAAATGACCGTCTGAACAGAACATCGTAAGACCCATTCAAATGAATGGACAGATGTTTGCCGACGCTATTGAGGCGCATTTTCGGACGTAATTCGGGGCTAAAACGGCCGAATTACGTCCGTAAATAGTGTGTGTGAACATACCCTTAGGCATCATTTACACAAGCGTAATATACGTGCGTGCGACGCGCGTGGTTTTCACGCGTGTCGTACGCACCTATATTAGGCTATGGGGCCGTGCAGACAGTGCGTGAGTTTTGCGCAGCGCGAGTGCGTTGTGTAAAACTCACGACATGCCATTTCTTTGTGCGCATCACGCACCCATTTTTGCAACAGCGGTCAAACTCTGAATGTAAACAGAAAAGCACCACGTGCTTTTCTGTTTACAAACATTCAAACGAAGTGTCATAATGATGGCGGCTGCGCATCATATACTGATGACACACACAGCTGTTAAGTGCCTTTTGCGCACGCAAAACGCCGCATTTTTTGCGTGCGCAAAACGCACACGCTTGTGTAAATCAGGCCTAAAGCTGTATTCACATGATGCTTGGGCACACTACCAGGGCTTGTCTGCGCGTGAGAATACACCGTAAGGCCTTATTCAGACGAACGGGTCCGTTTTGCATCCGCAAAAAACGGACACGTTTGTCATGCGTTGCAGATCCGTGTGGCATCAGTTGTTGTTGTCAGTGTTTGTGCACATTTCTTAAAAATTGTCTTATGAATCACGTACAGCACACGGATGTGTGTCTGTGTTCTGTCCGTGATTTTCACGCACCCATGGACTTCAATGAGTGCGTGATGCGCAAAAAACCCACAACAGGACATGCAGTTTCACGCAACAGACACACGATACGTGAAAAACATTACATGTCTGAATGGCCCCATTGAATTGCATAGGTCCTTGTGACGGCCGTTGTTTTAACGGCCGTCACACGGACTAGGCCTTATGCACTTGAACTTTGAATACGTCCGTGTGAAGGCCGTTAAAACAACGGTCGTCACCAGGGGTGTTGCTAGCACCGGAGCCCAAGCCCCAGATCTTTGGCCCGGATCCCCAGGCAACTGCTGCTACAGGGGCCTGAGCCACGGCCCCCTGCACCGCGTCTATAAAAATGTACTATAGTAACTGGGGCCCATGTCATAAAATACACGGGCCCCTGTTACTCTAGTAATACCACTATACTTACCCTCCTTCCCGAGCACAGCGGAAGTCCTGACGTCTTTTCACGTCATGACGTCATGGTTGTGCGCTATGCATAACATCACAACGCTGGGTAGTGTCGGGACATCCACTGCACCCCTGATCCGAAGAGGAGGGTAAGTGTAACATTACTGTCTGCTGGGGCCCTGTATCTAAGCCTAATATGTGGTAGGCTTAGGTACAGGGTCCAACAGACTGTATCACACATGGGCCCTGTATCTAAGCCTAAGGGCGGATTCAGACGAACATGAGCGTTTAGCGTGCGCACAAAACGCTGCGTTTTGCGCGCGTGGCAGCAGCGTGTCCGCTCCGTGTGTCCTGTTCATATGGATGCGCGGCTGCGTGCTTTTCGCGCAGCCGACATCATTATGACACTCCGTTTGGATGTTTGTAAACAGAAAAGCAAGTGGTGCTTTTCTGTTTACATTCATTCTTTTACTGCTGTTGCGCGAATAACGCTTGTCCCACGGAAGTGCTTGCGCGGGGCATGCGTGATTTTCACGCACCCATTGAATTCAATGGGTGCGTGATGCGCGAAAAATGCCGACATATAGAACATGTCGTGAGTTTTACTCAGCGGACTCGCTGCGCAAAACTCACTGACAGTCTGCACTGCCCCATAGACTTGCATAGGTCCGTGCGACCCGCGTGAAAACGACGTGGGCTGCACGGATGCAAATCACGTTCATGTGAATCCCACCTAACACATTGTAGGCTTGGATACAGAGGCCCAGCAGACAGTGATCATATACAGTATAACATGTGGTAGGCTTAGATACAGGGCCCATGTGTGATCCTGTCTGATGGGCGTTGTAGCGAAGCCTACCACATAATAGGCTTAGATACAGGGCCCCAGCAGACAGTAATCTAATACAGTATAAGATTACGGTCTGCTGGGGCCCTGTATCTAAGCCTACCTTGTGGTAGACTTAGATACATGGTCTATCAGACAGTATCACACGTGGGCCTACCACATGTATTACTAATGAGTTTTTTTGTGTTTGTGCTTTTTACAGGTTTGGTTGTTGGACTAAGTCGGATTAGAGGACTACTTCGATGACGACTTTTTTTTATTTTCCATAAAATGGTTAACTATAGTGGCGTGGGATTTTTTGATTTCAATAAAATATGTCTTCTATGTCTTTGTATTTTCTTTTAAACTTCATTACTACCGCCTTAGGCCCCATGCACAGGAACGTAAAAAAAACGCCCGTAATTACAGGCCGTAATTACGGCACGTTTTTACGGGCCCATGGACTTCTAGTGGCCACGGGTACCTCCCCGTATGCTTACGGGAAGGTGCCCGTGCCGTTGAAAAATATAGAACATGTCATATTTCAGCCCGTAATTACGGCACGGGCAGGCCCATAGAAGTCTATGGGGCTCCCGTAATTACGGGTGACTACGTGTGTGCACCCGTAATTACGGGAGCGTTGCTAGGCGACATCAGTAAATAGTCACTGTCCAGGGTGCTGAAAGAGTTAAACGATCGGCAGTAACTCTTCCAGCACCCTGGACAGAAACTACCGATCACAATATAGATCAACCTGTAAAAAAATAAAAATAAAAAGACGTTCATACTTACCCAGAACTACGCTTCTTCCTCCAGTCCGGCCTCCTGGGATGACGTTTCAGCCCATGTGACCGCTGCAGCCAATCACAGGCTGCAGCGGTCACATGGACTGCCGCGTCATCCAGGGAGGTCGGGCTGGATGTAGAGAGGGACGCGTCACCAAGACTACGGCCGGGTAAGTATAAATTTCTTTTACTTTTTCTGCGGAAAGGGCTATCCCTTCTCTCTATCCTGCACTGATAGAGAGAAGGGCTGCAGTGCAATTTTGCAGCGAAAACGTGCCCGTAAATACTGGTGCAATACGGGTCGAATACGTGTGACCAAGGACCCGAATTTACGGGAGGACAAAAATACGTTCGCGTGCATGAGGCCTTAGTAATGGCTGCTGGCTGATTGACTTCTGGAATTCACTGAAGTGATATATGAGTAAAATGTATACATTTTATTTCATAACTCTCTAAAAACAGGGGTATAGTCACCACTGTGAAAAGCCCCACCGTGTGTATTAAAAACGTATTAAACACATACTCCAATTCCTGGTTCGTTTGTGAACCCTCTCTGACTGGGTATACTTGAAAGATGCAAATATGGGATCAACGTTTCAACATTGGTGTAACAGTGGATTAGACCCTAAAACACACAAGAGCCTGCAGTTACCGCTCCTAAATCTCCTGGTGCTAAGGTACACAACAGTGCCACTGTCCCCTACGCTATGATCCCTCACTAACCTGACCCTACACGTTTCTATACATATCATCAGGGGTCTGTAACTTGGTTATTCTGGCTAGGATGCCAGCGATATTGATTCATTAGCAGATATTCTGCTGTACAACACGGAAGCGTGCACGCATAGATGTCAGCGGCACGCTTCACTCGGGACTCAGAGTTGATATAACTAATACTCCTCCCCCGGGCCTCGGCAGCGCACTTCGAAACAGCCAATCACACTAGCCCACCTCATTCGTGACGCCTGACCATGTGACTCCCGGCCGTCAGCTGACGTACCCGGAAGTAACATCGACAACATCAGACAAACGCGCAGGCGCAGTGGGAGGCTGAAAGCGCATCTCCTTACTGCACATAAGCCCATTCTCATCGAGGATGGAGTGTAATAATAGCAAAATAGGGTAGATATTGCGGATCAGCTCAAAACCGCAACTCAGCTGCCATAGATAAAGCACCTTCTCTGTAAATACACTTGGTATGGATAAATAAGCGATATTTATTTTTGCCACACTTTAGAATTTAAAACACTTCTCTTGAAAGGAAAGACTATACCTGTTAGCAATAAATGGTGTACTACAAGTAACTGTATTGTAACCAGGAATGACAGCCACACACATACTTTAACAACCATAAATAGTAACATTGAGATGTGTATTTAAATGAAACAGGTATAGTTTGTTTGCTCATTTAGACCTTCAGGCTGTACACAAACCAGTCTATAAATCCACTGGGCCTCTTTACGCAGAATAAGATTGTCCCAGTCCCCTCCCCGTTTTGGAGGACGTACCAGTTCAATCGCCTGGAATTTTAAGCATTCTGCTCTGCCTTGATGTTTTGCATGTACATGTTTGGATATGGGAGTATCTCTTTCATTTGTAACATCTCCAACATGTTCTCTAATCCGGCACCGAAACTGCCGCACCGTTTTGACCACATAATTCAGTGGGCATGGACATGTTATCAAATAAACCACCCCTGCTGTTTTGCAATTGACAAAGTCTCGAATATCATACTCGACCTTGGTGGTAACACTTTTGAATTTTCTCCCATTCTGGATAAAGTCACAAGCCTTACAACTGCCACATCTATGTGTGCCTGGTATCTGCCTATCCAGCCAGGTTCCTTTTTGTGTTATAGGGTCAAAGCAGCTGTGCATCACCCTATCTCTGATGTTATTGCCTCTACGGAACGTGACTGAAGGCCATTGTGTAATCTGATCCACCAAGTCCACATCTGCACTAAGGATACGCCAGTATCTTTTTAATATTTGCATGATCTCAGATTGTTTGGAGTCATAAGTACCTATAAGTCTCGTAACCCTTTCCTCTTTACGTTGTCTAGGGACTAAAAGACTCTGCCTGTCTGCATCCCTCGCTCCCTCATAGGCCTTTCTAATTACCCCCTTCGGGAAGCCTCTATCCTTCAATCTACTTGTGAGATACTGTGCCTGTATCTCAAAATCATCCATCGAGCTACAGTTCTGGCGTACTCTCATGAATTGGCCTCTGGGGATACCTTGTTTGAGGGGATAAGGGTGACAACTATTCCATTGTAAAAAGCTGTTAGTTGCTGTCTCCTTTCGGTGTACTTTAGTACGTATTGTGCCTTCCTTAGTTTTCATAATCTTTAGATCTAGAAAAGATAATTCCTCTATTCCACATGGACTTGGCTGTGAGGCAGTGGAATATTTTTTAAAATCTCGAGGCACTCAATATGTGGCTCACAACCAGCTTGTGTTGCAATTATTACATTTTGTGTTAGAAAGGAATGTATTCATCTTTGAGGACCGCATTTTTCATCAGCAACGTGGCACAGCAATGGGGAGTCCTACTGCTCCCACCTATGCAAATTTATATCTTGGCTGGTGGGAAGAGACAGTAGTGTTTGGGGATAAATTTGCAAAGTGGACTTTATCAATAGGCATCTGGATTAGATACATTGATGACGTGTTGTTGCTTTGGAATTCCACAGTGGAGGAATTCAATGCTTTTGTGGCAGCCCTTAATGAAAATAATCTAGGGCTGATGTTTACATATGAAATCAGTGATCAGGAATTATCTTTTCTAGATCTAAAGATTATGAAATCTAAGGAAGGCACAATATGGACTAAAGTACACCGGAAAAACTTTTTTAAATTGACCTGCCGGTCGGTTTTTTTAGTCCGCAGTATGACAATTCTTTCTTTTTTGTTGTGGGTTTTCCCCATTGAATACAATGTGGAGGTAAAATTCGCAACAAAATAGCAAATATTAAAATTTTTACAGTGGAAAAGCTGCGATTCCGCTGCAAAAATCGCAACAAAACCTTATACTTACCCAGATCTCTATACTTCTCTGTCCAGGCCGGCCTCCTGCAGCCAATCACAGGCTGCAGCAAACGAATTACCATGACAAGGGAGACCGGGGTAAGTATAGGCTTGTTTTTTTCCTTAAAGGTATGTGCACACGATAGCAGGCATTTACGTCTGAAAAGACAGACTGTTTTCAGGAGAAAACAGCTGCCTCGTTTCAGTCGTAAATGCTCCTCCTCGCATTTTGCGAGGCTTCTCTGACAGCCGTAAATTTTGAGCTGCTCTTCGAGTTCAATGAAGAACGCCTCAAATTACGTCTGAAAAAAGTGTCCTGCACTTCTTTTGACGAGACTGTATTTTTACGCGTCGTCGTTTGACAGCTGTCAAACGATGACGCGTAAATGACAGGTTGTCTGCACAGTACGTCGGCAAACCCATTCAAATGAATGGAAAGATGTTTGCCGACGTATTGTAGCCCTATTTTCAGACGTAAAACGAGGCATAATACGCCTCGTTTACGTCTGAAAATAGGTTGTGTGAACCCAGCCTTACTGATGTCTTCCGCAGTGGACATTCAGCCCGAAAAACGACACCACAATTTGGTGCGGTTTTTCAGACAGAATTCCATACGGGCTCCAGGGCGGATACACTGTGTAGTTTTACACAGCGTATCCGCCCTGTGTGAACCTGGCCTAACACTTCTATAAACAACAATTTTATTAATCTAAGTAATACATTTCTTGGTTATATCTATTTATAGTCATGTTGCTTAGCCAAATTGCTATTAGGAGCAGTTTAAGTATATTTATAACATACAAGCTTATTTTATTGTAATATAAGATATATCACAAGCATAAGCTAGCTGCAAAATGTTGCCACTTGCTATACAATCAAAATTGAAAATATGGTCTGCAAATTCATTAAATTTCACTAGACAAGATTTTTTAAATAAAGAAGCCGCCTTCTCTAACTCCTGGTGATCACTTGTTCCTGCTGGGGGCAGTGTCAGACTATACATTTCTCTGCAGTGCCTACTGAAGGGGAAATGTAGAATTACATGCCGTTCATTCAAATCTAAAGCAGTCTATAAAATGCATTAATGCACTGGGTCTGCAAAACCGGGTACTGCTCTTAAAGAGCAGCTGTATGTTCTGGTTCATAGAGGGGGGTCCCATATAGGGGTCCCTCCTCTATGACATCCAAATATGGACAGCACTACCCCTTTAAGTATATGTGAGTATGATGCCTGTAAATACACTGCAAGGTAATCCCTTAGAATCCCATCTGGGGGCGTGGCCTAGCAGCAGATGTAAGCAGACGTGTGTGGCTGGAGCTCCCGCTGTGCCCATCCTGAAAATCACGTTTATCCCTAACTTACCCGGGTAATACTTACCGATTTGAGGGCTGTGAAGCTGGAGGAGACGGTACCGATCGGCTCGGCTGTAATGACCCGCTCAAAGAAGCAAAAAACACCGCCGGCGAGTCCGGGGCCGGGAATCCAAGATGGCGCTGGGGAGAAAGACTGCCGGAGCAGACACATGCGCTCTGAAGCAGCAGACAGGCTGGAGAGATTTGCACGAACACCCCGTGCGAGCAGTTCGGCAGCAGGCAGGACGCCTGGGGCTAGAAGTGGAAAGACAGGCAGCCCGGCTTATGGCTCACGATACTCTGTGCTGGGGGAGGACACGGTGAGTGAAGAGGAGGAAGAGCTGGGTGGTCAGCGGCAGGAAAGACATAATGATGGTGGCAGAACGCATCACAGGAAAGAAAAGGTGCAGGAGCCGTCCCTCATGGACATACTTGCAGAAGTGAAGCAGAACTCCTCAATTCTATCCATGCTGACTGGGCAGGTGGGAGGCCTGAAGGAGGACATTTTACTTTTGAGAAATGATTTACAGAAAGTGGCCGAACGTACAACAGTTATTGAGGGGAGAGTGTCTGAGGTCGAAGATGTTATTCCAGAGCTCCGACGTGATGTACAGTCACATTCATTGGCGGTGGTGGCCCTGCAGGCTAAGGCGGATGATTTAGAGAATTGGCTACGCAAAAATAACGTGCGCCTGGTTGGAGTGCCAGAAGAAGTGGAAGGCACTAACTCTGATGAGTTCTTTGAAAAATGGCTGCTGGAACAGTTTGGCCTGGTGGAATTGTCTCCTTTATATGCTGTCGAGAGGGCACACAGAGTACCCACCAGACCGGGACCGCCGGGGAGACCCCCGAGACCGGTACTAGTGAAGCTGCTGCATTATAAGGATAGAGATCGGATATTGCAGAAGGCAAGGGAGCGGCAAGATATCTCCATTATAGTGTCCTTTTTTCCGGATTTCTCTGCGGAAGTGTAGAAAAAGCGGTTGCAATACTGGGATGTTAAAAAAACGTCTGAGAGACCTGAACATTCAATATTCTATGATGTATCCGGCTAAATTGCGAGTAGTTGCGTTTGGGACTGCTTCATTCTTTGAGACCCCTAGGGAGGCTGCCAGATGGTTGGACTGCAACGAGAGTCGACTGCGGAGACCGGCTGGAGAGGAGGATGCGTGAAAGCCCGCGTAGGCGGTGAAGTTCGGAGCCATGCTGTCTTTTGCGGGACTGTAGTATCCTACATTATGTTCTGCTGTTTTCATGTGTGCGAGCACCCTTAAAGAGGCTCTGTCACCAGATTTTGCAACCCCTATCTGCTATTGCAGCAGATAGGCGCTGCAATGTAGATTACAGTAACGTTTTTATTTTTAAAAAACGAGCATTTTTGGCCAAGTTATGACCATTTTCGTATTTATGCAAATGAGGCTTGCAAAAGTACAACTGGGCGTGTTGAAAAGTAAAAGTACAACTGGGCGTGTATTATGTGCGTACATCGGGGCGTGTTTACTACTTTTACTAGCTGGGCGTTGTGTATAGAAGTATCATCCACTTCTCTTCACAACGCCCAGCTTCTGGCAGTGCAGACACAGCCGTGTTCTCAAGAGATCACGCTGTGACGTCACTCACAGGTCCTGCATCGTGTCGGACGAGCGAGGACACATCGGCACCAGAGGCTACAGATGATTCTGCAGCAGCATCGGCGTTTGCAGGTAAGTCGATGTAGCTACTTACCTGCAAACGCTGATGCTGCTGCAGAATCAACTGTAGCCTCTGGTGCCGACACGATGCAGGACCTGTGAGTGACGTCACAGATCTGCACTGCCAGAAGCTGGGCGTTCTGAAGAGAAGTGGATGATACTTCTCATCAGAATGCCCAGCTAGTAAAAGAAGTAAACACGCCCAGATGTAAGACACATAATACACGCCCAGTTGTACTTTTACTTTTCAACACGCCCAGTTGTACTTTTGCAAGCCTCATTTGCATAAATACGAAAATGGTCATAACTTGGCCAAAAATGCTCGTTTTTAAAAAATAAAAACGTTACTGTAATCTACATTGCAGCGCCTATCTGCTGCAATAGCAGATAGGGGTTGCAAAATCTGGTGACAGAGCCTCTTTAACTCGTGCTCAGCAGGGTGATATCCTTTAAAAAGCTGCCGTACTTGATGGAAATGGTATTATGGGATAACTTCTGGGTGACTAATGTTTCTGTAATAGATGCTGATTGTTTGGGATTGTTTATCACTTATACATAGCAGTGGGAGTCACCACTTATTGAAAGTGGTGAGAAAGTTACATGGTCAGGTTGCAGGTGCCTTTAAGGCATGTCACACGTTCACACTCAGGTGTGCTTCTGTTGGATAGGAAGGACAGTACATGTCGCTCTGACCCTTTTCGGAGGGGAGGTTTTGTTTGGGGGGAAGGGGTAGGGGGTGCACAGCTCAGTATCTCGGTTGAAGTAGTCTGGCTTAGTGGCAGATTTCTCTATGCTATGATGCCCGATGGGGTCGGTTAAATGTTTATCCTGGAATGTCCGGGGAATACGGGAACCTAGGAAACGCCAGGCGATTTTCGACTGTGTTAAACAACAAAGTGCCCTGATTGTGGGGTTGCAAGAAACGCATTTGACTAAAGATTCGGTGTCCTTGCTACATAGAGTGTGGATCGCACATGGGTTTCACTCCTTCCATACGACTTATTCTAGGGGGGGTGGGTCTGCTGATACATAGGAGTCTTCCCTTTGTTTGTCACTCTTCTTTCTCTGATGGGGAGGAGGGGAGGTATGTGGGAGTGCATTGCACCATATATCATTGGGAATGCATTTTAGTGGTACTGTACATCCCTCCTCCTTATTCTAGCACTGTACATAAAAAAGTTACGGAAAAACTTTCCATGTGGCCTGAGGTACCGTTACTCCTGATGGGGGACTTTAATGAGGTGATATCTGAGGGGCTGGATAGATTTCATAGGGGAGGGGGGGACGACAAGGAGTGGAGATGACAGCATTTGGGAGGTTAATTGTGGAAATGGGATTACAGGATGTTTGGAGGGATAAACACCCAGGGGTGCGCCAGTACTCATGTGCCTCGTCCACGTTTCAGTCTCTTTCTCGTATCGATTTGATTGTATGCTCAGCTTCAGCAGTGCCGTATGTTGCGCAAATAGAATATTTACAGAGGGCGCTGTCGGACCACTCTCCTGTGGGTGTGACGTTGGAAGTGGGTGAGCGGCCTGTCAGGAGTTTTGGAAATTGGAAGCTGAATGCGTTTTGGTTGAAATTGCTGGATGGCAAGGAGATACGAGACCTGATAAGGGAATATTTCAATTTTAATGCTGAGTCGATATCGCAAGGGGTTTTATGGGACGCCATGAAGGCATGGCTGAGAGGAGTCTTCATTCAGTATATTAAACGGATAAAAACTAAGTCTCAGCAATTGGGGGACAGTCTGAGGGAACGGGTGGCAGAAACAGAAGGGAGACACATGGAAGTGGAAGTAGTCACTGGGTTGAGGCTCAGACGCTGTTGAAAAGTCACCAATTAGTGACGGCTGATAATAAACGACTATTTCTTAAGCAGAAATACTGTGAAGAAGGGGAGAATGCTGGGAGGTTACTTGCTAGGATGGCACAGCCACAAAGGGGTAATAACTTCATTCATGGCCTGAGGGGGGAGGGTGGAGACAGATACGGGGCAAATTTTGCAAGTGTTTAAACAGTTCTATACTGACCTTTATACCTCAAGAGCGCATTACACTATACAGCAACTGGAGGATTATCTGGGACACATTCGTATGCCTACCTTGGGCCCTGAGGCCAGAGAAAGCTTGGAGACACCTATTTCCCTGGAGGAGTTGGAAAGCGCGATAGGGGATATGGCGAATGAGAAAGCTCCGGGTCCAGATGGTCTGCCTGGGGAAATTTATAAGGAGTATGGGATGAAATTAGCTCCACAATTTCTAACCACTTTGCTGGACAGCTTTGAAAGAGGCAAATTACCGGACTCCCTATACGAAGCAACGATAGTGGTACTACCTAAGGAGGGGAAAGATAGCCAATTGCCGGAATCCTACAGACCGATCTATCTGCTGACGTCGGATGTTAAGATTTTGTCTAAGGTTTTAGCGCTACGGTTAAATAAGGTGGTACAGCAGGTTGTGCATGAAGACCAATCGGGGTTCATGCCATCCAAATCAACAGCTGTGAATCTTAGGAGGTTATTCCTTAATCTTCAGGCAGTACCGGACGTCCCTGGGGGGAGAGCTGTGCTAACGTTAGATGCCGCGAAAGCGTTCGACTGTGTAGAATGGGGGTATTTATGGAAGGTTCTGGGGAAGATGAGTTTTGGCCCTAACTTTGTGAAATGGGTGAAGTTGCTGTACGTGGCCCCTACGGCCCGCATACGGGTGAATGGAGCACTGTCTGGAAAGTTTTCGTTGGCTAGGGGAACGCGCCAGGTGTGCCCACTATCACCTTTGCTGTTTGCTCCGGCGGTGGAGCCATTAGCGTGTCTCATACGACAGGAGGAGCGCATACAAGGCTTGCAATATGGGGAATTGGAGGAAAAAATCTCTCTATATGCGGATGATATTTTGATATATCTGACAGACACTGAAAACACTCTGGCGGTAGTACTGGACACAAATCAAAAGTTTTGGCATATTTTCGGGATTAAATATTAACTGGAACAAGTCCGCTCTTATGCCACTTAACCCGGTCAATATTGTGGACACTGGAGTGGGACCCCAGGTTCCAGTAGTAACAGAGTTTACATACTTCGGGTTTAAGGTGACGTCTCGGGTTCACGACTATATGACCTTAAATGTTTTGCCACTACTGCCCAAGGTTAAAAATAAGGTGGAGACCTGGAATAGACTCACTCTCTCTGCTCTGGGGAGGACCAACCTAATCAAGATGATTTTTATGCCCCAAATACTGTAAATTCTCCATAATTCCCCAGTATGGATACCCAAACACTGGTTTAGACGAATGCATAATCTCTTTAGGGATCTGGTCTGGAAAAAAGGGGTTCCAAGAATAAAATTGGAGAAATTGCAATTGCCAAAAGATGAAGGGGGTGTTGCTTTGTCGAATGCTTGGATATATTATTTGGCTGCTCAGAGCCAATATTTTAAAGGATGGGAGGATGCAGAGAAATGGGGATCTATTGCACGCTTATTGTCATACATGGGGGGGGGAGGTCTTAACCCGCTGGAGGGGCTGGAAGCGCATACCTACAAGAGATTGGCGAGTACTAAACCAACATTGCTCCTGATACACAAAGTCTGGTGGCAATGCAAACAGATCTTAGGTATAGGAATGTGTACTAAATATACTCCCATATGGCATTATCCGGTTCTGTGGGAATTGTATCAATTGGAGGGCATGCAAAAACGGGAAACGGCAGGGGTTGGGCGACTACATCACCTGTATAATGATACCATACTACGGTCCTTTCAACAGTTGAAAGACCAATTCCAACTGGAACACAGCATGTTCTATCAATACTTACAAATACGTCATGCCCTACAGGCGCAGGCGCCTGTGGTGGATCTGACGGTATGTGCTCTAGGGGTCTTAGACTATGTGGTTAGGGCGGACACGTCTAAAGGTCTGATCTCGATGGCATACAAGAGCTTGTTATAAAAAAAACACCTGGGAGATCCGATGGAGCTGGTGAGGGTGAAATGGGAACGGGATATTGGTCCCTTGCCCAAAGAGGAGTGGGAGGAGATATTCGCGTCATCGTGCCATCTTTCTCGCAGTCTGGCGCAGAGGAGATCCCAACTTTTCTTGATACATCGAGTGTACCGCACCCCGTGGGTGTTAAAACAGATGGGTCTCAGACCAGATGCTAAATGTCCTAGGTGTACGGAGGAGAAGGCGGACATATATCATATGTTCTGGACATGTGGGGCCTTGCGGACCTTATGGGGGGAGATATTGGAACTGATAAAACAGGTATATGGTCTGGCATTGGCGGCAGACCCCAAGGTCTTGCTGCTGGGGTGGGTGGGAGAATTGGAGTGTGCAGGATGGAAGGTCTGGCAATTGCAAAAATTTTATATCAGACTAGGAAGTGTATTGCTAAACATTGGCTGGACGCGGAACCACCCATGCAGAGGGAAATTGTGGGAATGCTAAATCATAACATTCTGATATAATAATATTTGCGAAAAAGGGGCAATGAGAAGAAATTTGATAAGCAGTGGGGCAGATGGTAGGCCTGTCCTGGGGTGGTGTCCTCTGAACTGAGCAAAATATGGATGCAAGTCCTCGAAGGGAACAGCAATGGTCACTTTCAGAGCAGATGGGGGGTGAGGAGGGAAATTGCTAATGGAACGGTTTTCTTTTATGTATCAAGTGTTACTGTTAGAGATACTGTTGGGGGCTGTGCTGGGGTTGGGGGGGGAGGAGATGTTGGGTTTTTTCTTTCTGTCATGCTGGAATTATTGTATATGATGTTGATACAAATGATGTATGACGGTCAATGTCTTATTGTTCGTGTTAATAAAATTGGATTGATTTAAAAAAAAAAAAAAAAAGAATCCCATCTGGGGTGTACAAAGGCAACACAAAAAATTGTGTGGACCCATTGTTCTCCAGCCCGACAGGACATCTTCCTCATGGCCTTCCTATCAGCGAAGCAAAATTTGTGACTGTAGGAGACAAGGGGCCCTTTGAGCAGCATCTTTACCTAGCTGTAACTTTAAGAAAAATAATATCATGCAGTACTAATGGGCATATACTTTTCATCATTTAGGAGTAGAGGGGGTGCAGTTAGGTGGTGTTCGCTCTGTACAGGCCTCTTAAACATTCCCATACATAGCCTAAGAAAATGTCCCTCTATATTTACATTTGCATTGGAGGCTCATGCGCATGCAGCTCTAATCCTCCAGTCTAAACAATAGAAATCACAATGGAACCAATTATAAGTCAGTTGGGCACCGGGAGTATCCATTGTACAACAAAACCAGCACTGCATTGTGGCCTCCGTTATAAACTGAAGCCACGACGCAGATGTGACAGATATCAGAAAGGAGATGGGCCCTTTTGCCCTAAGGGGGCCCCTGTGCAGCTAAGCATGGTACACAGGCAAAATGTCCACACCTGAGATCCCTATAATAGACCATCGGGCATATTAATCAACCCTTGTTTTCTACAAAGTTGAAAATAAAACCAGCAAACGAGAAGAACAAATATGTGAAGTTTAATAGAAAAATAGCGGACAATTTATAGTTATAAAATATTACTCTGTACAGACATACCATATTTTTCGACCTATAAGTCGCAGTTTTTAGCAGGAATAAATCTTTCTAAAAAGTCCCTATGTCTTATAGTCGGCAGTCATGGGGACCCACACTGACCGCTTCTTACTTTACCCCTTACCGACCCATAATGTGCTGGCACATCATGGAGCGGGGAGGGGATGATGTTTGGAGCAGGCTCACGCGCTGAGCCCGCTCCATATACTGCAGGTGTCAGCTGTGTTTTACAGCTGACACGCTGCTCTAACAGCCAGGAACAGCAATGGCACTGTTCTTGGCCGTTTAACTAGTTAAATGCTGCGGTCAATAGTGACCACGGCATTCTTCCCATGGAGGGCATTTATGATATATCCACAGGATATGTCATAAATGTTAGATTAATTCGGGTCACACCTCTGGGACCTGTACCTATCTCTAGAACGGGGCCCCCTAAACCCCGTTCTAGCTTACTCTGCTCCGCTGTCTCTCGGCCACTTCCTGGTAAGGTGGTCGGGAATTACGGAAACAGCCGAGTGTTCGATGAGCTACGCTATTTCCGTAACTCCCATAAAAAAGTGAATGGGAGTTACAAAAACAGCGTAGCACCGCGAGCTACGCTGTTCCGGAACTTGGTAGCTACGAAAACCGCATACATGGTCGAGTTACGGAAACTCGCCGAGCTACACTGTTTCAGTAACTCCCATAGAACTGAATAGTACTTACGGAAACAGTAGCTCGCATGCTACGCTGCTTCTGTAACGGCCATTCACTACTATGGGAGTTACGGAAACAGCGTAGCTCAGCGAGTTACACGGTTTCCGTAACTCATCCACGTATTGAAGTGTATTGTACCTAATGATCGCTGGTTTAAGTCCCCTAGGGGAACTAATAAAATGTGTAAAAAAAGAAGTTAGATGAATTTTCAGGAGTGTAAAAAAATATTAAAAGTTTTAAAAAAAACAAAAAACCTTTTCCCATTTTTCCCCAAGCACAATGTAAAAAAAATAAATAAAATTGGTATCACTGCGTCCGTAAAAGTCCGAACTATTACAAGATAGCACGGTGAACGGCGTAAAAACAAAAAATTGAAAGCCCCAGAATCGCTGTTTTGTGGTCACCATAATGCTAAAAAGAATTTAAAAAAATTTGTACGTACCAAAAAATTGTGCAAATAAAAACTACAGCTTGTCCCGCAAAAAATAAGCCCCCACACCGTCCAAATGATGATATAAAAATTACAGCTCTCAGAATGTGGTGAAACCGAACAAATTATTTTTTTAAACCAATCGTTTTTTCTCTCTCTAAAAGTAGCAAAATATGATCTTTTTTCCCTATTTTCTGTTGTCTAAAACCTGGGTGCGTCTTATAGTCCGAAAAATTTGGTAATTAGTGAAAACTTCTAGCAGCACTGATCATAGGAATGTTAATGCATAACTTCAGGAGGTCTTATGTTTGAACAGCAGGTTTCTGGAAATCAGCTTGAGGTTCTGTTTGATCTCCCAGTGTTCCAAAGAAGGAGGAAGGTATGGTGAAATTTTCTTTTTGTTAAAATCCTATAGGAGGCAAAAAATACCATCAAATATATTACTATACCAGAAGAGAGGGTTATTTGTTAACTACTGCTCAATTCAGGTGATTTTGACAGTATCAGGTGACCTTTTTCATGACTAAGTGAGATGAGACTATCCCCAGCAACTCTACACTGGTGATCTGAAAGTTAGGCCTAATTCACACATCCGTAATGCAGCTACATTTTAGCTTCTGTATTCAAGACACGGCTTTACCACAGATGGAATGACCCAAACTAACCGCAGCATAGATACCTAGTTCAGGTCATTAGACACGTGATCGGGCTAGGACTTGCAGCCACATTATGGCAGTTTCAATGAGACTTAAAGCGGCTCTGTCACCAGATTTTGCAACCCCTATTTCCTATTGCAGCAGATCGGCGCTGCAATGTAGATTACAGTAACGTTTTTTTTTTTTTTTTAAACGAGCATTTTTGGCCAAGTTATCACCATTTTTATATTTATGCAAATGAGGCTTTCTAAAGTACAACTGTGCGTGTTTAAAGTTAAAGTACAACTGGGCGTGTATTGTGTATGTACATCTGGGCGTTTTTACTTCTTTTACTAGCTGGGCATTGTGAATAGAAGTGTATGATGCTGACGAATCAGCATCATCCACTTCTCTTCACAACGCCCAGCTTCTGGCAGTGCACAGACACACAGCGTGTCCTCGAGAGATCACGCTGTGACGTCACTTCCTGCCCCAGGTCCTGCATCGTGTCGGACGAGCGACGACACATCGGCACCAGAGGCTACAGTTGATTCTGCAGCAGCATCAGCATTTGCAGGTAAGTAGCTACATCGACTTACCTGCAAACGCCGATGCTGCTGCAGAATCAAATGTAGCCTCTGGTGCCGATGTGTCCTCGCTCGTCCGACATGATGCAGGACCTGGGGCAGGAAGTGAGTGACGACACAGCGTGATCTCTCGAGAACACGCTGTGTGTCTGTGCACTGCCAGAAGCTGGGTGTTAACGAAGAGAAGTGGATGATGATGATTCGTCAGCATCATACACTTCCATTCACAACGCCCAGCTAGTAAAACAAGTAAAAACGCCCAGATGTACACACACAATACACGCCCAGTTGTACTTTAACCACGCCCAGTTGTACTTTAGAAAGCCTCATTTGCATAAATATAAAAATGGTCATAACTTGGCCAAAAATGCTCGTTTAAAAAAAAACTTTACTGTAATCTACATTGCAGCGCCGATCTGCTGCAATAGGAGATAGGGGTTGCAAAATCTGGTGACAGAGCCTCTTTAATATAGTGAGACATTAAAAACTAACAACAGACCCTGACAATAGTGTAAGAGCCCTTTTACACTGGTCAATTATCGGGCAAACAAGCGTTCTTAATATTTGCCCTGTGTACACAGGGCAACGATCAGCCAATGAAAGAGCCAATGAAAAAACAATAATGTGTACCACGCCTCATATTTAGTCATATGTGACTGTACAATTCATAATAATTGTGTATATATTATTATTTTATGGGCGTCTCACCTCTTTCATGCTCTTTTGTCTGGTCCTCAGAATTTCTAATTGCAGCTCATCAAAATTGGACTTTAACCAACTGTGGGCTTCCTGAAGACTAACTGTGATCTGTGAGTGAATAAAGGTAGGTGGTCTTAGACTGGGTTCACAAATCATGATCAAAATGCTGCAAGAAGAAAAAAAAAGAAAAAAAAAACGCATCTTGACCACGATGTGGGAACCCAGCCTAAGGCTAGATAGGTCTGGGGGTCATCAAAATGTTCTCACAGTAGCAATATTAAAAAGGGAAAACATTTCCTACTGTAATTGTTCAGTAGGGAATCTTTTCAGCACTGCTTAGAAACAAAAAGCATGAGTTGCTGGTGGCCATGGCAGTCATTGCTGCTCTCGCAGAGATTGTGTTGTCACTCTGAATAGAACGTGTTTAAATGTGTTACCAGCACTTCCATGCCCGGTTGGCAGGGAGGGAAAACGGTCAGGTAGATTTCTTTTAATAATATGGTTGTGGAGAGGCCAGCAGAGGAACTTTTTGATAACACCCCCCCCCCCCCCCCCACTGGAGTTTTGTAAATTAAATATGAAGACGCATTATATATTTAATAGAAAAAAAAATAGATTTTTGTACTCTATATAAAATCTGCTTCCTGTTGTATTCATTGGGGGACACTGCACCATGGGTAAAGGCCCTTGCCACTAGGAGGTTGACACTAGCTAGGAAGTGGTCCAGGGAAGCCATAACCTTCCCACAGACACGGGCTTAATTAGTTTCTACAGAAGCAGCAGGAGAAAACCAAAAACAAACAACATATCCCAGAAGAAAACCAACCAAACAATAAAAGCGGAAACTCATAGCGGAGAATTGGATTCAGCCTTCTCCCCCAAAGGTTCAGGAGTTTGAGGATAGAGTGAACCAGTTGATCATTAATGATATTTCTTGAGAGGAGCATCTGCCAGGTTTGACAAACTGTGGTTGCCATCGTTAAATACTGATGGGTTGGCAAGTGCCGGATTGCTAGGGGGTGGGGCTGTTGGCATTCGGAGGTAAATCAATTCTTGAATATTTGATTTGGGTTTGTGTCTATGGGATAATACTTACTTGGGTGGAGAGTGGGTTATGACATCCTCTGCTACGGATGTGTGTATGGCGTGTAGATTATATCTGCTAGCGGAAGTAAAACATATGTTCGTGCCCTGCTTGGAAAATGTTCTATATAACAAATGTATAGGTTAATTTCCCTTTATGGTGTATGGTCGACCGTTCGTGGGTGGAGGGGGGGGGGGGGTTGTGTCTGTCGGGGTAGAGTGTCCTATTTCTGGTTTGTTGCTGTAATTGTTGAAAATGTGCAATAAAAAGTATTTGATTAAAAAAAACAAAAAACAATAAAGTGGGATCTGTGTCCCCCAATGACTACAAGCTGAAAAAGACTTTACAGTGACTAAACAAAATCCATTTTTCTTTTTTATATCACTAAGGGAGAAAGCACAATGGGACATTCTAAAGCAGTCCCAGAGGTTGGGAATAAAACGAAGGAAAAAAGCACAGCTGCCTGCAGGACCTTGCGACCGACTGGCATCAGAGGAAACCCAAAAAATTAATCTGGGAAAATGTTGGTTAAGGTGTGCACCGAAGCCCAGGCAGCCGGCCCGAGCTTGATGCCTGGAGGCACCAACAGCTCTAGCAGAATGGGCAGTGAACAGAAGGTATGAAACTTTACTCTTGGATCAATAGGCTTTCTAAATCAATGCGTAATAGTAGCCGTGGATGCTGCCAGTTCCTTGCGTGGCTCTACAGGAATGGCAAAACAGAATCGGAGCGCCAAAATGCCTCAGTCGCAGCCAAATAGATAGATATAGATACAGATTGCTCTCATCACGCAAAGGCAATGCAAAACCCGTTCACATTTGGTATGCCCCCTTCACCCAGATGTATTCCATCCACTTTACCACTCAAATTTTCCAACTTAGTAAGACTACAGCCCAGTTGTCCACTCCTGATATGTGGACCGCTGGTACATGGCACACTGCCTATAGAAGAATCCGAGAGGGCTCCCATGGAGCCGCTTGACTCCTGGTGCTAACCTGGTGGTTCACATAGGCAACCGCCGTGGAGTTTTCGGTCTGGATCCTTGCCGGGTGACCCTGGAGAAGGAGCATCTAATGGGAGGGAACCAGAAAGATTGTGCTAAATTCCAGTAGGGTGATCTGCCCTGAACCGTGTGCATGCCAATGAACAAACCCAACCCAGACAGGCTAGCATCCGTAGAGATTACAAACCACTTAAGGGGGAAGAAAAGACCGCCCCAGCGTGATGGACGGTAAGGTCTCCCACCAGCACAACTCCTGACGTATCCAAGAGGGCAGGAGATTCAACTTGTCTAGAGAGGTCTGAGACTTGTCCCATAGTGAAAGGATTGCCCCCTGGAGGGGCCTGTAGTTGAATTGCACATATAGGAGTACCTCAAAGCTCAACGTGCCAAGCACCCGCATACAGAAGCGGGTGAAAGAGGGAGTGTACCAGCAAAGGAGGGCTCATTCTGCCTGAAGAGTCTTGATTTTGTCTTCCGGGAGTTGGACCATTACAGACCTGGTGTAAAAGCTCATTCCAAGACACTCCATATTCTGAGATGGAACCAGGGAACATTATTCCTCGTTGATGATCCAACTGGACATGTGAACAAGCTTCTATGTAATGTGGAGACTAAATATGGTCATGTTTTGAAGGGAGCCTTCACCAGAAGTCGACAGAAAGAACCTTCCTGGGGAAAAGGTTGAGAAATCGGTCTTGAAACCTGTGAGAACAAAGAGAAGGCTGTGCACGGTGTGGGCGGTTCTGAGGTAGCAGAGTCCTTGTACTGTTAACAGCCTCAAAAATAATCTCATCCAGACGTGTTCTAAAATGTCTGCCACCTTCAAAAGTAAGGCCAACGAGGGCTTTTTAGGAAGCCTGGTCTGCCACCCAAGTTTTCAGCCAAATAGAACGCTGGATCGCAATCAAATTAGCCAATCCATGGGCATTAAAATCTGGCTGATTCGAGGGGAGCCTCAAACAGGAACTTTGAAGCATGAATTACCTTTGAAGCATACCTTGCTGCGTCATCCCCTAAGATGTTAGCCCCTTCTCACACATACAGATGCAAAGGCTGGGCGCAGGGCAGAACCTGCAGCCACAAATGTAGACTTGGCCTAGGAATCTAACTTCTTGTCAAGAGGGTCACTGAGTGATGCCACATGTGACTGTGGAATGGTGATGTACTTAAACAGCCGTATCCACAGGAAAAATCGACTATTGAGAAATCAAGCCCAAATCAAAGGAAATATAGAATTAATGTGTTGATAGCATAGCCTTTGACGCAGTGAGAGCTGTAAGGGTGCCTCTTCCTGACAAGAGGTGATGGGATCATCCTTTACATGAAAGGTGTCCCTGGCAGCAAGTATAAACACCTGCATGCCAGCTGTCATTTGTGAGTCCTGCTCCGATTCTGAATCAGGGAATTCATTAGAGAAAGGCGACTAATCCTGGTTGGAAGTAACGTCACCATGGACTCTAATAGGGGATTCGTGAAGGGAACCTGAAGAGGAAAGGGACTCGTCCCTAGTATGTCTGTGGATCTAACACAAGAGGTAGATGGTGTGTTATCCTTGGGAGAGGAAGGAGGGGCATTGAAACACTTGCCTCTCAAGGCAGCAACTGAACTCAAAGACTCAACCAAGGTATGGGACATTCTAGATCAAAGAACCCTGTGGGCAGAAAGGGGCAAGCTGGCCGTAAGTAAACTTTTTATTACATCCGCCACATTTATAGTGGGTAAAACTACGGCCCCTATGCCGGCTGCATGGTGGAATCCTCCTAAGACAAAGACATGTGACAAGGGAGAGGAGAAAAACAGACAACTAACCGAGGTCAGAATGATGTCCCTCGGGGAAGCTGTACCTTAAAAAAAAAAAAAACAAAACAAAAAAAACCCCGGAAAATCAGCCCTAAGGCTGGCTTACAAGACCCCAGGTGATGTGTCCACTGACAGAAGCCTGAAAAGGCTGAAGATGACTGAAGAAAACAATGGAGTAGTAAAGATCCTGGAGTAGCAGCTAAAGGTGATCACGGCGTTGGAAATTGTGCCAGTACCTGGTGTCTAGTTGAAGGAATGACGCACTCGTTCCATAACCGCTAAAGAAGGTGATGCCTATCATGTACAAAAACGCTGCAATGCTAATATAGACACAATTGTCCCCAGAGCGGTGGAGGTTATAGGTGCAGCGTTATTTCCCCAACCCAAACTACCATTCCGGGACTGCAGTGTCCCAATAAAGATATATCCATCTAGATAGGGGTACCCCCATCTATCCTGTATGTACCAGGTAGGGAAAATCCAGGGGGATGGGGGGGCATGGGATTGGGGGCAGATTTTCATACTCACGCCTGGTGTGGTCTTCTTGATGGCACAGGGTCACCTCTTCAGGAACCTCGCACGTTCAACAGGAGTTTTTCAGTACTCATCGTAAAATCCTTTGCTCATCCAGTTCATTGGGGGACACAGACCGTGGGTATATGCTGTTGCCACTGGGAAGCTTGACGATAAGAAATAAAGTGGCTACTCCTACAGGATTTAACCTTGCCTACAGACACTGCTTCTACTGCTTGCAGATAGACTGAATAGTTCAGATACAAGGTACGAGAGGTATGTCAAACACAGGAGGAGAATCCCTCAAACTCAAAACCAGGAACAAAAAAACCTTGAAAACACAATGGATGAGAGATGTGTCTCCCAATGAACTGGACTAAAAAAATATTTTACGGTGAGTACTCAAAAAATCCTGTTTTCTTGTTCGTTACATTGGGGGACACAGACCGTGGGATGTCCTAGAGCAGTCCCCAGGGGTGGGAACAAAACACAGGACATGGTCAGCTATTTCACAGAAGCCTGCAAGACCTTGCAACCTAGGGAAGTGTCTGCAGATGCAAAGGTGTGCACTTGGTAGAATTTGACAAAAACATGCAAAGAGGACCACGTGGCCGCCTAGCACAACTTAAGGGCAGAGGCCTGATGATGCACAGCCCAGGAAGATCCAAATCACTCTAGTAGAATGGGCCATAACCTGGAGAGGGAAACCTTAACCCGAACCCAATTATCCTCGAGAACAATCGAATCCAGCGAGCAATGGTGGCCTTGGAGGCTGCCAAACCTTCCTGGGACCCTCTGGGAGAATGAACAGGGAATCTGACCTCGGGAAGGAAGCAGTAACAGAAAGGTAAATCCGCAAGGCGCAGACAACATCCATGTTGTGTAGGGAACGATCCCTTGGATGACTGGGAAATGAACAAAAAGACGGCAAAACAATATCCTTATTCATGTGAAAAGCCGAAATAACCTTAGGCAAAAAAGAAGGCCTGTGCGGTGCACCATCTTGTCTTGATGAAGAGTCAGAAATGGAGAACGGCAAGAGAGCTGCCAACTCAGAAACCCTCCCAATGGAGGTCACCGCAATAAAAAAACAACAATTCCCAGAACAGAAAACGGAGAGAAATGTCTCGCAAGGGTTCAAAGGGAGCTGTCTGTAAGACATCTAAAAACAAGTTGAGATCCCAAGAGGGAATCGGAGGACCGCATGAGCCACACCCTGCAGAATATAGTCTTGACATCAGCTTTAGATGCCAACAGGCGACCGAACAAGATGCAAAGTACAAACACCTGTCTCTTTAGGTAGCAGAGTGGCAAACTTTGATCCAATAAAAAGAAAAAGAGAGGCAGCACTTCCAAATTAAATGTAAGCTTTATTCACCCAATGCGACGTTTCAGTCCAACAGGACTTTTCACAGGCAAAGGTCCTGTTGGACTGAAACGTCGCATTGGGTGTATAAAGCTCACATTTATTTTGGAAGTGCTGCCTCTCTTTTTCTTTTTTGTGCTTATACTTGGCGACTTTGGACCTGGTCCTAGCTTGAGGTGTGCACCCATATTGCTTCCATCCAGTGCGGTGATTCCTTGTGATTTTGTAAACCTTGATCCAGACCAAACTGCAAAAAAGAAAAATAATTCTGGACAGAAAAAATGCAAGGGGGGGGAAGCCTGCCATCCTCACATTAACTAAGGTAGGCCTTAAAAGGTACGATGGGAAATGCGGGCTGAAGAAGGTTTCCTAGCCTTAATCATAGTGAGAATAACACTCTTCGAAAGACCACGGGCCTATATATCAGCAGCCTCGACAACCACGCTGTTAAACGTAGCCACCTTGGTGGAAGAGAGGTCCCTGAGAGGGGTGGTCAGGACCGTGAGGCAAGGGCCACAGGACGTCAGCAAACAGGGAAACGACGGTCTGCATACCAACAACGGCGCAGCCGATATGGGGCTACCAGAATAGCCACAATTCCTTTTGCCTTGAGAGCCGTCAGGGGAGCAACGGCAGGAGAGACAGAGGAGGATAGACGTACAGGAGACTGAAGTCGTACCACTGCGCAACGGGAGCTTCCACGGCGTAGGCCTCCTGATCTCGTGCTCGGGAACTGAAGCAGGGGACCTGGCGATCGAATCTGGAGGCCATCAGGTCCATGTCCAGGGACCCCACTTGAGACATTTGGTTGAAAACCTCCTGGTGAAGAGACCACTCCTAGGGATCCACCTTTTTGTGTCGGAGAAAGTCTGCGGCCCAGTTGTCGATCCCAGGAATGTGTACTGCCGTCAGAGCCGGAACGTGAGCTTCCGAGCAGGCCAGAGTGTTCACGGCCTCGGCCATCACTGCCACGCTGCGAGTGCCGCTCTGGTGATTTAGATAAGCCGCGGCATTGTCCATTTGAATCTGGACCGGGTGCCCTGACAGTGACTATGTCCAGTGCAGCGGGCACAGGAAAATGGCTCTCAATTCCAAAAGGTTGATTGCAAGGGAAGATACCGGAGCCATGAGGTTCCGAAAAGTGCCTCTTCATCCTTTGAGACTGGCATCCGTGGAGAGGGTCAGCCAGTTCAGTGGAAAGAAGTCCCCGGGGAATGGCCGGAGAGGTGATCCACCACGAAGCAAGTGACAGACTGTGGGGAGAATGAACTTAAGATCCAGAGAATCCAAGGATCAGATCCACCAGGAGAGTATTGTCCGTTGAAGAGGGCACGTGTGGAACTGTGCAAAGGGAAGTGTCTCGATCGAGGCCACCATGGTCCCGAGAACCCGCATGCAGAGGCTGAGTGAAGTCGTAACCGCTGTCTGCAAGGAACGAGTCCCATCCTGACTTATCGATATATGCTCTGAAAGAAGGTAAACCTTTGCAGAGTGTCGAAGGCGACCCCCAAGTATACAATCTGCTGGGACGGAGACAGGCAAGATTTGGAGCGGTTGACAATCCGAAGAGCAGTCTTGTTATCCTCCCTGGAGGGGAACTTGATCAGAATGTAGCCCAGGTACAGGGAGACAGACACACCGCCTGGTGCAAAGGATTTTCTATCACAATGGAGAGAACCTTCGTAAAGACTTTCGGGGCCGTGGCCAGACCGAAGCGAAAGGCCAAGAATTGTTACTGAAGGGACAGTACTGCAAAGCGCTGGTGAGTTTGACAAATAGGAATGTGCAGATACGCGTACTTTATGTTCACTGAGAAAAGAAATTCCCCCTGTTTCATGAAAACAAAGACAGAGTTCGTAATTTCGAATGGACTCTGTCCGAACGTGTGGTCCTTGAGGTCCTGGATGGGCTGCACCGAGCCGTCCTTTTTGGGGGCAATAAAAAGGTTGGAATAGAACCCCTGGAACCTTTGGTTCGAGGGTACCGAAATGATAGCTCCTTGAAGTAGCACAGTCGATTGCGCGAAAAAAAGTTGTCACCCTTGGGGGGGGGGGACGACTGTGGAACAGCAGACTGAAAGATATTGCTCTGGAGGGAGGTTGGCAAATTTGATTTTGTATCCTGAGGATACCATCTCCTAAACCTAGGCGTCCAAAATGTGAGCGAGCCAGACGTCCTTGAAGTGCAGAAGCCTGCCCCCCACCCAAGATAAATCTAGTGGGGGCGCACCTTCAGGTGGAAGAGGCCCTTCCAGGCTCCAACCTAAGCATGTAGGGGCTGGGATTGCCAGGAGGGGCGAGCCTTGAAGGAAGGTTTGGCCTTCTGATCCGGGTGAGATTGTGGCCTGGAGTAACAATCATTATCCTCTCAGCGCTTTTTCTCTATCTCCCAGATGAGTGACCAGCAGGAGCAACCACTCCGTGTTAAAGCCTTTACTAAAGGACACTTGTGGTGAAGTGTTAGAGGTGCTCTTTGTGCTGGTTGGTGACAGAGCAGCTGAGCCTCTTGTCCTCACATGCAGGTTGGGCATCGGTGTATTTCCAATATGACACCATGCGCCCACCAAGGAGAGGACACAGGTGTCAAACCTGTGTCCCATCTTCTTGCTTGATGAAAAAAATAAAAAAATCTTTGGTAGGGTCTGCCTCCTTCGACACTAAAAGCATGTTCAGATCCGCACCTTATACATGTCGCACATCTCGCTTTATTACAGTAACACACACATTGCATGAAATACAATTTAAGGCCCTGTTCACACAGAGTTTTTTGCCGCGGTCTTTGATGCGGAAACCGCGGCAAAAAAACAGCTGAAAACAACTCCCATTGATTTCAATGGAAGGCGGAGGCGTTTTTTTCCTGGGATTAAAAATAAAAAACCGCGTCGCTCAATGGCCACTGCCGAAAAACGCAGCGAAAGGAGCGGCAAACGGCGTGCAGGCAGGTCAAAATCTGCTTAAAAATTAGAGACAGAATTTTGAGGCAGATTTTTCTGCCTGCGAAAAACTCAGTGTGAACAGGGCCTAACAATTCTCTATCCAAATAGGTTATCTCATCTGTTTTTACTTACCCTATAAAGCATGAAGACATTTTGGTGGTAGGAAATAACGAAATTTGCATAAGACAAACGATATCACAAATGTATGCAGCATTCATTACATCCTATGAAGACTTCAGAAATCAAGAGACATAAATAGACATATACATCGTGCAAGATCTAATCAAGTCAAGAAAGTCTTACTTGTTCAGACTCTTCACTAGCATCTCTTAGAATGAGCTCTGTGCCGGACTTCACTTCTTGTAGCTTATGAACTCTGTATTCCAGTTCCTAATAAGAAGACAGAAGGTCATGTAAACCATGGGGTAGATCGCATGCCTTAGATTTCATACAAGCATAAGGTTGTTTTAAGGTGATTTGGGTCGCACACTCCTTACAGCCCAAAAATTCTGATCCATAATTTACCTTACACCTCTGCTCCAGACTCTGTCTAGATGTCCAAATTTACTGCCTGAAGTAGAACGATTAAAATATTGTTTAATTGATAAATCTTTAAAAATGAGCTATCCTAGCCCTCATTACAATAGAACAGGCTTCAGATAAGGTGGTCAGTAATTAGGAGAGGAATACTAGTGTGATGATGTTATTCCAACCACCAAGCAAAACCTCTCCTCTTATAGTATATTGCACTGACACACCTCACTGAAATAGGGGATAATCCAACGCGTTTCCGTGCCACTAATACAGGTGACACATCATCAGGGATTATCAAATCAGTTTATTTATCGTTTCATCTATTACTGCCGTTGAGCACAGTTGTGTGCTAAGATGAACCTCACGGCGCGTGTACGACTCTAATGCATTGGCGGCCACGGAAACGCGTTGGATTATCCCCTATTTCAGTGAGGTGTGTCAGTGCAATATACTATAAGAGGAGAGGTTTTGCTTGGTGGTTGGAATAACATCATCACACTAGTATTCCTCTCCTAATTACTGACCACCTTATCTGAAGCCTGTTCTATTGTAATGAGGGCTAGGATAGCTCATTTTTAAAGATTTATCAATTAAACAATATTTTAATCGTTCTACTTCAGGCAGTAAATTTGAATAATTAACGGAACGTAACAACCTTATCATTGTGCACATTCTGTCTAGATGTCACCTCTTCCTCCAACTGGCTCTGTAGGGTGGATTCTTTTGGATCTTGTGATGTGGCTGCATTAATCTTTTTGCGCACGCTGTCGGCTTCATTCATACACGCTGGAATGTGCTTGCACTAAAGAAGAAACAGAAACTTGCCGTTGGTCCACTGTATCTAGTTACACATTTGGACAAGATGTCTGTTTAACCCTTTATTAACTCAAACATTGCACCCACTTTTACCTGTTTGTTATTGTTCTTCTCATAAGATTCCTTAATGTTGTTATTCATGTGTTCCAGCTCAGCCTCTAAATCCTGAAAAGTCATCACATACACAAGGATTTTAAGTTCACCACTAAACACATTATCAATACTTGAAAGTCCAAAATGTTCAAATATAAAAGTTTTCAAATCTCAGGCCAACCGACATTTAAAAAGGAAAGGAAAGATTCAACTAGAAAAAAATCTAACATTTTGTGGCTATAACTGTGGCGACATATGGTAACAGACTACAAATAAACTCTGTATTCTGATCCCGCATTCATATTGCCATGTATCTGTCCCCTACTTTTTGCTAAGCCATTAAAGGCTTTGTACAAATTGAACAAATTTTTTATTTTTTTAATAGAACAAGGTTTAAGGTGATTTTGAGCATCTTTTAAACCCTTGGCTACGCAGCCATTTTTCACTTCACCGTCTTCCAAGAGCTGTAACTTTTATATTTTTCTGTCAATGGAGTGGTAGTTTCTATTGGCACTATTTAAAGTACCATATAATCTACTGGGAAACTGAAAATAAATTCTTTGTGGGGTGGAGTTGGGAAAAAACGTCAATTCCTCCATTTTATTATTTTTTGGTTTCGTTTTTACTTTTTCACTTTGCGCTAAACATGACAACTTACCTTTATTCTGCTGGTCAATACGATCATGATAAACGCATCCCAGAGAATGACCAGAGCGTTCCCTGCACAAGCCAGAGGTTGGAGAAACCACTTGCATGGCTCTCATACCACAATAGGAGCTTGGTTGACTTCGAGAACACTGCTGAACTGTAGGTCCCCTTGATAGGTCAGGCATGCTACCACAGTAGCATTGTCAGACTGGATAGGATTGGACAGAGCGGCCATGGGAAATGGTTGGAGAAGAGAGACCACATTGGAATGCATGACATACCACCAAAGTGAGAATGGGATTTTCCAGCAAGGCTGGATAACAATCCCAGAAGGACAGAATCACCAGAAAAAAATGGGGGAGTGTGGCTTCGAGTGGGAGATGCTGTAGTGAATCCGCAGATCAAGAGGTATCTGTCTGTATGTAGAGAGCAGCGAGTGTCTAAAATGATTTGAAGGCTGTCCCAGATTGTGGAAAAGGGGTGTGGTCCCTGTCTGGTATGACCGAGGTCCTCCTGTACTGAAGAACTGCCATGACCGTGGCGGGCACCTTCAGCTCGATCATTATTCTCAGTGGCTCCATCCAAAATCGTCAAACCCTTACAAAAAACGATTTGAGGCTTTTTAGATCCAGGTAGGGGCAGCCAGACCAGTTGTTCTTGGGGACCACAAAATACTGGAGTACAGTACCCCGAAAACTTGTCTCCTGAAGAACAGAGGCGACTAGAAATGGCAAGGAGGAACGGACTGAAAGAGGCAGTCTGGGGGAATGTAAACGAGGTGGTCTGGTGCATGGAAACAAATGCCATTTTGTAGCCCAAAGGGACCTCGTTATAGACCCATAAATCTGAGAGAAGGAGCCAGCCCACCACTAGAACAAGTCTGAATGAGGGCTAACCTTCATGCAGAGATGTTTCCTGTAAAATCTGTTTTAGAGGGTCGAGGCCATGGGTACCAGGAATGGCGTAGCTAGAAGCCTGGTTTTCGCTTTATGTTTTAATTAGCCGGTATTCCCCATAGAATTTTGTCTGGAAAAATGCCCATAGCAGTAGTACCGAGAATAATACTTTTATTTGGTTTTTTTGGGATAAAAGGAGTGTTACCATTTATTCTGGGCCAAGTGAGAGCTCTGATGCCTGATGCAGTCTGGGCCAAAGAAATAGGAGTCAGCCAAGAGGAGACCCGTAAAAAAGAGCTTGAAAACTGGATCAACTGCCCAAACATTGCACCGGCTGCGCTCTGTGGTGTAGTGTAACACTAAAAAAGTGTGCCCATGGTCAGAAAAGCCTCACTGGGGAGCTTTCCTGCAAAGGAAAAAAAAACTGATTTCTCCAATTTACGCTGGGGGCTTCAGACAAGATGCCCTTGCGATTCCCATGAGGAAGCATCTGCCATAGGAATAGTGGACAGGCTAGAGAGAACTTCGCGAAAGACCAAATGGGTAGGAAAAACGTATGATTCTCCGAAGATCGCCACTCTACTAGAGTTTGATGCCCAGGGCCCTGATCTGGAGTGTCTCCAGAAGTACAGTGATAAAGCTATCCACCATTGCACACATTGTGGAACTCTGTTGCACATCTAAGTCTAGCAGGGTCTAGCAATAGCACATTACTTTGCCCATAGAAGGGGGTAATGTGTCTGCCTGATGCATAGCCATATCTGTTAAAGGGTCTATCAATAGCACAATTACTCCACTTATAGAAGGGAGTAATGTGGCTGCCCAGAGCTCACAATGAATGCATAGCCATGTCAGTTATAGGGCCTAGTAATAGCAAAGTTAGTCTGCCTATAGAAGGGGGTAATGTGTCTGAATGTCTCTGATGCATAGTTAAATCAGTTACAGGGTCTAACGTTAGGAGAAATTAAGCATTACGTTGTGCACATTGAATTCAGTGGGCTGTCTGTGCTAGGTTCTCCGAAGCAAGAGAAGCTCTAATTGATAGCGGTCAATCTATAAACCCTGAATTCCCTTGCAAATGGGTTTTCTAGACAACCACTTAATAGCTTTCAGCGCTTTCAGCTTTTACTTTAACAGCTAGTGGGGAACTTAAGGGTTTAGTTTAGGCTAAGACATCTGCAATGCTGGGCGTGACTTCTGTAAAGCATAGTAGACCAGAAGAGTCTAATAATAACATGATAAATAGCATATGAGAGCCAAGAACGAGCATCAAGACAAGAGAATGTATTGGAGTGGATCTTTTCATTTTGCAGCTATTCTGCTGGCTACATTTATGGTTCTATTTTTCCATGCATTTTCATAGACAGTCCATATTAAATAAAAATATAACTCACTTGTATTCTTTCACTTTGCCTTCTGACTCCTTTGCTCTCTATGTAAGACTGATGCTGTGTTTTCAGGCTGCGAATAAGGTCTTGTTGGTGTAAAGTCTCTTTCTCAACCATAGACTCTCTGTTTCTCAATTCTCTGTTTCTTCGTGAAAGTTCTGTTAATTTTGAGGTAACAGAGTCTAATGCTTCCCTCAGCTGTAAGGTATATCACAGAATAAAGGCAAAGATTAGATCACCTCTCAATGATAATGATTTGTTTGGAACGAGAATACATCTGCCAGCATGCTCTGATGTTTTGCAGCATCATGGATACTCTGGTCTCTACATTGATCACTCATAATCAGACTTTAATCTGCCAAATACGGACTACACAAATACATTATTTCCTTACATGGATCAAAATCAGTGTGCAAAAAAAAAAAAAAAAAGGATCTTTTGGTACTTGCCATAAAATATCTCTCTCGCAGTAGTTTATTGGGGGACACAGGAACCATGGGGTATATTGCCCTGCCACTTGGAGGCTGACACGAAGAAAAAAGTTAGCTCCTCTTCCGCAGGATATATCCCACCTACTGGCACTGAACAAATCCGTTTTGAACTTCGTGTCAGTAGGAGGCGGAAACAGAGCCAGCTCTTTTTCTACCTCATTTTTTTCTTTCACTTTTGTTCGCTGATGAATGGCCAAAAAAAGGAACAGGTCAGTTCAGCTGTCCTGTTACCTAAGGCGGAGATATCCCCACGAGATTGTCCCCTGCCCGCCCAGATTGGGTATAACCTGCGTAGGAGGAGATAACTTTTTTCTTATTGTCAGCCTCCTAGTAGCAGGACAATATACCCCATGGTTCCTGTGTTCCCCAATGATACGAACAAGAGACCATTTTAAACTTTGAGTCCAGAATAGTAAGAGAAAACCCGTTCCCATCAGGACGCAGACGGGTCAAAGAATGCTGCAGAAGGAGTGTGCATTAAATAGTGATAGCCCCTCCCACTAGTCTTGAGGGGAGTGGCGGACTAAGTGCTCAAAGGTGTGCGATAAATGTGTGTCAGTGTAGTGCTAGGGTGTGAATGGATGGTAAAAAATAAATATGTATGTATGAAAGTGTCAGAACTGTGTAATAATGTAATAAAAATAAATAAATAAAATAAATGTGATGAATAGGGGTCAGTGCTGTGAATAGTACATGGGGTGTCAGTACTATGTGTAGTACGTGGAGGGATAATGTGCTGGTCGTCAGGCATGGCATATCATGCCGAATAACAGCCTATTTGTAACGCCGCCAGTGTTAGCTAAAGCGGGCTGCTCTGCATTCCAAACCAAACGCCAGCACATCATGCCCTCCCAGCATATAAGACCCGGCTGCGTCCTGAAAAAAAGTGTAGTATACGTAGTAAGAAATATCCATGAAACATGGGGTATTAGTTGTTATTTTGGCCAAAATACGCAAAGCTCGCAACCCAACGTCAAGGGTCCCCAGTGCCTTGCGAGTCCCTAACCAGAACTTTTCGTTCCTAATTTAAAAACACAAACAGAAAAAATGGGACATAAATATCAAAACAACAACATCCCTCCACGTACTACACATAGTACTGACACCCCATGTACTATTCACAGCACTGACCCCTATTCATCACATTTATTTTATTTATTTATTTTTATTACATTATTACACAGTTCTGACACTTTCATACATACATATTTATTTTTTACCATCCATTCACACCCTAGCACTACACTGACACACATTTATCGCACACCTTTGAGCACTTAGTCCGCCACTCCCCTCAAGACTAGTGGGAGGGGCTATCACTATTTAATGCACACTCCTTCTGCAGCATTCTTTGACCCGTCTGCGTCCTGATGGGAACGGGTTTTCACCCACCCACCTACCTAGTGAGTATGGCCTTTTTTGTGGTTTTGATATTTATGTCCCATTTTTTCTGTTTCAGAATAGTAAGAGGACCTGGACTTATCCTACTTAGTCTTAGAAGTACAATTATAACAATGGCCTTAGCGTGTCTTTTAGAGAAGTATATCTGAATCATTATGCGAGCATGTTCTATTTGCTGACCTGCAATTACTTGTTGTATGAGCCATGCTTTGAATAACTGAAAAGAATCTAAAAAAATGGATTTAAGAAGGAGAAGAAAATACTATCTGACATGGGAGTCCTAGCTATTCTGAAATAAACAGGATACCTCTGTAACCTCCTTTGTGGTTGCTTTCTTTGCTTCCTTTTTCTCCACCTGGTGCTGCTTCTTTAGGGATACAAGTTGCTCCTCAAATAACTGTTCTTTTATTCTGTAATCTTCCTTAGCTTGTGTCCTGAAGACAAAACATGACATTCTTAGTGAACTCTTTGTATATATATATATATATATATATATATATATATAGATCATGAATATTTTTCTGTAGGATTACAGTGATATTACTGGTTCAGAAGCAATTGCTTTTCTTGTAATTCTTTGTTTTGTAGCTCTTCTTTTAGTTCATGGACATGATTCTGTAAAGTAGAGTTTCTTTGCAAAGTCTGGTCTAATGCACGTGCAAGCTTTCGGTTATCCTCTCGAGCAACTTCAATGAATTTCTGCAGTGGTTCTATCTGTTTATAAAAATAAAACAGAGGATATAGCAATCTCCCATGATAAAGAATTCATTAAAAAGACCTTGAATTCATGTTACCTCTCCACGTTGTTGGCACTCTGCAGTATGTAGCCTAGTGTTGCATTCTAAAAGCTCAGCCTTTAGTTTCTCAATGTGCTTCTGGCTCCGAACCCTAAGAGGAGGCATAGAGCCCAACATACATAAATAAGATATAGAGAAAAACAAGGACAATAGAAAGTTGAGAAAAAAAAACAAAAAAGATTACATTTTTTTTTTAATGGATAAAGTTACTCTGAGAAAGGAATAAAACAAGGCTATAAATCTGCATCATTCTATAATTTAGATACGGAATTGTTTGTTATTTAATACTTAGGTCAAGCAATATAGACCAATTTAATTTGATTCATATGTATAAGACACATATGAAGAGAAGCGGTTCTGTGTAAGGAACAATGTGACCTTGTAGTAGGTGTATTTTTCACTGTTGGTAATCAGTGATGACGTGGCATTTCTACTTTGTTGCTTTGGTACTAGGCTTCTCAGGAAAAAAAAAAGTTATAGTATTATACAAAGTTAATTAATAAGGAAACTTATATATGATACACAAGGTTTACAATATGTAATTATATACAATCCTGGAAAAACAGCAAGCGGAGAACAAATTTCCTTGTTTTAATCCGTTGGGTAAAAATAAAATTCAATATATGGGACCTTTCATAATATGATTTATTATGCTGGAATGCAACCTTTGTCCACGGCTGCACATATTGCTATTTGCAAAGTTCCAATACAATAAAATGACTGGGCCCAACAGTGACAAGTCCAATATGATTCCAGTAGCATGCTGACTAGTCTATAGCGGACGGTGGAGTGGATTATTCCGGTCAGATCACATGATTGGCCCTAAAGGCACTGCATTCCAAGATTTAAGCCTCCATCAAACCACCTGGGATTGCAGAAGAGTATTAGGATTTTATGACAGACCTTTATTTTAAAGGGCACCTGTCATCAGGACAGGACCCACCTGACTACAGTTATCTTTTGGATGCCTGTAAAAAAACACAGTAGCATGTAAATAAATACTAACTGCACTAACTCTCAATACGCGTCTTTACCTGTCTTTTTGTAATGTTAACAAGTCATTATCTCTTCGTCCCAATTCTGTCTGCAGTGTTTCTAGGTCTTTCTGGAACTTGGCATGAGAGGACAAGACATTTTGTAAAGTGTTAGACATCCTGGTCCTCTCCTCACATACCTCAGACAGTTGCTGTTGAAGTGCTGCTTTCTACAGTAGAAGTCAAAATAAAACAGAAGAAATGTTATAGGAAAACACTGGCCATAATTAGTTAGCTATACAGCTATTGTTCATCTAAAACTCCATTGTCACTCACAGTATTCCCCCCCGTCTCCTCTAAAGTGTAAATCTGCTGCTTGAGTCTTTTCTCTTCTTTGACAGCTTCATCTCTTGCCTGAACCGTTAATGCAAGCGCTTCCTCTTTACAACGTAATAAGTGTTCAGTCTGTTAATAATATAACACAATGTTAAAGTAAATAATTACATATATGCTTTTAATAGTAGTAACTGGTTGAAAAGGTCATGAGATATGTTCTGTCCTTAAAAGAACATTGTATAAATTAAGGTAAGAGCCACAAACAAGAGTTTCTTCTTCGTATTACCGTGTTTCCCCGATAGTAAGACACCCCCGATTGTAAGACGTATCGGGGGTTTCAGGGGGGTCGGCTAATATAAGCCGTACCCCGAAAGTAAGACATATGTCTTACTTTCGGGGAAACACGGGGGTATTGCCGCCTCCTGCCCACTTCCGCGCCGCCCCCCTCTCCATACGTCACCGCGCCGAAATACGGTAATGCAGGATAAAAGTTAAAGAAATTCATACTTACCCGGCCGTTGTCTTGGTGACGCGTCCCTCTCTTCACATCCAGCCCGACATCCCTGGATGACGCGGCAGTCCATGTGACCGCTGCAGCCTGTGATTGACCTGTGATTGGCTGCAGCGGTCACATGGCCTGAAACGTCATCCAGGGATGTCAGGCCGGATGTCGAGAGGGACGCGTCACCAAGGCAACGGCCGGCAGACCGGACTGGAGGAAGCAGGAAGTTCTTGGTAAGTATGAACGTCTTTTCTTTTTTTTCCAATATAAGACATACCCCGAAAGTAAGACATAGTGGGGCTTTTGGGGATAAAAAGAAAGTAAGACACTGTCTTACTTTCGGGGAAACACGGTATTAGGGGACACAGGTACACTCCTCCTATACAGGACGTAAGCAGCCTACAGCCATTGCCCTGTTGGTGAGTATGAACCCCTCTTTTCTTTCTATCACTGACAGTCAGCCCTCACCGAAAAAAAATCACTAAAACCACCCTACTTTTGACTCTAGCAACCAGAAAAGACAATCGCTGCTGCAGCTCTTCTTCCTGTACCACAAGGATAGTTTTTCTTCTCCAAATACTGGTCGGTTCTCTCCATTCTCTGAGGGCTGGCACTAACTCACTTTCCCCTTGGGTATATTTTTCCATCGATTCTCATTATGTCAGAAACCAGAAAGGAGGGCTCCCACATACAGGGTCACCCTCCTTGGTCACCCATTTTGCCTGCAAGCACAACATTTTCCACTGGTCAGGTTGAGCCCACTTGCGCGACCATCGCACCACCCGCAGGCTGCACAGAAACCTCCCACCGCCCAGGGTTTTACTGTTCCACCACCGGAATTGGCCCTCTCCCTGTCCAAGTTTGTTGCAGAGCTTACCAGGATTTTTGAATCTATGGTTACAAGTATGGGGCACCTCTCTATTAATCTGGTTACCTCTGGTCCTTCGACCACCACTCTAAACCTGCCCCTTTCCTATCTGAGAGCGTGGTCCCTTAATGTGATGCAGGCTGTCCGCATGTATCTTTCCGTTACGTCTTCCTACCGGCAATCGGACTTCCTCTTTGCCATCTTGGACAGTTGATGTAAGGGGCTGTTCGCCTTCAAGCCAACCATAGCTAGTTTGATCTGCTGAGCCATTTATAAAGCATAATCATCAAAAAAGCGGGAAGTACACCCTTACAACTCACTCTACCTGGGAGGTTGGAGCTTACTGGGTAGTGCGTCATCAGGCTTTGGCGCAGCAAATTTGCAAACCTGCAACCTTGTCTTCCATTTACACAATCTCTAGATTTTACATCGGCAGATGCTAGTCTTGGTTGCACGGTGCCGTAGGCGGCGATGGCTCAACCGTTCCCTTACTTCAATTTTTTTTTCTCTTTGTATTTTTAACCACCCCAGCTTTCTCCACTTGTTTTTTTCTGAGGTTTAGGTTGCCCATTTGGCGGTTCTACGGTTTCAGATTTTTTTTTTTACATTTGTTCCTTTTTGTTTTTCCTACTGCTAGGTACAAACTGATTAGCTCAGTGTCTGTAATCTTGGTATAGCCTGCAGAGGACGACACAGTTTTTGTTGGTGTCAGCCTGGTAGTGGCAGGGTCTATACCCATGGTTTTTGTGTAACCCAATGAAAAAAAACAAAAAAAAATAAATAAATAGAAGATTCTGAAAAAAAAAAAAGATTTTATGGGGAGTCAAAAAAAACAAAAAACATACATATCATTTATATCATTGGGGGCACTTCAAGGGTATAGGCCCTTGCCACTAGGTATAAAAAAGTCTTGGCTTTGCCCAGGAAGGCAATAGCTGCAGCCTAGGCAACCCCCTGCAAGTGTCAGGAAACCCGGCAGTTCTCTGCACTGAAATTTCCCTCACCGCCGGTCAAACTAACTTCTATTTCTGCATCTGCACTGCCAGTAACCCCACTATATATGTGCAAGGTTACTGAAGAGATGACCTTGCCCGCACCCAGAGATTACAAAGGGTGTGTATGAAAATGTCCCCCAAACACCACCTGGATTCACCCCCACCTCTACTACTCTATAGGGTTTTTTTTTACCCTCTGATACTCTATAGAGAGTATTCTCTGAATGGGAAATTACTCCCTATCTAGGGGGACATGAAGTCCCTATCTTAAGGAGAAGGGGACTATGAAGCGATCCTTCTGCAGCATTCTTTGACCCGTCTGCGTCCTGATGGGAACGGGTTTTCACCCATCCACCTACCTAGTAAGTATGGCCTTTTTGGTGGTTTTGATGATATCTATGTCCCATTTTTTCTGTTTGTGTTTTTAAATTAGGAACGTAAAGTTCTGGTTAGGGACTCGCAAGGCACTGGGGACCCTTGACGTTGGGTTGCGAGCTTTGCGTATTTTGGCCAAAATAACAACTAATACCCCATGTTTCATGGATATTTCTTACTACGTATACTACACATTTTTTCAGGACGCAGCCGGGTCTTATATGCTGGGAGGGCATGATGTGCTGGCGTTTGGTTTGGAATGCAGAGCAGCCCGCTTTAGCTAACACTAGCGGCGTTACAAATAGGCTGTTATTCGGCAAGTTACGCCATGCCTGACGACCAGCACATTATCCCTCCACGTATTACACATAGTACTGACACCCCATGTACTATTCACAGCACTGACCCCTATTCATCACATTTATTTATTTATTTTTATTACATTATTACACAGTTCTGACACTTTCATACATACATATTTATTTTTTACCATCCATTCACACCCTAGCACTACACTGACACTCATTTATCGCACACCTTTGAGCACTTAGTTCGCCACTCCCCTCAAGACTAGTGGGAGGGGCTATCACTATTTAATGCACCCTCCTTCTGCAGCATTCTTTGACCCGTCTGCGTCCTGATGGGAACGGGTTTTCACCCACCCACCTACCTAGTAAGTATGGCCTTTTTGGTGGTTTTATATATGTGCAAGGTTACTGAAGAGATGACCTTGCCCGCACCCAGAGATTACAAAGGGTGTGTATGAAAATGTCCCCCAAACACCACCTGGATTCACCCCCACCTCTACTACTCTATACGGTTTTTTTTTACCCTCTGATACTCTATAGAGAGTATTCTCTGAATGGGAAATTACTCCCTATCTAGGGGGACATGTTTTATTGGGATATGAAGTCCCTATCTTAAGGAGAAGGAGACTATGAAGCGATCCTTCATACCTGGGGAATGTTGCATGTTATACACATCTCCACCGCTTATGGTGCCATTTTTCTGTTACTCATAGCGGTGAAGGAACGAGTACTGCACCATTTCATGCCATACTCATTGCTTGTCCCATCAGTGCTGCAGGCCAGATCTGCTACTCCAGTCCCCGGCTTGCATTAGCGATATGCTTCAATCCTCGGCCACTCACGCAACGCCCTCTAGTGTCTCTCCTCATCTGCCAAGCTTATCTCGCTTCTCAGGTTATATGCGCTAAATCTTTTGAGGCTTCTCTCAAGCATCAATGCACATGAGTCAGCTAATTTAATTGCCATTTGACATTCTAATTGGCTGTAGTCCTGGGCAGTCGATCAGGCTTCCAAAGAAAGCTTCCTTTGTTGGCCTAACTTATGTTAGTAGCAGGCTTTTTGGTAAACGTCTGGATGAGATTTCTGAAGGTTTCCTCCAAACAGGACAATCTTTACAATATCCACATGACTCTGGACACGTTGAAAAGGTTCGGCGGAAACTTTAAGAGGAAGAATCCTCTCTGGTCCCATCTCAATACATGGAGTTTCTGGGAATGCCATTCAAAACCAGATCTACAGGGGTCCATCTCGTGGGAGACTAGATCAAGACTTTTTGGACAGAAGTGGCCCTCCTTCATCGGAACATTCCCTCCATCTGCTGCTGCATGCTGGTGCTGGAAATTTAGGTACGATTTAAGGGTCAGTTCTCTACTCTGTCCATATTTTTTCCAGCAGGTTTGGCCCTTTGCTCCTAAGTGAAGACTTTAATTCAAGGGGTGGCTCATGCGGTCCCTGCATTCAGACATCCCGCTGAGTCTTGGATCTCAATTTGGTCCTGGGGGCTCTTCAGGATGCTCCGTTTAAATCATTAAGGAATGTTTCGCTTATTCTCTTTTCTTAGAAATTGCCTTCCTGTTGATGGTCACTTCCATTAGATGGGTTTTGGGACCGGCTGACCTCTTCTGCAAGTCATCTATGGGGATAAGGCTGATTCTAAGTCCCCAAAGAAATGAGGAGGATAAAGATTCTGAGAAGAATCAGCTAGATAGATAGATGATTGCGAAATACATCCGAGGGTAAAATTATTTCCTGATTTTGATGAAACTCTGATACTACCGTGGGAAAGAATTCTAGTAAGGTTTTCATAACCACTCTATCATCCAAAATTGTAAAAAGGTAATCTTGAGAGTGAGGATCTTTAAAGAGATTGCATCTAAAGGCTTTAAGAGAGGACTAGTCAAAGCAGTGAGAATGACATTTAGACCCCAGGGAGGAACTGAGGACTGAACCTAAGGTTGGAGTCTGGAAGAGGCTACAAGAAATTTCTTGATCCAAGGATGTTTTGCTACCCTCAAATCAAAGAAGGAACTTAAACCAAACACCTTGAAGGTACAAGTTTCTGCTTTTAAGATTTTTCTCTAAGGAAATCTAAGATTACAGAAATATTTGGTTTATCCAGGAGGTTTTCAATTTGGCCCTACAAAATTAATGAACGCTTTCCAGACCTTCTAATAAATATTACTTATAGTCTTATCTCTGACATGCATCTCAAAATGGAAAATGCAGATTGAGAGACCTAGCAGTGCAAGTGGCGACTATGCTGGGTTTATAGCTGCGGCAGAAGGTTTCCATGTCTTTAGGTAATAATCTGCTTTTCTATCCATTGGGTCAGAAAGAGATCCAAGGTCTTCAACCGGCAGGGAATTTTTCTTGACATTTTAGCTACTGGGGCATCTAACCTAGGAGCCCTATACCAATTTCTAGATTCTTCTTTTCGGCACAAAGAATTTAGGGTGTGGGTTTTTCCCATTCCCTCCTTAACAGACTGGCCACATTTTTAGGAATGGGGAATGTTCGCTGTTTTCTAGGTACTCAAACATAATGTCCGGAACCGACTTCAGTTCCCTAGTGTCTTCAAAATTTACGGTTGCACAGATTGTTCAAAGTATAAAATCCATATAATCCGTGGAAAAGAGGTTTTTACCCCCATATCATCATCAGAAGCAACAACACTGGAATACAATTCACCTTCTTCACCTATATCATTATTACGGAGTCCGAACCGCCAGTGCGACCAGAGGAGGTACTGGGCATGTCTCTTTTCTTTCGAAGATTGTTCAGAGATGACTTTACCTAGACAGGGCTGACACAATGCTTTAGAATTGCTTCTTTTTACAGACAGCACATTCTCTGTTGCAAGTCTTTTCCAGCTTTTTCATAGGCCCTCAAATACATACAATATAAAAGCATAGTTGTACCGAACTAGAAAATCTGGTCGCATCAGAGTGGTCAGCGCACCTGAATGCATCTTCTCCTGATTTAGACATTTTTAGATGATTGCAGGTGAAGCAGCCATCATGGATTCCAGCCTAAATAGGCTGAGGGCTCGCTGGGACAGGCCTCCGGATGTGGTGTGCTGTAAGCCCCTTCTCCCCACACAGGGCCGACAGGGACACCGCTTCCTGGGACCTACAGCATCACGTCCCGTCAGACATGGTGCTGCACGCCAATTTGAAGTGCCTCTAAAAAAAGGATTTTGGCGGCTAAACATCACCTCAAATTTTTTGGTTACACCCGATACTGCTCTCCAAACCAGTAGAAAGGAGTAGTGACAGTGAAGAAACTCCCTCCAGAGGGGATCCGACACAGTAGGATCAAAGCCACCTCAATGGAGGAAAGAGGTGCCCAGGAGAGGATGGGGGGACAACTGCCCCAGGCTTATGGCTGCTTTCAAGAGAGCCTTAACGTCATCACACGAACCCATAGTAAGAAGGTATGTGTGTTAGGGGAACTGCAGCCCTGGAGAGTGTCCTGGTCTGGTGGAACTCAGCAGAGTTCCATAGGCTGTCCTATCCGGAGGACAAGAAACTTGAACTTGAAGTATGTACAGTTTTATATCTTCAGGTTTCCTGTCCTGCGGAGGGGAGGTCTCTCCAGCGGTGCGGTCATTGGTGAGAGGGTAAAAGATTGTAATCCAGTCTGTACCATTCTTCCTCCAGAAGGTTGCCTTGGCCTTCCATAGAAACATAGATTTGTTATTACTTCCTTTTGCCCCTCCCCATATCAACTGAAGAAAGGGACTAGCAGCGTCCAAGGCCACCATTGCACGTTAGATATGTTCTGTGATTTCAGAGGCCTAACAGTCCAAGGGTAGAGTTCTTTCTCTTTGGGTTAGTGCCCATTCTGCTAGGACTGTTGATGCCTTCTGGGTGGCCAAGTATCAAGCTTCACTTGCTCATGTATGCAAGGCTGCCACCTGAGCTTTGGTGGACACCTTTACCAAATTTTACCAGATTCATTCTTTGACCTCCTCTGATGACAATATGGGTCGCAAGATACTACAGGGCGGCTGTGCGTTAGATGGGTCACATGGCTCTATTTTTTACCACCCTCTGGGACTGCTTTAGGACATCCCATCGTGCTGTGTTCCCAAATGTTATAAACTAGAAAATAGGATTTTTGTACTCACCATAAAATATTTTTCTCTTTGTATTCATTGTTCCAGGCTTGTTGGTTTTTCTCCTAGGACCGTGGATAAATTGTTTGTTTTTTGTCTCCTTATACTGCTTCTGTGCAAACTGATTATACCAGAGTCTGTGGGAAGGGTAAGGCCTGCCTGGGCAGAACCAAGACTTTTCCTACCTAGTGTTAGCCTCCTAATTGCAAGGGCCTAATTTATGGTGCTGTGTTCCCCAATAAATACAACGAGAATTTTTTTTACGACGAGTACAAAATCCTTATTTATTTTTTTTTTTTTAAACTTGCTTCCAAGAAAAGCAAGGGATTCAAATTTCCCATTCTGCACTTGTAACTAACCTGTAGCAATTTTGCTTCCAATCTCTGCAGCCGTATTTTGCTTGAGTCAAGCTCTGAATTTACCTAGATTAACAAAAGAAATAAAAAAAATCTTACCGCAAGTCTGCAGCATTACAGCTCTGTGTTGTATGGAGCCATAATAGGTCACCAATGGAGGTTTCAAAGTGCCTGCATATGCCTCCAATTTTGTGAATGCAGCGGCAATGTTCTGTATATTAGGGAAATTTCTCCTTTCTCCCACATACAGCATCCAACAAAGCATCATACTCAGTGTGCCGCCATACTGTCACATGAAAACTGTAAATGTTTATGTGTAACTGCTTACCTGTGTGTGCCTAGATTGTAAGGCTGCATTCAATTTAAAGAGTTTGGAATTCTCAGAGTGAACATTACCAAAAGAATGCAAATCAGACTGCAACTGCTCTACCGTGCTCTATATGGAGACATAAAAAAACAAATCCGCAAGCATAAAACTAAGATATGCATTACAAATATACTAAGCAAACTGGTGAAAACTATAGTGTTCTTATAGAGAACCTCTAATAACATTAAGTTTTTGGACATCATGTAAAACTAGGTTAAACTACATCTATGATCTGTAGCTACAAGAAACTGTTAAAGGAGTTTTCTCATCTTGGACATTTATAGCATATCTACAGGATATGAAATAAAATGTCCAATAGATGCGGATCCCACCTCTGGGAGCTGCACCAATCTCTAGAACGGGGCCTCCTGACTCACATCCTACCTTGTCTTGCTCCTGCTGCTCTCCAGTCTGACGAGGTGAATGGGAACTCGGGAGCTACGGAAACAGTGTAGCTGTATCCATAACTACCATTCACTTCTATGGGAGTAATGGAAACAGCGTAGCTCAGCGAGCTTGGCTATTTCTGCACTCCCAGCCACCTCATCAAACAGTGGTCAGAAAACAGCAGGAGCAAGACGAGGTAGGACGGGGGTCAGGGGGCCCTGTTTTGGAGATCGGCAAAAACCTATCTACTGGACATTTATAGCATATCCTGTAGATATGCCATAAATATCAAAGACTGGGAAAACCCTGTTAATGTGCTGACCATTTTAGAAAAAATTATATTAAATATTACATTTATATATCTGTGAGGTCTCACCTGCAGCTTCCCATTTTTATATGCCAGTTTGTTCTTACTATCTGTCAGTTCATTCAACAATAACTCCACCTGCCTCTTTGCATGCTAAAAAGAGAAGGAAAAAAATCTTACCAAGCAAGGCAATTACGCTGACAGGAATACAGATGAAACAATCTAACATTTAAAGTAAGCATGAGGCAGGGCAGCTCAGAGTGCTTAGGGGTACTCCAGCTTCTTAAAATGCACAAATGTATTTATCAGGAAAAAGAAGGAACACTAGAGCAGACTATCATCTGAATGATGTGCACAAAGCAAGGATAAATCAGACAGGAATGAGACTGCACAGTGTAGAATTAACTTCTTGAAGGGGATGTCTCATTTGCTGATCACGGCAAACTCGACTTCCGGCACCCTAGCCAGACAATTCCTCTGCAGCGGTTGCTACAGGGGAAATGTAGTATTACACGGTGGGCATTCAGATGAATGTAATACATGGATGGCTCAAGTCTGCCGAAGTGGGAGCCGCTCTTACAGAGGTCCATATGACATGATGTCCCTATTCCTAATAGGGCACATGGATATGGATTGTCTTTATCAGACAACCTCTAACGATCAGAAGCATTTTACAAATTTCAGCCTTTTCACTTTGTTTTTTTGTTTATTTTCTTGTCCATAAATAAGGGATTTTCTTTAGCATTTTTAAGAGAATTATTATTTATACATTTGTAATATTGTTGGATTAAATTGGGATTATTTTATAAATTAATCAATTCATGTTTATTTAAATACATATTGTCAGTCATTGAGGGGTTAAGCTACTTTATTTAACATATTTGTACCTGCTCTTGCTCTAGCACTGCCACACGTTCTACAAGACGTTTGTTTTCCTGCTCTTGTACCCACAGAGAACTACGGAGCGACTCCTGTTCCAGCTAAAACATGGATAAGAGTTAAATGGACAGATTCAAAGAAAACATGCTGAAAAGATGTCGCACTACATATTTTCCACCAGCCCTGTGTTATAACAATGCTTCCATGCATGAGTAGAGAATTACTACACACACAAAAGCACTCACTGCACATATATATATATATATATTACACATATATACACTACGTATACAACAGCACCCACTACACATATATACATTACACTTTATTGGGACACCCACAGAATCTTTTATGACATTCCGTTCAACTCCATATTAATGCCTATGGATTTAGATCTCCCCCTTGCAACTAAAACATCTTCCACTCTTCTGGGAAGGTTTTCTACAACATTTTGGAGTGTCTGTTAGAATTTTTGCCCATTCATCTAGAAGAACATTTGGGAGGTCAGAAACCGATGTTGAATAAGAGAGTCTGGCTCACAATCTCCGTTCTAGTTCATCCCAAAGGTGTTCGATGGGGTTGAGGTCAGGGCTTTGTGCGGGCCAGTCAAGTCCATCCACACCAAACCCTCACCCAACCATGCCTTTATAGACTTTACTTTGGGCACTGTCATGCTGGAACAGAAAAGCACCTTCCCAAAACTGTCCCCACAAAGTTGGTAGAATACAATTGTCCAAAATGTTTTGGTATGCTGAAGCTTTAAGATTCCGTTCACTGGAACTAAGGGGGCTAGACCAGCACCTGAAAAACAACCCCATAGCATTATTCCTCCTCCACCACCAAACTTTACAATTGTCACAATGCAGTCAGGCAGGTAACGTTCTCCAAACCCAGACACGTCCATCAGACTGTCAGATAGAGAAGTGTGATTCATTAGTCCCCAAAACACGTTTTCTCTGCTCCAAAGTCCAGTAGCAGCGTGCTTTACTACACTCCATCCAACGCTTGGCATTGTGATGTAAAGGCCTGCAAGAAGCTACTCGGCCTTGGAAACCCATGCCATGAAGCTCCCGGGGTACAGCGTTTGTGTGGATGTTAATGGCAGAGAAGGGTTGGAACTCTAGTTATGGAGTCAGCAGAGCGTTTGCGACTCTTACGCACTAAACACCTCAGTGCTAGGCGACCCAGAACTGTAACTTTACGTGGTCTACTTAGTGGCAGAGTTGCTGTGGTTCCTAAATGCTTCCACTTTGCAATAATATCACTCACAGTTGATCGTGAAATATCTAGGAGGGAAGAAAGTACATGAAATGTCTGACACTGCTGATATCCTGTTACAGTACCATGCTCATATTCAATCATCTCTTTTAACCCCTTAAGGACACGGCCAATTTTAGCCTTGAGGACAGAGCAATTTTTTTTACATTTCCCTCTTTGCATCCCGACGCTCATAACGCTTTTATTTTTTGTACGACGTAGTTGTATGAGACTTTGTTTTTTTGCGGGACGAGTTGTACTTTATGTACGTACCATTTTTTGGTACAAATACATTATCGTTTAATTTCTATACATTTTTAATTAGATTACAATGCAGAAAAAAAAGCAGTTGTGCAGCAGTTTTAATATTTTTTTTTTTACACCATGCACCGATCATCATAAATAATGTTATACATTTGTTGTACAGGTTGTTACGGTCGTGGCGATACCAAATATGTCTATATTATTTCATGTTTTGGGACTTATATTTTAAAAAGTTGATTTATTATAAAAAATGTGTGTTTCTGTGTATTTTATTTACTTTTTATTTATTTATTTACCATTATTTTTTTTTTACATTCATTTAACTTTTTTTTTTTTTATCCCATAAAGGGATTTATCATTTTGATTTTTATTTTGTAACTGTAATGTACTGGCATAGATCTCTATGCCAGTACATTAGCCTGTTACTGATCGTACACAGGCAGTTGTTAGGGCATACCTCAGTATGCCCTAACAGGAAATATGTTCAGACAGCCCTGGGGTCCTTCACTGGACCCTGGGCTGTCTGGCCATACGAGTTATGGGCTTTGATCACGTCACAGTTATTTTCTGTGACGCGATCAATGTGCAGTCCCCTCTCCTTGAACGCCGCGATCAGCTGTCATCGCGGCGTTCAAAGGGTTAACAGCAGAGAGAAGATGTTTCTCTCCTCTCCGCTGTCAGAGCGGGGCCGTGACTGTGTATTACAGCCGTTGCCCCGCTCTCGATCGCGCGCACAGACGCGCGCAGGGACGGCTGTCACACAGGACGAGTATGCTCGTCCTAATGCGCGAAGTGCTCGCCGCTCAGGATGAGCATACTCGTCCTGTGTCGGCAACCAGTTAAACAACCCATTCCTTCTCAAATGTTTATAAAGGCAGACTGCATGGCTAGTTGATGGATTTTATACACCCGTGGAAAAGGGACTGAACGAAAACCCTGAATTCAATGATTAAGATGTGCATCCCATATATATTCCAGTGACTATATCTCAGTATAGGAGATATCATTTTTACCTTTCTCCTGTCAAGCATCTTTAACAAGCACAAGAATAGGTCCCTGCACACGAATATGAAGTCTCATATAAAAAGTTAAAGAATTTTTACCTTCAACCCAGGGATTAAGCACTATTTTTTGGTAATGACTAATAGAGAGATTGAAATCAATGGGGGAGTATTTGGGGCATTTTTTTTGCTCCGATTCCGACGCGATTTCTGCATAACAATCTTCGCCAAAAGACTCAGTGTGAACTGGACCTAAAAGGGCTGCTCTACTGAACTTGTCGAAGTTCTATAAAGTAACACAATTCTATAAATATTATAGTTCATTAGTATAAAAGAAACAAAGGTTCTATTAATAATGAAATGTTAACTGACATTTATCTTGAGCTGCAGTCACTTTATTGTTATTTTACAGGTCATTTTTCGCTTTGTTATGTGGATAAGTTAACAAACCTAATAAAGGCAAAGATGTAAGTGTATACAGTATAATTACCTTGTTTTCAGTCAACTGAACTTCCAGGTTTTGCTTTTTTTCCAGGAAATCATTAAGGGTCGTATAAAGCTGCATAAAGCACACATTATTATTTCTAACAGTTGTGTATCTAACAAATCTAGCAGATGTCAACACATACAGTAGTACTAGGGGTATCACACTTCCATATAATACGATCTATAGACGCGCAGTCACACTGACAATCTCCAACTGGATGAAACCAAGTGCACAGTGGCCCTGTGATTATTAATTCTGCCTTGTTGTAATAGGTTCTATTCACAAGGTGCGGTCAAATCTCTGTTAATTGCCACGACTCCTGCAAAATCGCAGCAAAACGACATGGTTTTGCAGAGATTTTACAAAAACAGTTGCATTTTGCAGTAATCGTGGCAATAAACAGAGATTTAACTGCACCAAATAAATAGATTCAAAGCAAATAAGGCCGAAAAATACCAGAACAACATATATGCATGTTTTTAGGTGCTCTCCTTGTTTTTTGTGTGGGTTCTTCTACCTCATATACATATTAAAGGGGTTGTATGAGATTAGAAAACCATTGCGGCCTCCTTCCATAAACAGCACCACGCTTGTCCTTAGGCTTTGTGGAAGAATGCAACTCAGCCCTCTTTACTTGAATGGGCCGGAGCTGAAACACCATGGAGCCATGTTTTCTAGTCTCATACAACCCCTCTAACCACTCCCTGACCAGAAGCTTTACCCCCCTTCCTGACCAGGCCCATTTTTAAGTTCTACCCATGTGTAAATTTAATAGCAAATTGTTCTTCTATGACTCTTCCAACTTACATGTATTTTGTCTAGTTTTTTTCTCAGAACATATTGGGTTTCCATATTGTGTCAAAAAATAAGTGATACATTTTTTAAAAATATAGAAGACAAAGAAAACAAATGTGAATGTGTGAATACAGCTGACGTTTTCTCAGATTTCTTAAAAATTACATATGTATTGTACACTGCTAACTGTAACAGGTCCAGGGACACTTTTTTGAATCAGCGTTTAGATTTTCGCAAGGCCATATGTGGCCTGAGCATCTGGTCTTACAAGTCAACTTCCCTCATATATTTGTTATAGTCCGCTTACTACAACTGGCGCTGTTCAATCCATGTGAATGGTGCTGATCAGGAAGACGTTTCTCTCGTCCCTCTACGTTACACCCAGCAGTTCTGAACGGAGATCACATGAGGACTCTCCCCTTTTTAGTTTTGTGTTGACTAGAGACCCTTTAACTGGGCTCGAATTGTTCCACAATTGTTCCTTCCCCGTAGAGATGCTTAAAAAGTGGGATACTTGTGCAATAATTGTCCACGTATATAAATGGCAGACCTGATGTAAAAGCGGGCTAATTGGATCTTACATAATCTTTCTATTGATGCCCATGAAATATATATGTACATATTTTTCTCCATCTGGTTGCTGAATATTGGTTTACTGTTTGGAAATAATTACAACATATTGAAATCTATTGTCACCAGAGTTTATATGTTTCTTCATTGAAGATGGTGAAGACCACATAATTGTTATTTAGATCCTGATAAATAAAGATATAGGATTAAAGGAGGGGGTATTTTCATGACTGTATATGTATACATAGAGAAAAAGAGTAGCAAGCCAATACACTTTACATACTCACTATTACAACTGACATTTAGAAAGCTTCTACACAGAGCAGGAGGAGTAACTGAGGATTTACACAGAATGTCCCAGCCTTCAGCAGAACACATCACATTATTATATCAATAAACTCTTTACCCTCTTCCTGGCACCTATAAAAACATTGGTCTTACAATTTCATAAGTCAAAAATCATTAAACAGCATGATAATTTGTGATGTAATTGAGATTTTCATTAAAGATACCCATATACATTAGATACCAGTCAGGGAGATCCACTGCCAAGCTGAAGTGGGGAGGTGAGGGAAGAAAGCTTTTCACCAGATATCTTATGTATATGGCCAGCTTTTTATCAAAAACAGCATCACACCTGCCCATACTTTGCGTGTGGTATTGTAGCGCAGTCCCCTTCACTTCTATGTAGCTGAACTTAAACACCAGATGCAACCCAAGGACAGGTGTGGCCCTGTTTTTGGAAGAGAGCAGTCTGTTTTTCTAACCCTATACCACCACTTTAACACCTTAACGACTACCCACCGTCTTTAGACGGCATGCGGTGCAGGTGCTTTGTCTACAGCGACTTCTTTTGGCGTCGCTGTAGAAGAGGCAGATGAACGCTACTGTGAGCGCTCATCCTCTAAGCAGGAGTTGTAACTAACAGCTCCTGATCTTAGAACAGCCTGCTAAATACAGCTGGGGTCGGAAAACATTCAGACCCCAGCTGTTTAACCCTTTGATCACTGTGGTCCGTGACCGCGGCATGATCAAAGGGAAATTCTGTCTTTGATCGCCTCACTGGAAACCCGGTGACGTGGTGATCAAAGAGCAAGGAATCTTTTTGCAGTCAGCCCAAAAAGGATCCCGGCTGTCTGTTCAGTTTACCAGATGTTGGTGCACACTATGTGCTGCCCTAACAGCAGCCTGTGTCATAGTGACACAGCATAATGTATTAGCATACAGGAGTATGCTAATACATTATAAGTAAAAAATAAAGTTATAAATAAAGTTATCCCTTAATGGCGTTAATTACATCAATGTGTCTCAAAATTTGAATCCATTTCCTGGCCGTGTGACCAATTTTAACCAGCATTTGCCATCCGTTTTTCATAGACATTAAAAAAAATGGATTGATTTTATTCATTAGGGTTTTTTGTCGCAACCCCCTGAAAACACCACAGTGCCCATGAAGATAGTGACGCAATACCACTGTAGTTTCCACATTGCCCACATAGATAGTACCACAGTACCCACATAGTGCCACAGTTCTCCCTGTAGATAATGCCCACATAGTGCCATAGACCGTGCCAATGTAGATAGCGCCAGTGTCCCCTGTAGATAGTGCCAATATAATGTCGCAGTACCCATGTAGATAGTGCCACACCCCCTGCAAATAGCTCCATCCCCGCTGTAGATCGTGCCAATATAATGCCACAGTACCCATGTAGATAGCGACACCATCCCCCCTCCCGTAAATGGCAGCCCCTTCTTGTAAATAGCACCACTGTAGCTTCCTGTAGGAGCGGAATCCCTCTGGCCGAAGATTCCGCTCCTACTGGAAGCCCCTGATGTCTCTGTCCATATATGGACAGTGACGTCAGGGGTTAACTCTAAAAGCGGAAATCCCCTGCCAGACCTGGGATTCCGCTCCAGGAGTAACCCCCGACGTCATTGTCCATATACGGATAGTGAGACCAGGGGCTTCTCAGAGTGTCGGCCAATGGCCAGTGCGATCTGACATCAGGTATTCCGCTCCTAGAGTCAGTTCAAGTGGCGCTATCTACAGTGGGGGGTGTGATGCTATCTACAGCAGGGGGGTTGCTATCTGCAGTGGGGGGGGGGTAGCACTATCTGCAGCGGGGATGGAGAGACGGCTGGGGCTCCTTCTAGGAAGGGAATCCTCGGCCAGAGCGCTAGCCGGGGATTCCGATGCTGGAGGGAGCTTAGGTGGCGCTATCTACAGAGGGTTTTGCACTGCCTACAGTGGGTTGTGGGTGGCACTATCTAGAGTGGGAGGTGTATTCTGTGCCTCTCAAAGCCCCGGCAGACATGAGAGTGCAGCGCTGCTCACACTGAAGCAGCACTGCACTCATTAACCCCTTAAGGACACAGCCTGTTTTGGCCTTCAGGACACAGCCGATTTTTGCAAATCTGACATGTGTCACTTTATGTGGTAATAACTCCGGAATGCTTTTGCCTATCCAAGCGATTCTGAGATTGTTTTCTCGTGACATGTTGTACTTTATGATACTGAAAAAATTTCGTTGTTAAATTCAATATTTATTTGTAAAAAAACACCAAAATTTTGAGAAAATTTGCAAAAATCGGCATTTTTCTAAATTGTAATGTATCTGCTTGTAAAACAGGCAGTAATACCACACAAAATAGTTACTAGTTAACATCCCCATATGTCTACTTTATGTTTGCATTGTTTTTTGAACATCCTTTTATTTTTCTAGGATGTTACGAGGCTTAGAACTTTAGCAGCAATTTCTCACATTTTCAAGAAAATTTCAAAAGGCTATTTTTTCAGGGAGCAGTTCTGAAGTGGCTTTGAGGGCCTTATATATTAGAAACCCCCTATAAAACACCCCATTTTAAAAACTGCACCCCTCAAAGTATTCAAAACCACATTCAGATTTTTTTTTAACCCTTTTGGCATTTCACAGGAAATAAAGCAAAGTAGAGGTGAAATTTACAAATTTAAATTTTTTTTTACTAAATTCATTTGTAATACAGTTTTTTTCTGTAACACAGAAGGTTTTACCCGAGAAATGCAACTCAATATTTATTGCCTAGATTCTGCAATTTTTAGAAATATCCCACATGTGGCCCTTGTGTGGTAATGGACTGAAATACCGGCCTCAGAAGCAAAGGAGCACCTGGTGGATTTTGGGGCCTCTATTTTATTAGAATATATTTTAGGTACCATGTCAGGTTTGAAAAGGTCTTGTGGTGCCAAAACAGTGGAAACCCCCCAAAAGTGACCCCATTTTGGAAACTACACCCCTCAAGGAATTTTTCAAGAGGTATAGTTAGCATTTTTAGCCCACAGGTTTTTTTGCTAAATTTATTGGAACTGGTCTGTGAAAATGAAAATCTACTTTTTTTCTGAAAAAACATACGATGTTTTAGATTTTACAAGGAATAAAGGAGAAAAAGCCCCCCAACATTTGTAAAGCAATGTCTCCCGATTACGGCAATACCCCATATGTGGTAATAAACTGCTGTTTGGACCCATGGCAGGGCTCAGAAGGAAACGAGGGCCATTTGGATTTTGGAGCGCAGATTTTGCTGCATTGGTTTTCGGTGCCATGTCGTGTTTGCAAAGCCCTGGAGGGACCAAATCAGTGGAAACGCCCCAAAAGTGACCCCATTTTGGAAACTACACCCCCTCAAGGAATTTTTCTAGGGGTATAGTTAGCATTTTGACCCTACACGGTTTTTGCGGAACTTATGGGAATTATACAGTGAAATTGAAAATCTAAATTTTTTTCTAATAAAATCTGAGCTAAAACGACATTTTCTCATTTTTACAATGGATAAAGGAAAAAAAACACCCCAATATTTGTAAAGCAAACTCTTCTGAGCACAGCAATACCCCATATGTGGTAATAAACTGCTGTTTGGACACATGGCGGAAGTTAGGACGGAGCGCCATTTGACTTTTGGAGCTCGAGTTTTGCTGGAATGGTTTGCGGCCCCATGTCACATTTGCAAAGCCACTCAGGGGCCAAAATAGTGCAAACCGGCAAAAGTGACCCCATTAGGGAAACTATACCCCTCGTGGAATTTATCTAGCGGTATAGTGAGCATTTTGACCCCACAGTTTTTTTGCTGAATTATTGGAATTATGCAGTGAAAATGAAAATCTACATTCTTTCCACTAAAATGTTGAATTTTTTTCATTTTCACAAGGAATAAAGGAGAAAAAGCGCTCCAACAATTGTAAAGCAATTTCTCCCGAGTACGGTAATACCCCACATGTGGTCATAAACTGCTGCTTGGATACACCACAGGGCTCAGAATGGCAGGAGTGCTACTTGGCATGTAGATTTTGGTTGATTGTTTTTTGGGCGCCATGTCGCATTTGCAGAGCCCCTGAGGTACCCGTACAGTAGAAACCCCTGAGATGTGACTCCATTTTGGAAACTATACCCCTCAGGGTAATCATCTAGGGGTGTACTGAGCATTTTGATCCCACAAGTGTTTCATAGATTGTATTAGAATGAGGCAGTGAAAATGAAAAATAATTTTTTTTTCCCCAAAAATATGTAGTTTTGCACCCAATTTTTTTTCCACAAGGGGTAATATTAGAAAAAACCACACATAATTTGTTACCCAATTTCTCCCGAGTACGGCAATACCCCATGTGTGGCCCTAAACTGCTGTTTGGGCACATGGCAGAGCTCAAAATGGAAGGAGCGCCATGTGGCTTTTAGAGCACCGATTTTGCTGGACTGGTGTATGGGCGCCATGTCGCATTCGCAGAGCTCCCTTAGGTACCAGAGTAGAGTGTAAAACCCTGAGAAATGACCCCATTTTGTAAACTACACCCCTAAAGGCGTTTATCATTTGCCTGGACATATGACAGAGCTTAGGCGTGAAAGGCGCATGTGAGACCTATTTTGGTGATTTTCGCAGCATTAGCCCACAACGGCAGGGCTCTGAGGTCAAATAGTAAAACAAACCCCCAAGTAGTGACCCCCATTTTGGAAACTGCACCCCTCAAGGCATTTTATTAACGGGTGTAGTGAGCATTTTGACCACACAGGGTTTTTTTTTCCTATAATAAATGAATGCTCAGTGGATGGTGCAAAGTGAAAATTGCAAATTTCCACAGGTATATGCCATTTTAGTGCACAATATTTTGTGCCCAGTTCAAGCCACTGAAGACAAATACCTCAAACTGTTAAGCGGGTTCTCCCGGGTATGGCGATGCCATATATGTGGACGTAAACTGCCCGTTGGGCACGCTGTGGGGCTCAGTAGGGAGAGGCGCCATTTGGCTTTTGGAGCGTGGATTTTGCTTAGTGGCAGTTTTGTTTGGGGTTTTGCTGGCATTTCAGTTTATAATGTGGGGGTACATGTAATCTGTGCGGAGAACATCAGGGGCATAATAAGAGGGTGTAATAATGGGGTAAATAAATAATAATCCGCAGATATGTGGCCGGTGTCGCACTGATAAATAGCGCCCAATCTTATCCGCTTTTGGACACTCTGCACATTTTGAATCGCCATATTCTGAGAGCCAGAACTTTTTTTTTTCTCCACCGGAGCTGGGTGAGGGCTTATTTGTTGCGGGACATTCTGTAGTTTTCATTGGTACCATTTTGGGGTACATGCGATTTTTTTGATCACTTTGTATTTCATTTTTTTGGCAAGCAAGGTGACCAAAAACCTGCAATTCTGATGTTTTTTATAAAAAAAAATTTTTCGGCGTTCGCCATGCGCTATGAATGACAATTTTACTTTATTTTGCGGGTCGGCACGATTACGGCGATACCAGATTTATATAGTTTCTCTTATGCTTTGCAGCGTCTGCACGATAAAATCACTTGTTTCAAATTTCTTTTTTGTGTCACCAGATTCTGAGAGCCATAACTTTTTTATTTTTCCGTCAAAAAAGCTACGGGAGGGCTTGTTTTTTGCGGGACGGGCTTCAGATTTTAATGGTATCATTTTGGGGTACATGCAACTTTTAGATCCCTTTTTTTATTCTGTTTTGCGAGGGGTAGTGGACTAACAAACAGCGATTCTGGAATCGTTTTTTATTTAAAAAATTTACGGTGTTCACCGTACGGGTAAAATAGCGTGATATTTTTATAGTTTGGGTCGTTACGGACGCGGTGATAACACATATGTGTACTTTTTTTTATGTTTTTCCTATAATAAAAAACTTATTATAGGAAAAAAGGCTGTTAGTGTTTTTTGCAACTTATTTTTTTCATGAAACTTATTTTTTTTTTACTTTTTTACAACATTTTTATTAACTTGTTTTACCTTTTTTTTGTGTCCCACTAGGGAACTTGAAGGCATGAAGCCCTGATCGCTATTCTAATACACTGCACTACCTACATAGTGCGGTATTAGAGCTGTCAGCTATTCACTGACAGCAAGCCTATTAGGCTTCGCCTCCCGGCGGGGCCTAATAGGCTTCCGTACTAGGAAGCGATTGTTAGGCTATGGTTGCCATAGCAACCATCGGAACACCCGCGTGTGCCGATGGTTGTCATTAGCAACCATAGCGTGCTGTCTAATCACTTAGATGCAGCGATAGCTGCATCTAAGGGGTTAATCGGCCGGATCGGAGCCTAGCTCCGGTCCTGGCCGTTAGAGCACGATGTCAGCTGTGACAAACAGCTGACACCCGCGCCCGTGGCAACCATCGTGGTTGCCGACAGGCTACAAGACACTTCGATGCATCGATCGCGTTGATCGATGCATCGAAGGGGTTAGGCCTCATGCACACGACCGTAAAAACACCCGTTATTGCGGGTCGTTATTACGACCCGCAATAACGGGCTCATAGGCTTCTGTTAGCCACGGGTACCTTACCGTTTGCTCACGGGAAGGTACCCGTGCCGTTAAAAAAGATAGAACATGCCCTATTTCATGCCGTAATAACGGCACGGGCATCCCATAGAAGTCTATGGGGCTCCCGTAATCATGGGTGGCTGCGTGTGTTCACCCGTGATTACGGGAGCGTTGCGAGGTGAGGCGAGGTCAGGGGACTACCCGGTCTGCAGGCCACAGCCCAGTGGCGTAACTACCGCCGGGACTACAATGAAAACTATGGCAGAGCGGGGAGGTATCTCCCCGCTCTGCCATAAACAAAAGACATGTATCCCCTATCCTGTAAAAAATAAAAATAAAAGACGTTCATACTTACCGACAACTTCCTGCTTCCTCCAGTCCGGTCTCCCGCCCGTTGCCTTGGTGACGCGTCCCTCTCGACATCCGGGCCGACGTCCTGGACGACGTTTCAGGCCATGTGACCGCTGCAGCCAATCACAGGTCAATCACAGGCTGCAGCGGTCACATGGACTGCCGCGTCATCCAGGGATGTCGGGCTGGATGTGAAGAGAGGGACGCGTCACCAAGACAACGGCCGGGTAAGTATGAATTTCTTTAACTTTTATTACAGAAAAGGCTGTCCCTTCTCTCTATCCTGCACTGATAGAGAGAAGGGGCTGCCGATTAGTGCAGTGCTATTTTGCTGCCAAAAACGTGCTCGTAAATACGGGTGGAATACGTGTGACACCGGACCCATATTTACGAGCACGGGTTCGTAAATACTGGTGCAAAACGGGTGGAATACGTGTGACACCGGACCCGTATTTACGCCAGTATTTACGGGTGTGAAAAAATACGGTCGTGTGCATGAGGCCTTAATCTGTCCAGATCGGAGCCTAGCTCCGGTCCTGGCCGTTACAGAGGGGTGCCGGACATCCGATTACCGGCGGTGATAGCGCTGGCTTAAGCTGAGCCAGCGCCATCACATACACTACGTCATGGAGCTGTGATTGGTCAGTCTGCTTTGACTGACCAATCACAGCGATCGCCGGCAGGAGACCGCTGTGAATGGTCCCCTGCCGTCTTACTGTGCCGGTCAACTGTCAGAACTGTGCCGTCAACTGTTTATGTCACCTTGTCATTTGACAGGGTGACAGTTTTTAGCCAGGACGCATCGGTACGTCCCTGTGCCTTCAAGCACTTCAATGCAGGACGTACCAGTGCGCCCTGGTGCGTTAAGGGGTTAAACCCGTTCCAGGCTTTCAACGTTTATACATGTGCTAACTGCACGGCGCATTGGCAGTTAGAATGTATATAGCCGTATGGCAGTCGTGAAGGGGCCTTTCCAGGCCGGTCATTAAGGGGTTAAATGTAACTGGCTACTTTCTTCATGGTCAAAAAGGTAGAGATTGTGAGCCGCAAAATTGAACAGGTACAAAAGTGAGCTGCGGAATATGTCATCATTCAGAAACAAGATGCAATTGTCATACAAGTTATATTATAAAAGATCTGCTTAGAAGTGCATTAGCTAAGGTGCAAGGTAAAAGGTCTGCTAAAAAAAAAAAAATCAATCTGATCAATATATGTAAAGATAGATTGTGATACCTCTTCTTGTAACAATATCTTCTCATTTTCTATGGCTGCTTTTTCCTGCAGGGCAGAGTCCAGATCAGATCTCAGACAAGCAATGGTGTTTCCTTGCATTGCTATTTGCACAGTGCTTTTCTGGTCTCGGTGCAGGGCTTTTTTCTTACACTTACTATGCTCATTATGGAGTAATTCTCTGTAAATTATACAACAAAGGTTACGGACTGATTAGGTATTTTGCAAGCAATTTGGAAGAAATTCTGCAGTTCAAAATCAAACTTCAAACTCCTCTGCTTCTCTCAGCTGTTGCTCCCAGACCCCGAGTAACCTGTAAATACTCTCTAGAAGCATTTTGAATCCCCCCCCCCCCACCCCGAGGAAGCCGGCAAGGCAAAACTGGTTGGATACCATTCGGATCCTATGTTATGATTACGATGTGATGTATTTTATATAGAAGTTTATATCTTGTATGTTTGATATTAAAAGGGAGATGTTTTAAAATCTGGTTTCACGCAGTCCTGTGTGCTATGTGTCCCAATATTCTCTGTTTAGAGCTGCCGTGGTGATTCTACGGCAGGAGCAGTGTGCTCTAGCGCTTCACCTTTAGTGCGCCGGCTGGGAGCAACAGCTCAGATAGAAGCAAAGGAGTTTGAAATTTGATTCTCGCAGACCCGAAGTAACAGCAACAAAGACGAGAGACGTGTAACGAATGTAAACGTGAGTAACTCACAGTTCTCTCTCCAGCTGTGTTCGCTCGCTCAGCATCTCCTGCATTTCCCCACCCAGGCTTGATTGGACAGCACTCAGCAAGGCTTTCTGTTCCTGCAGTTTTTGCGCCATAGCTTCTTTGCCTACCTAGTAGACATTTAAAATATTGTTAAAAATTATCATTTAAGAAACCCCTAGTAATGTGTCAGCAAAAAAATTAAATAATGCTTTCAAAAGACAAGTGATCCAATTTTGGAGGTACCTTGAGTTCCTGCTGGTGTTGCGTCATAAGTTGTAGGTTTTGGTTGGTAAGTTTCTGCACAGTCCCAGTAAGTTCCGAGCACTGATTCTCCAACTGCTGATTTAAACACTGCAGAATACAGAGTAAATACATTAGTATCTATCATGATCACTATTCTTGATGAGATTTCTTTAACCCCTTAATGACCGGGCCATTTTGCACGTTAATGACCAAGGATTATTTTTTGTATTTTCACGGTCGCATTCCAAGAGTCGTAACTTTTTTTTTATTCCGTCGTCATAGCCGTATAAGGGCTTGTTTTTTGCGGGACGAGTTGTATTTTGTAATTGTAACATTTTTAGATGCTTATAACATATTGATTAACTTTATTTTAGGAGAGAATTGAAAATAAGCAGCTATTCCAGCATTAATTTTCACGTTATAAATTTACGCCGTTTACTATGCAGCGTAAATAACATGTTCACTTTATTCTATGGGTCGGCACGATTACGGGGATACCAAATATGTAAAGGTTTTATATGTTTTCCTACGTTTGCATAATAAAAAGCCTTTTAGAAAAAAATTACTTGTTTTTGCATCGCCGCATTCCAAGAGACGTAACGTTTTTGTTTTTCCGTCGATGTGGCCGTATGTGGGCTTGATTTTTGCGGGACAATGTGTAGTTTTTATTAGTACTATTTTGGGGTACATAGGACTTATAGATTAACTTTTATTTTATTTTTATGGGGGGAATGGGAGAAAAGAGAGAATTTTGCCGTTGTTGTTTGCGTTTTCTTTGGACGCCATTCATCCGGCGGTTTAATTAATGTGTTCATTTTATTGGTCAAGTTGTTACGATCACGGGGATACCATATATGTGTATGTGTTATTTGTTTTGACAGTTTTACTAAATAAAACCACTTTCTGGGCCAAAAAAGTAGTTTTATTTGACTTTGACTGTAATTTTTTTTTCCACAAACTTTATTTAACGGATTGTCATTTTTTTTTTAAGTCTCATCAGGACACTTCACTATGCGATGTGCCGATCGCATATATAATGCTTTGGTATACTTCGTATACCAAAGCATTATTGCCTGTCAGTGTAAAACGGACAGGCAACCTATTAGGTCATGCCTCTGGCATCGCCTAACAGGCAGATGCTGAAGACAGACCTGGGGGTCTTTGTTAGACCCCCGGCTGTCATGGAAACCCGACGGCGACCCGCGATTTGTTTGCGGGGGCGCCGATCGGGTGACAGAGGGAGCTCCCTCCCTCTGTCAAACACATTAAATGCTGCTGTCACTATTGGCATATATTGATATATCCGTCCTCCTGCGCGAACTAGCAGCTGCTGAGGACGGATATATCCGTCCTTCGGCGTTAAGGAGTTAAATCTATTTTTATAGCACAATATCAATACAAAATAATTATAAACACTCAGTATGGCATGTAACTTCAAGTGATATTACAAATCATTGGAGAACTCTGGCACCTTTAGATCTGTCAGCATGAAAACAAGTACTCAGATAAAACCCCATTAATCTAAAGTGCCCTAATTCCATATAGGTTATGGAACATATATGTTATGAAACATATAAGTGCCAACTCACCTCTAGTTCTAGTCTACAAAATATATTAGATTTTTTTTCTTTGTTTTTTTAACGTTGTTCACAGTGTGGGATAAACATCATATTGTAAAAGATTGGACATTTATAGACGTGGCGATACCAATTATGTTCATTTTTTTTACTGTTTGTTATTTTACGGGGGGAAAAAAAATGAGAAACAAGTTTTTTTTGTATAGTGTTCAAAGCTTTATTACATTTATTTTCAAAATTTTTTAGTCCCACTAGCGCTCTTAAATATAAGGCCACTTGATTTTTTTTTTTAACCATTATTTAAAAACACAGCATCATACATAGGCATCAACTACAATATTTTTTATTTTTGTAGACTTTTTTTTATTTTTTTTTAAAGCATTTAAAAGAGATGTGTAAATGAGAATAAAAATACTACTTGTATGCAGCTTTTGGTACCGTTTTGTGAACGAGAACCTTGTTGATATCAATTAAGGGCTCATGTACAAGGCAGGGCATAATAAACGGAGGCCAAACAGCTCCTTAGTACATGCATTGCTGAGTGTAGAGATGAAAATGTTAGGGGAAATAAAGAAGCAAAACTTAAAAACAACAGATCTTATATAGAAGCACAGTGAGGACAAGTTTACACATGGCATATGATCACTAATCATGGTAAAGAAAATCGAAGAAAAAAAAAAGTACACGTGTATATATAAATACATGTATTAACAAAATTACAAATTGAAGGTAAATTTGTTAAAACAGCCATAAAGGGTTAATTTTAGAGTAAAATCCACAAGTGCTTTAAGGATATCCCTTTTTTTATTAGGTGGTACATTATAAATATAAAGAGTATATAAAAGAGCAGGGTGGTGAGTTTTTTCAGACTTTGGCACGTGACTCTAGTACATTTGCCATCACTATGAAAGAGATATATATATATATATATATATATATATATATATATATATAGATATATAAAAACATACGATACAAAAATCAGGCAGCACTCCGTACAAATCAAGGTGAAACAAGAGGGTACTTTATTGTCCCATAGACAGCAACGTTTCAGCTCCTTCCACTATTTTTTGTTGGATAGGTTTTGAGGAGGATATTTACTACAACGTGACAATGTAACATCTGACCAAAACCGGTATGTGCGAATTTAGCCTTAGGAAGTAGTATATAACAGGATTAATCTTAATTTTTTAGAGAAAACTGATTAATATTGCCTGAGATGGAGAATTATAGGACTAGACAGTTGTTAAGCCGTTGAGCTCCTCCTTAGCTAGTGAAACAGAGTTAATCTATCTTGGAGCTAGAGTTAAAATGAACATGGGGTCTGTTACAGGGCAGGAAGCAAGTATATATTTATAACGTATTCATGGAGTCCAATGGGTGGTCTTACTCAATGATTGATAGCCTTCTCTGTGTGAGCATGTATACAGATAACGGTCAAGCACCGAGTAGGACCGCCCACTGGACTCATTGAGCCCAAAGGAAGCAAGGATTTAAGATAAAGGTGTTGTGTCATCAATAGAAATGGCAATATATAAACTCAATAAACATTTTAGAGTAACTGTGTAAAGTATGGTTATTAAAAAATATATATTTCCTTGCCAAAATATGGCAATTATCTGCTTGTAATAGCACCCCCTGGTGTTCAAATGTATAGGTCTCTGCATGTCATTCTAGTAAAGCTCTGTTATATGTGCAGCTTCTGCTCTCATCAGTGAAACAAACAGAGAAAAAAAGCCCAGCATAGGCAGTAAGAGGCATACAGACTGCAAGCAGTGAGGAAAAAAGGCATCAGATAATCACTTCACTGTTTGTGCTGAAGTTCTTATCTCTGTCCCTGATAAGGAGAACAGCACAGACTTGTGAGGAGGTTATCTAATGGCTTTAAAGGGGATGTCCACGTCCGGACAATAGGATAGGTCTTCAGTATACGATGGGTGCAGGTCCGACAAGCGGACCCCGCACCCATCAGATGTTCTGGCTGTCTCCGGGCGCCGGAAGTTTGAACGCTATGCAGCAGTTGGAGCCGGAAGCAGATGGCTCCAACAACTGCATAGCGGCTGTTCTGCAGAATGGCCGCTATGCAGTGGTCGGAGCCATTTGCTTCTGGCTCCAACTACTGCATACCGTTCAAAACATATGGTACCCGGAGGCAGCCATAACTGCTTGCCTGTCCACCGGATAGGTCATCAGTATATGATCGGTGCGGGTCCGATACTCGGACCCCACACCGTTCAGCAGTTCCAGCTGCCTCCTGGCACCGGATCTTTTGAACCCCATACCGATCAGATATTCCGGCTATCTCCGGGCGCCGGAAGTTTTGAACGGTATGCAGTAGTTGGAGCCGGAAGCAGATGGCTCCAACAACTGTATAGTGGGCATTCTGCAGAACAGCCGCTATGCAGTGGTCGGAGCCATCTGCTTCTGGCTCCAACTACTGCATATCATTCAAAACATCCAATGCCCAGAGGCAGCCGGTACTGCTGATCAGTGTGGGGTCCGAGAATGGGACCCGCGCTGATCATATACTGATGACCTATCCGGTGGACAGGTCATCAGTTGTCCAGTTGTGGACAAACCCTTTAACCCTTGCTGCTTGAAGTCTGAGTACTCTGAGATGTAGAAGTGAGGCATATGTCTAGCTTTAAAGATATGCCTGTTTCTTTAACTGTATTGTACTGTGCATGCACATCTGACTTTCTCTAGAATGACATGCAGAAACCTATACAGTTGAACACCAGGGGGTGCTATTAAAAGCAGTTAATTACCATATTTCTGCGAGGAAACTTTTTTTTAATAACAAAACTTTACAAAGTTACTCTAAAAAGTATATTGAGTTTATATATTGCCATTTCTATTGATGGCACAACACCTTTAATAAAATACAGGTTATGCCACATATCAGCTCCTCCTGCTCTGTACCATGCTGCTGGCAGAACAGACAGCCGGTACAATATGATAAATTCAGTCTAGTTGCTAGGGTCACTAAGGACATGCTGTCTGACAACAGTAAAAAGACTAGCAATCAGTTTCTCTCAGATTAAAAGCAGAATTGCTACTGAACTAAGCACAAAAAAAAGTAGGTTCGGAAAGACAAATATAATTTTCATCCATCTCTTACTGCTGTATTACCACTTAAAAAAAAAATAAAATAAGTTCAGGTAGCGGACCTATACCAATAGCAGAAACAATTTTAATAAAGAAATAAATCATTAAAAGCCTGGGTATAGACATGAATTAAAGGGAAAAAAAGCGAAGCAATCTTGGAGGCCCATGTATATGCTATGTCATGGTAGGGTGGCTTCTCCACTTGGAGCCTCCTCAATTAGCCTGAGTGGATAGCTCCTGGAAAGAGCTGTCACCACAGTGGTGGACATGGTGCAACTGCATATTATATGGCTGCCCACTCATTTGAATGGGTCCATGTAATAAATTTCCCCACAAATTACCCCATTTCCCAAAATTTTACCCTATTATAATGGAGTTAAAGAGGCTCAGTAACCAGATTATAAATGCCCCATCTCCTACATAATCTGATCGGTGCTGTAATGTAGAGAACAGTGGTTTTTATCTTGAAAAACGATAATTTTTGACCAAGTTATAAACAATTTGAGATTTATGCTAATTCGTTTCTTAATAGACAACTGGGTGTGTTTTTACTTTTTACCAACTGGGCGTTGTGAAGAGAAAAGTGTATGACGCTGACCAATCAGTGACCAATCAGCGTCATACACTTCTCATTGTTCCAGCCCAGCTTCTTTCACTGATCAATCACACTGTTGTCTTAATCACGTTTCCATAATCAATAGTAAAAGCCTGGATATTTTTAAAATATCTTCTAACAGAAAAATGCCTCTCTTTCTCCACTTATTAGCCACCTCTTCCCCCCTCCCTGCCTTATACACAGCTAACGGACTGTCATTTTGCTGTAAAATCCGTGGACAGTGAGATGGGTAAACAGTCTGACTGAGGGATCAGGTTACAGCTGCATCTCACAGATGTCTATAAAGAGGGGAGGAGGAGGGAGCTACCGCAGAGAGACAGTGGCAGAGAAAGCCACACAGACGCTGCTGCTGCTTCTTCTAGTAAGTGTTCTATTATCTCACCCCAGTGCTGGATCAGGGTCGGACAAACTGCCTGTGCAACCGGTTCAACAACTCGGGTCCCAGAAGGCAGAGAGGCCCAGCAGAAGGTAGATACTCGAGCTTAGGCTTCATTCATGCTAGGGACTTGTGGAGGACCAGCAGACGAAGGCCTAATTCACACGAGCTTGTTTGGTCCGTGATATACGGTCCGTGTGTCGGACGCATTTCCCGGACCGAACACACTGCAGGGAGCCGGGCTCCTAGCATCACAGTTATCTATGACGCTACGTGTCCCTGCCTCTCCGTGGAACTACTGTCCCGTACTGAAAACATGATTACAGTACTGGACAGTTGTCCCATAGCGAGGCAGTGACACCTAGCGTCATAGATAAATATGATGCTCGGAGCCCGGCTCCCTGCCGACACACGGACCGTATATCACGGACCGAACACACTGGTGTAAATTAGGCCTAAGAGTGGGTAGACGGTATGTGATGGATTGACTCTGACAGTTACTTTTAATAAAACGAGTTTAAAAAAAAAAAGAGTGGGTAGACGACTCAGAAGGATCCAGGCTGAGACACCACACACAACTCCATGAAACACAGGAACCCTGAGATCTTCTCCTTCTGTAATATATTCAAAAATTCCCGCAAACTAAAAATGGCACCTTCCCTTTTAAGATGCCTCTACCATTGATACGCGCATAGCAACGAAAGGATGTTCTGGACACCGCAAGCTGCACAGGGAGTCTCCGCATCAAAGGGGACTCCCTTGCCCCAGTAGAATTCCTGAGACAAACAACTGTTACTGCTCAGATGGTACCTGATCCTGGCGGATCAGAAACCTGGGGCTGCCTGTGCCTGCAGGGCTTATGCCAAACACATGGGGGGAGGCTGTTGCTTCGATCTCGGTCTCTGCATCAGTTCTGAATGGTGCATCAGCGGGGCTGGGGGGAGAGGAAGACCAGTGTGGTAAAAAAAATATATATAATACCTGCACTAACAGGATCCATTTCCACACGTCCTGAGGGACAGAGAACAACTGGTTAAGAGGAGGGGGCATTTGAACACTTTTACATTGTTTCCTGTCCCTGAAGAGGTGGGGAGACTGTCCTGGTAGTACTGTTGTGGAGGTGTAGCAAAGATCTATATTCAGCAATATTTGACCTCAATACCGCATGACTATGAATTATTGTTGACATATTTCCTGTCAAGTGCCTATACTTTAGATAAAGTTGCCAACAAATAAGTGTTATTATAATAGCTCGGTTACCTGAACTTTTTCTGCTGCTTCCCGCAGAGCAATATGGTCCGCTTGTACCTGCGTAAGTTCAGCCTGTTCTACTTCACACTTCTGCTTGATAGTCTAACAGTGAGGAAAAATCACAATAAGACTACTGATATTACAGAGAGGACTATGGAAAACAATATTATGTAGTAGCCCAATTTCACTCAAAACCTTCTGGAATGATCTTGAAATAGAAGAAACAATTATCGGAGCTGTACGAGTTTAAAATAAAGGGAATTTCTTTTATTTTTCCCAGAAACAGCAATAATAGTGGCGTTTTTTATTATTGAATTAGCTTCTCGGCAACTAATGGTAAAATCAGAGTCATTTTGTGAGAATGTTCAGTCAATAACAAAAACTAACTATGGAAGTGCATGACGCTGATTGGTCACGGATTGGTCAGCGTCATACACTTCTCTCCACAACGCCCACTTGGCCAAAAAGTAAAGCACGCCCAATTGTCCATTGAGAAACTCATTAGCATAAAGCTAATATAGGTCATAACTCTGTCAAAAATGATTGTTTTTCTAAATAAAAAACACGTGTTTCTACATTACAGCGCCGATCACATCATGTACAAGATAGGCCACTTATAATGTGGTGCCAGAGCCTCTTGAAATACTCCGGCCAAGGCAAAGTGGCTTGTGCTTTCCCCTCTTGCACCCAGCACCAAGGCAGATTGCCTGCCTTCCTATATAGCCCTTGCTTAACATCTCCATTGGTTGATGCAATCATGTGACAAAGTAATGTCACATATATGTAAACAATACATCAGCAGGTTCCTCGGAATGGTAACATTATTGTTTTTCAATCACCTAAAATCCTTACCTTGACTTCCTCCTGCAGCTGGCTTACATGTGAATCTTTTGCCTCTAAAACACCACAAATTACAAGACATTAGTAAAAACTTTCTGTTTTGGTGCAAATTGTTTGGAACTATGTTCAAGAAACTGAAGTTTACAATATTTAGTAAGGATTGACCTGGTCTCTTAGATAAATAAATGGCCAACAGCACTTTCAGTATCAATGTTGCACCGTACTAACCAATCTGTCCCCTACCTCATGCTAACACATTTGGTAGGTTAGCAAAAATTAGGGACATTATGGAAGGGAATATGACTGCAGGATCAGACTACATAGGGTTTGTTTGCAGTCTAACCATGGAGACGCATAGGTCTGCATTGGCATTGTATACACAAAAGTGTAGCAGATTTTTAATGAAGACCATTTGCCAAGTTGCTTCATTTTTTATTTTAAATGCATGAAATGTAGGCCCACTGTAACGTGACAGATTATCTATAAAGATAAAATATGGAAGGTGACGTAATCTAGAACAATCTAGTTTTCCATATCAATACCCATTTCACTCTGTAACCGAAGGTTGTCCTTTTTAGCTTCCTGACACCTTGATTCGGCATGCTCTAATTTGTCTTTCATTTCTTTGCCTTCTCTGTTCATTTTCTGGCAGTGCTGCTGCAGCTCCTGAATCTGAAATTCATACAGAAAGCATGTCAGTATTATATATGCTATATATTATATATGCTTCATGTCTGTATAGCTGAAATGCATGGGATTCCCACCTGTGTCCGCTCCTTTTCTACAACATTCTTCATGTCCTGCACTGTAAGAAGCAGCACAGCCTGCTCCTCCTCCAGCAATGCCCGGAGAGCAGCTTCCCGTGATAACTTTTCTTGGAACTGGCAGGAAAAGACATACGTTTATCTAAGTAACATAACCAACAAGCATGACAGCCATGTAATCCTATCAATTCCAGCATGCCACATGTGCTCCTAAACACTACCAACAAAATCTCAATTTCTCCATACTTCCTGTAGCCCTATTCCTAATAAGAATAAATACCCCACTGTGTCTAGAAGTTTAAGGGGTTTTCTGGATATAAACATTGAAATCCTATTCGTACGATATATAAGCAGAATGAAGGTCTCTATTGTGTACACACGTCCAGCGGCATACATACAATTGTGGCTTTGATTGGTAACGCAGCTCAGCCCCATTCAAGTGACTGAGCTGCAGTACCAGGTACAGCCGCCCATGCAAACCGGCTGTTCTGCCTGTGCAGTTAATGAAGAGACCACTTTAGCAGGAGCCCTGCAGGTCAGACCCCCACTAATCAAAAACTGAAGGTTTATCCTATAAATCGGTCATCATTGTTTAAGTCCTGAAAAATAAACAACTTTCAACTTTCTATAATTTCTTGCAAAAACAACATTTAGAATTGAGAATAATACCAAAACTGGACATTTAGAACGTTTTATAAGTGATCACAATTACTAATCTGAACATAATCACAGCCAAAGGCTCAATCCATAAAAAGAGAGAGTACGGTCCTGGGAAGAATATCAGCCCTCATCATAGGTATGTTCAACACTGGGCCCTATTAGGGCATAATAAACTTCATAGCGGGGGGGGGGGGGGTCCCTTGCTTGGTTACTCCAATGTTCCAGAAGGGAGAGCTGCTCTGGTGGACGTGGAGCTTCCATGCAATACATGGACAGCGATAGATTTGAATGGGCGGCATGTATGCTACATTTCCCTTGCAGCGACCGCAACCAAAATGTTTGGTGACAGAGGCTTCTTTTTAAAAAAAATGGGTTATTTTCATGAGGCTACCCCTTTAATTCCCCAACAGTTTTACTCCATTAATTAGGAGACGCCAGTACCTTTGTTAGCCTTTGACTCATACAAGCTTTTGTAGCTTTCAGCTCCTCAGCTGCGATTGCTACGTCAGTCTATGGAGAAAAAAAAAAAATGGACATATTGTGGGACGGTGAAGACAACCATGTACAACACCACAAAATGCAATGTATCGTTGTTTTTAATAGAAGAATAAATATTTGCTACGATAAATAACACACTAATAAAATGAATTTGCAGCAACCAATCAAATGGAGATTGTTACAATACCAACAATTAGCTCTGTGAGGATTTATTAATAACCCCTTCCAAATCTATAGCATGGAAGAAGAATGGCAGCAGCTGCAGGCTGGTTCTCTTGATTTACTTCTGTATGGTGATGCTGGGTGATTTATAGGTGAATCTCTTACTCTGACCACTGTGGACTTTATGTCCTGCTCAGTTCGTACTCTCTAGACTAATTACGTGTTGAGGTCCTTCCAGCCATTGGCTTTCCTACTATTCTATTTGTTGGATTTTATTTCTGCCAGACTTCATTGTACCAGTACCTACTGGGTTTTGATTATAAACCCTAACCCATGGATACTCAACTGGCAGACCACAGTCCAAATCCAGACACCAGCTGTCCGGACCCCTCTACTCAATTATATCCACATGCTTAGGAAGCAGATACAATTAAACTGCCCCACTTTGCGCTGGTAGGTGCATGGAAACTGCCCTGGCATTCGGCGCTTTTCCTGTGATGTAGCAGATCTGGCCAGGAGAGGCCAGGCCTGCATCATTGGAAAACAGTGTGGGAACGGCGACAAGCGATTTTGTGGCTGTTTGCCACTTTCTAAATGGGGCACTATATACAGGGGGCACTGTGTGGCGCTATCTACCCGTGGCACAATATTCAAGTGTAACACCATACAGAAGAGTCTCAGATTTCCTACGGCAGATTCGGCCGTCTGAATACGGTTGGTGTTCCGCTCAGACCTTGACTCTAAGTAGTTGAGTACCCCCTGCCCTAGACTGCCTATTTATCGGTCATATTTGTAATACTTGTACAATGGATGAACAGTTGCAAGGCATCTCCAATGCATTTCATCCCAAAAGAGAGCAAAAGATTTTCCGTTAAATACATAACAGAGCTCCCCTCCTCCCCACTGCAATAATAAGAGTCCACCTGGGTCTGCTAACGCCTGCACACATTATATTGCTAACCCATTGGATAATAACAGGATATTATTAACAACTTCATACCTGATGGCAATAGAATCTATTACAGTAGGAAGTAAACAACCTCACATATAGTCCAATGAGCGACATGGCTCTTCGGCGGGGGTCCTGGACCTAACACACTTTGTTAATCCCCTTCAGACTTTCCGAACAGCACTAAAGACAGGGCATTTACTATACGTTATGGAAATCTATGGCAAGTCTTCACCTCTACAATGTGAAACTGAGAGAAGTGGACGGTAGCTGGAGGTGTATGTTGCTCTGCAATGCACCACAGTCCTTTTATACTAGCTTTAGTGTGGGTCAAAATGCACGGACCCCCATCAAAGAACGTCTCATATGTCTATAACTGGAGGAACAATTTAATTATGAACCGATACATTAATTACACCATAGATATGAATTATTTATGGACTGGTTTAAGATATAATTAAATTGTTTGTAAGCAAGCTTTATTAGGTCCGATTCACCCACAACATTTTTCTTATTTCCTTAGAAACCTTAGTAGTTGTGGCAATTTCCAGAGCTGCGCTCAGCCTCTCTTTGGCTTCCATTTCTCGTTTGCGCTCCTCAATCGCACAGTTCAACCTTTGGCGCAACCTCATTACTTCCAGCTGTGCTTCTTTCAGTTCTTGTGCATGCTCTTCTTGCATTTGGAGCAAACGATGCTCAAGTTCACCTGTTGATATGTTCGTACTAAGAATTTGTAGATGCAAAAAGTTTTCTTCTTCACTTCCTACCTTTTGGCAGCTTATTATTTACTATAAATGGTCTACTTTTTACATACCTGAGTTTTTTGTGCTCAATTCCCAATCTGTGTGCATTCGGAAAACATTAAGTTTCAAAGTGTGAAGCATGCTTTCCATATGACACATGCGGGTGACAAGATTTTCACAGTTTCTCCACAACGTATCTCCATCTCCAGTGAACGCTGGCCTGGCCCTCACTGGGCTGATTGGACGAATATGTTCTGAAGACTTTGATATTTTAAATTTTGCGCTTGTTAATCTAATGGAAATAAACACAGTATAATAACTAAAGGTCCAAGGGGAAGAGTTCAATAGAAGTTCCCTCTCAATCTTAAGAAGTTCTCTATAAATCGGGTTAAATAGCCTTAGTATGTGTAGCACTCACATTTTATAAGCAACTCCCTCTTAACAAAACAATCAAGTCGATATTAGTCGATAGTGCAACTCTGATGGGCGGTGGTTCTTTGGGTGTTATATCACTTTTTGGTGTCCATAGTCAGCGCAGCCGTCTACCAGGAAATTTTCGCGCACTCCATGCTTCCCTCTGCTGACAAGCTTTATGGAGAGGCTGATTTCATTTTCCAGCAGGACTTGGCACCTGCCCACACTGCCAAAAGTACCGATACCTGGTTTAATAACCACAGTATCACTGCGCTTGATTGGACAGCAAACTCGCCTGACGTAAACCCCATAGAGAATCTATAGGGTAATGTCAAGAAGAAGATAAGACCCCAGACCCAACAATACAGACCAGCTGAAGGCCCCTATCAAAGCAACCTGGGCTTCCATAACACCTCAGCAGTGCCACAGGCTGATCACCTCCATGCCACGCCGCATTGATGCAGTAATTCATGCAAAAGGAGCCCGACCAAGTATTGAGTGCATATACTGTATATACTTTTTAGTAGGCCAACATTTCGGTAATAAAATCATTTTTGAGATTGGGCTTATATAATATTCTAATTTTCTAAGAGACTAAATTTTGGGTTTTCATTAACTGTTAGTCATAATCATCAACATTAAAATAAAAAAAATGCTGGAAATAGATCACTCTGTGTGTAATGAATCTATATAATATATGAGTTTCACTTTTTTAATTGAATTACTGAAATAAATAAACTTTTTGATGATATTCTAATTCATTGAGAAGGACTAGTATATATATAATCTTTCCTTCATATAGAACTTTCTTTAGAATCCACTCCTGCAAACTTTTGCCTAAAATAAACGTGTCAAAGTACTACCTAAATATCAAACTTTTCTCAATCCAAATATGTGCAACTGTGTGTATTATTCCACATAAGCCAAGAAACAATGGCAAACACAGTACAGCCTTAACACATCTCTTATGTCATGGAATATCTAGATCCTATTTTCAGCATGGAAATGTTATGAAGTATATACACAAATATATTCACCTATGGCTGGTTACACCCAGTGCCTGCAGATCACTGATCAGGGATTCCGCTTGTTCCTCTGCTACCCGCATCCGCTGCTCTAGCACAGAGAAGGTTTCCGGAGCGGTGGGAAGAATAGTGAGTGGAGGGATCACTGGTCGATCCATCCTCTGTTAAAAGAAGGAATATATGAATATATGACAAATGCAGATATCTGGTAAAGCCAAAGCTGTTCCACTGTTCACAATGGTAATAGAAAAATAGAAACAATTTTGCTAAATATTTTTGTCATCATTCTCAGGTTGGGCTGAATAAGAAATGTTATCATGATATGAAATTGAACACTAGTCTCATTTTTGAGAAAATACAGAAAAAAAACCACAACATTTTATATAGTGTATATATGTTATGGTATAGTATATAAAATCAATGTACCGTTGCCTATATACTACTAGTAGTATGTAGACACTGGTGCACGGATTCTATATATAACATGGTAGCAATCTGTATTTAGACTATCGACTTCTGCAATCTTACGGTATAGTATACAGCATCAGCGCAGGAATGACTATAGACACCTTTTTATTTTATAAACGTATTCTTGAAAAGATCAGAATTGTCTGTAGTTATTGCTCTTCACAGTATGTCTGCAAAGGGTTAATAGAGCAGCGCACAGAAACCACCTCGATGTTCGGTTGGCATTTTAGAAGGGGGGTCCTATCAGTCAACAAGACGAGCGGTAAAATACAGTGATGTTGGAAATTTGTGATATCTATATTCCAATATGGCGGCAATACTAAGATACCGGCATAATTCCCAGACCTGCTTTATTCTCCATTTCACTGGACTGTTGTGCCAGAATATGGCGGGCTATGGGCAAGAATATGGCAGGCTATGGGCAAGAATATGGCAGGCTATGGGCAAGAATATGGACCTGAAGAGCAGGAGGATATTCAGACCTGTCAGATATTGCTCATTAACCCTTTGTAGCACAATATTAACTATTTCATTTCTTGCCATCAGATTTCTTACACTTATATCTTCACAAGGAGTTTCCTTTATAAGGGGAGCTGTTATTGATGCAATTCTGTAATGTGTGTGTTGGTAAACTAGTGACAAGTAGGTGGCACCTCAGAAGGCCAGCGCAGGCAGTGGTGCCAAGCACTCTCATGGGGGTTCTGTGCCCTGCTGTATTAACCCTTTGAAGAACTACCTAAGAAACTTGTAATGTGAGAAACATTTAATACACAGACAATTCCGTCCTTTCCAAGGATACATTTACAAGCAGTTTACATGTGTACATAATACCCAGACTACCAATATAGGATTACAAAAAAGTCCAGTCACAAAAAACACTTAAGAGGCATTATTATCCAAACAAAGAAAAAGAGTTATAGCCACTAGTACATAACCAAAAACCGCTAATTTCTGGAGACCATTTACACAGAGACCGATAATCGTATGAATAGTACATTACTTGCACCAGGCCAAGAGACAGAGAGGACACCAGAAGGTTCTATGTATTGTCGTCTCGAGTGTGAACATTGGTAACGCTTCTCCCTTCACTGCATAAGCGGCTTCTGACGTCTGTCGTCTTAATTCCCGTGTAGTCTGTTACTGTTACCTTGGAGATGCACCCGCTTCTTCCTTCAAACTGTCCCGCTGTACAGGCAGTCCACACTGCGCATGCGCAAACACGGGTCAGACTGTCCAATGGCAGAGGCAGGAAGTTGTTGCGTTGAGCTGCGCGACCTCTGCCTTCAGGCTTCATAAATATGGAAGCTGCACGCTCGGTTGTGGGGGGGTTCTCTTGTGCTAATGACTGTGCTTCACGAACTGGCCCCATGTCATGTAATGAATATTTCATACCTCCCAACCGTCCCGGATTCATCGGGACAGTCCAGGATTCCGGGCGGCCAGGGGTATGTCCCGCTGTCAACTGTATCTGCGTCCTCAGGAGGCAGATACAGTTGAACCTAATTCTGAAGCAGGGAACCATCAGCTCCCTCCTTCAGAATTTGTTCGGAGCAGAGGGAGCTCCTCCGCTCGCCGACGAGGACTAACCGGGCACGGCTCTACTTTAAGCGCTGTGCTCGGGGAAGCCCTTGACGTTACTGTCCATATATGGACAGTACCGTCAATGGCTTCCCCGAGCACAGCGCTTAAAATAGCAGTGCCCAGGGAGTCCTCGGCGAGCGGAGGAGCGCCCTCTGCTCCTCCGCTCTGAACTAATTCTGAAGCAGGGAGCTGATGGTTCCCTGCTTCAGAATTAGTGGCTACGCCTTGAGCGGAATCCCGTTGCCGATGTTCTGGCCGGGGATTCCACTCCCAAAGGAAACCCCTGAGGTCACTGTCCATATATGGACAGTGATGTCAGGGGCTCCTTCTGGAGCGGAATTCCTGGACAGAGTCGGCAACGGGGATTCCACTCATGGAGTAGCCACTGATGTCACTGTCCATATATGGACAGTGACATCAGAGCTTTCCTCTAGGAGCAGAATCCCCGGTCTATGCTTTGGCTGGGGATTCCGCTCCTAGAGGGAGTCCCAATGGCGCTATCTGCAGGGATTGGCGCACTATCTACATGAACACTGTGGCACTATATAGGGGCACTATCTACAGGTTACACTCTGGTGCTATGTACATGGGCACTATCTACGTGGGCACTGGCAATAGGGGCAGCTAAGGGGGCATTATTCTGTATGGGGGAATTTGGGCATTATACTGCATGGGGGCATCTGTATGGGAATTATACTGCATGAGAATCTTTGTGGGCATTATACTGTATGGAGGCATCTCTAGGCTTTATACTGTATGGGGGCATCTGTGTTGGCTTTATACTACAGGGTGGGCCATTTATATGGATACACCTAAATAAAATGGGAATGGTTGGTGATATTAGCTTCCTGTTTGTGGCACATTAGTATATGGGAGGGGGGAAACTTTTCAAGCTGGGTGTTGACCATGGTGGCCATTTTGAAGTTGGCCATTTTGTATCCAACTTTAGTTTTTTCAATGGGAAGAGGGTCATGTGACACATCAAACTTATCGAGAATTTCACAAGAAAAACAATGGTGTGCTTGGTTTTAAAGGGAATGTGTTGCAAATTAAACCTTTTTTTTAAAGTGTCGTTACTTATTTCTATTATATTTTTTACCTTTTTTGCTGTATTTTTTTTTTTTTTCCGTATAGTCGAAAGTATTAAAAATTAAATAATAATTTGACATGTTTTCCAATGTTGGCCACCAGGGGGAGCACTTCCCAGAATTACAGCAAGGTGAATAAGGCAAAGCAACCTGACTCACAGCTGCTGTAAATGTGGGAGGGAACCTCACCCCCCCCCCCTCTCACAAGCCAGGAAAAGGTGTCTTCAAATTGCTAAGCAGTGTCCGGCAGCCATTTTGGGTGTGTTATAGGACACACCAAAAGGCTAAGTGTATATTCACACGCTTACTAAACAAAGGGAAAACAGCTCCTGATTTTCAGCCATTTTTTAATCAAACTCGCGTTTTTTAACGGCTGTTTTTGGAGCTGTTTTTCTATAAAGTCAATGAAAAACGGCTCCAAAAACGGCCCAAGAAGTGATGTGCACTTAATTTTGGTCAGGCGTCTTTTTACGTGCCGTTTTTGGAAAACTACCACGTAAAAAACGCCCTGTCGGAACAGAACGCCGTATTTCCCATTGAAACCAATGGGCAGATGCTTGTAGACGTTCTGCTTCCGATTTTTCCGCTGAAAACATTGTGTGTGAACATACCCTTAGGCTATGTTCACACGGGGTCTTTTGCTGAGTTTTTTGACACGGAAACCGTGTCGCAAAACTCGGCAGAAACGGCCAGAGAACGCCTCCCATTGATTTCAATGGGAGGTGTCGGCGTCTTTTTCCCGCGAGCAGTAAAACTGCCTCGCGGGAAAAAGAAGCGACATGCCCTATCTTCGGGCGCTTCCGCCTCCGACCTCCCATTGACTTCAATGGGAGGCAGGAGAAAGCGTATATCTCGCTGTTTTATGCCCGCGGCGCTCAATGGCCGCGGGCGAAAAACGGCGCGATAATTGCTGTTCACACGGAGTATTTTGGGGGAGGAATATCTGCCTCAAAATTCCGTTTGGAACTTTGAGGCAGATATTCCTCCCCCAAAATACTCCGTGTGAACATAGCCTTAGGGTATGTGCACACGCTAACTGCATTTACGTCAGGAAATGACGGAGCTGTTTTCAGGAGAAAACAGCTCCGTCATTTCAGACGTAATTGCTCGTACTCGCGTCAATTACGGACGTAATTTAGAGCTGTTCTTCATTGAATTCAATGAAAAACGGCTCAAATTACGTCCCAAGAAGTGTCCTGCACTTCTTTGCCGAGGCTGTTATTTTACGCGCCGTCTTTTGACAGCGACGCGTAAAATTACAGGTCGTCGGCACAGTACGTCGGCAAACCCAGTGAAATGAATGGGCAGATGTTTGCCGACGTATTGGAGCCGTCTTTTCAGGCGTAAAACGCTTCGTTTACGCCTGAAAATAGGTCATGTGAACCCAGCCTTAGAATGATGAAAGTGAAGTGAATGACTTTTCAGTTGACCGGTTCACACGCCGTGTATTTGACATGTTTTTTTTTTGCACATTTTACGTGCAAAAAAACACATAAAAAAACGTTTGATTACACTTGATTTTGCGTGTTTGGAGGATTTGTGTGTATGTGGGGGTGCTCGCCGCTGATTCTTCAAAACAGCTGGTAAGCGGTCATGAAGTATCAGCGGCGCCCGTGCACACTCCGCTCTGCCACACACACACACGGGAAGAGTCTTAAAGGGGTCGTCCAGGAAAACATGGCGCCGCACCTGTCCTCAGGTCGTGTGTGGTATTACAGCTCTGTCCTATTCACTTCAATGGAGGTGAACTGCAATACCAGACACAACCTGAGGACAGGTGCGGCGCTGTGTCTACAATCCGGACACCCCTTCTGTCCTGAGATGACCCGACGGGGGAGGCGGGTGTCAGAGCCACCCACCACCATCACTGCAGACAGAACCACACAACTACGGCATGAGGGCAGGGCTTGTCCTGAGTGCACTGTCTCTTGTTATGGACAGATTTATAGTCACATGAACCCCGTCTGATGAATCGGTAACCTAGGTCCGATCACATGACAGAGGGGGATCACCAAAAACCCTGTGCACCCTCAGCCCGTCCATCCAGCCCTTTCCTGGTTATATCTGCGTCTGGGAAAGCTGGGTGACCACCATTACCCCTCCTACTGGAGTATGTTTAGGGATGTGACTAATGAACCTCTCACACTCCAGTAGGAGGGGTAATGGTGGTCACCCAGCTTTCCCAGACCCCTGAACGGTAAGGCTGGGTTCACACGACCTATTTTCAGACGTAAACGAGGCGTATTATGCCTTGTTTTACGTCTGAAAATACGGCTCCAATACGTCGGCAAACATCTGCCCATTCATTTGAATAGGTTTGCCGACGTACTGTGCAGACGACCTGTCATTTACGCGTCGTCGTTTGACAGCTGTCAAAAGACGACGCGTAAAATTACAGCCTCGTCAAAAGAAGTGCAGGACACTTCTTGGGACGTTTTTGGAGCCGTTTTCTCATAGCCGTTTTCACATATTGAAAACAGCTCCAAAAACGGCGGAAAAAACGGCACGAAAACGCCGCGAAAAACGTGAGTTGCTCAAAAACCGTCGGGGGTCACGAGGGTGGCGGTCTGTGAGATAGGGAGTGGGACATGCAGAGACACACATCTTACCTGCAGTGCAGCTGGTCTTCAAGATGGCGCCTGCTCTCTCCCTGCAAACAGCTGCTCTGCTGTGTGACTCTGACCTGCGTCTGCGCAGTACAGAGCCAGAGAGCAAAGTCAATGGAACGGCTCCCGTACATTGACTCCTATGCACTGTAGTTGCCGTATTCCATGTCTGTATGTGTCGTTAATCGACACATACAGAGATGAAAAACAAAATGGCAGCCCCCATAGTGAAGTAAAAGTTAGAAAAAAGAAAAAAGTAAAACACAAACACACACATAAATAAAAGATTTTATAATAAAACACTAAATGCAAATTGATATCAAATTATTTTTTTTCGTGACACTCGTCCTTTAACGTTACTTTATTCTTTCATGAGTTATTTACAAGTTTCTGACAACTTATAAAATGTGTTCAAAGTGCTGCCCATTGTGTTGGATTGTCGATGCAACCCTCTTCTCCCACTCTTCACACACGGATAGCAACACCGCAGAAGAAATGCTAGCACAGGCTTCCAGTATCCGTAGTTTCAGTTGCTGCACATCTCGTATCTTCACAGCATAGACAATTGCCTTCAGATGACCCCAAAGATAAAAGTCTAAGGGGGTCAGATCGGGAGACCTAGGGGGCCATTCAACTGGCCCACGACGACCAATCCACTTTCCAGGAAACTTCATCTAGGAATGCTCGGGCAGCACTTTGAACACATTTTATAAGTGGTCAGAAACTTGTAAATAACTCATGAAAGAATAAAGTAACGTTAAAACCAAGCACACCATTTTTTTTCTTGTGAAATTCTCGATAAGTTTGATGTGTCACATGACCCTCTTCCCATTGAAAAAACGAAAGTTGGATACAAAATGGCCAACTTCAAAATGGCCGCCATGGTCAACACCCAGCTTGAAAAGTTTCCCCCTCCCATATACTAATGTGCCACAAACAGGAAGTTAATATCACCAACCATTCCCATTTTATTTAGGTGTTTCCATATAAATGGCCCACCCTGTATATGGGTGCATTTATGGGGCAGTATACTGTATGGTGGCAGCTATGGGGGCATTATACTGTGTGGGGGCAGCTATTTGGTATTATACTGTGTGGGCACAAATATGATTACAAACATCAAAGCAAATGCATCGAATCTTCACTGGAATCAAAGAGGAGCTGTGAAGTCAATGTAATGATAAGATTAGGCTGTGGCTACACCTAGACATTTTATCACTCACTATAATAAGGCTATGTTCACACACTGTGTTTTCTGCTGGTTTTCGGGGTGTAAATGCCTCGAAAAACGCCTGAAAAAATGGAAGCTGAACACCTCAAAACATCTGCTCATTGATTTAATTGGGAAAATGGCATTTTCATTCGGACAAAAACGCCCATAAAAAGAAGTGCATGTCAGTCTTGAGCCATTTTTCATTGTGTCAATAAAAAAATAGCAAAAAAAACGGCTCCAAAAAATGCATAAAAAAACGTTTGATGCTTTAAAAACGGCTGAAAATCAGAGTCTGTTTTCCCTTGAAAACAGTACCGTATTTTACAGCTGTTCTTAGTTGAGCGTATAAACATGCCCTAAATCTCTCAGAAATCGCTGACCATAAAAATGGATCCGGAAAATCTCTTCAGAGTTTTTAGTGATAACTTTTTTCAGGCTAGGGCTGTACTCAGACTTTTTTTTTATAGAGTAGTGAGAGATTTCCAAGCGATTTTCACATTACTGTATGGAGGAAAAAATTCCATCACTTAGTGATTAACCCCTTAATACCGCTTGTGTTTTGCATGCACGAGAGTGCAGTACCAGTGACATCGCAATAGCGTGGCGCCGCCAATCATGTGCAAGAAGAGTAGGGCAAGGTTAGATACCCAGACCAGGAGCCCTTTCCGGGATTCGGACCGCACTACCATTGAAATAAGAACTAAATTTTTCTTACCTGAAAATTTATTTTCCCCAAAGGAAGATCTGATGGGGTTAAATGGAGCGCTAAACACAAAATAATTCAGTTGGCACTAAGAGCTGCAGCAAACTTTGTAAAAAAACAAAATGTGTGTCAGTCTCATAACTTTTGGCCAGGTCTGTAAAACTAGGGACAGGTATAAATTTGCTCACAGCCGTAAAAGACAACCAGGGGTACGCATAAACTTGCTCATACTAAGGGGAGATTCACACGAACGTTGCGTTTTTGCGCGCGCAAACAACGCAGCGTTTTGCGAGCGCAAAAACCATTTGACAGCTGCGTGTGTCATGCGTGTCTGATGCGCGGCTGCGTGATTTTCGCGCAGCCGGCATCATAGAGATGAGGCTTGTCAACGCCTGTCACTGTCCAAGGTGCTGAAAGAGCTAAATCTTTCAGCACCCTCGACAGTGAATGCCGAACACAACAGCGAAAAACCTGTAAAAAAAAAAGATAAAGTTCCTACTTACCGAGAACTTCCCGGCCGTTGCCTTGGTGACGCGTCCTTGGTGACGCGTCCTTGGTGACGCGCCTCTCTTGACATCGGGCCCCACCTCCCTGGATGACGCAGCAGTCCAAGTGACCGCTGCAGCCTGTGATTGGCTGCAGCCTGTGCTTGGCCTGTGATTGGCTGGAGCTGTCACTTGAACTGAAGTGTCATCCCGGGAGGTCGGACTGCAGGAAGGAGACAGGAGTAATCGGTAAGTTAGAACTTCGTTTTTTTTTTACAGGTTCATGTATTTTGGGATCGCAAGTCACTGTCCATGGTGCTGAAACAGTTTAACTCTTTCAGCACCATGGACAGTGACTATCTCCTGACGTCGCGTACCGATAATTTTTTTGCCGGGATCGGCCAAAACGAGTTTGGCCGAACCCGGTGAAGTTCGGTACGCTTGTCCGGCTTCGCTCATCGCAAAGACACTCCGTTTGGATGTTCGGAAACAGAAAAGCACGTGGTGCTTTTCTGTTTTCATTCATCCTTTTCACTGCTGTTGCGCGAATCACGCTCGTCCCACGGAAGTGCTTCCGTGTGGTGCGCGTGATTTTCACGCACCCATTGACTTCAATGGGTGCGTGATGCGCGAAATACGCAGAGTTATTGAACCTGTCGCGCTTTTTGCGCAGCAGACAAACGCTGCGCAAAAAGCACGGACTGTCTGTACTGCCCCATAGACTTGTATTGGTCCATGCGTGCCGCGTGAAAACCACGCGGCCCGCACGGACTGAATACACGCTCGTGTGAATCCCCCCTAAGGTCCAGATGTATGATTGCTTATACTAAAACATTAAGCCAGTGACAGGATCAGGATCAGGATCAGTAAAAGATAAGTAATGCAATGTCTTAAAGAGGCTCTGTCACCAGATTAGAAGTGCCCTATCTCCTACATAATCTGATCGGTGCTGTAATGTAGATAACAGCAGTGGTTTTTATTTTGAAAAACTATAAATTTTGAGCAAGTTATGAGCAATTTTAGATTTATGCTAATTCGTTTCTTAATAGACAACTGGGCATGTTTTTACTTTTTACCAACTGGGCGTTGTACAGAGGAGTGTATGACGCTGACCAATCAGTGACCAATCAGCGTCATACACTTCTCATAGTTCCAGCCCAGCTTCTTTCACTGGACAATCATGCTGTGGAACAATGAGGAGTGTATAACGCTGATTGGTCGCTGATTGGTCAGCTTCATAAACTTCTCTCCACAACGCCCACTTGGTCAAAAAGTAAAACACGCCCAGTTGTCCATTGAGAAACTAATTAGCATAAAGCTAAAATAGGTCATAACTCCGTCAAAAATGATCGTTTTTCTAAATAAAAAACACTGCTTTAATCTACATTACAGCGCCGATCAAATTATGTAGGAGATAGGGAACTTGTAATGTGGTGACAGAGCCTCTTTAAGGCCCTTTTACACTGGGCGATTATCGTGCAGCCGAGCGTTCATATAACGCTCGTTGCCGATAATTGCCCTGTGTAAACAGGACAGCGATCAGTAGATGAACGAGCAAACGCTCGATCATCTGCTGATCATATCGCTTTAAAAGAGTAAAATATTATCGTTGGCAGTACATCTCCCTGTGTAAACAGGGAGACACGCTGCCGACATGATAATAATGTATGGGGATGAGCGATCGGAGTAATGGTCGCTCGTCCTTATCCATAGCTCCGTGTGACAGGAGCAAACGAGCGCCGATCAACGATGTCTCGATCGGCGCTCACTGCATCGGCTGATTGTCGGGCGGTGTAAAAGGCCCTTTAAACGTATACAGACAATCAGAGCTAGTGGTATGCTAGCTCATACTCATAAAAAAAAAGTATTGACCAGGCATGTGATTGCTTAAAATCATACAGGCAGCCAGGGCCAGATGCACATTTGTTCAGACTCATACAGACAGACAGGGCCAAACGTGTGCTCAAAAAAATCAGACATACAGAGTCAGCCATTTATTGTTTTGCCTAGACAAACAGGGCTAAACATATGCCCTCTTCAATCGTCAGCACTGTGCACAGGCTGCTGGTAGTTGAGGGAGTTTTATGAAAGTATAGTCAGATTAAGGTTTTGTCATAGACCTTTTGTTATTTTGCAAGAATTTTCACGATAAATAATGGCTAAAAGGTAATCTATGAACAGAGTCTTAGAAGTACAAGGTGTCACAGTGCGGAGTGTAGACCCACTGGGCCGTACCGCGTAGCGGATAGGCAGCTGGCCAACCAGGTACAATACAATGTCTATAGTACAGAAAGGGTACCTGTGGTAATGTAGACAGTAACGGTGATTCAGGCTTAAGATAAGGCTCGGGCAGGAGACAGACACCCGGTGTGTGTAACACAGCAGATGCAGCGGAAGACACAGCTCGACTTCAACTCTTGAAGGCACAGAGGCACGGTAGAACAGGATACAGGGTCCAGGCAGCAGGAACGGGTAACACTGGGAACTGGAAAACACTAGGAGACCATTTGCAAGACAAACTTTAGGTATACAACAACGCTCAGGCAATGATTAAGAGGGCAGAGCCCTTTTTATAGTCCAGCAGCATTCTGGACTGATTGCAGATCACCTGCAATTGTGTGCGCACTGGCCCTTTAAGGCCGTGCACGCTCGGGCGAGCGCGCCCTGCGCGAGACAGTCTCAGAAGCAGGATGTGATTGCCAGCGTCTCCCAGAAGGGAGATGCTGCCGAGAATTCACATGGCCGCGGCCGTCAGAGGGTAAGTCAGAACGACGGGCCACGGCCATAGACGTTACAGTATCCCCCCTCTTACGCCCACTCTTCTTGGGGCCAGAGCGGGGGAGAAACTTCATGAGGATAGGAGCATCGATGTTCTCCTCTGGCTCCCAAGATCTCTCTTCTGGACCAAATCCCCTTCAATCCACCAGATAAAACGTCCTTCCTCCCACTTTCTTGGTGGCCAGGATCTCCCTTACTTCGAAAAGTCCCTGATGAGCCGCCAGGAGCCACTGCGAAACTAGGAGTCCTGGAGTAGCGGTTCAGAACCACGGGCTTCAGCAGGGAGAAATGGAAGGAGTTAGGGATCTTGAGGATAGGAGGCAGCTGAAGTTTGTAAGACACAGGCTTAATTTGTAGCAGAATCTCGAAGGGTCCAAGGAACCTGGGAGCAAATTTGCAAGACGGCACCCTCAGCCGTATATTCCTGGAAGACAGCCAGACCTTCGTACCTGGAAGAAACTGAGGAGACTCTCGTCTTCTAGTGTCTGCCTTTCTCTTCATGCGGTCCACCGCCAGCAGAATAGAAGATCGGGTCTGTTGCCATATCTGCAGAATATCCCAGAAGGTAGAGTCGGCTGCAGGCACCTGGGACATAGTAGAGACAGGAAGAGTTATTCGAGGATGTTGGCCGTAGACGATGAAGAATGGACTGAAGGTGGGGGACTCACTAGTATGGTTATAATAGGAGAACTCAGCCCACGGGAGCAGCTGCACCCAGTCATCATGCCGCCTGGGGACAAAGTGCCGCAGATAGTTATCATAATCTGGTTAACCCTCTCGACTTGACCATTGGACTGGGGATGGTAGGCCGAGGAAAAGTCCAACTTTAGACAGGAGACCGCAGAGTGCTGTCCAGAACTTCGAGGTGAACTGGACCCCTCGATCCGAGACAATATACAGAGGCAAGCCGTGCAGACGGAAGATGTGTTGAACGAAGAGATCGGCCAGTCGAGCAGCAGAAGGCAGGCCAGTCAGGGGAAAAAAATGAGCCATTTTGGAAAATCGATCAACCACCACCCAGATCACACTGCATCCAGCAGAGGGAGGCAGATCAGTGACGAAGTCCATTGCAATATCTTGCCAGGGGGCATTGGGCACAGGCAGTGGTTGGAGCAGACCAGCTGGTCTGGAGTGGGCAACTTTATTTGCTGCGCATACCGTACAGGAGGAGACAAAGTCCATGACGTCTTTGGACAGCGTGGGCCACCAGAACTAACAGGTAATTAGATCTCGGGTCTTACGGGCACCCGCGTGACCTGCCAGCTTGGAACTGTGACCCCAGCGAAGGATTCTTCCTCTGTCTGCCAGATGTACAAAAGTCCTACCCGGAGGAATGTCTCTAACTTGCAGAGGATTGACAAAGAAGATGCAGGAAGGATCAATAATATTCTGTGGGGACTCCGCAGTGACCTCTGTTTCAAACGACCTAGACAAGGCATCAGCCCTCACATTGTTGTCAGCAGGTCGGTAGTGGAGTTCAAACTGGAACCGAGCAAAGAACAACGACCACCTGGCTTGACGAGGATTCAGCCGCTGAGCCGTCTGAAGATAGGTCAGGTTCTTGTGGTCTGTGAAGACCAGGATAGGATGAGCTGCGCCTTCTAGTAGGTGTCTCCACTCCTGCAGGGCCAGCCTGATGGGCAGTAACTCCCGATCCCCAATCGAGAAGTTGCGCTACTGGAGAAAACAGTTTAGAATAGTAGCCACATACCACAGTCTTGCTTTTCGAACCTCTCTGGAACAACAGTGCACCAGCACCAACAGAGGAAGCGTCCACCTCTAACGAAAACTGTAGGGAAACATTAGGGTGATGAAGAATAGAGGCTGACGTGTTAGGCCTTTTTCAAGGTTTTAAATGCGGCTTTTGCCTCTGGAGTCCACTCCTTGGCATTCATGCCCTTTTTGGTGAGGGTAGCCGTCAATGAAGAGAAGTTGAGAATGAACAGCCGGCAGAATTTGGCGAATCCCAGGAAGCGTTGTATGGCCCTTAAGGCTTGGGGGCGATTCCAGGACAGCCTTTACCTTCTCAGGGTCCATTTTGAGGCCCTGATCGGAGATGATATATCCCAGGAAGGGTAGATACTTTTTTTCAAACATGCACATCTCCAGCTTGGCATAAAGATGATTCTCCCTTAATCGAAGCAAAACCTGGCGGACATGACTCTGATGAGTTATAGGGTCTGGGGAAAAAATCTAAATGTCATTGAGATACACCACAACACAGACACAGAGGAGATCACGAAAAATGTCATTGACAAATTCTTGAAACACCGTGGGGGCGTTACACAGGCCGAAGGGCATGACCAGGTATTCGTAGTGCCCATCACGTGTATTAAATGCAGTTTTCCACTCGTCACCCTGACGAATCTGGATTAGATTGTAGGCCCCCAGCAGGTCTAGTTTAGAAAAAAAAATTGCCCCCCTTATGCGATCAAACAGTTCCGAAATCAATGGCAAAGGGTACCTGTTCTTCACCGTGATCTGGTTGAGGCCCCGGTAGTCAATGCAGGGTCTGAGGGATGAGGATTTACGTATGAAGCCCCTCTCCAGATTCTCCTTAATGTAGGCCGACATAGACTGGGTTTCAGGTAAGGAGAGAGGGTATACTCTACCGTGAGGAGGGGACGAATCAGGAACCAAGTCGATAGGACAATCATACGCTCGATGTGGTGGCAACGTCTCTGTGTCCTTGTGGAAGATGTCTGAGAACAGAGAGTAACAAGGAGGCAACCCTGCCAATGACAGATGCGGAGGAGACTGAGGCGGATGGATATGCCCCAGACAGCGGTTCAGACACTTGAGACCCCACTGGAGAACTTCACCGGAGTTCCAATCCAGGACAGGGGCGTGTAGACTGAGCCAAGGCAAACCCAGCAGCATGGGGTTGACGGCCTTGGGCAGGACAAACAGGGAAATAAGCTCAGAGTGAAGGGCTCCCACTTGAAGCCTCAACGGCTTGGTCACAGACAAAATTGGGTCAGGCAGCGGCAGTCCTTTTACCAAGGCAACAATCAACGACCTTTCCAGCAGAACAGTGGACAACTGAAGAAGATCCACAAGGTCTTGGCAGATGAAATTGGCTGCAGAGCCAGAGTCCAGGTAGGCAGAGACCAGATGGGGACTCTCGCCAGCGACAATGGTCACAGGAATGAACAGTTTAGAGGAGAGTTCTCTATTAAATGCTGTATCGCCCAGGGTTGTCTCTCCAGCCAATTCTAGGCGTCAGGGTTTTTTGGCTTCTGGGAACACAGGTATGACATGGCCAGCGAGGCCGCAATATAGGCAGAGTCCAGAGGTGCGCCTGCGCTGCTTCTCCTGGACTGACCGTTTAATCCGGTCCACCTGGATAGGAAACTCGGCTGGAGCAGTAGAACCAGGCAAGAGGGGTTGCTGGAAGTTGGGCGCCAGTCTAGGAAGCCGTCTCTCTTGTCTAACCTCTTGAGATCTTTCCTTGAGCCTTATATCCACTCGAGTGGCTAGTAGAATCAGGTTGTCCAAGGTAGATAGTAAATGCTGGGCAGCAGGTTCGTCCTTGATCTCGGGTGATAGTCCATGCCAGAAGGAAGCTACCAACGCCTCATTGTTCCAGGACTGTTCTCCTGCCAGGGTCCAGAACTGGATGTTGTACTCACCCACGGAGGCATCTCCCTGGCGAAGGTTCAGCATAGCAGTGGCTGCTGACGAGACTCGTCCAGGCTCCTCAAACACCGTACGAACAACTGGAAGTCTTGGGTCTCGGATCCCTGTCATTCCCAGATTGGGTTCGCCCACGTCAGGGCCTTGCCGGCAAATGAGATAATGAAGGCAATCCTGGCTCCGTCTGAAGGAAATGCTCTGGTGTGCAGGGTGAAGTGGATATGACACTGTTTAAGAAATCCCCTGCACGCGCTTGCGTCTCCATGGAAATGAGGTGGCAGCGAGAACCGAGGATCAGAACCGGAGCTGCCAGGAGGAGTAGCAAGAGGTTAAATTGCAGGAACTTGAACAGGAACAGAGAAGGAAGCAGCTAGTGCCCCAAGCTGCTGTGCCATAGTATCTACTTCCACAAGAAGTTGATCCTGTCGTGCTCGCAGATCCTGCAGGTCCGCCTGCATGGCTTGGGAGGGTGACAGACCTTTGAATTGACCAGCGGGATCCATGGCTTTAGCGTACTGTCACGGTGCAGGGTGTGGACCCACTGGGCTGTGCCACGTTTCGCATAGGCAGCTGGCCATCCAGGTACAATACAATGTCTATAGTCCAGAAAGGGTACCTGTGGCAATGTAGACAGTAGCGGTGATTCAGGCTTAAGATAAGGCTCTGGCAGCAGACAGACACCCGGTGGGTATAACACTGCAGATGCAGCGGAAGACACAGCTCAACTTCAACTCTAGACGGCACAGAGGCACGGTAGCACAGGATACAGGGTGCAGGCAGCAGGAACGGGTGACACTGGGAACTGGAAAACACTAGGAGACCATTTGCAAGACAAATTTTAGGTATACAACAACGCTCAGGCAATGATCAAGAGGGCAGAGCCATTTTTATAGTCCAGCAGCATTCTGGATTGATTGCAGATCACCTGCAATTGTGCGTGCACTGGCCCATTAAGGCTCGCGCGTCTCAGAAGCAGGAAGTGAGTGCAGGCGTCTCCTAGGAGGGAGATGCCGCCGAGAACTCACATGTCCATGGCCGCGGCTGTCAGAGTGTGTCAGAACGACGGGCCGCGGCACAAGGCAGCCACCAAATAACGAATATTGTCGCTGGTCAGATGGTGATCTCGACATAAGAATAAAAAAGTTATGACGCTTGGAAGGCAGGGAGGAAAAAACCGAAATATACCTGGTCCTTAAGGGGTTAATGCCCCTACCCTCATTAAGAAATTCCTCTTACGCTCTGGACCCAAGAAGAGGGGGCGTAAGGGGGGGTACTGTAACAGCCCGAGCCTGTCGTTCCCACTCACCCCTCGATGGCCGCGACCGCAGACTTCTCAGTGCTGGCCGGCATCTCCTTCCTAGAAGACACCAGCCCTCACTTCCTCTCCGTTCTGCGCGCGCTCATTCCCGGCCTTAAAGGGCCAAGGCGCACACATGAGAAATAATACAAATCACCCTGGACTATTAACCCCTTAATGACCGGGCCATTTTGCACGTTAATGACCAAGGGTTATTTTTTGTTTTTTCACGGTCGCATTCCAAGAGTTGTAACTTTTTTTTTATTCCGTCGACATAGCCGTATAAGGGCTTGTTTTTTGCGGGACGAGTTGTATTTTGTAATTGTACCATTTTTAGATGCTTATAATATATCGATTAACTTTTATTAACTTTATTTTAGGAGAGAATTGAAAATAAGCAGCTATTCCAGCATTAATTTTCACGTTATAAATTTACGCCGTTTACTATGCAGCGTAAATAACATGTTAACTTTATTCTATGGGTCGGCACGATTACGGGGATACCAAATATGTAAGGGTTTTATATGTTTTTCCTACGTTTGCATAATAAAAACCCTTTTAGAAAAAAATTACTTGTTTTTACATCGCCGCATTCCAAGAGCCGTAACGTTTTTATTTTTCCGTCGATGTGGCCGTACGTGGGCTTGATTTTTGCGGGACAATGTGTAGTTTTCATTAGTACTATTTTGGGGTACATAGGACTTATAGATTAACTTTTATTTTATTTTTTTATGGGGGGAATGGGAGAAAAGAGAGAATTTTGCCATTGTTTTTTGCGTTTTCTTTGGACGCCGTTCATCCGGCGGTTTAATTAATGTGTTCATTTTATTGTTCAAGTTGTTACGATCGCGGGGGTACCATATATGTGTATGTGTGATTTGTTTTGACAGTTTTACTAAATAAAACCACTTTTTGAGCCAAAAAAGTAGTTTTATTTGACTTTGACTGTAATTTATTTTATTTTTTTTTCACAAACTTTATTTAACTGATTGTCATTTTTTTTTTAAGTCCCATCAGGACACTTCACTATGCGATCTGTTGATCGCATATATAATGCTTTGGTATACTTAGTATACCGAAGCATTATTGCCTGTCAGTGTAAAACTGACAGGCAATCTGTTAGGTCATGCCTCCTGCATCGCCTAACAGGCAGATGCTGAAGACAGACCTGGGGGTCTTTGTTAGACCCCCGGCTGTCATGGAAACCCGACGGCGACCCGCGATTTGTTTGCGGGGGCGCCGATCGGGTGACAGAGGGAGCACCCTCCCTCTGTCAAACACATTAAATGCTGCTGTCACTATTGACAGCGGCATTTAATGGGTTAAACTGCCGGAATCGGCGCGCGCTTCGATTCCGGCAGTTGCAGCAGGAGACAGGCTGAGTATAACAGCCGGGCTCCTGCCGCTGATCGCATGGGTACGCTGTCAGTACCCGCGCGATCACAGGACGGATATATCCGTCCTCCTGCGCGAACTAGCAGCTGCAGAGGACGGATATATCCGTCCTTTGGCAGTAAGGAGTTAAAAGGACTCTGCCCTTTCAGTCATAGCCTGAGCGTTGTTATGTATTCCCATGTTAGTCTTGCAAATTGTCCCTTAGTCGTATCCTGTTCCCGTGCCCTGCTACCTGTATCCCATGCTGTGTTTGTGCCTGTGCCCTTTCTAGTGTTGGAGTATTGTTGAGCCATCTCATACACCTGCTGTCATACACCACGTCAGGTTTTATCTGCCATGCCTGGTATCATCCGCCACGTTTGGCGTCATCTACTGTCAAAGTTCCATCTGTGCCTAAGCCTCTGCTACCGTCTGGACTATTACAGGTACCCTTGACTTTGTATAGACTTGGTGTGTAAGGGCTTATTTTTTGCGGGACAATCTGTAGCTCTCATTTCTACCATTTTTGGGTACAATCAACATTTTGATACATTTTTATTTTATTTGATCAAAAAACAGCAATTCTGCTATTGTTTTCTTTTTTTTTAAATTATTTCTTTGGGACTTTTTCTACGATCACCTTGCGCTATCAATGACATATTTACTTTAGAACTCATGCACACGACCGTAGCTGTGTGCACGGACCGTGAGTGCGGCTGCAGAGTGTCATCCGCGGGCCCCCCGCAAATCACGGATCGTGCACATATTCATTTCAAAGAGCCACGGTCGTGTGCATGGGCCCACGGAAATGAAGGTGTCCACAATTCACCCGCAGATTTTCGGGTGAATTGCGGACGCAAAAACACGTTCGTGTGTATGAGGCCTTATTTTGCAGGTTAATATAATTACGGCGATACCAAATGTATATCTTTTTTATGTTTTACAGCGTTTGCACAATAAAATAAAAAATAAAAAAAAACATTTATTTTTTGTGTTGCCATATCCTAAGAGCCATTAAGTTTTTAATTTTTCCATCAAGAAAGCTATGTGAGGATTTGTGTTTTGCGGAACAAAGTGTAGTTTTTATTGGTACCATTTTGGGGCACATGGGACTTTTTGAACCCTTTTTATTCCATTTATTCTGGTATTGTTATTTTATTACTTTTTTACGGCGTTCACCGCGCGGGATAAGTAACATAATATTTTTATAGTTCAGGCCGTTACGGATGCGGTGATACCAATTACGTATAGTTCATTATTTTTCTTCTTTTTTTTTCTAATAATAAAGGAATTTATAAGTGAAAAAGGCAATTTTCAATTTTTTTAGTTGAAGCTTTTATCTTTGTACGACATTTTTTTTAAAACTTTTTTTAACTTGTTTTTTTAGTCCCACTAAGGGACTTGAAGGTCCAACTGTTCGATTGCTGTTATAATACACTGCAATACATATTATACTGGTCAGTTTCACACTGACTGGCAGACTATTAGGGTCAGTTCACACGTTGCATAAATACTTCAGATTTTTCGCAGCAAATATAGTAGCAGCAAAGTGGATGAGAACAAATCTTATCCACACGCTACGTAAATACTGTGCGTAAAAAACTCTCAGAAATTTACCTGCAGTGCGGAATTTTATTCCACAGCATGTTAATTGTATTTGCGTAAACGCTACTTATTTGTTGTGGGTGTTTCTCATTGAATTCAATGGGGAAGTAAAACCTGCATCAAATAGCAGTTGTTGCGTTTTTGTGCGGTAGGTCTTCAGCGATTCGTCCACAAAAAACGCAACTTATAAAAAAACATATCATACTTACCCAGGTGTCTGTGTTTCTTCCTCCAGGCCGGCCTCCTGGGATGATGTTTCATGCCATGTGACTGTTGCAGCCAATCACAGGCTGTAGCAGCGGTCAGATGGGATGAAACATCATCCCAGGAGGCCGGCCCGGATGACGTCAGAGGGCCTCCCTCCTGGGATGACATCCCTTGTGACCACCGCTGCAGCCAATCACAGGCTGCAGTGGTCTCCTGGCAGCTAAGTGCTGCAGTTTTCTGCAGCGGACATTCCGGGCGAAAAACTGCACCACAGTTTGGTGCGGTTTTTCGCCCGGAATTCCCTGTGGTGCACAGGGCGGATACGCTGCATTCTTTTACGCAGCGTATCCGCCCCGTGTGAACTCAGCCTTAGGGCGGATTTACACGAACGCGATATACGTACTTGCCACCCGCGTGTTTTTCACGTGTGTCGGACGGACCTATGCAAGTCTATGGGGCAGGGCAGACTGTCCGTGATTTTTGCGCAGCGTGAGTCCGCTGCATAAAACTCACGACAGGACCTATTTTTCTGCGTTTTTCACGCGTCATGCACAATTTTGAAGTCAATGGGTGCGTGAAAATCACGCGCACCACACGGAAGCACTTCCGTAGGACGCGCGTTATTCGCGCAACAGCAGTCAAAAGTATGTTTGGAAACAGAAAACCACCATGAGACATCCAAACGAAGTCTCATAATGATGGCGGCTGCGCGAAAATCACGCAGCCGCACATCCGATCTGATGCAGCAGAATCTCAAGAAAAACGCTGGTAAATCTGTCACAAAAATCCGCACTAAATAGTGGGTTTTTCCTGCTCACATAGCTGCGGAAATGCTGCGGTTTTTTTCCGCATCAGTTTTAACTGCGGATTTAGTGTTAAACATGGGTTATAGCAAAGTATATGTGCACCTGCGGATCTCCAGTGGTTTTTACAGCGTTTCCACATCGTAAGTGCTGTAAAAACCGCAACAAAACAAATTTGTTGCGGAATTTATGCTCGCCATTGAAGTCTATGGGCCAAACACGCAGCATCTTCGCACAGAACCTGCAGCATAAATTGAAATGCTGCGGAATTGAAAGTCGTACTGCAGAACATTTTCCGCACAACTTTTCTACGAATTCTGTTGTGGAAATTCTGCATCATTTACACTACGTGGGAACCCAGCCTTAGGTCTATTGACCGCAGTATCTAAGGGGTTAAACGGCAGATACCACCGCAAACAGTCCCTGGGGAACGAGCTGTGATAACTGCTGCACAAGACAGTGGCGCGGGTTTAAAGCTTGACATAATATTACTGGGGTTAGCGCGAACGATGCGCTCAGCTCAACATAATAGTACTGAGCTGAGCGTTAAGGGTATGTGCACACACACTAATTACGTCCGTAATTTACGGACGTATTTCGGCCGCAAGTACCGGACCGAACACAGTGCAGGGAGCCGGGCTCCTAGCATCATAGTGATGTACGATGCTAGGAGTCCCTGCCTCGCTGCAGGACAACTGTCACGTACTGAAAACATGATTACAGTACGGGACAGTTGTCCGGCAGCGAGGCAGGGACTCCTAGCGTCGTACATAACTATGATGCTAGGAGCCCGGCTCCCTGCACTGAGTTCAGTCCGGAACTTGCGGCCGAAATACGTCCGTAAATTACGGACGTAATTAGTGTGTGTGCACATACCCTAAGAGTACTTATGGGACAGCGCTGCCTTTTCACAGCGCTGTGTCATAATCCCGGTGTGGGTGGGGGTCCCAGCAGGTGGACTTTTTAAGGACCGTTCAACCTCTTAGATGCCGCGTTTAACAGCAACTGTGGCATCTTAGTGGTTTCAGAGGGAGGGGGCTCCTTCTATCACCACATTGGTACACCCACAACGCGATCAAGTGATGCTGATGGTTTCCATGGCACCCAGGGTCTAAACAAAGGTCTGCCATCAGTGTATGACTTTTAGGCCCTGTATTGTGGTGTATTATAAAAGCAATAAAACGCATTGTAAAGTTTTATAGTGGGACTAAAAAGAGAGTAAAAAATAGCTTAATAAAGTTAGTAATAAATAAATAAAAAATCCTAAGTAAAAAAAACACTTTATCCCCTTAAAAATTCCATTATTAAACAACAAAAACTGTAAAACAAAATACACATAATTGGTAACACCACGTCCGTAATGACCGGATCTATAAAAATATTATATTATTTAACCCCCAAGGTAAACGCTGTAAAAAGTAAGAAAAAAAACCAATGCCGGAATTGCTGTTTTCTGTTCATCCTGACTCTGAAAAAAATGCAATTAAAAGCCCTCATACAGCTACGTCGGCAGAAAAAAAAGTTCTGGCTCTTAGAATATGCCGACACAAAAACAAATACTTTTTATTTTTTTTAAATTAAGATGCAAAGAATAGTCAAATTTTTTTTTAATTTTTTTTTTAAATTACTACCAAAAAAGCTAATAAAAGATAATCAATAAATTATATGTACCACAAAAGGGGGGTAAATAATACATCTTGTCCTGCAAAAAACAAGACCTCACACGGCTATGGAAAAATAAAAAAAGTTATGGAAATGCAACGATCAAAATAACATAAAATAAAATAAAATAAAAATCGCTCTGTCATTAATGCCCAAAATAGACTAGTCACTAAAGGGTTAATTGGTCACCTGTTTAACATTTCTGATTTTTTTTCTTTTTGATTGGCACGTATTCAAAGATCCAGCTAATAAAATATAAGTAGAAATGATACTTGTGAGGATTCTTTATTAGAACCAGATTGCTATCTATAGTTCACCACTAGGGGTGGAGAAAACGTGACGTCATAGAAGGGAAAACGAAACTTAGAAAAACAACCAGGCAAAGCAGAATAACCACAGGATTGTATTCAGCTGAATCCAGAGCAGGAAACATTCCGAGAACTACACTGTCACATCCGAGAGAAATCAACAGAGTTAAGAAAGACAGGAATTGCTGTCAGAAGGATTAATATGTTATGTAGTAAATAGAAGAATAAGTCTAGACTTAAAGGGCAGTTGTCATGATTTTTTTTTGATTTTTTTTATCATATTGCTTTTAATGTAATATTTTCAAAAATTTTATTAAATTGTGTTTTCATGTTTTACTTTTTTATGTTTTCTGACTTTTACTTCTCTATGGGGGCTGCCATTTTTTTTCCATCTCTATATGTGTCGATTAACGACGCATACAGAGATGGAATATGGTACATACAACCCCATAGAGAATGCGACCCGGAGCCGTTCCATTCTCAGAAGCGTACGCCGTCTGTGTGGGAACGGCGCATACGCTGCTCCCACACAAACCAAAACAAAGCTCATTCGCAGAGCGAAATCCGGCGCCATTTTCATGTGGACCGGAAGTCGCTGCTGGACAGTAAGATGACAACTTCCGGACGCGGCTTCCGGCCATATGTTCAGGTGCAAGGAATAGGAGCGTAGACCAGCGGAGGCGGCAGCGGGTAATTTATGTTTGTGTATGTGATGTGTGTATTATGTTCTTGTATGTTCGTGTGATACTGCCTGCTGAGCCTTGTATCTAATCCTCCTACACTGTGCAGTCAGTCAGAAAATGGCGGCACACAGTGTAGGAGGTTTGAAGATTCAAACCCTTCCTTCTCCTGGCACTAGCCAGAAGAAGGGAGGGGGGATTGTGTGAGGACACTAGAGGAAAGTGTGTCCACCCCAAATTTGCAGCATAAATCAATGAGGTTGCTTTACCACATTGACCGTGCTGCAATTTTGGGAACTGCTCCCTCTAGTGCACAGCACATGGAAATGTTATAAATTAGAATCTGATTTCTAATATTTCCTGACTTGTGAAAATATTAAAAAAATTAAAACAATGTGTAATCACTCAAAAACAAATTGTTTAACTGAAAAAAAAATAATAATTCCTAGCGACACATTCCCTTTAAGGCCCTTTTACGCCAGTAAGCGGCCGGTGCAGCAAGCGCCGATCAATGAGACATCGTTGATCGGCGCTCGTTTACTGCTGTCACACGGAGCTATGGATGGGGACGAGCGGTCGTTAGTCCGATCGTTCGTCCCCATACATTATTAACATGTCGGCAGCGCGTCTCCCTGTTTACACAGGATGATGTGCTGCCGACAACGATAATATTTCACTTTTTTAAAACCAGCAGATGATCGTTTGCTCGTTCATCTGCTGATCGTTCCCTTGTTTATACAGGGCAATTAAACCCCCTTAACACTTTGTCCAGTGTAAAACCCCCTTAACACTTACAGATTTCACTACCAGACACATGAATGTCACAGTATTTTCAGGATGTTTTGTTAGGATGGGAAAGAAATTTAAAGAGAAAAAACATGTTCATTGTCACGGGCACTGTGGAATAAATCTGTCACAGGGTCAGCAGAGGGTAGTGTGAACCCACTTTGTCAACTAGGGATTTAGCGTAGGGCTAAAGCAGGGAACCCCTGGTATTCATCCTTTAACTCCTATACAGGGATCTGACTTTGCTGCAAGGGAACCCTTGGTTGCTACCCCCAGAATAGTTTCCCTTGGTGATGTCCAATGTAAACAGGCATAGTGCAAACTCAATAGACAATATGCAGAGTCAGGTATAGCAAAGGTCAAAGCTGACAGCAAAGGTTTGTCACGGGTCACTAGCAAGAGGTCAGGGCAGGCGGCAGTCACGGGTGGTCAAAAGGTATAGCCAGAGGTCAATCACAGAAAATCCAAAAATTATATAGCAAATACTATTACTAGACTAGCTAGGAAGAACCTAAATTCTAAGGCAAGGAACACAGGAAAGGGAGGACCCTTTATACCCAGGGAAAGCTTAGATAATTTGGCAATAAGCCCTAGATCAGAGCGTCAGCGGCATTGGAGGCCGCCAGACGCTGACATCAGAGGAGAGGAGCAACACCGGCCATGGGGTAGAAGACGCTGGGACCGGGTAAGTATGGAACGGTGGTAAGGAGCCACGGCCATTATATCCATAATAGCAAAACAAATCCCTAAATTTCACAATACTGGGTTTTTTATGCTACGATACTAAAAATAATGATGATTGGGTAAACATTTTTTTCTAAGCTAAATAATGATGGGATGTTATTGATTATTGATGCAATCCCAGCATAAACAGGGTTAGACCAGGTCCAGAATAGGGATAAGTATGTGGGGAAATAAAGCTCATGCTTATTGTAAAGGATCTGCCAGGCACTTCTGTGTATACGCCCATGGGTAATCAGTCTGCACCTGGTTCTATGTCTCTGAGACTGACTCCATCTTCCACCACTCAGGATGGCAGGCTTAGGAGTGGAAGAGCCTATCGCAGCCTGGCCAGACGGAGCTAGTTCCGCCCTCTGTCTATTTATACCTGCCTTTCCTGTTCCTCCTTTGCTTGTGATTCTTCTCGTGTGGTTTCCTGGCCTTGCTGCAGCTCCTAGCTATTTGACCTTGCTTCATACTGACCCCGGCTTTCTGACTACTCTCCTGCTCTGCGTTTGGTACCTCATACATTCCTGGTTTGACTCGGCTCGTTCACCTCTCTTGTTGCTCACAGTGTTGCCGTGGGCAACTGCCCCATTTCCCTTTGCTTGTGTCCCCTTGTCCGTTTGTCTGTCGTGCACCTACTGAGCGTAGGGACCGTCGCCCAGTTGTACCCCGTCGCCTAGGGCGGGTCGTTGCAAGTAGGCAGGGACTGAGTGGTGTGTAGATTAGGGCTCACTGTCTGTTTCCCTACCCCCCTGTCATTACATAATCACAAGCCCATATACCTAGGCTACCCTGGTCCCTCACTCTATTATGGACCCCCTTGAGACCCAGCAAATGCAGGGTCTCTCCCTACAGGTCCAGGCCCTGGCTCAGAGGGTCAACCAGCCTGACGCTGCCATGGTTGTACCTCTCACCTCACCTCTTGAACCCCACCTCAAGTTGCCTGACCGGTTCTCAGGGGACCGGAGGACTTTTCTCTCCTTTCGGGAGAGTTGTAAGCTCTACTTTCGCTTAAAGCCCCACTCCTCAGGTTCTGAGAGCCAGCGGGTGGGTATAATTATGTCCCGGCTCCAGGAAGGGCCCCAAGAATGGGCCTTCTCCCTGGCCCCTGACGCCCCTGAACTTTCCTCCATTGACCGTTTCTTTTCTGCTCTCGGACTCATTTATGACGAGACTGACAGGACTGCCTTTGCCGAGAGTCAGCTGGTGACCTTACGTCAGGGTAAGAGACCTGTGGAGGAGTATTGCTCTGACTTTAGGAAGTGGTGCGTAGCTTCTCGGTGGAATGACCCTGCCTTAAGGTGCCAGTTTAGGTTAGGTCTGTCGAACACCCTGAAAGACCTGCTAGTTAGCTATCCCTGTTCTGACTCCTCAGACCAGGTTATGGCTTTAGCGGTACGACTTGATCGACGTCTCAGGGAACGACAACTTGAACGGTTTTGTGTTTTCCCCTCTGACTCCCCCATGATGCCTCCCGAGGTCCCGTTGCTTCGCTCTTCCACGGAAGACTCGGAAATACCTATGCAACTCGGGGCCTCCGTGTCCCCCCGACAACGTAGAGAGTTCTGCAGGAAGAATGGTCTCTGCTTCTATTGTGGGGATGACAAACATCAAGTCAACACCTGTCCTAGGCGTAAGAATAAGCAGCCGGAAAACTTCCGCGCCTAAGTGATCATCGGGGAGGTCACTTGGGCGCACAGGTATTTCCCGTAAATATGAAACGTAATAAAATCTTGCTTCCCTTTCAGGTCTCTTTTGGTGGTAGGTCTGCTACCGGCAGTGCCTTCGTGGATTCAGGGTCTTCTGCTAATATCATGTCTGTGGAATTTGCTGTATCTCTAGCTATGCCTTTGATTGATTTGCTTAAACCTGTCCCGGTAGTGGGTATCGACTCCACTCCCCTTGCTAATGGTTATTTTACTCAGCATACCCCTGTTTTTGAACTCCTTGTTGGCTCCATGCATTTGAAGCAGTTCTCTGTACTGTTGATGCAGGGATTATCGTCCGATTTGGTTTTAGGCCTTCCCTGGTTGCAGTTGCATAATCCCACGTTTGAGTGGAATACTGGGGAGCTTACCAAATGGGGTAATGAATGCTTGACGTCATGTTTTTCTGTTAGTTCTATTTCTCCCCCTGAGGAGGTGTACACGCTACCTGAGTTTGTTCAGGACTTCGCCGATGTTTTCTCTAAGGACGCCTCCGAAGTGTTACCTCCTCATAGAGAATACGATTGCGCTATCGATTTGGTACCAGGAGGTGAGCTCCCTAAGGGTAGGATATTTAACCTTTCTTGTCCCGAACGTGAAGCCATGAGAGAGTATATCCAGGAATGCCTGGCCAAGGGTTACATTCGCCCCTCTACTTCTCTGGTAGGTGCTGGCTTCTTCTTCGTAGGGAAGAAGGATGGTGGTCTTAGGTCATGCATTGACTACCGTAACTTGAATAAGGTCACTGTAAGGAACCAGTATCCCCTTCCTTTCATTCCTGATCTCTTTAATCAAGTCCAGGGGGCCCAATGGTTCTCTAAGTTTGATCTACGGGGGGCGTATAACCTTATCTGCATCAAAGAGGGGGATGAGTGGAAGACTGCGTTTAACACGCCCGAAGGTCATTTCGAATACCTCGTCATGCCCTTTGGGTTGTGTAATGCCCCCGTGGTCTGCCAGAATTTCATAAATGAGATTTTAAGAGATTACCTGGGGGTATTTCTTGTAGTGTACCTTGATGACATACTTGTGTTTTCCAAGGACTGGTCCTCCCACATTGAGCATGTCAGGAAGGTGCTCCAGGTCCTTCGGGAAAACAAACTGTTTGCTAAGACCGAAAAATGTGTGTTTGGGGTGCAAGAGATACCATTTTTGGGTCAAATCCCCACTCCTCATGAATTCCGCATGGACCCCGCCAAGGTCCAGGCTGTGGCGGAATGGGTCCAACCTGCCTCCCTGAAGGCGTTACAGTGTTTCTTGGGGTTCGCTAATTATTACAGGAGATTTATTGCTAACTTCTCGGTCATCGCTAAGCCTCTTACGGACCTCACTCGCAAAGGTGCTGATCTCCTCCACTGGCCTCCTGAGGCTGTCCAGGCTTTTGAGGTCCTTAAGAAGTGCTTTATCTCGGCCCCGGTGCTGGTCCAGCCCAAACAAATGGAGCCATTTATCATGGAGGTTGACGCATCCGAGGTGGGAGTGGGGGCTGTCTTGTCCCAGGGTACCAGGTCCCTCACCCATCTCCGTCCCTGTGCCTACTTCTCCAGGAAGTTTTCGCCCACTGAGAGTAACTATGATATTGGCAACCGCGAACTCTTAGCCATTAAATGGGCATTTGAAGAGTGGCGCCACTTCCTGGAGGGGGCTAGGCACCAGGTAACGGTCCTTACCGACCACAAGAATCTGGTTTTCCTAGAAGCTGCCCGGAGGCTAAACCCGAGACAAGCTCGATGGGCGCTATTTTTTACCAGATTCAACTTTTTGGTTACCTATAGGGCTGGGTCTAAAAATATTAAGGCCGATGCACTGTCGCGTAGCTTCATGGCCAGCCCTCCTTCGGCGGAAGATCCTGCTTGTATTTTGCCTCCTGGTATAGTTGTTTCTTCTATTGATTCTGATTTAGTCTCTGAAATTGCGGCTGATCAAGGTTCAGCTCCCGGGAACCTTCCTGAGAACAAGCTGTTTGTTCCCCTGCAACTCCGGCTAAGGTTACTTAGGGAAAATCATGACTCCGCACTATCTGGTCATCCAGGCATCCTGGGTACTAAACACCTCATTGCCAGAAACTATTCGTGGCCTGGGTTGCCTAAAGACGTTAAGGCCTATGTCGCCGCTTGTGAGGTTTGTGCCAGGTCCAAGACTCCCAGGTCCCGACCAGCGGGCTTACTACGTTCTTTGCCAATTCCCCAGAGACCTTGGACCCATATCTCCATGGATTTTATCACCGATTTGCCTCCATCTCAAGGCAAGTCGGTGGTGTGGGTGGTAGTAGACCGCTTCAGTAAGATGTGCCACTTTGTGCCCCTCAAGAAACTACCCAATGCTAAGACATTAGCTACCTTGTTTGTCAAACACATCCTGCGTCTCCATGGGGTCCCTGTCAATATTGTTTCGGACAGAGGGGTACAATTTGTTTCATTGTTTTGGAGAGCCTTCTGTAAAAAGTTGGAGATTGATCTGTCCTTCTCCTCTGCTTTCCATCCTGAAACTAATGGCCAAACTGAGAGGACTAATCAGTCTCTAGAACAATATTTAAGGTGTTTTATCTCTGACTGTCAATATGATTGGGTCTCATTCATTCCCCTCGCCGAATTTTCCCTTAATAACCGGGTCAGTAACTCGTCAGGGGTCTCCCCCTTTTTCTGTAATTTTGGGTTTAATCCACGGTTCTCCTCCGTTTCACCTGGTAGTTCCAACAATCCCGAGGTAGAGGTCGTTCATCGGGAACTGTGCACAGTCTGGGCCCAGGTTCAGAAGAACCTAGAGGCGTCCCAGAGTATACAAAAAACTCAGGCTGATAGAAGACGTTCTGCTAACCCCTTGTTTATGGTCGGGGATCTGGTGTGGTTATCATCTAAGAACTTGCGCCTTAAGGTCCCGTCCAAGAAGTTTGCTCCCAGGTTTATAGGGCCGTATAAGGTCATCGAAATCCTCAATCCTGTCTCCTTCCGACTGGAGTTGCCCCCATCTTTTCGTATACACGACGTGTTTCATGCCTCCCTCCTTAAACGCTGCTCCCCGTCCTCGGCTCCCTCGAGGAAACCTCCTGTTCCCGTTCTCACCCCTGAGGGGGTGGAATTCGAGGTGGCCAAGATTGTGGACAGCAAGATGGTCCAAGGCTCCCTCCAGTACCTGGTCCATTGGAGAGGATACGGGCCTGAGGAGAGGACTTGGGTACCCGCCCGGGATGTTCACGCTGGGGTATTGGTCAGGAAGTTCCACCTTCGTTTCCCCAATAAACCAGGTCCACTTAGAAATGGTCCGGTGGCCCCTCATAAAAGGGGGGGTACTGTAAAGGATCTGCCAGGCACTTCTGTGTATACGCCCATGGGTAATCAGTCTGCACCTGGTTCTATGTCTCTGAGACTGACTCCATCTTCCACCACTCAGGATGGCAGGCTTAGGAGTGGGAGAGCCTATCGCAGCCTGGCCAGACGGAGCTAGTTCCGCCCTCTGTCTATTTATACCTGCCTTTCCTGTTCCTCCTTTGCTTGTGATTCTTCTTGTGTGGTTTCCTGGCCTTGCTGCAGCTCCTAGCTATTTGACCTTGCTTCATACTGACCCCGGCTTTCTGACTACTCTCCTGCTCTGCGTTTGGTACCTCGTACATTCCTGGTTTGACTCGGCTCGTTCACCTCTCTTGTTGCTCACAGTGTTGCCGTGGGCAACTGCCCCATTTCCCTTTGCTTGTGTCCCCTTGTCCGTTTGTCTGTCGTGCACCTACTGAGTGTAGGGACCGTCGCCCAGTTGTACCCCGTCGCCTAGGGCGGGTCGTTGCAAGTAGGCAGGGACTGAGTGGTGGGTAGATTAGGGCTCACTGTCTGTTTCCCTACCCCCCTGTCATTACACTTATAAAGTTGGTCATATAAATTAGATGAATGTCAGCCAAACCCCCTGATTTCAGTAGAATTGATCGATGATCTAATGCGTATGGGGTAGCCCGGAAGTCCCCTGATGTCTACCATCATGGGGAAAGAAGGATTGGGCATCTTGCCTGCTACCCTAAGGCCCTATTCAGATGACAGGGAAACTCAGCTGTTATTTAGTAACGGACGTCACACAGCTGCTTAAAATCAATGCATGTCTATGGGGCTATTCACACTGCCATTTTTTTTATAACGGACCGCGTGAACGGCCCGGAAAAAAATAGGACATGTCCTATTTTTGCCCGCTTTTCCGGATCTCTCGATAGACTGAAGTCTGTTAGGGATTTTTGAAAACGGGTCCCGAACGAGTGAAAATCGGCCATGAAAAACGTCCGTTCTTCACGGCCGATTTAACATTCGGTCGTGCAAATTAAGCCTAAGTGGTAAGCTTATCTCTCTCTTTACTAATATGAATAAACCTTTCCAGCTAATAAAATATAAGTAGAAATGATACTTGTGAGGATTCTTTGAATGTTTATTAGAACCAGATTGCTATCTATAGTACAGGGGTGGAGAAAATGTGACGTCATAAAAGGGAAAACGAAACTTAGAAAAGCAACCAGGTAAAGCAGAGTAACCACAGGATTGTATTCAGCTGAATTCAGAGCAGGAAACATTCAGAGAACTACACTGTCACATCCGAGAGAAATCAACAGAGGTAAGAAAGACAGGAATTGCTGTCAGAAGGATTAATATATTATGTAGTAAATAGAAGAATAAGGCTGAACTTTAATCCCTGTTATTTTAGTGAATACCCCTGATTAACATCATTAAGCTTGGATCATACTATCTCACTTAAAACGTACCAAACTTTTGAGGTGATATTTCAGAATTAGCTGTCATATGTGTGTACATGAGGAATAACACTATTTCTGCCCATTATATGACTTGTTTTCTGCATATTTTTTTTTAGTAGTTTTCCCCCCTGCAGGCTCTATTTCCAAATCTCAGTTCCCTTTGAACTAGTGGATAGAGCCTAACAGCTATCATGTCTTATATACACTGCAAACATAGAAAAGGATAATCCTGCCCATCTCTATCACATATATTTAGAAGCTGTAGCAACATGGAGGGGATTATACAGTAGTAATGAGCAGTGTAGCTGAGAATCCAGCACTGGGGTGACATACAACACTTACCAGGAAGCTGCAGCGGCTGTCTGTGTCTTTCTCACTCTGCTCCCCCCTCCATAGACTTGTATGGACAGTATTATCTGTGTCTGACTCACTCTGCTCTCTCCTCCTACTCCCCCCTCCCCACAGACATCTATGGGCAGTGTGTCTGTCTTTCTCTTCTGCTCCCTCATCCTTCTCCGTCCTTCCCTCTCCATAGACTTCTATTGTCAGACAGAGAAGAGACAGACCCCCCACTTTCTGTAGTCCTTTAATTCTGCTCTGAACTAGGGACAAATTTTGCTTGGCAACAGGGGTTGGACAGCAGATTACATGAAGGTAGACACCTAGTGGCAGAAACTTCACACAGAATTTGCATGGATTAAACAACAAAATTTTAAAAGTAAATTAAAAAGTTGATCTATATATCAGGTATACTATTAATATTAGCATAAATTGAAACATTAGTGTCCATTTAAAGACTAAAAATACCTACTACACATCAGAAAGAAACTCAACCTTGTCGACCAATGATGCCCCTCCAGTCTATTTAGACACTTGAATGTGTGTCCTAATAAACACACAATCTAAGACCCAAAACAGAAAGAAACATTATACTGCTCTGACGATTTAAAAATAGCAACCTAGTGTAACATCCTTAGCAGATATCCCATTTCCCAGCACATACACAAATAGGAAATAAATAAAGTCCAAAAAGGGTGCAAAAAGTGAACAACTTCTCCTGAGACCTATAGTTCTACGGAGGCTAATCCAGATTTTCCAAGGTTGGTTGCCACTACTCATAGATCCAACAGGTTACGGATTTCATATTTTTAGATGAAAAAGAAAAATATAGTGCAACACTGTTTGGAGATTTATCAAAATACTAATTTTATTTCCATACTCACAAGGATAAGGATATTTCAAACATATAATAAAATGTTTTAAAAGCGTGGCACGCCAAACAAATCCAGCCTGACCATGGGTTTCCCCTTCCGGCATCATCTAGAAATATAGAAATATAAAATCTGTAACCTGTTGGATCTATGTGTAGTGGCAACCAACTTTGGAAAATCTGGATTAGCCTCCGTAGAACTTTAGGTCTCAGTAGAAGTTGTCCACTTTTTGGATCCTTTTTAGACTTTATTTATTTCCTATTTGTGTATGTGCTGGAAAAGGAATATCTGCTAAGGATGTTACACTAGGTTGCTATTTTTAAATCGTCAGAGCGGTATATAATTTCTTTCTGTTTCATATTTACATTTGAGTGTTGTGGATTTGACACTTCTTTATACCTTCTCCGGTTTATGATTGCTGTAGTGTGAAACAGAAGCATTTTAAAAATCGTTACAATCTAAGAACCGTTTCTCAGAATAAACATGTCCCCCAGTATTGCCAATGCCCCTTGGCAGCAGCTTTATGCCCCTACTCCCTTACAGCTTTATTCAGTAACCATACCACCATTCCAAGTATGAGTAAGGTCCTATTACACCCATGGCCGGGGTCAGCACCCAGTGAACCCGAGCAAGTGCCGGGGCCCACTACCCTTGGAGGGGCCCACTCGGCCGCCGGGTGCTGTCACTGCCTTCGTCACGGCATCACTGTCCATATATGGACAGTGATGTCGGGAGGAGAGAAGGAGTCCCAGGCAGAGCGCTAGTGGCTCTGCTCCGGGACTCCGTCTCTTGGGAAGCCCCTGACATCAATGTCCATATACATAGTTACATAGTTACATAGTTAGTACGGCTGAAAAAAGACACATGTCCATCAAGTTCAACCAAGGGACGGGAAAAGGGAAGGGAAAAATTTCTACACATAGGAGCTAATACTTTTTTGTTCTAGGAAATTATATAACCCTTTTTTAAAGCCATCTACTGTCCCTGCTGTGACCAGCTCCTGCGGTAGACTATTCCATAGATTCACAGTTCTCACAGTAAAGAAGGCTTGTCGCCTCTGCAGGTTGAACCTTTTTTTCTCCAGACGGAGGGAGTGCCCCCTTGTTCTTTGAGGGGGTTTTATATGGAACAGGATTTCACCATATTTTTTGTATGTGCCATTAATATATTTATATAAATTAATCATGTCCCCCCTTAGTCGTATTTTTCAAGGCTAAATAGGTTTAATTCTTTTAATCTTTCCTCATAACTTAGATTCTCCATGCCCCGTATTATCTTCGTTGCTCTTCTTTGTATTTTTTCCAACTCCAGGGCATCCTTTCTATGAACTGGAGCCCAGAACTGAACTGCATATTCTAGATGAGGCCTCACTAATGCTTTGTAAAGTGGCAATATTACATCCCTGTCCCGCGAGTCCATGCCTCTTTTAATACACGACAATATCCTGCTGGCCTTTGAAGCAGCTGATTGACACTGCATGCTGTTATTTAGTTTATGATTTACAAGTACACCCAGATCCTTCTCAACAAGTGAATCCCCCAGTGTAGCTCCCCCTAGGACATATGATGCTTGCAGGTTGTTGGTACCCAGATGCATAACTTTACATTTATTTACATTAAACTTCATTTGCCAACTGGATGCCCAAACACTTAGTTTGTTTAAATCCGCTTGCAATTCACGAACATCTTCCATATACTGAACTATATTACATAGCTTGGTGTCATCTGCAAAAATAGAAATAGTGCTATTAATCCCATCCTCTATATCATTAATAAATAAGTTGAGTAATAGTGGTCCCAGCACTGAACCCTGGGGTACATCACTTATAACCGGTGACCATTCAGAGTAGGAATCATTGACCCCAGCGGCAACCCCAGAGCTTAAGTCCCGGGCAGAGCGGTACTAGCACTCTGCCTGGGACACTGCTCTTCTCCTGACAACATTGTCCATATATGGACAGTGATGTCAGGAGAAGAGAAGGCAGAGCGCTACAAGCGGCTCTGCTCCGGAACTCCATCTCTGGGGAAGCCCCTGACATTACTGTCCATATATGGACAATGTTGTCAGGAGAAGAGCAGTATCCCAGGCAGAGTGCTAGTACCGCTCTGCCCGGGACTTAAGCTCTGGGGTTGCCGCTGACATCACTAGCTGTATATGGACAGTGATGCCAGGTGCAGAGCTGGAGTACCAGAGCAGAGCCTTTACTAGCGCTCTGCCTGGGACTTCCGCTCTGCTCCTGACATCACTATCCATATATGGACAGTGATGTCAGGAGCAGAGCAGGAGTCCCTGGCAGAGTGCTAGTAGTGCTCTGCCCGGGACTATGGCTCTGCAGTTGCCCCTGGCAACACTGTCCATATATGTACAGTGACGTCAGGGGCTTCTCCTGAAGTGGAATCCCCAGCCAGAGCATCAGCAATGCTCTGGCTGGGGATTCCACTCCTAGAGGGAACCCCAAAGGGAGGGAGGCTGTGTGGTACTACCAGGGAGGGCAGCTGTGTAGCACCACCAGGGAGGGTGGCTAGGTGGCACTACCAGCGAGGGGGCCGTGTGGCACTACCTGGAAGGAGGGGGCTGTGTGGCACTATCTGGGAGGAGGGGGCTGTGTGGCACTACCTGGGAGGTCGGGGCTGTGTGGCGCTACCTGAGAGGTGGGGGCTTCGTGGTGCTACCTGGGAGGTTGGGGCTATGTGTCGCTACCTGGGAGGTGGGGGCTGTGTGGCACTACCTGGGAGGGGGGGCTGTGTGGCACTACCTGGGAGGGGGGCTGTGTGGCACTACCTGGGGGGGCTGTGTGGCACTATCTACAGAGGGCACTAAATTTATGGGGGTACAAACTGTGGGCCTAACTTCTATAAGGGGGCATAAACAGGGCCTAACGTCTATATGGGGGTACAAAGTGACATTTTCTGCTATTTTACTGCCGCCAAGAGTTCCCCCTAAGTCTGTGTTGCCCAAGGGTTCCACATAAACCTGGAGCCGGCCCTGATTACACGTCCAATTTTTGCAGGTGCAGCGATCGCCGATCAACGAGACAGCTCGTTGATTGGCACACATTTGCTCCTGTTACAAGAAGCTATGTATGGGGATGAACGGTTACTCCGATCGCTCGTCCCCATACATTATTATCATGTCGGCAGCACATCCACCTATTTACACAGAGATGTGCTGCCGACAACGATAATATTTAACTTTTTTAAAACTATGCAATCAGCTGATGAACGAGTGTTTGCTCGTTCATCTGCTGATTGCTGCCCTGTTTACACAAGGCAATTATGTTCAACAAGCGTTATATGAACGATTGTTTGCCCGATAATTGCCCAGTAGAATTCCCCCTTTAGTCATCAGTGAGTCCGTAATCACCAAGTTATTGCCTTTACCAGTAGCTGAATCAGCTCTGACCCACACAGGCCTCTGTACCCTGCCTGTTCTACTTAGTTTCACCGATAACCTAGGCAAAGTATACCAACATAGAGTCCCGTAACATACAGATTGCCACCACAAAAAGCTCCCCATCCTTCCAGTATCTTACCTCCACCCCCTTTGAATGAGCTAGGTCCCAAACTTCTGGTGATAATTGAGGTCAGAGATGGATTCACCCACAGCACAGAGCTCTGCAACGGGAGCAGGTTGCCGTGGCAACCAATACACGCAATGTTACAACGACTAGCTAATTTTTGTTTTTAAGTAATATATCCATTTAAAGTAACATTTAACAAACAGTTTGGGTAATGTTGTATATTAACATGTTTTCCAAATGTTTTATGAATCATATAAATTTAGAAATGACAACAATGCTTGTAACCCTTCACCTTTAACCTTACACCCTCTCTTTTCCCGTTTTTTTTCTCCTTTTAAAATGGAAGTGCTTTTACTGTTTCCTTATGTGCAATGCTTGAGGAGGAAGCCAGTACGGTTCCAAAATGCGGAACACTATTTTACACAATGAATTTAACTTTATAGTAATTCCATTAAGTTACAGTTATTCATTAGCAGGTCTCCCTTTTTCTGCTTTTTAATTTTGATTATTTTAAGGCTGGACTAACACATACATGCAGATTTCCCCTCCAGTCAGTTTAATTGAGGTCTGCACAACTCATGGGGATGTTTTGTTAGGCTAAGAATAATTCTTACTGAAAAAAATTATATCTATAATAACAAAACAATTTGTGACTTATTTATATTTCCCAATACACTATGATACTAACACTAGGCTAATGATGAGATCGGATTGATTATTGATACAATCTCAGCATAAACAGGGTTAGATCAGATGCTGTCTAGGGAAGAGTATGTGGGGAAATAAATTAAGGATCTTGCTTTTAATATGACCATGCACATTAGATGAATGCTAACTGACCCTGCAAATTTCAGCAGAATTGCCAATGATCTAATGTGTATAGGGCAGCCGGGAAGTCCCATGATGTCTACCATCGTGGGGAAAGAAGGATTGGGCATGTTGCCAGCTACTCTAAGAGGTAACCTTATGTCCCTCTCTCTACTGAAATGTACATGCACCCTTGGTTACAATATTTTCAACATATATTGGTCTTTCCTAAAGAAGGGCATAGCTAGGGGAAATGATGGGGCACTTGCACAGTTAGATAGGGATGTAGGCGCAGAACATGGATCTCTGGAGGTCCAACTTTCTCCCTTGCTCCCCAACATGTGCTGCTTTAATGAGGTCTCATAAGGGCAATATGGACATCACAGAGTGGGTTCCCTGTCAATTACTAGTTTTCCACAGAGTTATGGTCTTAAGTTACAATACTTTTAAGTAACAATGGTTGTTCGGAATACATTAATAATAATAATATTTGTAACTTGAGGGAGCATTGTACGGGAAGAAAGTTTAATCAGCAACATCTGTATTTACTTACTGCATAATGTAGCTTTGTCTAAGAATTAGCTTTTGTATATCTCTGCAAGTAATAATACTTCCATTCCACATCACAAAAATGTATGCTTATATAGTTTTATGTAACGTCTATCTATATATATATATATATATATATATATATATACACACACACACACACACACACACATATACATACGCTAGTCCTTCTCAATGAATTAGAATATCATGAAAAAGTTAATTTACTTCAGTAATTCAATTCAAAAAGTGAAACTCATATATTATATAGATTCATTACACACAGAGTGATCTATTTCCAGCATTTTTTTTCTCTTGATCTTGAAGATTATGGCTAACAGTTTATGAAAACCCAAAATTGTGTCTCAGAAAATTAGGATATTATATAAGCCCAATTTAAAAAAATATTTTTAATACTGAAATGTTGGCCTACGGAAAAGTATGTACAGTATATGCCCTCAATACTTGGTCGGGGCTCCTTTTGCATGAATTACTACATCAATGCGGCGTGGCATGGAGGCGATCATCCTGTGGCACTGCTGAGGTGTTATGGAAGCCCAGGTTGATTTGATAGCGGCCTTCAGCTTGTCTGCATTGTTGGGTCTGGTGTCTCTCATCTTAAATAAAAACCCAAAATTTAGATTCTCCGATAAATGATTTTTATTGAAAATTTTTCAAAGTTATACAAAAATAAACAAGACATTAACATTGGAAATATTGAATTTTACAAATTTATGAGATCGCAAAAAGCATAGAGATTTAAAGTTAATCTAAAAATCAGTATACACATACATGCATTAGAAACATACTGGGTACATAATGCGATAATTATAGTGTCAGTAATTAATAATGTAACCAGAGTTGAACTTCCATAAATGTAATTTTGCTATTTTACACCTATCCAATGTTGAAAAGAATAAGTAAACATAAAACATAGAATCCCTGCTCTATGATTTAGAATATACATATAGACCCTAATAACCTTCTATAAGATCTTTCTATAAAGGAAGCTGTGAGCCATTAATAACAAGCCATTTATACCATTTGTAAGCAAATTCCTGTGTCTTATGTAGTTTTGTGAAAATTAAATGTTCCATAATACAATTGTATTGTACTGAACCTTGTGCAAAATTTCTGCCATAGTCGGAATAGAAGAGCTTTTCCATCTCTGAGCAATACTTGTTCTCACTACAGTTAGTACATGAGCCATAACCGTGCCATTCTCAATGCCTATATCCTCTAATTTCAAGGAAAGCAGTGCTACTTCCGGTCCCCAAGGAACCGGAGAACCGATTATGCTGGTTAACATTTGTTGTATCTCTGCCCAAAACGGAGCGATGACATCACAACTCCACCAGACATGTAATAATGAGCCAACAGAAGCGTTACATCGCCAACAGATATAGTACACAGTAGGAAACATTTTGGATAGGCGGTATGGAGTCATGTACCATCTATAAAGCAATTTTCGAGAGGCTTCCAAATGATTTACACAGTGGGATGACTTAGGACAAATTTTAAACGCCGCTTCCCACTGTTCATTACTATATGTACCTCCAAACTCCAATTCCCATTTTTGTATGAAATTAAGGGTAGGCAGAGAAGATTCATCCTGATGAATTGCCTCATAGGCTTTAGATATACCTTTAGTTATTAACTTAGGGCTATAGAAGTATTTTTCATAATTAGAAGTGGGGGCATTGACTGTGAACTTAAAGAGGCTCTGTCACCAGATTTTGCAACCCCTATCTGCTATTGCAGCAGATCGGCGCTGCAATGTAGATAAGAGTAACGTTTTTATTTTTAAAAAACGAGCATTTTTGGCCAAGTTATGACCATTTTCGTATTTATGCAAATGAGGCTTGCAAAAGTACAACTGGGTGTGTTGAAAAGTAAAAGTACAACTGGGCGTGTATTATGTGTGTACATCGGGGCGTGTTTACTACTTTTACTAGCTGGGCGCTCTGATGAGAAGTATCATCCACTTCTCTTCACAACGCCCAGCTTCTGGCAGTGCAGATCTGTGACGTGTCGGCACCAGAGGCTACAGTTGATTCTGCAGCAGCATCAGCATTTGCAGGTAAGTAGCTACATCGACTTACCTGCAAACGCCGATGCTGCTGCAGAATCATCTGTAGCCTCTGGTGCCGATGTGTCCTCGCTCGTCTGACACGATGCAGGACCTGTGAGTGACGTCACAGCGTGATCTCTGGAGAACACGCTGTGTCTGCACTGCCAGAAGCTGGGCGTTGTGAAGAGAAGTGGATGATACTTCTCATCAGAACGGCCAGCTAGTAAAAGTAGTAAACACGCCCCGATGTACGCGCATAATACACGCCCAGTTGTACTTTTACTTTTCAACACGCCCAGTTGTACTTTTGCAAGCCTCATTTGCATAAATACGAAAATGGTCATAACTTGGCCAAAAATGCTCGTTTTTTAAAAATAAAAACGTTACTGTAATCTACATTGCAGCACCTATCTGCTGCAATAGCAGATAGGGGTTGCAAAATCTGGTGACAGAGCCTCTTTAACAGTGGAAAGAAAATGTCTCAACTGAAAATATTTATAAAAATCCCTAGTGCTTAGATCGTATTTAGAAGAGATTATAGAGTAGGGTAACAATAAATTGTTATCATATAATACTTCCAGTGACCTAATACCTTTAGTGGTCCATTCTGAAAAATGTGAATTGGGTATACAGCGTTGCACCATAGCTAAGGAAACCATACTACGTCTAAGAGGAAGAAGAGAGGCATTATTAGACACACCCTTCCAAATTTGAATAGATGCTTTAATTGTAGGGGATAGTTTACCCAATATGCGTTCCCCCCATCCTCACAGAACCCAACACATCCTTTAAGTCTGAACTGTGTAATATATGTGCTTCTAACTCCACCCACCGCTTATTTTTATCATATAACCACCAATGTTTTAATTGGTCCAGAATGGCCGCATTATAGTAAGCAACAATATTCGGATATCCCAGACCTCCTTTAGCTACAGACAAATGCAGTATTTTTGCTGCAACCCTTGCCTTCTTCCCATTCCAAATAAATCTTGTGAACACCATTTGAATACGTCTCAAAATAGATTTGGGAATTGGAATTGGGAGGTTTCGAAAGTAATACAACACTTTTGGGTAGCATTTTAGAGGCTGCAATACGGCCCATCCAGGATAAAGGAAATCTAGAATAAGATATAATGTCCTTATTCAAAGCCTGCAGTAAAGTGTTATAATTAACCGACATCAACTTACCAGATGGGTAGGTAAGAGAAATTCCTAAATAAGGAATTACTCCTTCAACCCATTTAAAGGGAAAATTCCTTTTGTAATTGCAACTGTGTATATTTTGGAATACCCATGTTTAAAATTAAAGATTTTGATGTATTAATTTTATAATAACTGATCTCCCCAAATTCCTGGATGAATCAGAGTACATGAGGCAAGGTGTCGCCAGGAGAGGACAAGCACAGTATAACGTCATCTGCAAAAAGACCTATACGATGTTCAGTATGACCTATGGAGGCTCCTCTAATACAAGGTGATATTTTTATTTTTACCGCCGTAGCAAAGTGCTCCATCACCAATGTAAATATCATAGGTGACAAAGGGCATAAAAAAGGGACTTGATAACGCGCCTGTGCTATAGATCTGAGCCGAGGGAGAGGTATACAAGGCCATAATGGCAGATAAAAAAGAATTCCGGATCCCAAACTTCCCCAAAACCTCCCTTAAATACGCCCAGTGAACACGGTCAAATGCCTTCTCCGCATCCAGGGTAAGGAGCAGAGAAGGCATCCGCCTAACCTCAACCTCTGAGATAATATTTAAAAACCGTCTGGTGCTATCCACTGTTTGTCTCCCTTTTACAAATCCCATCTGATCAGGACTAATCAGCTGGGGAGGAATATCTGCCAGTCTACAAGATAAAATCTTTGCAAACATTTTTAGATCTGTATTTAGCAAAGAAATAGGTCGAAAATTAGATTTTCCACTGAGTTATATCAAGACCAGAGTCAGCGCAGCCATCTACCAGGACATTTTAGAGCACTTCATGCTTCCCTCTGCTGACAAGCTTTATGGAGATTCTGATTTCATTTTCCACCAGGACTTGGCATCTGTCCACACTGCCAAAAGTACCAATACCTGGTTTAATAACCACAGTATCACTGCGCTTGATTGGCCAGCAAACTCGCCTGACCTAAACCCCATAGAGAATCTATAGGGGATTGTCAAGAGGAAGATGAGGGACATCAGACCCAACAATACAGACCAGCTGAAGGCCTCTATCAAAGCAACCTGGGCTTCTATAACACCTCAGCAGTGCCACAGGCTGATCGCCTCCATGCCGCGCCGCATTGATGCAGTAATTCATGCAAAAGGAGCACTGACCAAGTATTGAGTGCAAATACTGTACATACTTTTCAGTAGGCGCCAACATTTCATTATTAAAAATCATTTTTGAAATTGGGTTTATATAATATTAAAATTTTCTGAGACACTAAATTTTGGGGTTTTATTAAATGTTAGCCATAATCATCAACATTAAAAGAAAAAAAATGCTGGAAATAGATCACTGTGTGTAATGAATCTATATAATATATGACTTTCACTTTTTTAATTCAATTACTGAAATAAATTAACTTTTTGATGATATTCTAATTCATTTAGAAGGACTAGTGTGTATATATATATATATATATATATATATATATATATATATATATATATATATATATGCCAAAAGCAAGAGAGAGTTAAATAACCCCCCAGTCTTTTGGGTCTTCGTAAGTCTGTCTTATGCAAAAGTTTTTTCACATTTTTCAATTGATTTATTACATTACATAACCTTTGTTGATGTATTTTACATATATTTTTATTTATTATTGCTCCATTGCATTGAAAATAAAAAATTAAGCAGAGGTTATGTGTGTCCTACGGTTATGTGGCTGGAACTTCTATGCAGACCTATGTGTTTCCATGGTTACAGACTACAAACAAACCCTGTGTAGTGTGACACTGCAGTCATACTCCCTTTCCTTCTGTTCTCTACTTTTTGCTAACTTACATTTGGTTCATTGGCAATAAGTAGGGGACATATGGAAAGGAGTATGGTTGCAGGATCAAACTACTCAGGACTTATTTTTAGTTTTTTACCATGGATACATATAGTTGTGTATAGGAATTGTGTATTTTTTTTTAATCAAGACAATTTGCAAAGTTACTCCATTTTTTATTTTAGATCCATTGGAGTAAATGAAAACTTTGATTGCAAAGTATTTAAAGTATTTTTCTGGTTTAAAAATCCAGTGGCAGCCATTTCTAGGGGAGCTTACTGCGTACAGATTTATACAGCTCCCATTCAATAACACCAATGTGATAATAAACCTGTCTGCTGTACACTCCGAGGCTCCCCTTGTGATGGCTGCTGCAAGCAACCAGAATTCTATCATGTAAACTCTATGGGGAAACTTAAAGTGTCTAGGCCAGTTTTCTTGTATAGAATGAGTCACAAACAGCCCAAAAATCGGCATTTACTGTAAATGGGCAAGGCCGCCAGCAACCCCGCCGTAATTACTATAATTCACACCACAAACTGGTGATAATTATAGCGAAAGTCTACGCCAGGTCCTGCCTGCCGTAAATTTAAATCAATGGCGCACAGACAACTGAAGATGCAACAAAGTTATTAAGAGGCATGCGCCTCTATATATTTTTGTCGCATCTTATTGCAGTTTGTTTCTTAGAAAGACTGGCATATGAAACGCCAGTCCTAATAAATCTATCCCTATGACTGCATGGAAGAAAAACAGGTGATTTGTACCTCTAAAACATGTAATGGCTTTAGTAATATACAAATTGTAGGGGATCTTTGTAGTGTATATGGCAATATTGTTATACATTTGTATTGTTCATGAGCAAATTATATAAGAATATGATAAATATCTCTACTCTTGTTTCATTTTTAGGTCTGTTCTTCAACCTCTACCGAACTCTAGCGATTTATTATATACAGCTATCCGTTATCGGGCTCACATCATTGTTCTTATGCTGAATACATTAATCTCATTCTACTGAGCATGGATCATCCAGCACCTCTACTAGTTCCAATTTTAAATAAATTACGCCTTTTTATGCATTTACCAACAGACCCACAAAACCCAAATAGAAGGTTTCTACAATGTCCAGCAACAGGACATGTCTATTGCATGTCAACAGGCAGCTTATATTGGAAGATGCCTGCTAACATTTCATCTTTAAATCAAAGAAATAATTCAAGTTTACTTCCCAGCAGCCCCGCACTATGCACATCAAACACATTTCCTTTAAATACAAAGAACACAGATCAACTTGTACATGATAATGATGCTTCAACAACTCTAAGTATTGAGAACATCATAAATCACAAGGTCAAGGATGCTGATCAACTTATTCAAGGCAATAGTGCTTCGATAACTCAGAGCAACACATCTCTTAATGTAAAAAACGCTGACCAACATATGCAGGGTAATGATGCTTCAACAATTCCAAACACCCAGAGCAACAAAACTCATGTAGATCATCCTTCAACAGTGCCACAGACTGCTACCAAAGTCAAGCATGTGAGTCGACCTATTCAGGGTATTAGTGCTTCCATAATTTCCAATGTGCAGTGCAACAAAAATCCCGATGTCAAAAACGCAGATCAACCTATACCGGGTATCAGTGTTTCAAAAACTCTAAACGCTCGCAGGAATAAAGCTTGCAAGGCCAAGTCTGAAGCATTTACTCAAGCCAATTCACCTGTACAAGGTGCAAACAGTTCTATGTGCCTTCAAAGTAATTCTGTTCCAATCACGGAAAAAAAAGTGAGGAAACGTAGCAGAAAAACAAAAGATCAATCTGTTCCTTTACTGGAAAATCCTGGTGCAATTTCTAAGAAGAAACCTGCTTCAAGAAAAAAGAACAAATCTACTGTGCTCCCCCAGCCAAACTCTACCAGATCATTCATAAGCTACAAGAAGCCAGCTTCAATAACCCAGACCACAAGCCGAAGTAAAGCCATCATTCATGCCGATAACCATCTCTCTAAAAAAAATAAGAGGCAATCGTACACATACTACACATTCTACCTGACTGACATGATCAAAGTAATACAACCTATGCAAATACATTTTGAACACCTTTTATTTCCTCAGAATGTGTCTCCCCAAATAAATCTACCTAAATTTTCCAGAAAGCACGCAGAAGAAAATACTGAAAATATTCAGGTATGTTCTTTGTCTAATTCCAAAGATAAATGTTCCCAAAAATGTAGAGCAAAAAGATCTCTATATTTCAGCAGGGAAGATTATGATATGATGAATTGGGAAAATAATTTGAAAAAAAAAAAGACGAAAAAAAGGAAGAAGAAATATGGGCCAGTGTCAGATGGTTTCAAAAACATTTGGGAATGCCTTCGACCCTTCAACCGCAGACCACATGCTCTGGAAACCTATGATGACTTACCAGAAGAATAATCGAACTATATTGGTATGACTGTACTGACCAAGTGGTTTATAAAGAGGTGGTGGTCTCCAACAATATTTTTTGCCCCATATGCATGATTTGACAGTACAACAATCCATGCTGTGACCACTATTATGTAGGGCAAGCTACTTTTAAAGATAAGTTGTCAGAACTCCTGACATGTCTGTTTTATTAAATGTTTACATATCCTATAAAATAACAATGCTGAAGCAGTTTTTTGTTTTTTTAGAAATCTGCATTATGATTCTCCTCTGTTATTCCTCTTGGAAATGTATGAAGGAATTGACAACTGGCCGTTTACATTCGCTTTCTTAATGTGGCGTGTTCCTACACACTCTGACACTGTCCAATTATCGCTGACAGTATCAGACTGTGTGGGGACACCCCCTATTAACAAAGAAAATGGTAATGTCCCTTGTCCTAATGGTCAGTTTAATAATACATTTCCAGAAAGAATAACAGACTCCTGGCACAAATCAGATTAAACAGAAAAGTACCCCTTGAGAAAGCTGACGGCAAAACGCGTTGGGGTCCTGAGGTCGTGGTCATTGGTGTTGCAGTTTGGCACAAGATGAGTCATTTTATTATTGTGGCCTTATTTGTGTGATTTGTTAGCCTGGTATTGCTTTAAATTTGCTAATACACGGTTTCTAGTTAGTTCTAGTAAGCACTTGCTATGACACATATATATATTATTCTTTTGCCTTGTACTGGGGTTGTTTTTCAACATATATGAATTCCCACTTGGGAGTAATGGCATTGTATTGTGGATCTCTCCAATAATATACTGTATATATGTGATGTACTGATTGCACCTTATAACTATATATTGGATATTGTATGTCTGAACACCATCTCAGTTTGTTTTCTATGTGATTTTAATTGATTTTATGAGACAGCCTTGTTATCTACTTTTTGTATTATATGTTCTAATAAAGATATATTGTATATAAATTATGTGCAGGTTTACTACATAGTCTTGTGGTTTACATTTATAGGTATTGATTCTAGGTCTTGTGGTATATATTTAAAGGTTTTGTTTCTAGGTAGTATACCACGATTCATACTAAGAGGGATTTTTGATAAGTTTAATTACTCAGATTAGTTGTTCCTCGTCATTTCATGGAGAATGAAAGTATTTACTAAAACAGACATGGCAACAGAAGTCAGATTCTCTTTAACCCCTTCACGACCAAGCTCATTTTGGCCTTCAGGACCAGACCCATTTTTTCAAATCTGACGTGTCACTTTATGTGGTAATAACGTCGGAATGCTTTTACCTATCCAATCGATTATGAGATTGTTTTCTCGTGACATATTGTACTTTATGTTAGTGAAAAAATTTGGTCGATAAATTCATTGCTTATTTGTGAAAAACACCAACATTTTTAGAAAATTTTAAGAAATTATGATTTTTCTAATTCTAAATGTATCTGCTTGTAAAACAGATAGTAATACCACACAAAATAGTTACTAATGAACATTTCCCATATGTCTACTTTATGTTTTTCTTCGACGTTACAAGGCTTAGAACTTTAGCAGCAATTTCTCACATTTTTAAGAAAATGTCAAAAGGCTATTTTTTTTAGGGACGAGTTCAGTTCTGAAGTGGTTTTGAGGGCCCTATATATTAGAAACCCCCATAAAACACCCCATTTTGAAAACTGCACCCCTCAAAGTATTCAAAACAGCATTCAGAAAGTGTTTCAACCATTTAGACGTTTCACAGGAATTGAAGGAAAGAAGAGGTGAAATATTAAAATTTCATTTTTTTTGTCAAAATTAATTTATAATACATTTTTTCTGTAACACAGAAGGGTTTAACCAAGAAACGCATCTCAATATTTATTGCCCTGATTCTGCAGTTTTTATAAATATCCCACATGTGGCCCTAGTGTGCTACTGGACTGAAACACAGGCCTCAGAATCAAAGGAACTCTTAGTGGATTTTGGGGCCTCCTTTTTTTTAGAGTATATTTTAGGCACCATGTCAGGTTTGAAGAGGTCTTATGGTGGCAAAACAGTGGAAACACCCAAAAGTGACCCCATTTCTGAAACTACACCCCTTAGGGAATTTATCTTGGGGTATAGTTAGCATTTTGACCCCACAGGTTTTTTGCTAAATTTATTCGAATTAGTCTATGAAAATGCAAATCTACTTTTTTTTCTGGAAAAACTTAGAATTTTCGAATTTTTGCAAGGAATAAAGGTGAAAAAGCAAACCAACATTTGTAAAGCAATTTCTCCTGATTATGGAAATACCCCAAATGTCATAATAAACTGCTGTTTGGATCCACGGCAGTGCTCAGAAGGAAAGGAGCGCCATTTGGTTTTTGAAGCGCTGATTTTACTGGAATGGTTTTTGTGCTATGTTGAGTTTGCAACGCCCTGTAGGGACCTAAACAGTGGAAACCCCCAAAAGTGACCCCATTTTGGCAACTATACCCCTCAAGGAATTTTTCTAGTGCTATAGTTAGCATTTTGACCCCACAGGTTTTTTGCTGAATTTATTGGAATTAGTCTGTGAAGCAGAAAATATACTTTTTTTCTGAGAAAACATAGAATTTTCTAATTCTTATAAGGAATAAAGGAGAAAAAGCACCTCAACATTTGTAAAGCAATTTCTCCTGATTACGGCAATACTCCATATGTGGTAATAAACTGCTGTTTGGACCAACTGCAGGGCTCAGAAGGGACAGAGCACCATTTGGATTTTGCAGCTCAGATTTTGCTAAATTGGTTTCTGGGGGCCATGTCGCATTTACAGAGCCCTTGAAGTACCAGTATAGTAGAAATTCCCCAGGTGTGATCCCATTTTGGAGACTATACCCTCAAATAATTAAATTAGAGGTGTAGTGAGCATTTTGAGCCCTCAGGTGTTTTATAGATTTTATTAAAATTGGGCCGTGAAAATGAAAAAATATTTTTTTTCCAATAACCTGTAGATTTAGCTCATAATTTTTCATTTCCACAAGGAAGGCCCCATGCACACGAACATATTTTTCCCTGTCCTAAATACTGGGGTAAATACGGCTCCTTGGTCACACGTATTGCATCCGTATTCCACCAGTATTTACGAACCCGTGCCCGTAAATATGGGTACGGTGTCACCAGTATTTCACCCGTATTTACGGACCCGTTTTCTCTGCACTGATTGGCAGCCCATTCTCTCTATCAGTTCTGTATGGAGAGAATGGGCAGCCCTTTCGGGCAGAGTTTCCACAGCGATTGAAAGTAAAAGAAGTAAAGTAAAAGAAGTTCATACGCACCCCAGCCATTGTCTTGGTGACGCATCCCTCTTTTGACATCCAGTCCGACCTCCCTGGATGACGTGGCAGTCCATGTGACCGCTGCAGCCTGTGATTGGCCTGTGATTGGCTTTTAATACTATTAACTCCAGCGGTAGTCACTGTCCCGAGTGCTGAAAGAGTTACTGCCGATCAGTTAACTCTTTCAGCACCCTGGATAGTGACTATCCCCTGACATCGCCTAGCAACGCTCCCGTAATTACGGGTGCACACACGTAGCCACCCGTAATTACGGGAGCCCCATAGACATCTATGGCCCTGCCCGTGACGTAATTACGGCCTGAAATAGGACATGTTCCATATTTTTCAACGGCACGGGCACTTTCCCGTAAGCAAACGGGAAGGTACCCATGGGCAATATAAGTCTATGGGCCCGTAATTACAGGCCATAATTACGGCCCGTGATTATGGGCGTTTTTACGTTCGTGTGCATGAGGCCGAATACAGGAGAAAAGGCACCCTAAAATATGTTACACAATTTCTCCAGTGTAGGGAAGTACCCCATATGTGGATGTAAACTGCTATTGGAGCGCAGATTTTGCTTGGTAGTAGTTTTGTTTAATGTTTTACTGGTATTTCAGTTTATAACATGGGGGAATATTACAGCCGACACCCGCTGAAGATGAAGCGCGCACAGCTCCTGTGCCCGCTTCATCCTCAGGGCGTTACTGTACGCCCATTTGCGGGAACGACCCGCTAAATAGGACGTACAGTAACGCCCATTTGCGGGAAGGGGTTAAAGGGATTTGACAGAAATCCTATGTACTGTATGTTTGGGTTTTTTTCAAAGTGGATCTGTCACAAGAATATTCTTCTCTGAATATGCATCACATTACAGGGATAGGTTTACTTTCCTATTAGCCCAACCAGCAATAAAAAACATATTGTGCTGTTTGGCTAATCGGAGCGCCTCTTCATGTCGTACTTTGATTGTCAGATGCTGTGTATGTTACGAGCTGTGTGGACTTAGGAAATGTATACAACCAACGAATAGTGGACCCAGGTAGCTGGTGGGCAAAGATTCAGACACAAACACCAAATTTGCCTAAGGCAAATAAATTAGCCCTTGTTTCCCAGGTACCAAATGGATACTTCCTAATCTGTATAAAACATAACTTAATATTAAGTACACAGTTAATTAAAATACCCAATGTGATCTGAATGTCCCGATAGTATTCTACTGGTATCACTAAACCGTGTGTATCGTCTCAATACAGCGTCAGAACGCTGACTCTGAAACCACTCTGCCTGTGTGAGGTAAATGTAAACAGCGGCTGCAGTCTGCTTATGGAGGACTTCAAATAACAGACCACATTGTTTTTAAAAAGAGAATAGCCCCCCCCCCTGACATGTTTCACCAACGTAGTGGCGTCCTCAGGGGAAATGGGGCTTATAAGCCCCATTTCCCCTGAGGATGCCACTACGGTATGATTAAGGCAACATTCTTGAGCCAGGTAGAAGCTGAACCTACAATTTTCTTATTCATAGCCAGATTGCGTCACTGGCCCTCCCCAGCAGAATAAGTCCTTTAAAGTGCTCACAAAGTATAGTAATATTGAAGCCTGGTACAATAGCATGCCTGGACAATTTGGCAACAGCTATATACATTTTTGGAGGCGGACCCACTGCTTAAGTGTACGTCACCTACCTCGGTAACAGTGATCACAATATAGTTACATTTTACCTATACTGTAAAAAACAAACGCAGGCTTGGAGGGCAAAAACATTTAATTTTAAGAAAGCCAATTTCCCCAGGATGAGGGCTGCAATTCAGGATATAGACTGGGAAGAACTAATGTCAAATAATGGGACAAATGATAAATGGGAGATTTTCAAATCTAATTTGGGTTATTATAGTGCAAAATTTATTCCTATAAGTAACAAGTATAAACGACTAAAATTAAATCCCACATGGCTTACACCTTCTGTGAAAGGGGCAATACATGACAAAAAAAGGGCATTTAAAAAATACAAATCTGAGGGTACATCTGCAGCCTTTGTAAAATATAAAGAGCTTAATAAAATCTGTAAAAAGTTAATAAAATCAGCAAAAATACAAAATGAAAGGCAGGTGGCCAAGGATAGTAAAACAAATCCTAAAAAATTCTTCAAGTATATAAATGCTAAAAAGCCAAGGCCTGAACATGTAGGAGCCTTAGATAGTGGTAATGGGGAGTTGGTCACAGGGGATCAAGAGAAGGCAGAGTTACTAAATGGGTTCTTTAGCTCTGTATATACAACTGAAGAAAGAGCAGCTGATGTAGCCGGTGCCAGTGCTGTTAATATATCAGTTGATATACTGAATTGGATGAATGTAGATATGGTCCAAGCTAAATTAAATAAAATAAATGTGCACAAGGCCCCGGGACCAGATGGGTTACACCCTAGAATTCTTAAAGAGCTTAGTTCAGTTATTTCTGACCCCCTTTTCATAATATTCAGAGAATCTCTAGTGACTGGTATAGTGCCAAGGGACTGGCGCAGGGCAAATGTGGTGCCTATTTTCAAAAACGACTCTAGGTCTTCGCCGGGTAATTATAGACCAGTAAGCTTAACATCAATTGTGGGGAAAAGGTTTGAGGGGCTATTGAGGGACTATATACAGGATTATGTGACAAAAAATAGTATTAGAAGTGACAGCCAGCACGGTTTTACTAAGGACAGAAGTTGTCAAACTAACCTAATCTGTTTTTATGAAGAGGTGAGCAGAAGCCTAGACAGAGGCGCCGCTGTGGATTTAGTGTTTTTGGACTTTGCAAAGGCATTTGACACTGTCCCCCATAGACGCCTAATGGGTAAATTAAGGACTATAGGTTTAGAAAATATAGTTTGTAATTGGATTGAGAATTAGCTCAAGGACCGTATCCAGAGAGTTGTGGTCAATGATTCCTACTCTGAATGGTCCCGGGTAATAAGTGGTGTACCCCAGGGTTCAGTGCTGGGACCACTATTGTTCAACTTATTTATTAATGATATAGAGGATGGGATTAATAGCACTATTTCTATTTTTGCAGATGACACCAAGCTATGTAATATAGTTCAGTCTATGGAAGATGTTCATGAATTGCAAGCAGATTTCAACAAACTAAGTGTTTGGGCATCCAATTGGCAGATGAAGTTTAATGTAGATAAATGTAAAGTTATGCATCTGGGTACCAACCACCTGCATGCATCATATGTCCTAGGGGGAGCTACACTGGCGGATTCACTTGTTGAGAAGGATCTGGGTGTACTTGTAAATCATAAACTAAATAACAGCATGCAGTGTCAATCAGCTGCTTCAAAGGCCAGCAGGATATTGTCGTGTATTAAAAGAGGCATGGACTCGCGGGACAGGGATGTAATATTGCCACTTTACAAAGCATTAGTGAGGCCTCATCTAGAATATGCAGTTCAGTTCTTGGCTCAAGTTCATAGAAAGGATGCCCTGGAGTTGGAAAAAATACAAAGAAGAGCAACGAAGCTAATAAGGGGCATGGAGAATTTAAGTTATGAGGAAAGATTAAAAGAATTATACCTATTTAGCCTTGAAAAAAGACGACTAAGGGGGGACATGATTAATTTATATAAATATATTAATGGCACATACAAAAAATATGGTGAAATCCTGTTCCATGTAGAACCCCCTCAAAAAACAAGGGGGCACTCCCTCCGTCTGGAGAAAAAAAGGTTCAACCTGCAGAGGCAACAAGCCTTCTTTACTGTGAGAACTGTGAATCTATGGAATAGCCTACTGCAGGAGCTGGTCACAGCAGGGACAGTAGATGGTTTTAAAAAAGGGTTAGATAATTTCCTAGAACAAAAATGTATTAGCTCCTATGTGTAGAACTTTTTTCCTTCCCTTTTCCCGTCCCTTGGTTGAACTTGATGGACATGTGTCTTTTTTCAGCCGTACTAACTAACTAACTAACTAACTAACTAACTAACTAACTAACTAACTAACTAACTAAATGGTTCACCAGCAAGGTCACAATTACAACAATTTTGGAACCTCGAAATTTTAGCTAACAGGCAGGGGGAAATCCTCTCCTGCTACAGTGCTATAATTTGGATGTTCCTTTTCTTCCTACCAAATGTCTGTTGCTAAAACCTGCTGAAGACATCTAAGAAAATAACTTAATTTGACATTTATACCAAGTGTATACCAAGCCCAGCAGAAGAAGTACTGGAGGCGATGTATAACACACTCACTTTATTGAAATAGGTGAGATAAAGGAATTAAGGAAAGCTTGGATTCTTTCGCAAAACTAGTTTGCTGGGACTTTTGTTAAATGTGTGTTCTGGGACTAGATTTCTATGGACTGGCAGGTAGAATTGGTAGTGGGACCTGTCATTCTCTTCCTTACTACAATACAGGCATTACCCCTAGCCTAGTTAGCTCGGGTGAAGTTACTGGGCTTGTTACTATGCCATAAAAGCTCTGCAGTTAGTGCAGAGAGGGTCAGAGCCTTCGAATCCACACAAGGATAGTGTGTAAAGCCTGATCCAAGGAATACTGTAATTCTGATTTATAATAGGTGAGAAAACCTGCGGTTTAAATAGTGACCAGATGGCCAAGGTGTTTGTTTTGTTTATATACTGCAAGTCTTGTAAGGTGGATAAGGACTTGTTTGTTTTTGGACTGCAATAAAGCCAAGTGTAGACTTTAACCCCTTCCCAACATTTATCCTAAGTGTACGTCATGGAAAGCCAGTGCTTCCCGCAAAATGTCGCATACTAACGACAAACGGGGGAATGGTTAAAGTGTAAAATTAGAACGTTATAAAGTAAAGATGGCTCCTGTTTATAACAGCAGGCCATCTTTACACGATGTCCAGTGGGGTGTCGCCCCCCACCCCCCACATCGGCGATTGCTGCTATTGGCTGGTCAATTTAGACCCCTAAAGTTTTGCCTATACTTGCCAAGCAAGAGGGCAAGGTATGGAATAAAAATGTACAAGCTGTGCGAGAGCAGCTCAGGGTACACCTACAGGTTTAGGGTTTATGAAGGGAAGAACACCGGGATAGAACCTCCAGAATGCCCCCCTGTCCTAGGAGTTAGAGGGAAAATAGTGTGGGATTTGGTGCACCCACTTCTGGACCAGGGTTACCACCTTTACGTGGATAACTTCTACACCAGCATCCCACTATTTAACTGCCTCTCCACCAGAAGTACTGCAGCACGCGGCACCGTGCGCAAAAACCTGAGAGGCCTTTCTAAAACTCCTATTGGGCAACCAATAATGAAAGGGAGAAAGCAGGGCACTACACAGCGAGAACATGTTGGTGGTCAAGTATAAGGACAAGAGGGATGTCTTTATGTTGACCACAACACACGGTAGCGGCAGCACCCCTGTCCCTGTCCGAGGTAGCACTACAATGAACTCCAACCCAGACTTCATCCTGGCAGTGGCGTAACTACCACCGTAGCAGCCGTAGCGGCTACTACGGGGCCCGCGGCATGAGGGGGCCCATGCCGCCTGCCGACATGCCCCCCATATGTCCGGTGGCGCCGCTTTCAGCCATTATGGCTTCTACAGCGGTAGCGACGCTACTACGGGCCCCCGCCACCGATTATGGCTGCTACAGCAAGAGTGACGCTACTACGGGGCCCGCACCGCTGAGTCTCTAACATTTATGAACCGGGCGGCACAGGCCCTCTCATGCCCGGTGGCATCTCTAGCACTAGAGGTGGCCCCGGTGCTAGCGACAGCCACCCCCACTTGCAGTAATTGTACCTGCATCTATAGCACGCAGGTACAAATACATGCATTAGCGCTGAATGGCCGGGCACGTTTCGTGCCTGATCATTAAGCGCCTTTCAACGACGCTAGTGGTGCGCCACTTCCATGGTTGAAAGGCGCTGATTGATGGGGCAAGTCATTCTGCCATCATTCCCGGTGTCGCTGCTAGCAGCTGCTATGGCTGCTACAGCAGTAGCGACGCCACTGAGTGAAGAAGCGCCCGGGCAGAGTGGCGGCTGCTGAGTCGACGGGCCCGGGCGCTTCTGAAACAAGCAGGGGAAGGGAGTCAGCACAGCACCCCCTTCTATCTACTGGGGTGATGCGCCGGGTGCAATGGCACAGGTCGTACACCCCTAAGGCCGGCCCTGTATTTTAGTAACATTCAATAATTGTATTAGCCTTTTTTTCTCCCATTACAACAGTTTATATAGCCAATGTGACGTATGCACATCTGAAGATAGAGAGACCTAGTGTACAATACCACTGGCACATGTCTATATAATATAATGCAGTAAAGATAAAGGTTAATTTATTATATACAATGGTTAGTTGAACAGATGGAATTCCTGTGACTCCCTGGTAACTCACACAATAGAAGCAGTATATCTTCTGTTCTCCCACAAAACACGTCATCATTTTCCATGTTAATACATTAGTAAAAAGTTTAATTTCTTAATTTTTTCTATCACACTCACACCAATATTTATAAGTATTATGCTGATCAGTCATATACTTAATGTTCCTGGGTGTTTTAACAGTATTTTTTCTACGAATTTGTCCTGGTAACAATTTTACCTAGGACCATACCTAATTGGACTCCCTTATACACACAGGGTTTTATTTATTTAACCCTAATACATTCATTCTTCACAGTCAAGGAGTCTCATATATGTTTCATATCATACATTCACAGAAGCATAAACCTATACACGTCATTACCTTACACAGCACAATTCGGACACTTACAAAGACAAACAGCTGTCCCCCTCATATCTCAATCATTCAATACTTTTAACCACAATATTGAACTTTATGCAACAAATAATCATAATACTCTATAATCCTTAATCTATAGGAGATCCTCCAAATCTCCAAGTACTTTATCTTTAACGTGCTGCACGGAGTTATTTATTACCTGTAGCCTTCTCACACAGGCTATGGACTACTAACCTCGAGAACCGTTATTCCCAGGTTTTTATATTAAGACCTGTGCTTTATATAACTAAGACCCAGTCTTAGTACCTAATCTTTATTTTATTGAAGATATATAACAAGATATACAACAAAAGAACATCCGTACATAGATCATGGGGAACCGCAGAGAAAGCTTACGGCACGCAGGCCGAAGTTCTATTCAATAATGAGTATGCAGGATGAGAAACAATAAACAATAAAGTAGAAACGTTAGTAACGATAAACTGGGTACCCGTGTCATAGCATGAGAAAATTAAGTTAAGGCCAGATTCACACGAGCGTGTTCAGTCCGTGATATACGGTCCGCAGGTCGGCCGCATTTCCCGGACCGAACACAGTGCAGGGTGCCGGGCTCCTAGCATCATCGTTATCTATGATGCTAGGAGTCCCTGCCTCTCTGCGGAACTACTGTCCCGTACTGAAAGCATGTTTTCACTACGGGACAGTTTTCCCGCAGCGAGGCAGCGACTCCTAGCATCATAGATAACGATGACGATAAGAGCCCAGCTCCCTGCAGTGTGCTCAGTCTGGGAAATACTGCCTACATACGGACCGTATATCCCGAACTGAACACGCTCGTGTGAATCCGGCCTAAGAGGGAGATACAAGAGAGAAGTCTAATGTCATACAGGGTTTGAGGGAAAAGGAGTAGCGTTAGGGTCTCCACATGCGGAGGGGTTCTGTGCAATCTTAAGATAAACAACTCCTGCCGCCCCCCAAAGATCATGAGGGGTAAGGGGAAACTCAGGTTGGAGAGGCACGGAAAGTCAACCACGGAATCCACACCTTCAGATAGTCATCATTCTTTCTGAGCTCCCAGCTCAAGAGCTCCTCCATCCTGCCAATAGAGTCCATCTTATCTAATCACTCACGGAAAGTCGGGGGTGCGGTCGATTTCCAGTGGAGTGGAATCAGTAGTCTGGCCACTGTAATCATTTGAGTTATCAGATCATTACGTTTCGGGCGGAAGTTTTGTGATGGAGCCCAGAGGAGGACAAGAGGAGCCCCGAGGGGGAGGATTTGTTTCGTAACTCTCTGAATTGTGTCAGACACTTTATCCCAAAAGGGCCTGATCAAGGGGCAGTCCCACCAGATATGGGATATGTTACCCACGCCAGCATTACATCTCCAACACTGGTTGGATGGAATCAAATTAATTTTGTACAGGAAATCTGGATTCCTGTACCACCTCGTTGTGGTCTTAAAGGAGTTCTCCTAAATTTTCACACATCTAGAGAAGCCGAATACGTGCTTTAGAATAAAAGACGTATCTTCCCTACTGAAGGTAACGTCTAGTTCCTTCTCCCAGGCTAGGAGAAATCTAGGCTTGGCAGGAGAACCATCTAGAATCAAGCCAAAATATATCTTAGAGACTAGGCCCCTAGGAAGAGCAGATAATAACACATATGTCTCCAACCAGGAGGGTTCTGAGATATCCGGAAACATCTTCAGGAAGAGGTTGCTTATTTCTCTGAAACCCAGGGAGTGTAAGAAAGGGATGGTCGAGTGTGTATCTGTAGGCAAAAGGGATTGTAAGGTGGGAACTACAGCAAAAGTGTCAACTACAGTATTGTATTTTAAAGAAGACCAGAAAGCATTGGGGTCAGCCGTGCAATTTGTGAGTATCGGGAGTAGGTGGAGAGGTGTAAGCGGTAGTATTTTTGTCATTGGGGTGCAACCGCATAAAAAATTCTGAGATACTAATATGGTGCCTTTAATCGTAGGGCTTATGGAGTTTGCAAGACCAGTTTTTAAAGAAGGGCACCAGAATCGAGCTTGTAAACCTGGAGAAAGCAGAGCTCTCTCCGCATCCAGGGTCGGGGATGCGTTCCTGATTCTATTCAAGGAAACCCATCTGCCAAGGTGTATAGCTTTATAATAAGTTAAAATGTCCGGGAGGCCCATACCCCGGAGTGGGGTTTGAGAATCAGGTGTCTATGTGCTAATCATGGCTTTTTAGAGTTCCAGAGAAATTTGGAGAATAGAGATTTGATGGAGCTAAAGAAAGTATTGGGCAGATGAATGGGTATGGTTTGAAGCACGTATAAGATTTGAGTGCGAATGTAAGTCTTCAGGTAGTTTTTCCTCCCCACCCAAGATAGGAAGGGAATCCGCAAGGAATTTAATTGGGTTTTAATCTTGTTTAGTAAGGGGACGAAATTGGCAGCATAAAGTTGTGAGGATTTTTTAGTAAGCTTGACGCCCAGATATTTGATGTTATGTTGTGGCCATTGGAATGGGGCCAGCTGTTGTATGTCACGTATATCCGCCAGTGGCGCAGAAACATTAAGGACTTCTGACTTGGAATAATAAATTTTGAAGTTTGACACATAACCGAAGGAATTAAAAGCTTGTAGTATCAAGGGAAATGCTTGCTTAGGGTTAGTGATCAACAGCAGGAGGTCACCTGCAAAAGCAGCTGTTTTGTGGTTGTGGTTCCCCAGTTGTATGCCTGAGATATCAGTAGTCTGTATGAGTTTCTGAATAAGTGTTTCTAAGGTGAGGATAAATTAGGCTGGGGAGAGGGGGCAACCTTGTCTTGTACCATTATTTATGTCAAAAGTGGGTGAGATTGTGCCGATAAAGCGTAAGCTAGCCTTGGGTCTAGTGTATAGAGAGAAAACTGTAGATATAAACTTGTCAGGAAAACCAAATTTATGTAGAGTGGCAAGCATAAAGGACCACCTGACCCTATCAAAAGCCTTCTCGGCGTCAGTCCCTAGTAAGACTAAAGGGATCCCCTTCTGTGTGGCATAATGAATTATATTAAGAAGTCTAGTGGTGTTATTCTTGCCTTCTCTCGCGGGTACAAACCCCACTTGTTTGGGATTGATCAAGTGGGAAAGGAGAGGATTGAGTCTGTTGGCCAGAAGTTTTGCCCACCATTTAAGATCCGTGTTAAGAAGGGAGATGGGCCGATAGCTTCCACATTCTGCACTATCCTTACCCTCTTTATGTAACAGGGTAATATGTGCTTCCAAAGCTTGCGGAGGTAGAGTAGAGCCCTCCAAAAGACTATTGCATACAGTAAGGAATTTGGGTAATAATATCTGTTTACATTTTTTATAGTAGCTAATGGGGAAGCCATCAGGTCCAGGACTTTTACCATTAGGTATTGATGAGAGAACTTTGGGCAATTCGTCTAGTGTAAAAGGCTGAATGAGAGTGTCTCTATCTGCGTCTGTGAGGGAGGGGAGATTTATATGTCGTAGAAATTGATCAGTGAGAGTGTGCAAGTCCAAAGGTTCGGGTAAGTTGTATAGCGATGTATAGTATTGCAAGAACTCCCTTGTTATATCTCCAATATCAGAAGATAGAGAACCTGAGGGAGTCTTGATCTCCTTGATAAAGGATTGTTCTACACGTTTTTTAAGAAGTTTGGACATGACTTTGGAACCTCTATCCCCGTGTGCATAAAATTTGAAAGAGCTACGCTGATAAATTTTAGCTGACTTAATATTAAGCAAATCCTTCAACTTCTTCCGTAAGTCACTCAAATCTCCCTGTATCTCAAGCGCTTGTGAGCGTTTACCAACTCTCTCAAGAGCAGAAATCTGTGAGCGTATGGAGTTGAGCTCTTTCTCCCTTTGTTTTTTGCAATAAGCACCAAGTGCAATAAGTTCACCTCTGATGAAGGCTTTGTGTGTTTCCCACACAATTGGCGTTGAGATATCAGGAGTTTAGTTTCTCTGAAAGAAGTCAACAAGATGGGCAGATAGGGAAGTTACATTGCGGGGATCATCTAAGAGAGTTTCATTCAAAGACCAAGTCCACGCCCTTGGGGGAAGGTTTTCCATGTTGAGGTTAAGAGAAATGGGGACAGTCGCCATGGACAGATGTCTACTAGAAATAAAAAGATAATCAATCCTATGGTGGCTTCCATGGGCATGGGAATAAAAGGAGTAATCTTTAGTTGTGGGGAAATGAAGTCGCCAGACATCTATCAGGTTTAGGTGTTGGAGGCAGCTCCTAATTCTTTTGAGGGAGAGAATGCGCAATAGGCGATCTAGCGGAGGACGTATCTAGCAGGGGATCTAGTGAAACATTAAAATCTCCCCCCACCACTAAAAGTCCCTCTGCAAATTCTTTAAATAAGTTTAAAGTTTTAATTAACCACTGAGGCTGTCCCTGATTTGCAGCATATAAATTAGCAAAGGAGATGGGTGAGCCAGCAAGAGTTCCCTTAATGAAAAGGAATCTACCTTCTGGGTCAGATTTAGACACTGAGTGGATGTAGGGTATGTTCTTTTTAAAGGCTATGCTAACCCCTTTAGAGGAGGAGGAAGGATGAGTGCTATGAAACCATGTTGTGTAATGGTAATGTGAGAGAGTGGGTAGCCTTAGGGATTTAAAGTGGGTTTCCTGCAAAAAATGACATCAGCCCTCTCCTTTTTCAGGAGTGCTAAAATTTGACTCCTTGAGACATCACACTATCCTGTGGAGGCTTCAGTATCTCAACGGGTACAAAAAACATCTCGAAAATTGAAAGATACAGGATTAAAACTGGTATCACAAAACAAAATGATATAACAAAACAAAACAAAAGCCTGGAGATAGGCAAAGTATGTACCATATTAACAGTACATTTCAGATCGACAAACCAAAATAGTAGGTTTTAGATAGTGCTATGCAATGGTAACATTCCAAATTACAGTAAAGCTAAGTATGCAGTGGTCTAACATTATAGAGCAATCTGGAGAGGGCGTGAACCCGCAGAGTGCATATAACAGGGTTATAAAAAAGTGGCAAAGCGTAACTGCTTATACAAGGAAACAAGAGCCTTAATATGAAAAAGGATATGGGGAACCGCTGGTACCCCCTGAAGTCCAGGGGTTCAAGTAGTGTCCATGGAGACTCTGCCAGGCGCCGCTTTTCCAGATCTTTTACGATTCTTGGCCATCTTGTGTGGATTGGCAGTTTCCCAGGGTGTGTGAGGAGGTAACGGTGGTAGATCGGCCAGATTTTGAACCGCAGCCCAGTCCGGAACTTCCAAGTCAGGGATTCCCAAGGCCACCAGTGCATCCTCCAGGTCCACATGTTTACAAATCATAAATCTTTTGCCTTCAATCATGAAGGAGAAGCAATATTGTTGCGCCGGAGGGCCTCAGTAAAGGGTTTCAGAATTTGGCGTTTGGATAACGTGGCTCTTGACAGATCTTGGTAGACAAAAACTCTCGATCCCTCCCACAAGAGGGAATCACAAAGTCTCGCATGTTTCAAGATGTCATCCCGGACCTTTGAGCTGAAAAGGCGGCAAATAACGTCACGTGGAGGTTCTTGAGGCTTAGGTTTGGCTCGCAGAGCCCTGTGAACCCTCTCCATGCTAATTTCGTCCCGATAGTTATATCCAAGTATTTGAGTGAAAATTTGCTTGATCGAGGTATACAAGGATTCGTCAGGAATCGATTCAGATACGCCCTTCAAGCACAAGTTATTACGGCGCCCTCTGTTATCTTGGTCCTCCAGCCAGTCTATGACCGAGTTCAGGTGGGCCTGACAGGCGAGAAAAGAGGACGTAGAGGCCTCAGCGTATTTGATGATATGGGTTTGAGTAGACTCCAGCTGCTCAACACTGTTGCCAATCTGGCGTACTTCTTGTTTGATGTCACTTAGCTCTTTGACGACCGGTTCTAGTGCCCTGTTTAGAACCTTGCTAATAAAGGATCTGGAAACGGGCAAGTCCCTGGTAGATGTGGTATCATCCATGTCACTGTCAGCATCCGCGACAGGCGCAGCCCGGGCCTTAGCAGACATTTCTTTCTCGTGTCTAGTAGTAGTAGAACGGTGATCTCTGACGCATGAGGGTTGAGACTTTTTAACGAAGTTATCCAGGCTAGTGGCTTTAGACTGTACAGTAACGTCTCTTGCTTTTTGTTGCCCAATTTTGACCATCATACAAGCAGCTAGGTCTGCGGGTAAGTAGAATCAGGTAGTTAGACCATGTGTAAGGTTATGGAGAGTTCATTGCTGAAGACAAAGCTTTTAGATATCGATCTGAGAGGAGTGACAAAGTTAATGCGACATAGGTACGGAGGTTTGTCCCACACACAAGAGATGCAAAACTCTGGGAAATAGGTCCTCCTCAAAAATTAAAGCCAGGCTCGTCCATATAGTAGTATGGTGATAGTAGCGATATGGTTCAAGATGGCACTGTGATGAGAAACTGCAGGGATATTCCAGTGCTATATAGGTGGAGTAAGGTGCAGGTGTGCGGGAGGCCACTTGTGTTTCCAGGTCTAACCTAGGCCCAAGGATCAAGGACCCAATCAGTGTTGGCACATGGGCTACAGCAACTGGCCCCCACCAGCCAGGTGCAGGGTGCTAGCAGGTAGGTAAGGTGGTGGCTTGTCAGATTCTGTCCCCCTCTCCCTCTCACCTCCAGGCTAGAGCCTCAGCACAGCCACAGGTGCACAGGATCCCACCTGTGAGTACTCCAGTGTGGTGTCGGGTAGCTGGGAAGGCCGCGTCCGCGAGCGGGGAGCTCGAAAATCGAGGCCGCGGCTCCTCTTCTCACGGTAGGCCGCAAGTCCAGAGGCCTGACAACGGTCGAGACAGAAGTGGCAGAGCAGCTCCCTCTGTGCACCAACCCCGGGATGAGGATAGAGGGCGCAAAGGAAGGGCGAGGGAAGCTCCGGTGAGTGCGTCGGGAGGGGGTATCTGATGCGCGGCCGCCGCGCCTATTGTAATCTAGGCCACGGCTTCACTCGCGACGCTAGGCCGCAAGTTTCCGGAGGCCTAATGAGGCCAGAGAGGGCTCAAACTGCGCGTGGCGGTGCGGGGGGAGGGATGCTCCTACCGGTGAGTTTTTAGCGTAGGTCAGCGGGACGGATGCCCCGGGCTGCACTTGGTGGAGTCAGGAGCTCTACAAGAATGCGTCCGCTCCGGTCCTCAGCTAGCCACCCCAACTTAGGTTTTTATCACATAACCTTATACATCTAAATCTGGAAAATAATAAAAACATATATATATAAAATTATATTACCTTTATTCAGATGAAAACCTGAATCCTCCATTCCTCTCTATAGGTTCTTTTAGAATCCTTCACTCCACCCCGTCCGTCCCATCAGACTGGCCTCTGTTTGACAGCAATTGAGCTGGAGGTCTTTAGATTTAGTGTGTTCATAGAATAACTCACCACATACACGGTATGCAGTCCTCGGGTAGACGAGGGGTCAGGAGATGTTGGATTCCCGGCCAACGCACCAATTGCTAGTAGAATTTATGTATTTGTCAATCAGATTCAAGCAGTCACCGGAATAAATTGAAATATTGCGGCCTTCTATTCTTGTTTTTTTGTTTTTTTTTTAAATCAAACCAATTTTTATTGATATTACAACATACATTATAAATCTCATGTACATCAACTCAATTCCAACAGTCAATACATTTTTGGTTTTGTACATCATATACAGTTGCATTTAACATAACTCCCCCTTCCCTCCATCCCAACTCCCCCCCCCCCCCCGCAGTACCTCCTCCTTTCCCTGACTCGTATAACCATTCTCTCTCCTGCCTCATACTTATTTATCAATAATCGCCTCCTGATCATTTCACCTTACGATGTTTCCTACCTCCCTGCCGTGCCATAATTGTGTACCCATTTTCCCCATTGCTTATCATGTTTGTGTGTTGCCCCACGTTTTAGATATATCCGATGTTCCAATGCCACCGTGTGATTAACGTATCCCACTAGTTCAGACACCTCCGGGGGATCCGTATTCAGCCAATATTTTGCTATTAATTTTCTAGCATGATACAAAACCTTTTTTATGGCCAGTAATTCAGCTCCATCTCCTCCTTCTTCCCCCATACAACCCAACACATAGATCTTAGGTTCTAACGGAAAATCTCTCCCAAATACCCTCGCTACCATGCCTCCAACCTCCTTCCAGTAATCATTCAGCTTCGGACAACCCCAGAACATATGCTTTATGTCTGCCCCTTCAAACGAACACCTGGGACACTCCTGCGTTGGTCTGAGCCTCATTTGCATTAACACCTTAGGCGTCCTATACACTCTATGTAGGAGAAAAAGTTGTGACCTCCTGTGTGCTACACTAATGGAAAGCATTTTGGGCGATTCCAGTATCTCCTCCCACTCATCATCAGTTATATTCCCCAGATCCTCTTCCCATTTGCATCTGATCTCCCCCATCGGATCTCCAAGGAATTTGGAAAGTAATGTACCATAGATCACAGAAATAATCCCTTTAGTGTCCTTTGCTCCCAATACCTGTTCCATCACTCCCATAGTAGAGCAGCTCAAGTCCACCAACCTACCCTGGGCCTGTGCCGCGTGACGCAGCTGAAGGTATTGATAAAACATCCGATGTGGGAGACCAAACTCCTCCTGTAGCTGTGAGAACAATTTGAGACTTCCCCCCTCATATACCTGGTATACATATCTGACCCCAGCTTGTTCCCAACTCCTGAAAACCATCCAAGGTATTGAATTCCCATAAGTAGGGATTGTCCCATAGAGGCATATAATTGGAGCACCCAGTAACTCCCAGTATTTTTTTGCATTCCCACCAGACCCTATGTATCAATAGCAAAGTCGGTTTCTCTTTCGCCTCCCTCCTCAGTTTATGAGACTCCATTGCCTCTAGTATATCCGTGCTCCGACTCAGTTTCCCACTAGAGTCCCACTCTTCCCTATTCTTCCAACCTTTAAAGTGTTGCGCTTGGGCTGCTAAATAATATATCCACGCATTTGGAATAGCTAATCCTCCCTTTTCTGTTGGTAATTGTAATTTTTCCAATTTAATCCTGGGGATCCCCCTTTTCCACACTAAGTCTCTAAACAAATTATGTATTCTCCTGAACCAGTATTTAGGCAACCACACTGGGGCATTATGCACCACATAAAGAACCTGAGGCATCAGAATCATTTTGATCAGGTTTGCTCTTCCTAGCGCTGAAAGTGGTAGCCCAAGCCATATTCTAGTCTTATCTTTTAGTTTGTCCAATAATGGTTTCACATTCAATGCAACAAAATCCTGCACCCTCACCGAGACCTTAATCCCCAGATATTTAAATTCCTTAACACAAGGTACAGCAATTCCCCCCACCACCAGTGGCACCTCCAATGGTTTGAGTGGCAGCAATGCCGATTTGCTCCAATTAATTTGCAACCCTGAAAATTTACCAAACCGTTCCAATACCGTCATTATCACCGGCAGTGACCGAACTATCTCTCCCAGGAATAGTAAAATATCATCCGCATATAATGCTATGCGTTCCTCCAGCTCCCCACATCGAAATCCTTCTATACCCGGATGTTGCCTTACCATATTTGCCAGAGGTTCGATCGCTAGAGCGAATAATAGCGGGGAAAGTGGACATCCCTGACGCGTCCCCCTCTCCAGTCTAAAGGAATCTGACATCCGCCCATTGGCTCTAATCCTAGCCACCGGTTCCTTATACAGCAATTTTACCCATGTTATAAAATTACTCCCAAAACCAAACCGCTCCAGAACAGCCCACAGGTACCCCCACTCCACACTGTCAAATGCCTTAGCCGCGTCTAAGGACAACACTGCTCTACACTGTGTATCTGCAGCCTCTGTCTGCAAATTCAAGAATAATCTTCTTAGATTAACCGCTGTAGATCTTGATGGCATAAATCCCGACTGATCCGGGCCCACTACCTTAGTCACCACTCTTGTCAGCCTATTAGCCAGAACCTTTGCCGAGATTTTTACATCACCGGACAGCAGGGATATTGGTCTATAAGAATCCGGCTGTGTTCGATCTTTCCCCTCTTTAGGAATGACTACTATTGCCGCTTCATACATAGTCTGCGGCAGTCGTCCCCTGGTAAAACTATCTTGGAACACCTCCAATAACTCTGGCAGAAGCTCCCCCCCATATGTTTTGTACAGCTCAGTAGGTATACCATCCATCCCTGGAGCCTTTTCATTTGCCATAGAACTCACTGCTTCCTGCAGTTCCTCCAAAGTAATTGGCTCCTCCAGCCACTCCTTCTCCTCCTCCCCTAAGGTAACCCACTCCATTTCCTCTAGATAGTCTGTCAGAAGATCTTCCGAATAATCTACCCTTGTGCGGTACAGCTCAGTATAAAAGGACTTCAACACACCCAGTATATTCCCTGTTTCTCCAACCAGTGTCCCCTCTTTGTCCTGCAATTGGTGGATGAACGCACCCTCCCGCTGAGGCCTAGCCATATTTGCCAACAATCTGCCCGTCATTTCCCCCTCCTCATAGTATTTTTGTTGCAAAAACAACCTTTTATTAGCTGCTTGTTCCAGCTGATGTTCCTTTAGCAGTTTTAGGGCTACCTTCCACTGGGCCATCGTTTCTGCTGTATTATTAGCTACATGGTTCTCCTCGGATAACGTCACCCTTTCCAGCAGATGTTCTCCCACCTGTCGTGATCTATTCTTTATGGTCGTGATTTCCCGAATATACACCCCCCTGATGTTTGCCTTCATAGCGTCCCATAAGATATCCATAGGAACCGTACCTTTATTAAACTCAAAGTACTCCTGCAAGCTCGCAGTTATTATCTCCTCCCCCACTAGTCGGATCCAAAACGGATTTAACCTCCAATGCAGTCTTAGCCCCCTATCTGTGGACTAGTTCGGACCTTCAATATCATTGAGGAGTGATCAGACAGTGACCTTGGCAAATATTCCACCCCTTCCACACACTCAATCCCTAACCCGTTACTAAACATCAAATCTATTCTAGACAACGATCCATAAGTAGATGACACACAAGAGTATTGCGTAGTAGATGGCCACTTTGCACGCCAAACATCCGTGTACCCAACCTCCATCATGTACTTCCCAAACTGCGTCAGAACAGCCTCTCCTACCCCCCCCCCGCCCCCCTTTTGGAAATTTATCACGTCTTATATCCATTACATTGTTGAAATCTCCCATAAGTATAGTCGGGACCATCGGCCAACTAGCCAGCCTTTCCAACACTTCTCTTATTGGAACCACCGAGTATGGGGGAGGTACATACAGTACCACAATTATACATTCCCAATTAAACAGTTTACAATGTACCCCTACATATCTGCCCTCTCCATCTCTAAAGGAAGCCAAACAGCAAAAAGGTACATCCCTATGAACCAGGAGACTAACCCCCCTTGAGTATGTGGAATGAAAGGAGTGAAAACTGTGTCTAATCCATACCCTATGTGCCTGCTGCACAGTATCAGCGGTAAGATGCGTTTCCTGTAGTCCCATCACTCCAGCAGACTGCCCTTTCAGGAAATCAAATATAGCTCGCCGTTTTGTTGCCTCTCCCATACCTCTCACATTCCAGGACAAAAGATTTACCCTACCCCCCATCTATCCATTTCTTTTATCTGACAGAGGCCATTACCCTTGAATCCAGTGCCAATCAGAGCGTAGTGCATTTCCAACTCCCTTTCCCTCCAAAACATGTTCCTCCCTCCACCCACCTCCCTAACCCCCCCCAACTTTCCATAAACTTACCCTCCAAAGAGGGCCCGGGCTGGCGAAGAAATCTCCACCAATGTGACTATTCAGCTTCCCATTCACACTGCAGAAACACATCTTTTCCCGCAATATAAACCTGAGAACCACAAACCTCCCGCCACCTTACTACCATAGACATATAGCATTTTAGTGACTCCAACAACTGATGCTTCACTTAAACTGACATCTCTGTCTTCCCTTCAGCATTATAAACATAGAGGCTGCAGCCCCACATTAGAACAGAAAATAAATGCAGAAAAACAGTCCCCTCTTCAACCATCCACCTGATGATCACACAGCAGCTTCCTCTCGATTCTGACGAAGGCGATCCTCGTGACTGTCCAGCCATCTTAACGCATCTTTTGAGTTCTCAAAGAATTGTACGGATCCCAGCGCCGCAACCCGAAGTTTCGCCGGGTACAACATGGAGTATTGAACACACAGATTCCTCAGTCGTCGTTTGATATCCAGAAATTGCATCCTTCTTTTCTGGACCTCTACAGAAAAATCTGGGTAAAATGACACTTTCACCCCATTCACCCGTATATCTTGCTTTTACCGAATAATTAAATCTCTGTCTTTATAATGAAGCAGCTTTACCAGCACAGGTCTTGGCGGCCGTCCAGGTGGACCCGGGCGAGTTTGTACTCTATGGGCTCTTTCCACCGCAAACAATGGTGTCAATGACTCCTTACCAAACACCTCCAGTAGCCATTTTTCGAAATAGGAATCCGGATTGGACCCTTCCACTTTTTCGGGTATTCCCACCATCCTCACGTTATTGCGACGTAGATGATTCTCCAGGTCATCCGTTTTAGATAACAGGTAAGTAACATCCACAGCTACCGCGTTTACATCCCTCCTCATGGGCAGCATTCTGTCTTCCACATCACTGACTCTACCTTCCACCGCTGTTGTACGCTCCGACACCTTCTGTAGATCGTGCCGTATTATGGAAATATCCTCCTTAATTCCGCCCACCTGGCAGGTGAGTTTAGCTAGCGTGGGCCCAGGCTTATTTGAACTGTGCGAGCCTCGATCCGGCCCTCCTCCTGAGCTGCCTGCAGCATCTTCTCCATTCTCCTCCTCCTCCTCTGATTCCATCTGTGCCCGCAGCGGTTCATATCTGGACCCGGAGCAGCCTGCCTGCTCTTTCCCTCCACCTGTCATCTCTCCTCCAGCATCTGCCTTCATGGGTGTCTTTCTGGCAAAGCGCTCCAGTCGGGATGCCGCCGCCCCTCTCAGGTCCCTGCTCTCTGCCATCATGCACATGTCGGCGCCATCTTGGAAGCCCAGCTCACCTTCCTCTGCCGCCTTAGACTTTCTTGAGCGGGTCATTACAGCCTCCAGATTCTGCAGAATCGTGTCACCAGGTTCTCCTCCTTCTCCCCTCTCTGCACAGGTATGTCTCCGTTAGGAGAGTTCAGCCTCAGGATGTGTATCAGGATATCGGCAGCGGGAGCTCCGGTTTCTGCGTCCGCTCACATATGCCGCTAAGCCACGCCCCCCCGCCTTCTATTCTTGTTAACGAGGAGACAAAACAACATCAGATTAAGTCATCTTTCAGCCTTTGTCTGCTGCTACTGTAAAGGATTTGCCAGACACAGCTTCTGTGTCGACGCCCGTGGTTAATCAGCCTGCATCTGTTCCTAGGTCTGCTAGAGTGACTCGATCTGCTACCACTCAGGCTGGTAGGCTGAGGAGTGGGAGAACCTATCACAGCCTGGCCAGACGGTTCTAGCTCCCGCCCTTGGTCTATTTATACTTTCATTTGCTGCTTGTCCTTTGCCTCTCTTGCTTCCTGGCTCTGCTGTTTCTGCTATTACCATTGACCTCTGCATCATATTGACCCTGGCGTGACTGACTATTCTCCTGCTCTGCTTTTGCTACCGCATACTCTCCTGGTTTGACTTGGCTCGTTCACTACTCCTGTTGCTCACGGTGTTGCCGTGGGCAACTGCCCCACTTCCCTTTGCTTCTGTGTACCCTTGTCTTGTGTTGTCTGTCGTGCACATATTGAGAGTAGGGACTGTCGCCCAGTTGTACGTCGTCGCCTAGGACGGGCCGTGCAAGTAGGCAGGGACTGAGTGGTGGGTAGATTAGGGCTCACCTGTCCTTCTCCCTACCCCGACATTACAGCTACCTTGCGTATCATGGTTTTTATGCATGGGATAAAATTATTTCTTATTCAGCCAAGTACAGACATACGATACCAGATACATCATTATAATTCTTCACACATCAGGTTTGCAGGTGCAAGAATATTCCTGTAAGATGGGGGAGGCATTCTCAAATGCATCTTTGCCCTCCTCCCATCTCACTCCCTGTCTTCTTCTTCCCTTGCGTTTCACATGACAACCAAGGTCAAAGATAACTAACTTTAATAACATGAAAACCTGTCTAAAAGGAACAATGACTTCCTTATTCATTACAAGAGAAACAAGATGGGGACTCCAGACAAGATGGCCGCTGCACGAAATTACACACATCATGTACAGAATAGAAAATGGAGACTGCCCACCACCCTCACACTTGATAGCATATTTAAATCTTTAGTCTATATCAGATCTAAATCAGCATAAATTTAAAATAAAACTTTTATAACATCCACATACCCACGGATCGTGACAATCCCCTTTTTGGAACATACTCTGCACATTTTGTGTCGCCATATTCTGAGAGCTATAATTATTTATTTTTTGTCCCGATTGAGCTGTGTAAGTGCTTATTTTTTGCGGGACAATCTGTAGCTCTCATTTCTACCATTTTTGGGTACAATCAACATTTTGATCAGTTCTTATTTTATTTGATCAAAAAACAGCAATTCTGCTATTGTTTTCTTTTTTAAAAATTATTTCTTTGTTTTTTTTAAGACGTTCACCGTGCGCTATAAATGACAAATTTACTTTAGGCCTCATGCACACGACCGTAGCTGTGTGCACGGCCCGTGATTGCGGCACGGACGGCCACAGAGTATCATCCACGGGCTGCCCGCAAATCACGGATCGTGCACACATTGATTTCAATGAGCCACGGTCGTGTGCATGGGCCCATAGAAATGAAGGTGTCCACAAGTCACCTGGTGATTTTCAGGTGAATTGCGGAGGCAAAAACACGTTCGTGTGTACGAGGCCTTAATCTGCAGGTTAATATGATTACGGCGATACCAAATGTATATCTTTTTTATGTTTTACAACGTTTGCTTCCGAGATCTCCTCTATGTCTGTGTTGTGGTCTATCTCGATGATATTTTGATCTTCTCTCCAGATCCGATGACACATAGGAGGCATGTCCGTCAAGTCCTGCCACGATTACGGGAGAATCGCCTGTACGCTAAGCTAGAGAAGTGCATTTTTGAAAATAATTCTCTGCCCTTCCTGGGCTACATCACCTCGAATCAAGGCCTCCAGATAGATCCTGAGAAAGTAAAGTTCGTCCTGGAATGGCCACATCCTCAGGGCCTGCGGTCCATACAGCGTTTTTTGGTATTCACTAACTTCTATCCCAAATTTTTTGTCACTAACGGCTCCCATCCCTACCCTTACCAAGAAAGGTATGAACGCCAAGGTGTGGACTCCAGAGGCAGAATTGGCATTTAATAGCCTCGAGAGTGCCTTCACTTCAGCCTTAATCCTCCATCATCTTGAGGTGTCTCGACAGTTCTCGTTAGAGGTGGACGCTTCTTCTGTTGGTGCAGGTGCACTTCTGTTCCAGAGAAGCCTCAAAGGATAGGCAGTAGTCTGTGGCTATTACTCGAGAATTTTTTCTCCTGCACAGTGCAATTACTCTATTGGGGATCGGGAGTTACTGGCTGTTAAGTTGGCTCTAGAGGAGTGGAGACATCTTCTAGAGGGCGCAGTTCACCCTATCCTGGTATACACCTACCACAACAATCTCACCTATCTCCAGTCGGCTCAATGGCTAAACCCCCGTCAAGCCAGGTGGTCGCTGTTCTTTACCCATTTCCAATTTGTGCTCCACTACCGTCCCGCTTACAAAAATGTGAGGGTCCTCTCCAGGTTGTTTGAAACAGGGGACACTGTGGAGACCCCTCAATGTATCACAGACCCGTCCTGCATTGTTGCTGCTAATCCCCTGCAAGTTAGAGACATCCCTCCGGGGAGGACTTTCGTTCGTCTAGCAGACAGGAGGAGAATCCTTCGCTGGGGACACCACTCCAAACTGGTTGGGTACGCTGCTGTTCGCAAGACTCGAGATCTGATATCTCGTCATTTCTGGTGGCCCACGCTGCCCAAAGATATTGCGGACTTTGTCTCTTCGTGCACTGTGTGTGCGTCTAACAAGGTTGCTCACTCCAAGCCTGCCGGTCTGCTCCAACCTCTGCCGGTACCCAACGCTCCCTGGCAGCATATTGCAATGGACCTCCTCACAGATCTTCCTCCCTCAGCAGGATGCAATACGGTCTGGGTGGTGGTGGACCAGTTCTCGAAGATGGCACATTTTATTCCGCTGACCAGCCTACCTCCTGATCCTCGACTGGCAAATCTCTTCATTCAGCACATCTTCCACTTGCATGGCTTGCCTCTCCATATCGTGTCTGATCGGGGGGTTCAATTCACCTCAAAATTCTGGAGAGCCCTCTGTAAACTCCTGGATGTGAAATTTGACTTTTCCTCGGCCTATCATCCCCAGTCCAATGGTGCAGTCGAGAGGATTAACCAAATCATGGAGAATTATCTTCGTCACTTCATCTCCATGCAGCATGATGACTGGGTACAGCTTCTTCCATGGGCCGAGTTCTCATATAACAACCACACAAGTGAGTCCACTGCTTCCACACCATTCTACATTGTCTACGGCCAACATCCACGAATCCCTCTTCCTGTTCCGGCTACATCTCAGGTACCCGCAGCTGACTCTGCATTTGGGGACTTTCTACATAACTAGCAGCAGACCCGTTCCTCTATTCTGCTGGCAGTCGATCGCATGAAGCGCAAATCGGATACAAGAAGAAGAAAGCCGCCTCAGTTTCTTGTGGGTACCAAAGTCTGGCTGTCCTCAAGGAATATTCGCCTGAAGGTTCCCTTGTACATATTTGTTCCAAGGTACCTCGGACCTTTTGAGATCCTGCAACAGATCAACCCTGTCTCCTATAAGCTTCGGTAGCCTCCTACCCTCAGAATCCCCAACTCCTTTCATGTATCCCTCCTGAAACCTGTGGTTCTAAAACACTACAGTAAGACTGCTAGTTCTGCAGTTGCTCCCAGCGGTTCTTCTGATGTGTTCGAAGTAAAAGTGATCCTGGTAGGAGGAAGGACTTTTTATTTAGTGGATTTTAGAGGGTTTGGTCCTGAGGACAGGTCCTGGGAGCCAGAAGAGAACCTTAATGCCCCTACCTCATTAAGAAATTCCTCTCACGCTCTGGACCCAAGAAGCGGGGGCGTAAGGGGGGGGTACTGTAACAGCCGCGGCCCGTCGTTCCCACTCACCACTCGATGGCCGCCACCGCAGACTCCCCAGTTCTGGCCGGCATCTCCTTCCTAGGAGACACCAGCCCTCACTTCCGCACACATAAAAAATAATATAAATCAGCCCTAATCACCCTGGACTATAAAAAGGACTCTGCCCTTTCAGTCCTTGCCTGAGCGTTGTTGTGTATTCCCATGTTAGTCTTGCAAATGGTCCCTTAGTCGTATCGTGTTCCCAGTGTTCCCGTCCCCTGCTACCTGTATCTCGTGCTGTGTTTGTTCATGTGCCCTTTCTAGTGTTGGAGTCATGTTGAGCCATCTCATACACCTGCTGTCATACACCACGTCAGGTGTCATCTGCCATGCCTGGTATCACCTGCCACATTTGGCGTCATCTACCGTCAAAGTTCCATCTGTGCCTAAGCCTCTGCTACTGTCTGGACTATTACAGGTACCCTTGTGCGTTGACTTTGTATAGACTTGGTACACTATTGTTTAGCCAGCTACTACTCTGTGACGGCGGTGCGGCCTAGTGGGTCCACATACCCATGGATCGTGACAATCCCCTTTTTGGAACATACTCTGCACATTTTGTGTCGCCATATTCTGAGAGCTATAATAATAATTTTTTTGTACTGAGCTGTGTAAGTGCTTATTTTTTGCGGGACAATCTGTAGCTTTCATTTCTACAATTTTTGGGTACGATCAACATTTTGATCAGTTCTTATTTTATTTGATCAAAAAAACAGCAATTCTGCTATTGTTTTCTTTTTTTATTATTTCTCAGTTTTTTTGACGACGTTCACCGTGCGCTATAAATTACATATTTACTTTAGGCCTCATGCACATGACCGTAGCTGTGTGCACAGCCTGTGATTGCGGCACGGACGGCCGCAGAGTGTCATCCGCGGGCTGCCCGCAAATCACGGATCGTGCACAAATTGATTTCAATGAGCCACGGTCGTGTGCATGGGCCCATAGCAATGAAGTTGTCCACAATTCACCTGCAGATATTCAGGTGAATTGCGGAGGCAAAAATACATTTGTGTGTACGAGGCCTTATTCTGCAGGTTAATATGATTACGGCGATACCAAATGCATATCTTTTTTATGTTTTACAGCGTTTGCACAATAAAATCTCTTTTGTTTTTTAAAAAATCATTTATTTTTTGTGTTTGTGTTTTTGTGTTTGTGTTCTTCTAAGAGCCATTAAGTTTTTCATTTTTTCATCAAGTAAGCTATGTGAGGGTTTGTTTTTTGCGGAACAAAGTGTAGTTTTTATTGGTACCATTTTGGGGTACATGGGACTTTTAGAACCCTTTTTATTCCATTTATTCTGGTATTGCTTTTTTATTATTCTTTTACGGCGTTCACCGTGCGGGATAAGTAACATAATATTTTTATAGTTCAGGCCGTTACGGATGCGGTGATATCAATTATGTATAGTTCATTCTATTTCTTTTTTTTTTCTAATAATTAAGGACTTTATAAGTGAAAAAGGCAATTTTTTATTTTATTACTTGAAGCTTTTATTTTTGTACGACTTTTTTTTGTAACTTTTTTTAACTTGTGCTTCCGTGCGACCTTCGTGGTTTTCACGCACCCATTGACTTCAATGGGTGCGTGATGCGCAAAAAACGCAGAAATATAGAACATGTCGTGAGTTTTACGCAGCGGACTCACGCTGCGCAAAACTCACGGACTGTCTGCACTGCCCCATAGCCTAATATAGGTGCGTACGACACGCGTGAAAAGCACGCGCGTTGCACGCGCGTATATTACGCTCGTCTAAATGATGCCTCAGGGTCAGTTCACACGTTGCGTAAATACTTCAGATTTTTCGCACCAAATACAGTAGCAGCAAAGTGGATGAGATAGAACAAATCTCATCCACACGCTGCGTAAATATTGAGCGGAAAAAAAACTCTCCTGGGATGACGCGTCATCCCTTGTGACCACTGCTGCAGTCAATCACAGGCTGCAGAGGTCTCCTGGCAGCTAAGTGCTGCAGTTTTCCGCATTGGACATTCCAGGCGAAAAACTACACCACAGTTTGGTGCGGTTTTTCACCCGGAAATTTCCTGTGGCGCACAGGGCGGATACGCTGCGTGCTTTTATGCAGCGTATCCGCCCTGTGTGAACTCAGCCTAAGGCCTTATTCACACGAACGTGTTTAACGTCCGTGATTTTCACGAGCGTCGCATGGACCTATGTTAGTCAATGGGGCCGTTCAGACATTCCGTGATTTTCACGCAGTGTGTGTCCGCTGCGTAAAACTCACTACATGTCCTATACTTGGGCGATTTTCATGCACCACGCACCCATTGAAGTCAATGGGTGCGTGAAAATCACGCGCAGCACGCGGAAGCACTTCCGTGTGTCGCGCGTGATTCGAGAAACAGTAGATCAAGAAATTAAGGGAAAAATAAAACCACTTCCTTCATTTCTTTTTCTAAACATCAAAACCGCATGTCATATGGATGGCATATGCGTGAAAATCACGCAGCCACGCAACAAACACTTATGTCACACGGAACTGCAATGCGCACAAAACGCAGCATTTTTTGCACGCGCAAAACGCACACGTTCGTGTGAATAAGGCCTTAGGGTATGTTCCCACACACAGGATACGCTGCAGATTTTCTGCAACAGAAAATCTGCAGCAGAATCTCAAGAAAAACGCTGGTAAAACTGTCACAAAAATCCACACTAAATAGTGTATTTTTCCTGCTCATATTGCTGCGGAAATGCTGCGGTTTTTCTTTCGCATCAGTTTTAACTGCGGATTTAGTGTTAAACATTGGTTATAGCAAAGTATATGTGCACCTGCGGATTTCCAGTGGTTTTTACTGCGTTTCCGCTGCGTAAATGCTGTAAAAACCGCAACAAAACAAATGTTGCAAAATTTATGCTCCTCTTTGAAGTCTATGGGCCAAACACGCAGGATCGTCGCACAGAACCCGCAGCGTAAATTGACATGCTGCGGAATTGAAAGTCGTACCGCAGAACATTTTCCACACAACTTTTCTGCTAATTCTGTTGTGGAAATTCCGCAGCGTTTACGCTACGTGGGAACCCAACCTTAGTTTTTTGCAGGCAGAAAATCTGCCTCAAAATTCCGTTTCGGATTTTGAGGCACTGTGTCATAATCCCGGTGTGGGTGTCCCGTGCCGGCTACAGCAGGTGGACTGTTTAAGGACCGTTCAACCCCTTAGATGCTGCGTTTAATGGCAACTGCGGCATCTTAGTGGTTTCAGAGAAAGGGGGCTCCCTCTATCACCACATTGGCACACCCACAATGCGATCAAGTGGTGCTGATGGTTTTGATGGCACCCAGGGTCCAAACAAAGGTCTGCCATAAGTGTATGCCTTTTAGGCCCTGTATTGCGGTGTATTATAAAAGCAATCAAACGCATTGTAAAGTTTTATAGTGAGACTAAAAATAGAGTAAAAAATAGCTTAATAAAGTTAGTAATAAATAAATAAAAAATCCTAAGTAAAAAAAACACTTTATCTTCTTAAAAAATCCGTTATTAAACAACAAAAACTATAAAACAAAATACACATAATTGGTAACGCCTCGCCCGTAATGGCCGGATCTATAAAACTATTATGTTATTTAACTCTAAAGGTAAACGCTGTAAAAAGTAAGAAAAAAAAGAATGCCAGAATTGCTGTTTTCTGTTCATCCTGACTCTGAAAAAATGCAATAAAAAGCCCTCATACAGCTACGTTGGCAGAAAAACAAGTTCTAGCTCTTAGAATATGGCAACACAAAAACAAATACTTTTTTTTTTTTTAAATAATTAAGATGCAAAGAATAGACACATTTTTTTTTTGTTTTTAATTACTACCAAAAAAGCTAATAAAAGTTCATTAATAAATTATAAGTACCACAAAAGGGTTGTAAAGAATACATCTTGTCCTGCAAAAAACAAGCCCTCACATGGCTATTGAAAAATAAAAAAAGTTATGGAAATGTGACGATCAAAAAAACGGAAAAAAATTGCTGTGTCATTAATGCCCAAAATAGACTAGTCCCTAAAAGGTTAATTGATCACCTGTTTAACATTTCAGATTTTTTTCTTTTTGATTGGCACGTATTCAAAGATCCAGCTAATAAAATATAAGTAGAAATGATACCTGCTGATCGTTCCCCTGTTTACACAAGGCAATTAAACCCCTTTAACACTTTATCCAGTGTAAAACCCCCTTAACACTTACAGATTTCGCCTCCAGATAGATGGATGTCACAATATTTTCAGGATGTTTTGTTATGGTGGGAACAATTTTTAAAGAAAAAAAACATGTCAATTGTCAAGGGCCCTGTGGAATAAATCTGTCACAGGGCCAGCAGAGGGTAGTGTGAACCCACTTTGTCAACAAGGGATTTGGCATAGGGCTAAAGCAGGGAGCGGAATCTAAGGGAACACCTGGTATTCACCCTTTAACCCCCATACAGGGATCTGACTTTGCTGCAAGGGAACCCTTGGTCGCTACCCCCAGAGTAGTCTCCCTTGGTGATCGCCAATGTAAACAGGCATAGTGCAAACTCAATGGACAATATGCAGAGTCAGGTATAGCAAAGGTCAAGGCTGACAGCACGGGTCACTAAAAAAATTCAGGGCAGGCGACGGAGGTTCGTCACAGGTGACTAGCAAGAGGTCAGGCCAGGCGACAGTCAAGGGTGGTCAAAAGGTATAGACAGGTCAATCACAGAAAATCCAAAAATGATATAGCAAATACTATCACTAGACTAGCTAGGAAGAACCTAAATTCAGGCAAGGAACACAGGAAAGGGAGGACCCTTTATACAAAGGGAAAGCTTAGATAATTTGGCAATAGGACCTAGAGCAGAGCGTCGGCGGCTTTGGAGACTGCCAGACGCTGACATGAGAGGAGAGGAGCAACACCGGCCATGAGGGAGAAGACGCTGGGACCGGATAAATATGGAACGGTGGTAGGGAGCGGCGGCCATTACATCCATAATAGCAAAACAAATACCTAAATTTCTCCATACTGGGTTTTTTATGCTACGATACTAACAATAATGATGTTTGGGTAAAAAAAAATTTCTAGGCTAAATAATGATGGGATCTGATTGATTACTGATACAATCCCAGCATAAACAGGGTTAGACCAGGTGCAGAATAGGGATAAGTATGTGGGGAAATAAAGCTCATGCTTATAAAGCTGGTCATATACATTAGATGAATGTCAGCCAAACCCCCTGATTTCAGCAGAATTGCCGATGATCTAATGTGTATGGGGTAGCCCGGCAGTCCCCTAATGTCTACCATCATGGGGAAAGAAGGATTGGGCATCTTGCCTGCTACCCCTTAGCCCTATTCAGATGACAGGGAAACTCAGCTGTGCGATGGCTGTTTTTTTGTAACGGCCGTCACACAGCTGCATTAAAATCAATCCATGTCTATGGGGCTAATTCACCCGGCCATTCTTCATGGCCGATTTAACATTCGGTCGTGCGAATTAAGCCTAAGTGGTAAGCTTATCTCTCTCTTTACTAATATGAACAAACTTTTCCAGCTAATAAAATATAAGTAGAAATGATACTTGTGAGGATTCTATGAATGTTTATTAGAACCAGATTGCTATCTATAGTTCACCACTAGGGGTGGAGAAAACATGACGTCATAGAAGGGAAAACGAAACTTAGAAGAGCAACCAGGCAAAGCAGAGTAACCACAGGATTGTATTCAGCTGAATCCAGAGCAGGAAACATTCAGAGAACTACACTGTCACATCCGAGAGAAATCAACAGAGGTAAGAAAGGCAGGAACTGCTGGCAGAAGGATTAATATATTATGAAGTAAATAGAAGAATAAGGCTGAACTTTAATCCCTGTTACCTTAGTGAATACCCCTGATTATCATCATTAAGTTTAGATCATAGTATCTCACTTAAAATGTACCTAACTTTTGAGGTGATATTTCAGAATAAGCTGTCATATGTGTGTATATGAGGCCTAACAATATTTCTGGCCATTATATGACTTGTATTCTGCATTTTTTAGTAGTTTTCTCCCCTGCATGCTCTATTTCTAATTCTCAGTTCCCTCTGAACTAGTGGGTGGAGCTTAAGAGCGATCCTATATACACTGCACACATAGAAAAGGATAACCCTGCCTATCTCTATCACATATATCACTCTATCACATATATTTAGACATATATACACTACACACATAGAAAAGGATAATCCTGCCTATCTCTATCACATATATTTAGAAGCTGTAGCAACATGGAGGGGATTATACAGCAGTAATGAGCAGTGTAGCTGAGAATCCAGCACTGGGGTGACATACAACACTTACCAGTAAGCTGCAGCGGCTGTCTGTGTCTCTTTCACTCTGCTCCCTCCTCCATAGACTTTTATGGACAGCATGTCTGTGTCTGACTCACTCTGCTCCCTCCTTCTGCTCCCCCTCCCCACAGACTTCTATGGGAACTGTGTATGCGTCTTTCTCTTCTGCTCCCTCATCCTGATTGATCCGCCCTTCCCTCTCCATAGACTTCTATTGTCAGACAGAGAGGAGACACCCCCCCCCCCACTTTCTGTAGTCCTTTATTTCTGCTCTGTAACTAGGGACGAATGTTGCTTGGCAACAGGGGTTGGACAGCAGATTACAGGAAGGGAGACACCTAGTGGCAGTAGCTTCACACAGAATTTGCATGGATAAAACAACAACATTTTAATAGTAAGTAAATTAAAAAGTTGATCTATATATCAGATATACTATTAAGATTAGCTTGAAGGGAACCTTTCACCAGCATTTCACCTATTGAACTTTACTTATTCTTCACTGGCCGCTGCTATCAAAAGTTCATTACCGTTATCCCCTCTTCTAAACTCCTCCTCCGACTGTAAATAACGGTCTGCAAACACTTCGCGCTTTTTATCGTAATAATCCGGTGTCCCGTTGTACGCTCACACCAGAAGAGGACATCAATGCACAAGCGCAGGATTTTGTGTGCTGGGGTAGGTGAGGAGCTGTCAATCAAAAGTAAAGAGGCGGGGTAAACTCGGAAAGACTTGAGGAATGAAGATATGACACTTTTCAAACGAAGATTTGACTCTTTTTAAATGAAGATATGACTCTTATGCTCATTAGCATACGGTGTGGGAACGCTAAAAAACTGAATACTAAAGCTACAGAGCCGACTAAGAAGACAATTATAGGCGATATAGAAATGATTTTTCACCCACTACCACCAGGTATTGCAGGTTTAATACGTGAAATGCTGGTGACAGGTTCCCTTTAAGTTGAAACGTTAGTGTCCATTTAAAGACTAAAAATACCTTCTACACATCAGAAAGTAATTCAACCTTGTCGACCAATGATGCCCCTCCAGTCTATTTAGCCACTTGAATGTGTGTCCTAATAAACACACAATCTAAGACCCGAAACAGAAAGAAATATTATACCGCTCTGACGATTTAAAAATAGCAACCTAGTGTAACATCCTTAGAAAATATCCTTTTTCCCAGCACATACACAAATCGGAAATAAAGTCCAAAAAGGATGCAAAAAGTGGACAACTTCCCCTGAGTCCTGTAGTTATATGGAGGCTAATCCAGATTTTCCAAGGTTGTTTGCCACTACTCGTAGATCAAACAGGTTACGGATTTTATATTTCTAGATGAAAAAGAAAAATATAGTGCAACACTGTTTGTAGATTTATCAAAGTACAAATTTTATTTCTATACTCACAAGGATAAGTATATTTCAAACATATAATAAAATGTTTTAAAAGCGCGGCACGCCAAACAAATCCAGCCCGACCCTGGGACTTTGGCTCTGCCTGGGACTTGGGCTCTCGGGTTGCCCCTGACATCACTAGCCGTATATGGAAGGTGATGTCAGGGGCTTCCCCAGAGCTGGAGTACCGGAGCAGAGCCTTTACTAGCGCTCTGCCTGGGACTTCAGCTCTGCTCCAGACAGCACTATCCATATATGGACAGTGATGTCAGGAGCAGAGCAGGAGTTCCAGGCAGAGTGCTAGTACTGCTCTGCCCGGGACTATGGCTCTGGGGTTGCCCCTGACAACACTGTCCATATATGGACAGTGACGTCAGGTGTTTCTCCTGAAGCAGAATCCTCAGCCAGAGCAATGCTCTGGCTGGGGATTCCACTCCTAGAGGGAACCCCAAAGGCGCTACCTACAGGGAGGGAGGCTGTGTGGTACTACCAGGGAGGGTGGCTGTGTGGCACTACCAGGGAGGGGGGCTATGTGGCACTACCTGGGAGGACGGGGCTGTGTGGCACTACCTTGGAGGTGGGGGCTGTGTGGCACTACCTGGGAGGTGGGGGCTGTGTGGCGCTACCTGCGTGGTGGGGTCTGTGTGGCGCTACCTGGGAGGTGGGGGCTGTGTGGCGCTACCTGGGAGGGAGGGTCTGTGTGGCACTACCTGGGAAGGGGAGATGTGTGGCACTACATTTTGGGGGTACAAACTTCGAAATGGGGGCATAAACAGGGCCTAACGTCTATATGGCGGGCACAAAGTGGCGTTTTCTGCCATTTTACTGCCGCCGTGAGTTGCCCTGCAAAGGGGCCTACTAAGTCGGTGTTGCCCAAGGGCCCACATACATCTGGGGCTGGCCCTGATTACACCATCCGATTTTGGCTGTTGCAGCGAGCGCTGATCAACGAGACAGCTCGTTGATCGGCGCTCGTTTACTCCTGTCACAAGGAGCTATGTATGGGGACGAGTGGTTGTTACTCCGATCGCTCATCCCCATACATTATCGTCCCCATACATTATTGCACAAGGAGATGTGCTCCCGACAACGATAATATTTAACTTTTTTAAAACGATGCAATCAGTCGATGAATGAGTGTTTGCTCGTTCATCTGCTGATTGCTGCCCTGTTTACACAGGGCAATTATCGGCAACGAGCAAACGAGCATTCGATGAACGATCGTTTGCCCTATAATTGGCCAGTATAAAACCCTCGTTAGTCACTAGAGAGCCCGCAATCACCGAGCTATTGCCTTTACCAGTAGCTCAATCAGCGCTCCACTTTGACCCACACAGGCCTCTGTACCCTGCCTGTTCTCCTTAGTTTCGCCGATAACCTAGGCAAAGTATACCAACATAGAGTCCCGTAGAATACAGATTGCAACCACAAAAAGCCTCCCTACCTTCCACTATCTTACCTCCACCCTCTTTGAATGAGCTAGGTCCCAAGCTTCTGGTGATAATTGGGGTCAGAGATGGATTCACCCTCAGCCCAGAGCTGGTTGTCGTGGCCACCAATACACGCAATGTTACACCGACTAGCTAATTTTTGTTTTTAAGTAATATATCCATTTGAAGTAACATTTAACAAACAGTTTGAGCAAAGCTGTATTTTAACATGTTTTCCAAATGTTTTATGCATCATATGAATTTAGAAATGACAACAATTCATGTAACCCTTCACCTTTAACCCCTTCCCGACATTTGAAGTATCCATACGCCAAAGTCGGGTAGGGGAAGTATGGAACGGGCTCACGGAGTGAACCCGCTCCATATGATGCCGGCGTCGGCTGCATGTTACAGCCTACACTTCAGAGTAACTCGTTAAATGCCGACTGCAGCATTTAAATTGTTTGAAAGAGGGGGCAACCCCCTCTAACAGCTCATCGCGCATTTGATTCTTACAGCTCATCGCGCATTTGATTCTGCAGCAGCATCGGCGTTTGCAGGTAAGTCGATGTAGCTACTTACCTGCAAACGCTGATGCTGCTGCAGAATCAACTATAGCCTCTGGTGCCGATGTGTCCTCGCTCGTCCGACACGATGCAGGACCTGGGGCATAAAGTGACGTCACAGCGTGATCTCTCGAGAACACGCCGTGTGTCTGTGCACTGCCAGAAGCTGGGTGTTAACGAAGAGAAGTGGATGATGCTGATTCGTCAGCATCATACACTTCTATTCACAACGCCCAGCTAGTAAAAGAAGTAAAAACGCCCAGATGTACATACACAATACACGCCCAGTTGTACTTTAACTTTAAACACGCCCAGTTGTACTTTAGAAAGCCTCATTTGCATAAATATAAAAATGGTCGAAACTTGGCCAAAAATGCTTGTTTTTAAAAAAAACAAAAAACGTTACTCTTATCTACATTGCAGCGCCGATCTGCTGCAATAGGAGATAGGGGTTTCAAAAAATATGGTGACAGAGCCTCTTTAACCCGCACGGTGAACGCCGTAAAGAAAGAAAATTGTAAATGCCAGAATCTCTATTTTTTGGTCACCTCATCTCCCAAAAAAAATGAAATACAAAGTGATCAAAACGTTGCAGGTACCCAAAATGGTATCATTAAAAACGACAGCTTATCCCGCAAAAAATAAGCCCTCATACCACTTAATCGACGTAAAAATAAAAAAGTTAGGTTTTTACTTGTAAAAGTAGTAAAATATAGAAAAAACTATATATATTTGGTATCGCCGTAATTGTATTGACCCACAGAATAAAGTTAACATGTTGTTTTAATTGCAAAGTGAATTCCGTAAAAACGAAGCGCAAAAAGCAATAGAGGAATAGCTGTTTTTTTAATTTTCTACCCCACAAAGAATTTTGTTCCCGTTTCCTAGTACATTATATGGCACTATAAAGGGTGCAACAAAAAAATACAACTCGTCCCGCAAAAATTAAGACCTCATAGGGCTATATCGATGGAAAAATAAAAAAGTTATGGCTTTTGAAAGGTGGGGAGGAAAACACGAAAATGAAAATCTGAACAAGGGCTACGGCGGGAAGGGGTTAACCTTACACCCTGTCTTTTCGCGTTTTTTTTTCTCTCTTAAAATGGAAGTGCTTTTAAAGTTTCCTTATGTGCAATGCGTGAGGAAGAAGCCAGAACGGTTCCAAAATGCGGAGCACTATTTTACACAATGAATTTTACTTTATAGTAATACCATTAGGTTACAGTTATTCATTTGTAGGTCTCCCTTTTTTTGCTTTTTAATTTTGATTATTTTAAGGCTGGACATACATCCTGTGACGTTCCGTGTCTTTGCTCAGCCAGCACTTCCGGCTGAAGAAAGGCACGGTGCGTCATCAACTACATTTACAGGCAGTGGGCCGGGCAGATGTTTCATGAGCTCTTCAGAGCTCCGCCACCTCTGGTCCCGCCGCCTGTAAACAAAAGTTGATGACGCGCCGTGTCTCTACACAGCCGGAAGTGCTGGCTGAGCTAAGACACGGAACGTCATTAATCATAGTACTCGCCCCCTCCTCCTCCTGTCTGGTCATCAACACCTCTTCCTTCACTCTTGGAGCTCCTGCAATGCCTGTAAAAGCTAGTTGATGACGCGCCTTGCCTCTGTTCAGATGGAAGTGCTGGCAAATCAAAGACACGGAGCGTCGTCTCTCCTAGTACACGCCCCCTGCTCCTTCTACTCAGATGTAGAAGGAGGAGGGGGCGGCGTTATTATTCCTCAATCTCCACGCTTGAGGAATGTAACCGATGTCTCCCGATGGTTACATAAAGGCAGGGCTGATTGGGTTACATGACCCCCATCATCCCTGTATGTGACCCCCATCATCCCTGTATGTGAACCCCATCATCCCTGTTTATTACCCTCAACATCCCTGTGTATTAGCCTCAACATCCCTGTGGGGGTTATACACAGGGATGTAGGAGGTTATACACAGGGATGATGGTGGTTATACACAGGGATGTTGGGGGTAATTTACAGTCATGATGGCGGTTATATACAGGCATGTTGGTGTAATACATAGGGATGATGGCAGTTATATGCATGGATGGTGGGGGTTATATACAGGGATGATGGGGTTTATATATAGGGATGATGGAGTTATATCATTCCTGTGTATTACCCCATCATCGATACATATACCCTGTGTGTTCCCTGTGTAATACCTCATCAACCCTGTGTATTACCCCCAACAACCCTGTGTATTACCCCCACATCCCTGTATATAACCCCCATCCCCCCTGTGTGATTATTACTGAGTGTGTGTGACAGTGCAGGGAGCTGGGTGACTGTAATTAGAGCAGGGAATGACCTCGTGTGGCAGTATGCAAATAGCAAAGATGCTGTGGAGGGAGGAAGGGGGGATGTAAGCAGTCTCCTCAGGTACAGCAAGGGATCATGGGTATGGTGGGTTACAAGACAGGAAACAGCCAGGACCAGAATCAAGGGATGTAAACAAAAAGAAAGAGCAACAGTGACAATTGAGATCAAACAGAAACTGGTTAGAAAGTATGTTGGGGGTATTAGGGAAGGCAAATCAAGGCAGGGGGACACTTTTTAGAAAATACTTTTTTACTGGCCAACCCCTTTAAATAACCCCCAAGTCTTTTGGGTCTTCATAAGGCTGTGTTATGCAGACATTTTTTTTTTAACATTTTTCAATTGATTTGTTACATTACATAACCTTTGTTGATGTATTTTACAGCATCTAAAATAAAAAATTAAGCAACGGTTATGTGTGTCCTACAAACAAACCCTGTGTAGTGTGACACTGCAGTCATACTCCCTTTCCTTCTGTTCTCTACTTTTTGCTAACTTACATTTGGTTGATTGGCAATAAGTAGGGGACATATGGAAAGGAGTATGGTTGCAGGATCAAACTACTCAGGACTTATTTTTAGTTTTTTACCATGGATACATATAGTTGTGTATAGGAATTGTAAAAACAACACAGTAATGTATTTTTTTTCAATCAAGACAATTTGCAAAGTTTCTCCATTTTTTATTTTAGATGCTTTGGAGAAATAAAAACTTTGATTGCAAAGGTGGATAAAGTATTTAAAGTATTTTTCTGTTTTAAAAAGCCAGTGGCAGCCATTTCTAGGGGAGCTTACTGCGTACAGATTTATACAGCTCCCATTCAATAACCCCAACTCCATAATAAACCTGTCTGCTGTACACTCCGAGGCTCCCCTTGTGATGGCTGCTGCAAGCAACCAGAATTCTATCATGTAAGTTCTATGGGGAAACTTAAAGTGTCTAGGCCAGTTTTCTGGTATAGAATTAGTCACAAACAGCCGAAAAAAATCGGCACTTAGTGTAAACGGGCATGGCCACCAGCAACCCTGCCGTAATTACTATAATTCACGCCACAAACTTGTGTTAATTATAGCAAAAGTCTGAATGCCGTAACTTTAAATCAATGGCGCACAGACAGCTGAAGACGCCACAATGTTATTAAGAGGCATGCGCCTCTAAATAATTTTGTTGCATCTTATTGCAACTTGTTTAGAAAGACTGGCATATGAAACGCCAATCTTAATAAATCTATCCCTATGACTGCATGGAAGAAAAACAGGTGATTTGTACATGTAATGACTTGAGTAATATACGAATTGTAGGGGATCTTTGTAGTGTATATGGCAATATTGTTATACATTTGTATTGTTCATGAGCAAATTATATAAGAATATGATAAATATCTCTACTCTTGTTTCATTTTTAGGTCTGTTCTTCAACCTCTACCGAACTCTAGCGATTTATTATATACAGCTATCCGTTATCGGGCTCACATCATTGTTCTTATTCTGAATACATTAATCTCATTCTACTGAGCATGGATCATCCAGCACCTCTACTAGTTCCAATTTTGGATAAATTACGCCTTTTTATGCATTTACCAACAGACCCACAAAACCCAAATAGAAGGTTTCTACAATGTCCAGCAACAGGACATGTCTATTGCATGTCAACAGGCAGCTTATATTGGAAGATGCCTTCTAACATTTCATCTTTAAATCAAAGAAATAATTCAAGTTTACTTCCCAGCAGCCCCGCACTATGCACATCAAACACATTTCCTTTAAATACAAAGAACACAGATAAACTTGTACAAGATAATGATGCTTCAACAACTCTAAGTATTGAGAACAACAGGAATAAAGCTTGCATGGCCAAGTCTGAAGCATTTACTCAAGCCAATTCACCTGTACAAGGTGCAAACAGTTCTATGTGTCTTCAAAGTAATTCTGTTCCAATCACGAAAAAAAAAGTGAGGAAACGTAGCAGAAAAACAAAAGATCAATCTGTTCCTTTACTGGAAAATCCTGGTGCAATTTCTAAGAAACCTGCTTCAAGAAAAAAGAACAAATCTACTGTGCTCCCCCAGCCAAACTCTACCAGCTCATTCATAAACAATCCTTCTTCAAGCTACAAGAAGCCAGCTTCAATAGCCCAGACCACAAGCCGAAGTAAAGCCATCATTCATGCCGATGACCATCTCTCTAAAAAAAATAAGAGGCAATCGTACACATACTACACATTCTACCTGACTGACATTATCAAAGTAATACAACCTATGCAAATACATTTTGAACACCTTTTATTTCCTCAGAATGTGTCTCCCCAAATAAATCTACCTAAATTTTCCAGAAAGCACGCAGAAGAAAATACTGAAAATATTGAGGAATGTTCTTTGTCTAATTCCAAGGATAAATGTTCCCCAAAATGTAGAGAAAAAACATCTCTATGTTTCAGCAGGGAAGATTATCTCATGATTTATTTTGAAAATAATTTCAAGAAAAAAACTGCAAAAAAAAAGACATATGGGCCAGTGTCAGATGGGTTCAAAAACATTTGGGAATGCCTTCAACCCTTCAACCGCAGACCACATTCTCACCATAAAAGGCCAAAATCTTTGATGAATAGCCAGTATAAAAATTGCATAATGGCTTCCTCTGTACATGAGATTGTTCACAGTCGGTTTGCTAAGAATACAAATGAGCATATGCCTGAATCACAGGTAAGAGCTATGCTGAGCTCAGGAGATAGGAAACTGAGGACACAAAGTGAGTGGATCAAACATATGGAGGAGGAAGCCGTTCATAAGTACAAAAAGCTGAACTTAGAAAAACACAAACAGAGATTAGAAGTACAAGAATATAATGTGTTCCACCACAAAGAAAAATTTTGGCTAGCATGTTCCAGCAGATCCGTGATTAGGAGGAAGAATGAGAAGAGCTGGCCCCTGTTGGTAAAGTGCTTACACAAGTATCCTGACAGTACATTGCGACAGGCCAGCAAACATCGGTCCTTCTGCTTGAGATGGAATGGGACGTCTTACACCCTGAGAATGGACCATGCCTACTACACTCAAATCCAGTGTCTTATGGCTATCACTGACACGTCATACGCAGAGCTAGTTGTCCACACACGTAAGGAGACCACTATTCTGCTCGTGTGTTTTGACTTTGATTTTTGGAAACAGACAGAAGCAACGCTGGAAACTTTCTTCACAAGTAACATTCTACCTTACCTGAAAAAGAATGAGATTGAGTCAAATCCAATCAGTGATCCATTAGACAGTAATACCTGTAATGACCTAACAGAAGAATAATCAAACTATATTGGTATGACTGTACTGACCAAGTGGTTTATAAAGATGTGGTGGTCTCCAACAATATTTTTTGCACCATATGCATGATTTGACAGTACAACAATCCATGCTGTGACCACTATTATGTAGGGCAAGCTACTTTTAAAGATAAGTTGTCAGAACTCCTGACATGTCTGTTTTATTAAATGTTTACATACCCTATAAAATAACAATGCTGGAGCAGCTTTTTTTTTTTTTTTTTTAAATCTGCGTTGTAATGCTCCTCTGTTATTCCTCTTGGAAATGTATGAAGGAATTGACAACTGGCCGTTTACATTCGCTTTCTTAATGTGGCGTGTTCCAATCCATGCTGTGACCACTATTATGTAGGGCAAGCTACTTTTAAAGATAAGTTGTCAGAACTCCTGACATGTCTGTTTTATAAAATGTTTACATACCCTATAAAATAACAATGCTGGAGCAGCTTTTTTTTTTTTTTTTTTTTAAATCTGCGTTGTAATGCTCCTCTGTTATTCCTCTTGGAAATGTATGAAGGAATTGACAACTGGCCGTTTACATTCGCTTTCTTAATGTGGCGTGTTCCTACACACTCTGACACTGTCCAATTATCGCTGACAGTATCAGACTGTGTGGGGACACCCCCTATTAACAAAGAAAATGATAATGTCCCTTGTCCTAATGGTCAATTTAATAATACATTTCCAGAAAAAATAACAGACTCCTGGCACAAATCAGATTACACAGAAAAGTTCCCCGTTGAGAAAGCTGAGGGCAAAACGCGTTAGGGTCCTGAGATCTTGGTCATTGGTGTTGCAGTTTGGCACAAGATGAGTCCTTTTATTATTGTGGCTTTATTTGTGTGATTTATTAGCCTGGTATTGCTTTAAATTTGCTAATACACGGTTTCTAGTTAGTTCTAGTAAGCACTTGCTATGACACATATATACTAGTCCTTCTCAATGAATTAGAATATCATCAAAAAGTTTATTTATTTCAGTAATTCAATTCAAAAAGTGAAACTCATACATTATATAGATTCATTACACACCGAGTGATCTATTCCCAACAATTTTTTAATTTAATGTCGATGATTATGGCTAACAGTTAATGAAAACCCAAAATTTAGTCTCTCAGAAAATTAGAATATTTGGTAAAAGTTGAAGATCGTAGACTCACGGTGTCACACTCTAATCAGCTCATCAACACAAAACACCTGCAAAGGTTTCCTAAGCCTTTAACCCCTTAATGACCAGCCTATTTTAAAACTTAATGACCAAGGTATTTTTTTACGTTTTTCCATCGTCTCATTCAAAGAGCTATAACTTTTTTTTATTTTCGCGTCGACATAGCTGTATAAGGTCTTGTTTTTTGCGGGACAAGTTGTATTTTTTTAACCCCCTTTAAACTCTTCCCGACATTTGTCGTAAGTATACGACATGGAAAGCCAGTGCTTCCCGCAAAATGTCTTATCTGACAGCTGACATCCGGCTGTAATTGCGGGGACCGAAATTGTCTTCGATCCCCGCCATTAACCCCTTCAATGCAGCGTTCAAACGTGATCGCTACATTTAAGCTGTTTGCAGCTCATCGGAACCACAGCAATGAAATTGCCGGGGTTCCGGTGGCTGCAATTGCAACCGGAGGCCTAATACTGGCCTCCCGGTCTGCCTAGCATGGAATCCGGTCAAGATCCGCCCGGCGGCGGAGCCTGATCGGCTTCCGTAGCCGCCGGCAAGATGGCGCCGGCTCAGGAGCTGATCCGGCGTCATCAGCGGTGGAAGTCAGCTGTATGTTACAGCTGACATCCACCTGTAACGGCAGGGAAGGGAGCTAGCTTCGATCCCTGCCATTAACCCCTTCGATGCAGCAATCGAAAGCGATTGCTGCATCGTAGCGGTTACTAGCAGATCGCCAGCCCTGACAGGCAATCAGGACTGGCGACTGCTGCTATGGCAACAGGAGACACAATGGCCTCCTGCTCTGTCATTACGGAAGCCGATTTAGGCCCCGCCGGGAGGCGAAGCCTAATCGGCTTGCTGTCAGTGAATAAATGACAGATCTAATACATTGCACTACGTAGGTAGTGCAATGTACTAGAAAAAAAAAACTGTTGGACCTTCAAGTCCCCTAGTGGGACTTGAGAAAAAGTGTAAAAGAAGTATAAAAAAGTGTAAAAAAAAGGGAAAAAAATAAAAGTTTGAAAACAATAAAAGTTTTAAGTAATAAAATAAAACACATTCCCCCTTTTACTCTTATCAAGTTCTTTATTATTGAAAAATAATAATAAACCATACGTATTTGGTATCGCCGCGACCGTAACGACCTGAGGTATCAAAATATTATATTATTTATTGCACGCGGTGAACAGCGTAAAAAAAAACGTAAAAGACTTTACCAGAGTTTCTGTTTTTTGGTCACTTTGCCCAACATATATTGGAATAAAAAGTGATCAAAAAGTCGCACGTATAAAAAAATGGTACCTATAAAAACTATAGCTCGTCCCGCAAAAAACAAGCCCTCATACAGCTCCGTCGACAAAAAAATAAAAAAAATTATGGTTCTCACAACTTGGCGATAGAAAAAAATACATTCTTTTTACAAAAGTACTTTTATTGTGCAAAAAGTTGTAAAACATAAAAAAGTGCTATAAATTAGATATCGCCGGAATTGTACTGACCCGCAGAATAAAGTTAACATGTCATTTATAACGCGTGGTGAACGCTGTATAAATAAAACTATGCCAGAATTGCGTTTTTTTGTTTACCTGGCATCCCAAAAAATAGGATAAAAGGTGATCAAAAAGTTGCATGTACCCCAAAATGGTACCAATAACTACAGCTCGTCCCACAACAAACCAGCCCTCTTACCACTACATCTATGAAAAAATAAAATTAGTTAAGGCTCCAATAAGTCAGGAAATAAAAAATATGCAGTTGTGCCGACCCGAGGGGAACATTTCTTCTGTTTCAAGAGGCGATTTATCAAGGACCTAAAATTAGGGAACCAGGAAGGGGAGGGCCCAAAGATATCTGCTGGAAGCGACGGTGCCTGTATTATACCAGGACAACACTTTCCCAGCAAAGTTCCCCAAACTGCAAAGGTGCGGAGTGTGGACCAAAAGGGGGATAAGAAAGGACATTTATCAGTGTGACACCGGCCTGTGCAGAAAGGATTGCTTCACAACGTAACACACATCTATGGATCATTTTATAATTTTTTTACCCCATTATTATACCACCTGACTATACCGCTGATATACTCTGCCCAGTTTACATGTACCCCCACATTATAAATGAAAACACCAGCAATACTCAAACAAATCTACTACCAAGCAAAATCCGCTCTCCAAAAGCCAAATGGCGCTCCCTCCGCTCTGAACCCTACAATGTGCCCAAACAGCAGTTTCCTTCCACATACAGTGAAGGAAATAAGTATTTGATCCCTTGCTGATTTTGTAAGTTTGCCCACTGTCAAAGTCATGAACAGTCTAGAATTTTTAGGCTAGGTTAATTTTACCAGTGAGAGATAGATTATATAAAAAAGAAATAAAAAAATCACATAGTCAAAATTATATATATTTATTTGCATTGTGAACAGAGAAATAAGTATTTGATCCCCTACCAACCATTAAGAGTTCAGCCTCCTCCAGACCAGTTACACGCTCCAAATCAACTTGGTGCCTGCATTAAAGACAGCTGTCTTAAATGGTCACCTGTATAAAAGACTCCTGCCACAGACTCAATTAATCAGTCTGACTCTAACCTCTACAACATGGGCAAGACCAAAGAGCTTTCTAAGGATGTCAGGGACAAGATCATAGACCTGCACAAGGCTGGAATGGGCTACAAAACCATAAGTAAGACGCTGGGTGAGAAGGAGACAACTGTTAGTGCAATAGTAAGAAAATGGAAGACATACAAAATGACTGTCAATCAACATCGATCTTGGGCTCCATGCAAAATCTCACCTCGTGGGGTATCCCTGATCCTGAGGAAGGTGAGAGCTCAGCCGAAAACTACACGGAGGGAACTTGTTAATGATCTCAAGGCAGCTGGGACCACAGTCACCAAGAAAACCATTGGTAACACATTACGCCGTAATGGATTAAAATCCTGCAGTGCCCGCAAGGTCCCCCTGCTCAAGAAGGCACATGTACAGGCCCGTCTGAAGTTTGCAAATGAACATCTGGATGATTTTGAGAGTGATTGGGAGAAGGTGCTGTGGTCAGATGAGACTAAAATTGAGCTCTTTGGCATTAATTCAACTCGCCGTGTTTGGAGGAAGAGAAATGCTGCCTATGACCCAAAGAACACCGTCCCCACTGTCAAGCATGGAGGTGGAAACATTATGTTTTGGGGGTGTTTCTCTGCTAAGGGCACAGGACTACTTCACCGCATCAATGGGAGAATGGATGGAGCCATGTACCATCAAATCCTGAGTGACAACCTCCTTCCTCCACCAGGACATTAAAAATGGCTCGTGGCTGGGTCTTCCAGCACGACAATAACCCGAAACATACAGCCAAGGCAACAAAGGAGTGGTTCAAAAAGAAGCACATTAAGGTCATGGAGTGGCCTAGCCAGTCTCCAGACCTTAATCCCATCGAAAACTTATGGAGGGAGCTGAAGATCCGAGTTGCCAAGCGACAGCCTCGAAATCTTAATGATTTACAGATGATCTGCAAAGAGGAGTGGTCCAAAATTCCATCTAACATGTGTGCAAACCGCATCATCAACTACAAAAAACGTCTGACTGCTGTGCTTGCCAACAAGGGTTTTGCCACCAAGTATTAAGTCTTGTTTTCCAAAGGGATCAAATACTTATTTCTCTGTGCACAATGAAAATAAATATATATAATTTTGACAATGTGATTTTCAGTTTTTTTTTAAAATATAATCTATCTCTCATTGGTAAAATTAACCTAGCCTAAAAATTCTAGACTGTTCATGTCTTTGACAGTGGGCAAACCTACAAAATCAGCAAGGGATCAAATACTTATTTCCTTCACTGTATATGGCATCGTCATACCCGGGGGAGAACCCTTTTAACAATTTTTGGGATGTGTGTCTACAGCGTCATAAGCTGGGCATGACAAATTTGCCACTGAATGGTATATCTAGGGAAAAATATAAATTTTTAATTTTAACCATCCGCAGTGCAATCATTTATGGAAAAGACCTGTGGGGTGAAATTGCTCACTACACCCCTTAATAAATGCCTTGAGGGGTGTAGTTTCCATAATGGGGTCACTTCTCAGGGGTTTCTTTTTATTATTTCACATCTGAGCCTCTGCAGTTGTGAACCAATACTTTGTAAATATCCAAATTAGGCCTCAATTTTACATGGTACACTTTCACTCCTGAGCCTGGTCGAATGTCCAGGCAAAAGATTAGTGCCCCATGTAGGGTGTTTCTAAAACCAGGAAACCCAGCTTAATAATTAGAGAGCTGTCTCGTTATGGTGGCACAAGCTGGGCACCACATATTGGCATATCTATGGAAAAAATCCCATTTTCACTCTGCAACCTCGAGTGCACACTAATTTCTACAAAACACCTGCAGGGTTAAAATGCTTACTACACCCCTAGGTAAATGCATTGAGGGGTATAGTTTTCAAAATTGGGTCACTTCTGGGGGGTTTCCACTGTTTTGGGCACACAGGCGCACAGAAACCAATCCAGCAACATCTGCTCTCCAAATGGCGGTCCTTCCCTTCTGAGCCCTGCCGTGTGCCCAAACAGCAGTTTATGAACACATATGGGGTATTGCCGTACTCGAGAGAAATTGCTTTTTTTCCCCTTTATTTGTTGAGAAAATGAAAAAATTTGCGCTAAAGCTACGTCTTCTTGAAGAAAAAGGATTGTTTTTATTTTCACTACCCAATTCTAATAAATTCTATGAAACATCTGTGGGGTCAAAATGCTTACTACACCCCTAGATGAATTCCACAAGAGGTGTAGTTTCCTAAATGGAGTCACTTTTTGGGCGTTTTGTCCCCTCAGGGGCTTTGCAAATGTGACATGGCAACTGCAAACCATTCCTGCTAAATGTGATCTCCAAAAGGCAAATAGTGCTCTTTCCCTTCTAAGCCCTGCAGTGTGTCCAAACAGCTGTTTATTACCACATGTGGGGTATTGTTTTACTCGGGAGAAATTGCTTTACAAATTTTTGGGTGCTTTTTCTCCTCCAGTCCTTGTGGAAATGAGAAAAAATTAGCTAAACCTACATTTTCTTTGAAAAAATGTAGATTTTTATTTTCATGGCCTACTTCCAATAATTTATGCAAAAAACCTGTGGGGTGAAAACGCTCACTATACCCCTAGATAATTTCCTCAATGGGTATAGTTTCCAAAATGGGGTCACTTGTGGGGGGTTTCCACTGTTTTGTCCCCTCAGGGGCTTTGTAAATGTGACAAGGCCTCCACAAACCATTCCTGCTAAATGTGAACTCCAAATGCCAAATAGCGTTTTTTCCCTTCTACACCCTGCCGTGTGTCCAAACAGCCATTTATTACCACATGTGGGGTATTGTTTTACTCGGGAGAAATTGCTTTACAAATTTTGCGGTGCTTTTTCTCCTTTAGTCCTTGTGGAAATGAGAAAAAAAATTGCTAATTTTCACGGCCTACTTCCAATAATTTCTGTAAAAAACCTGTGCGGTCAAAATGCTCACTATACCCCTAGATAATTTCCTTGAGGTGTGTAGTTTCCCAAATGGGGTCACTTTTGGGGGATTTTCACTGTTTTGGCACCGCAAGAGCCCTTCAAACCTGACATGGTGCCTAAAATATATTCTAACAAAAATAAGGCCCCAAAATCCTCTAGGTGCTCCTTTGCTTCTGAGGCCGTTGCTTCATTCCAGTAGCACACTACGGCCACATGTGGGATATTTCCTAAAACTGCAGAAACTGGGCAACAAATATTGAGTTGCATTTCTTTGGTAAAACCTTCTGTGTCATAAAAAAAATTGTATTAAAAATTTATTTCTGCAAAAAAATATGACATTTGTAAATTTCACCACTACTTTGCTTTAATTCCTGTGAAATGTGTAAAGGGTTAAGACATTTTCTAAATGCTGTTTTGAATACTTTGAGGGGTGAAGTTTTTAAAATGGGGTGACTTTTTTGGTGTTTCTAATATAGAAGGCCCTCAAAGCCACTTCAGAACTGAACTGGCCCCTGTAAAAATAGCCTTTTGAAATTTTCTTGAAAATGTGAGAAATTGCTGCTAAAGTTCTAAGCCTTGTAACGTCCTAGAAAAATAAAAGGATGTTCAAAAAATGATGCCAATCTAAAGTAGACATATGGGGGATGTTAGTTAGCAACAATTTTGTGTGGTATAACTGCCTGTCTTACAAGCAGATACATTTAAATTGAGAAAAATGCTAATTTTTTAAATTTTTCGCAAAATTTTTGTGTTTTTCACAATTAAATACTGAACATATCGAGCAAATTTTGCCACTAACAAAGTCCAATGTGTCACGAGAAAACAATCTCAGAATCGCTTGGATAGGTGAAAGCATTCCGACGTTATTACCACATAAAGTGAAACATGTCAGATTTGAAAAATGAGGCTCTGTCAGGAAGGTGAAAAGTGGCTAAAGAGGGAAGGGGTTAATAGCACCATTTTGAGGTACATATAATTTATTGATTAGCTTTTATTAACTTTTTCTGGGGGGGAATAGAAAAAAACAGCAATTTTGCCACCCTTTTTTCCGTCCTAAATCTACTCCGTTTACCGTGTGGTATAAATAACACAAAAACTTTATTCAGCGGGTTGTTACGATTGCAACGATACCAAATTTGTATAGATTTTGTATGTTTTACCACTTTTACACAGTAAAAACACTTTTTTTTCAAAGTAATTTGTTCTTGCGTCTCCATATTTGAAGAGCCATCATTTTTTTATTGTTCCGCCATTGCAGTTGTATGAGGGATTTTTTTTGCGGGACAACTTGTAGTTTTTATTGCTACCATTCTGGAGTAGATGCGACTTTTTGATCACTTTTTATCACTTTTTTTTAAAGTCAGGATTAACAGAAAACAGCAATTTTTCCATTGTTTTTTATTTTATTTTTTACGGCGTTCACCGTGCGGGTTAAATAATGTAATCGCGTTATAGTCGGGGTCGTTACGGACGCGGTGATACCAAATATGTGTAATGTTCGAGCAGGGATGCCCCCAGCCCTCAGCTACCAGAGGTAGCTGAGAGCAGGGAGATTTAACGGCTCCCTGCTCTGTTTATTTATTCTGATGCAGCGCCGTAAAAAAGGCTATTGCATCAGAATAAAGCCCACTAATGACCGCCGTGAAAAGGCTTATTGGCGGTCACTAACGGGTTAAAAGGACTGGTCTGTTGCTCAGTTGTCCAAAATGCTGTTTTCAGATTAAGTAAATTTTGCATTTGATTGGGAAATCTCGGTCCCAGAGTCTGGATAAAGAGTGGAGAGGCGTCAATCGAAGTTGCTTGCGGTCCAGTGTGAAGTTTCCACAGTCAGTGATGGTTTGGGGAGCCATGTCATCTGCTGGTGTTGGTCCACTGTGTTATATCAAGTCCAGAGTCAACGCAGCCGCCTACCAGGAAATCTTAGAGCACCTCATGCTTCCCTCGGCTGACAAGCTTTAGGCCTAGTGCTCACTTCAGTCTTTTTCTTCAGGGTGCTAGCCGTTTATCTGACGGCTAGCACCCTGACCCATTCATTTCAATGGGGCCATAAACACTTCAGGTTTTTTTTACGGTCCCGTTGCTCTGTTCCGACAAAAGTAGAGCATGTCCTACTTTGGTCCGAGATTCCGTGACCGTGAGGCCCATGAAAGTCAATGGGGCCATCAAAAAAACTGAAGGCACACGGAAGGCATCCGTGTGTGACCGAGCCATTGCCTAGCAATGGCCGGGCGGGCAGAAGTACATTACAGAAATATAACACTAACAAACACCAAATTTGTCTAAGACAAATAAATGAGCCCTTGTTTCCCAGGTACCAAATGAATACTTCCTAATCTGTATAAAACATTACTTTTATTATAACTTAACCGGTTAAGGACTAGCCTGTTTTACAGCTAAATGACCAGAGCAAATTTCACAATTTTGCTATGCGCTTCTTTAGATGACTATAACTCTGCAGGTGAATAAAGTTCATCTTTGAATTTTACACTCTTTTTAAGGACGCAGCCTAGTTTTGGCCTTAAGGCTCAGAGCCCATTTTTCAAATCTGACATATTTCACTTTATGTGGTAATAACGTCGGAATGCTTAAACCTACCCAAGCGATTCTGAGACTGTTTTCTCGTGACACATTGGGCTTCATGTTCGTGGTAAAATTTGGTCGATATATTCAGTGTTTATTGGTGAAAAATTGCAAAATGTAGAGAAAATTTTGAAAAAATAGCATTTTTCAGAATTTAAATGCATCTGCTTGTAAAACAGACGGTTATACCACCCAAAATAGTTACTAGTTCACATTTCCCATATGTCTACTTTAGATTGGCATCGTTTTTTGAACATTCTTTTATTATTTTGGACGTTACAAGGCTTAGAACATAAACAGCAATTTCTCATATTTTTAAGAAAATTTCAAAAGCCTTTTTTTAAAGGTACCTCTTCAGTTCTGAAGAGGCTTTGAGGGGCCTATGTATTAGAAACCCTGATAAAACACCCCATTTTAAAAACTAGACCCCTCAAAGTATTCAAAACAGCATTTAGAAAGTTTTTTAACCCTTCAGGCATTTCACAGGAATTAAAGCAAAGTGGAGGTGAAATTTGCAAATTTCATTTTTCTTGCTGAATTTCAATTTTATTCATTTTTTTTCTGTAACAAAGAAGGTTTTACCAGAGAAACACTACTAAATATGTATTGCCCAGATTCTGCAGTTTTTAGAAATGTCCCACATGTGGCTCTACTGCGCTTGTGGAATAAAACACAAGCCCTAGAAGCAAAGAAGCACCTAGTGCATTTTGAGTCCTCTTTTTTTATTAGAATATATTTTAGGCAGCATGCCAGATTTGAAGAGGTGTTGAGGTGCCAAAACAGTAGGAATCCCCCAATAGTGACCCCATTTTGGAAACTACACCCCTCAAGGAATTCATTTATGGTTGTTGTTACCATTTTGACCACACAGTTTTTTCACAGCACGTATTTGAATTGGGCTGTGAAATGAAAAAAATTTCATTTTTTTCCAATAAAATGTCATTTGTGATCAAAATTTCTTATTTTCACAGGGAACAAAATACCCCATTTTGTTGCCCAATTTGTCCTTAGTGTGGCAATACCCCATTTGTGGTGATAAACTGCCGTTTGGGCTCATGGAAGGGCTCAGAAGGAAAGGAGCGCTATGTGTTTGTTGGAGTCCAGATTTTGCTGGATTGGTTTTCGGGTGCCATGTCGCATTTGCAGAGCCTCAGAGGTATCAAAGCAATGGAAACCCACCAGAAGTGACCCCATTTTGGAAACTACACCCCTCAAGGAATTCATTTATGGTTGTTGTTAGCAATTTGACAGCACAGTTTTTTCACAACACCTATTTCAATTGGGCTGTGACATTAAAAAAAAATTCATTTTTTCCAATAAGATGTAATTTTTTATGAAAAATTCTTATTTTCACAGGGAACAAAATACTCAATTTTGTTGCCCAATTTGTCCTTAGTGTGGCAATACCACATTTGTGGTGATAAACTGCCGTTTGGGCTCATGGGAGGCCTCAGAAGGAAAGGAGCGCTGTGTGTTCTTTGGAGTGCAGATTTTGCTGGTTTGGTTTTCGGGTGCCATGTCACATTTGCAGAGCCCCAGAGGTATCAAAGCAATAGAAACCCACCAGAAGTGACCCCATTTTGGAAACTACACCCCTCAAGGAATTCATTTATGGATAATGTGACCATTTAGACCGAATACTTTCTTCACAGAACTTATTTGAATTGGGCTGGGAATGAAAAAAATATATATTTATTCCAATAATATGTCATTTTAGCTCAAAAATTCTTATTTTCACAAGAAATAAAATACTCCATTTTGTTGCCCAATTTGTCCTGAGTGCGGCAATACCCCATTTGTGGTGATAAACTGCTGTTTGGGCCCATGGGAGGGCTCAAAAGCAAAGGAGCGCTATTTGTTCTTTGGAGTCCAGATTTTGCTGGATTGGTTTTCGGGTGCCATGTCACATTTGCAGAGCCCCAGAGGTATCAAAGCAATAGAAACCCACCAGAAGTGACCCCATTTTGGAAACTACACCCCTCAAGGAATTCATTTATGGGTGTTGTGACCATTTTGACCCCATAGTTTTTTCACAGAACTTATTTGAATTGAGCTGGGAATGAAAACAAAATTATTTTTGCAAATAATATGTCGTTTTGGCTGAAAATTTCTTATTTTCACAAGAAACAAAATACCCCATTCTGTTGCGCAATTTGTTCTGAGTGCAGCAATACCCCATTTGTGGTGATAAACTGCCGTTTGGGCCCATGGGAGGGCTCAGAAGGAAAGGACCACCATTTGGCCTACTGGGGATTTTCTAGTGCTAAGTCATGTATGCAGAAGCCCCTGAGGTACCAGTACAGTTGAAACCCGCAAGAAGTGACCCCGTTTTAAAAACGACACCCTTAAGGCATTCATCTAGAGGTGTAGTGAGCATTTTGACCGGAGACCTACACCCCATAAACTGTAATGTGGGTTCTCCCGGGTATGGCAATACCCTACATGTGACTGTTATCAGCTGCCTGGGCACACAGCAGGGCTCAGAGGGGAAAGACGAGGGGGGATAAGCTGTGCGGGGGGCGTCAGGGTAAGTAAAATTTGGGTAAATTATAAACCAAGGGATGTATGATAAATTTTAAAACACTCTTTCATACAGAGCTCTGCTTATTCGGGACACGTGTCACATTGATATATTGTGTCATCCCTTATAGCAGACTTTGCACCTCTTTTGACTTTTTCCCTTCTTGCCAGTTTGGGGAACTTCTCCTGGAAAGTGTTGCCGCCCTGGTACGATGCGTGTGGCCCCGCTTCCAGAAGTACTGGGTGCCCCCCCTTCTTGGTCCCTAAAGATTAGGTTCTTGATAATCACCTCTTGAAATTCCAGGAAAGTTCCCGTCTGGCCTGCACATCGACGTAGCACGTACGCATTGTACAAAGCCATCTGTATGATGTGCCCGGCCAGCTTCTTATACCACACCGCATGGCTTCTGGATTTGATCTGACAAGTCCACCTCTCCCATGTACCTATTGTAGTCCAGGATGCAGTCTGGTTTGGGGGTGGCCTTTCCTTCATATATCCTAAATTTGTAGGTATACCCTGATGCACTCTCGCAGCTTATATATCTTCACGCCATACCTTGCCCTCTTACCCGGCAGGTACTCGCGGAATTGAACCCTCCCTTTAAAATGTACCAGGGACTCATCAATAGAAATACACTTCTTGGGGGTGTATGCTTGGGAAAACCGGGCACTGAAACGGTCTAATAGGGGTCTCCGTTTATACAAACGGTCAAAACTGGGGTCACCTCGGGGTGGGCATGGCTCATTATCAGTATAATGTAAGAAGCGAAGTATTGCCTCATTTATTTATTTTTTTAGATTCCAGTTCAGTTCTGAAGTTGCTTTGAGGGGCCCATATATTAGAAACCCCTATCAAACACCCCATTTTAGAAACTAGACCCCTCAAAGTATTCACAACAGCATTTAGAAAGTTTATGAACCCTTTAGGTGTTTCACGGGAATTTAGAGCAAAGTAGGTGTGAAATTTACATATTTTTTTTGTCAGAAAATCCTCTTTATACCATTTTTTTTACAACACAAAAAGATTTACCAGAGAAACGCAACTTAATACTTATTGCCCAGATTCTGCAGTTTTGATAAATATCCCACATGTGGCCCTAGTGCAGTAATGGACTGAAGCTCCGGCCTCCGAAGCAAAGGAGCACCCAGTGGATTATGAGACCTCTTTTTTATTAGGCACCATGTCCGGTTTGAAGAGGTCTTGTGGTGCCAAAACAGTGGAAACCCCCCAAAAGTGACCCCATTTTGGACACTAGACCCCTTGAGGAATTCATTGTAGTTTTCATGGGGTGCATGCGGCTTTTTGATCAGTTTTTATTCTATTTTTAGGTGGCGTGGTGACTAAAAAACAGCAATCCTACTATTGTTTTTTTTAATTCTATTTTTTTTACAGCGTTCACCGTGCGCTATAAATTACATATTCACTTTATTTTGCGGGGCGATACGATTACGTCGATACCAGATGTTTATAGTTTTTTTTTATGTCTTATGGCGTTTGCACAATAAAATACGCTTTGTAAACAATCATTCACTTTTTGTGTTACCTTATTCTAAGAGCCATAACGTTTTTATTTTTCCATCAATAAAGCCGTGCGAGGACTTATTTTTTGCGTAACGAACTGTAGTTTCCATCAATACCATTTTTAGGTACATGCGACTTTTTGATCTCTTTTTATTCCATTTTTTGCGAGGTGAAGTGACCAAACAATTGTGATTCTGGGACGGTTTATTATTATTTTCTTTTACGGCGTTCACCGCACGGGATAAATACCGAAATAATTTTGTAGTTCAGGCCGTTACGGACGCGGCGATACCAATTATGTATAGTTTATTTGTTTGTTTATATATTTTTATTAATAATAAATGACTGATAAGGGAAAAGGGGGGATTTCTACTTTTAATACTTTTAAATCTTTTATTTTCTTATTTTTACACATCTTTTTTTAACTTTTTTTTAACTTTTTTACTTTGTCCCACTAGGGGACTTGAGGACAGGAGGCCCTGATCGCTATTCTATTACACTGCACTACATGCGTAGTGCAGTGTATTAGAACTGTCAGCTACTCACTGACAGCAAGCATAGTGGGTCCTGACGTTGTCAGGACCCACTAGGCTTCCGTCTATGGCATAGCCGGACGCCATTGTTTGGTGTCCGGTTGCCATAGTCACCATCGCCGGCCGCTATCGTGTAGCAGGCCGGCGATGGCAGCTTAACCCCTAAAAAGCCGCGATCTCTATAGAACGCGGCTTTTAAGGGGTTAATCAGCGGGGACACAGCGATCGGTCCCCGCTGTAGGAGCTGTGACAGCTGCTGTACGAGACAGCAGCTGTCACAGCTCCTGTATGTGTCGGGAGGACGGCCGAAACGGCCGTTACTCCCGAGACGTACTATTCCGTCATGGAGCGCGAACAGGGTGCTTTCCATGACGTAATAGTACGTCACTGAGCGTTAAGGGGTTGAAGGACAGTTAGGGCTTTGTTTTAGTGGCATTTGTCAGTATATATCATTTTTATTTTTTTCTCTAAAGTTGGCAAAATTGGAAAAAAATGCAAGAATTTAGCAATTGCATCAGTTTATGCTAGCATTTTTCACACACAGTATGGACCACGGACAAAATTAATCTCCTTTCACATTCTTCCACTTCTCCCGTGCATGGGGATACCAAATATGTGTGCCTTATTCACTGTGCAGGCATGTGCCAGGGCTTGGCATAAAAGTAGGCTTTTTGGCCTTTTCGGTCCAGGAATTTTGCATTTGATTTATAGCAGCATACTGTAATCTGGGGGGTGTAATGCTGCTGAAAGATTAGAATCACCCCATAAATGACTTCATTCACACAAGTAGACCCCACAAGGTTTTCTTCAAGGGGTTTATCATATTTTTAGACAGTCCAGTTTTCTTCTGAAAGTTTCTTGAATAAGATGGATCAAAATAAAATTAGCAATTTTTTAGCAAATGCGTCAGTTTATGCCAGCATTTTTCACACACAGTATAGACCACGGACAAAATTCATCTCCTTTCACATTCTGCCACTTCTCCTGTGCATGGGGATACCAAATATGTGGGCCTTATTATCACATAGAGATGTAGGAGGGCGGAGGATAGAAGAAGATTATTTCACAAATCGCTTTTTTTCAAAGCTGGTTTTACAAAACTCAACAGAGTTTCTATAACACTTCCAAAATATCTGCTCTTGAAGCAGAAATCCCAAAATATTCATCTAGGGGTATAATGGGAATTTATTTTTTTGGGTTTTCTAAAATAATAAATTGCAGGTTTATGCAAATGGAGCTCTCCAGCAGATGATCTTTAGAAAATAAGCAAACATGACATCCACCCCCCACCCATTCCCTCCATCACAATTGGAGTAAAATCAGGGGAAAAATAAAAAAGTAATGTAGAGCAAATATATTTTCAACTAATTAACTAAAATCTAATAATTCAGAACAGTGTGGTATTTTTTAAAACATGGCTCAATGCACAGGCCTGGTTGCGAGGGACATGAGGGACAGAAATATCGGGAATCTTTGCGGTGCCCGTCTTTTCTGCAGACGCGGCTCTTTTTCTGGGGGTTGCTTCTGGTTGGTGTTGGGGGAATCCGACTGATGAAGTGTCTTTCAGTCAGTCGCGTGACATCCTCAGACTGGGGGCATTCTCTGGTGTCCTGAACATCAAAAATGAGGCCTTCAATAATTTTCTCCTGGAAATCCAGGTATGTGTCTCTGCCTCTGTTTTTTTTTGTAGAGCACAAATGAATTGTGGATTGCCACCTGTAACAGATAAATGGCCACTTTTTTGTACCAGGTTTTTTTTTTCACTTCACTAAATAGGGCTGTAAAACCTGGTCGCTCAAATCCACCCCCCCCCCCCATGTACTTGTTATATTCGGACATGCTCACTGGTTTGTGCTTGTCCGATGTTGCCCCCCTTTCCCTCACTGCCACTGTTCCTGCGGTATGAATCGTGCTTAGCACATACACGTCTTTGCGATCCCTGAACTTGACCGCCAGCAATTCCTCAGATGCATAAGAGTCCCCCTTTAACATGCGCTTCCCCACTAATTGCTGTGGAAAACCAATTCGATTTTTGTGCATGGTACCACATGCCCCAGTCCTTGCAGCATGCAAATGCCTAAACAGGGGCACACTCGAATAAAAATTATCACAGTACAGGTGGTACCCCTTGTGAAGCAGAGGCTGCATTATCTCCCACACGATCTTACTGCTGGTGGAAAGATCAGGGGGGCATCCAGGAACATTTATTGTGCTGTCCCGCCCTTCATAAATCCTGAAGGGGGTGGTATATCCTGACCCGCTTTCGCACAGTTTATAAAGCTTAACGCCATATCTTACCCTTTTGGAAGGTAGATATTGGCGAAAGCTAAGTCTTCCATGGAAGTTGAGGAGGGATTCGTCCACGCTTACATTCTGCTCAGGGGTGTAGAGTTGCAGAAATAAATTATTCAGGGAATTTATCAGTGGTCTAATTTTGAACAACCGATCCCGGTTTGCATCGGTACTTGGGGGGGGGGGCCTGTGCGTTGTCGTTGAAGTGGAGGAACCTCATTATTGTCTCATAACGAGACCTGGGCATTACTGCAGAATATACTGGGGTGGCTTGGGCGGGTCTTGTTGACCAGTAAGACCTAATGGAGGGCTTTTTGACAATACCCATATTTAGGGTGAGCCCCAAATTTTTTTTTAATTCCTGCAAATTGGTGGGCGTCCAATGTCTGGCATGGTTGGATGAAGGTATATAAATTCGTTTCGTGGACAATCAGATTTAGGATGTCGTCCGTTATAAATAAATGGAAGTAATGCATTTGGACAAAATTTGTATTGTCCACGGTTATGCCAGGAGTGGCAGTAAATCCGTGGATTCTAGGCCCAAAAGATGGGGCAGGTGCCCATACAAGAGCCTAGACTGGAGGGACCAGGCTGTCCCGTGCTACAGCGCTACTTGGCCCTGCGCTTTCATGTTCTGCAGTTTCAACTGCATCAGGGACAACGTCCCCTGAAGATGAACCTGAAGTGACGCTATCATCGTCACTGCCCAAAACAGGTTCCATCTCTGATGCCATCTCTGATGCGGTCTCCGACTCAGACCACAGCATGGCGTATGCCTCCTCAGCGCTAAACAACTTCCTCGCCATAACGTCACTAACACTAACTAAACAAATTTTTTTTTTTTTCTTATAAAACACACAAACTAACTGGTATATATATCTACACTACCGCTAACAAAAAATAAACCGCTATTGCTATATATATTATATATATGTGGATATATATATAATTATATACTCCCTACCTGCCTATTCTAATAGAATAAAAGAAAGAAAGGTAGATAGAAAAAAAGATAGATGGATAGATAGATTGTATAGATAGATAGAAATCTATCTATACAAAGAATGTTTTATAGTGTAACTGTATTTTTTTGTAACTCTATTCTTTTGGCAGCAATTCTCTCGAGTCTCTTCTTCTCCTCACACTGAAACAATATTTGAGGAGAAGAAAAGAGGCAGGAGATTTGATGCCAGAAAAGTCAAAATAAAACAAATGTGGTCGCTGTGATAGGTTTTCACAGCGACCACATGTTCAGGGACCATCAGATTGGTCCCTGATACTCTGCCCAGTGCCCAGAGCTGCTGGTAACAGCGTGGGCACAGGGCTGTGTGCACGCGATCGCGTGCACACTGTTTTATACGTACAAATGCATGTGATCGCTGTGATCGGTTGTCACAGCGATCACATGTTCAGGGGCCAAAAGATTGGCCCCTGACATTCTGCCCAGTGCCCATGGCTGATAGAGCTGTGTGCACGCGATCGCTAAAAATACAGCCAGCGGTCGGGAACCTGTTAATATTAAGCACACAGTCAGAATTAAAATACCCAATGTGATCTGAATGTCCCGATAGTATTCTACTGGTATCACTAAACCGTGTGTATCGTCTTAATACAGTGTCAGAACGCTGACTCTGAAACCACACTGTCTGTGTGAGATAAATGTAAACAGCGGCTGCAGTCCGCTTATGGAGGACATCAAATAACAGACCACATTGTTTGTAAAAAGAGAATAGCCCCTGGCCCTTCCCAGCAGAATAAGTCCTTTAAAGCGCACACAAAGTATGGTAATATTGAAGCCTGGTACGATAGAATGCCTGGACAATTTGGCGACAGCCATATACATTTTTGGAGGCGGACCCACTGCTTAAGTGTACGTCATCTACAGTAAACATGGGCCCTACTCAAGATGTTTGCCCTTTTGCCATCATAGCTTTTTTCAAAGCTTCACCCACTTTGAAGTCTATGGGCCCCTAGAGGTGGACACTTGAGCTTCCTCCCTGGTTAACATCATGGTCCGCCAACTGGATGAACTTAAAGGGAACCTGTCACCAACATTTCACCTATTGAACTTTACTTATCCCTCACTGGCCGCTGCTATAAAAAGTTCATTGCCGTTATCCCCGCTCCTAAACTCCTTCTCCGACTGTAAATAACGGTCTGAAAACATTTTGCGTCTTTAATCGCAATAATCCGGTGTCCCGTTGTACGCACACAGCAGAAAAGGACATCAATGCACAAGCACAGGATTTTGTATGCTGGGGGAAGGCGAGGAGCTGTCAATCAAGAGTAAGGAGGCGGGGTAAACTCGGAAAGACTTGAGGAATGAAGATATGACTCTTTTCAAACGAAGAAAATAAATTCATTCTAAATTTATACCAAGTGTATACCAAGCCCAATAGAAGAAGTACTGGATGCTATGTGTATCACACTAAAGGAATTAAGGAAAGCTTGGATTCTTTAGCAAAACTAGTTTGCTGGTACTTTTGTTAAATGTGTGTTTTGGGACTAGATCTCTATGGAATGGCAAGTAGAATTGGTAGTGGGATTCGTCATTCCCTTCCTTACTACAGTAGAGGTGTTACCCCTAGCCTAGTTAGCTCAGGTGAAGCTACTGGGCTTGTTACTGAGCCATAAAAGCTCTGTAGTTAGTGCAGAGAGGGTCAGAGCCTTGGAATCCACACAAGGATAGTGTGTAAAGCCTGATCCAAGGAATACTGTAATTCTGATTTATAATAGGTGAGGAAACCTGCGGTTTAGTTAGTGCCCAGATGGGCAAGGTGTTTGTTTGGCTTATATGCTGCAAGTCTTGTAAGGTGGATAAGGACTTGTTTGTTTTTGGACTGCAATAAAGCCAAGTTTGGACTTTAACCCCTTCCCGACATTTATCGTAAGTATACATCATGGAAAGCCAGTGCTTCCCGCAAAATGTCGTATACTTACGACAAACGGGGAAATGGTTATAGTGTAAAATTAGAAAGTTATAAAGTAAAGATGGCTGCTGTTTATAACAACAGGCCATGTAATGTCTCTGCAGAATTTACGTTGTCCGTTAACGTTGGACATTATCTGCATTTGTCTATGAGTTCCAAATTAATGAATGCTCCCTCACTGGTGGATCTGAGAGAGGCCGGCCGGCCGGAGAGAGACCATGGCACGCAGCGTCAGTGTTGAAACAGTCTCTGCCATGGGGGGCAGATGTATCTTTATTTATAATGAAATGAGAGTAGGTGTTACCCTCATACTTACACATATACATACCACATATGGTAAAATACAGAATTCCAAGCTTATCTTAGTGTATATATTTAGCAAAATGGAATGCAAGTGTCATTAGGTTTTGTCATGTCAGCCTTTGTATCAGCTGAATACAAGGTCATTGGGTCATATACCAGAAGTCTTGGAATAGAATACTCATCCCCCGGTGTAGGCTGTTTCAGAGTTACAACTGTCCATTATGTTGAGCAACTTTAGGTTCACATTTTATAAAGATATTAAAATATCTTTGACAATTCCCTTCTTTTGAACATAAATTTGATTAGCCATGTATTAGAATGCACATTCAACAGCTACATTCTGATCAGCTCCCTTGAATCAGGGCACCGTGTGCCATTCTTCATTGGATGGGTACTCAGTATACATGTCTAGCAATAGGTGAGTATACAGCATTACATACTGTACACACCTGTAGATTTAGGGAATTACAGGTTTTACAATTCTGGCAATATCATCCACCTTGGTGTCGTGCTACAGCTTCACAAATTAACTTTATCAGGTATGGAAGCATTCAGTGTCATGTAAGCAGGTGACTCTGAATGTTTCCTACTCCTCAGTTCTTTGGGTGGTGGGTGGTCTAGACCACATGCACTTTAATATCCTGTGCTGTTTTGTTAACTGCTGATACTTTTGCAATCAAACATATTACAAGTTTAAACACAATATATCTCTATCTAAGTAGCTGATTGTAGTCTGGCTAGGGTACATACTCCTCTTCTCTTGGGTGGCAACCACATATATTTTTTAAACCCACATATTTGAAGTACATGTTGGGTTGAAGCACATTCCTGGAGTGATTTATTACTCCTGACATCCAGGAGAACAAGATCATGTCCCGTCCGGTGGCATTCATCAATGCCAACCCCTTTATCAGTTAGATTACCTCGTATTGCACCTTCTCGGCCCTGCGTCAACCATTTTCTAGCTGTCTCGGAGCACTGGGAGCTGCCAGTTGCTCTTATCCCCACACAAGATACAGATTTTGTGTCTTATCCCTCACAGTCGGTGAGGTTTAAAGCATCAAACAACATTTATTAACATTTATTAACCGACCTATTGTCACGGAGCAGGTTAGTGGACCCACTAGGCCGCACCACTGTAGCAGGGAGCAACAGGAACCCCAGAATACAAAGTCCTGCACAAGGGTACCTGGATTGTCCAGACGGTGGCCGCAGCTCTGGCACAGATGGAGGTGGGTGCAGCAGGTATCGCCAAACATGGCGAATTCCTCTGGACGTGGCAGATTACACAGGACGTGACACAACTCTGACACTAATAGGCACAGGAACAAGAACAGCATGGGATACAGGAACAGGTAACAGGGCACGGGTAACAACTGGAATGGGAAACACTAAGGGACCATTTGCAAGACAGACTGGGAAAACTAACAACGCTCAGGCAAGGATCAGAAGGCCTGGGGCCTTCTTATAGACCAGGAAATCATGGCAGTTGATGATGATGATGATGACTTCCTCTGTGCGCGCGCTGGCCCGGGACACAGCAGATGGGAGCGGAAGTGAGCGCTGGTGTCTCCTAGGAAAGAGATGGGGACCAGCGCTCACAGATCCATGGCTGCGGGCGTCGGAAGGTGAGTAAACCCCACGAACTTCTTGGAGCCGTTCTCGGATCCTCATATCAATCCGGGCAGACAGAAGGATGAGGTTATCCAGGGTAGGCGGCAGATCTCGAGCGGCAAGTTCATCCTTAATCTTAGGAGACAGTCCCTGCCAGAATGTAGCCACCAGGGCCTCATTGCTCCACAACAGTTCTCCCGCCAGGGTGCGGAAGTGGATGGTGTACTCGCCCACAGAGGTGTCTCCCTGGCGTAGGTTTAGCAAGGAAGCCACTGCAGATGAGACTCGTCCAGGCTCCTCAAACACCATGCGAAAAGTCCAGGGGCAGCCCTGGAAGTCACGAGTCGCTGGTCCGTGTCTCTCCCAGATAGGATTCACCCATGCAAGGGCCTTGCCAGTGAGGAGAGAGATGATGAAAGCGACCCTTGCGCCATCAGACGAAAATGCACTTGCATACAGACTGAAGTGGATCTGGCACTGGTTCAAAAATCCACGACAGGTACCTGCGTCTCCATCATAGCGGTCAGGAAGTGGCCAAGAAAAACGGGGATCAACACTGCCAGGAGGTGTAGCAGGAGGAACGACAGCTTGTGCCCCCTGCTGACGTGCAAAAATGTTCAAGGCATGTGTAAAGGATCTGCCAGGCACAGCTTCTGTGTCAACGCCCATAGGTAATCAGTCTGCACCTGCTTCTATGTCTGTGAGACTGACTCCATCCTCCACCACTCAGGATGGCAGGCTTAGAAGTGGGAGAACCTATCACAGCCTGGCCAGACGGAGCTAGCTCCCGCCCTCTGTCTATTTATACCTGCCTTTCCTGTTCCTCCTTGCTTGTGATTCTGCTCGTTTGGTTTCCTGGCCCTGCTGCAGCTTCTGAACTATTTGACCCTGCTTCATTCTGACCCTTGCTTACTGACTACTCTCCTGCTCTGCGCTTGGTACCTCGTACACTCCTGGTTTGACTCGGCTTGTTCACTACTCTCCTGCTCTGCGTTTGGTACCTCGTACACTCCTGGTTTGACTCGGCTCGGTCACCACTCTTGTTGCTCACGGTGTTGCCGTGGGCAACTGCCCCTTTTCCCTTAGCTTCTGTACACCCTTGTCTGTTTGTCTGTCGTGCACTTACTGAGCGTAGGGACCGTCGCCCAGTTGTACCCCGTCGCCAAGGGCGGGTCGTTGCAAGTAGACAGGGACTGAGTGGCGGGTAGATTAGGGCTCACTTGTCTGTTTCCCTACCCCCATCATTACATAATCACAAGCCCATATACCTAGTCTACCCTGGTCCCTCACACTACTATGTACCCCCTTGAGACCCTGGCTCAGCAAATGCAGGGTCTCTCCCTCCAGGTCCAGGCCCTGGCTCAGAGGGTCAACCAGCCTGACGCTACCATGGTAGTGCCCCTCACCTCACCTCTTGAACCCCACCTCAAGTTGCCTGACCGGTTCTCAGGGGACCGGAAGACTTTTCTCTCCTTTCGGGAGAGTTGTAGGCTCTATTTTCGTTTAAAGCCTCACTCCTCAGGTTCTGAGAGCCAGCGGGTGGGTATAATTATGTCCCGGCTCCTGGAAGGGCCCCAAGAATGGGCCTTCTCCTTGGCTCCTGACGCCCCTGAACTTTCCTCCGTTGATCTTTTCTTTTCTGCTCTCGGACTCATTTATGACGAGACTGACAGGACTGCCTTTGCCGAGAGTCAGCTGGTGACCTTACGTCAGGGTAAGAGACCTGTTGAGGAGTATTGTTCTGACTTTAGGAAGTGGTGCGTAGCTTCTCGGTGGAATGACCCTGCCTTAAGGTGCCAGTTTAGGTTAGGTCTGTCGAACGCCCTGAAAGACCTGCTAGTTAGCTATCCCTCTTCTGACTCCCTAGACCAGGTTATGGCTTTAGCGGTACGACTTGACCGACGTCCCAGGGAACGACAACTTGAACGTTTTTGTGTTTTCCCCTCTGACTCCCCCATGATGCCTCCCGAGGTCCCGTTGCTTCACTCTTCCACGGAAGACTCGGAGGTACCTATGCAACTTGGGGCCTCCGTGTCCCCCCGACAACGTAGAGAGTTCCGCAGGAAGAATGGTCTCTGCTTCTATTGTGGGGATGACAAGCATCAAGTGAACACCTGTCCTAGGCGTAAGAATAAGCAGCCGGAAAACTTCCGCGCCTAAGTGATCATCGGGGAGGTCACTTGGGCGCACAGGTATTTCCCGTAAATATGAAACGTAATAAAATCTTGCTTCCCTTTCAGGTCTCTTTTGGTGGTAGGTCTGCTACCGGCAGTGCCTTCGTGGATTCAGGGTCTTCTGCTAATATCATGTCTGTGGAATTTGCTATGTCTCTAGCTATGCCTTTGATTGATTTGCCTAAACCTGTCCCGGTAGTGGGTATCGACTCCACTCCTCTTGCTAATGGTTATTTTACACAGCATACCCCTGTTTTTGAACTCCTTGTTGGCTCCATGCATTTGGAGCAGTGCTCTGTACTGTTGATGCAGGGATTATCGTCCGATTTGGTTTTAGGCCTTCCCTGGTTGCAGTTGTATAATCCCACGTTTGACTGGAATACTGGGGAGCTTACCAAATGGGGTAATGAATGCTTGACGTCATGTTTTTCTGTTAATTCTATTTCTCCCCCTGAGGAGGTGAACACGCTACCTGAGTTTGTTCAGGACTTCGCTGATGTTTTCTCTAAGGAGGCCTCCGAAGTGTTACCTTCTCATAGAGAATACGATTGCGCTATCGATTTGGTACCAGGAGCTAAGCTCCCTAAGGGTAGGATATTTAATCTCTCTTGTCCCGAACGTGAAGCCACTAGAGAGTATATCCAGGAATGCCTGGCCAAGGGTTACATTCGCCCCTCTACTTCTCCGGTAGGTGCTGGCTTCTTCTTCGTAGGGAAGAAGGATGGTGGTCTTAGGCCATGCATTGACTACCGTAACTTGAATAAGGTCACTGTAAGGAACCAGTATCCCCTTCCTTTGATGCCTGATCTCTTTAATCAGGGTTCAGGGGGCCCAATGGTTCTCTAAGTTTGATCTACGGGGGCGTATAACCTTATCCTCATCAAAGAGGGTGATGAGTGGAAGACTGCGTTTAACACGCCCGAAGGTCATTTCGAATACCTCGTCATGCCCTTTGGGTTGTGTAATGCCCCCGTGGTCTGCCAGAATTTCATAAATGAGATTTTAAGAGATTACCTGGGGGTATTTCTTGTAGTGTACCTTGATGACATACTTGTGTTTTCCAAGGACTGGTCCTCCCACATTGAGCATGTCAGGAAGGTGCTCCAGGTCCTTCGGGAAAACAAACTGTTTGCGAAGACCGAAAAATGTGTGTTTGGGGTGCAGGAGATACCATTTTTGGGTCAAATCCTCACTCCTCATGAATTCCGCATGGACCCCGCCAAGGTCCAGGCTGTGGCCGAATGGGTCCAACCTGCCTCCCTAAAGGCGTTACAGTGCTTCTTGGGGTTCCCTAATTATTACAGGAGATTTATTGCTAACTTCTTGGTCATCGCTAAGCCTCTTACGGACCTCACTCGCAAAGGTGCTGATCTCCTCCACTGGCCTCCTGAGGCTGTCCAGGCTTTTGACTTCCTTAAGAAGTGCTTTATCTCGGCCCCGGTGCTGGTTCAGCCCAACCAAATGGAGCCATTTATCGTGGAGGTTGATGCATCCGAGGTGGGAGTGGGGGCTGTCTTGTCCCAGGGTACCAGGTCCCTCACCCATCTCCGTCCCTGTGCCTACTTCTCCAGGAAGTTTTCGCCCACTGAGAGTAACTATGATATTGGCAACCGCGAACTCTTAGCCATTAAATGGGCATTTGAAGAGTGGCGCCACTTCCTGGAGGGGGCTAGGCACCAGGTAACGGTCCTTACCGACCACAAGAATCGGGTTTTCCTAGAATCTGCCCGGAGGCTAAACCCGAGACAAGCTCGATGGGCGTTATTTTTTACCAGATTCAACTTTTTGGTTACCTATAGGGCTGGGTCTAAAAATATTAAGGCTGATGCACTGTCGCGTAGCTTCATGGCCAGCCCTCCTTTGGAGGAAGATCCTGCTTGTATTTTGCCTCCAGGTATAATCATTTCCTCTATTGATTCTGATTTAGTCTCTGAAATTGCGACTGATCAAGGTTGAGCTCCCGGGAACCTTCCTGAGAACAAGCTGTTTGTTCCCCTGCAATTCCGGCTAAGGGTACTTAGGGAAAATCATGACTCCGCACTATCTGGTCATCCAGGCATCCTGGGTACCAAGCACCTCATTGCCAGAAACTATTGGTGGCCTGGGTTGCCTAAAGACGTTAAGGCCTACGCCGCCGCTTGTGAGGTTTGTGCTAGGTCCAAGACTCCCAGGTCCCGACTACGTTCTTTGCCCATTCCCCAGAGACCTTGGACCCATATCTCCATGGATTTTATCACCGATTTGCCTCCATCTCAAGGCAAGTCGGTGGTGTGGGTTGTAGTAGACCGCTTCAGTAATATGTGCCACTTTGTGCCCCTCAAGAAACTACCCAATGCTAAGACGTTAGCTACCTTGTTTGTCAAACACATCCTGCGTCTCCATGGGGTCCCTGTCAATATTGTTTCGGACAGAGGGGTACAATTTGTTTCATTGTTTTGGAGAGCCTTCTGTAAAAAGTTGGAGATTGATCTGTCCTTCTCCTCTGCCTTCCATCCTGAAACTAATGACCAAACTGAGAGGACTAATCAGTCTCTAGAACAATATTTAAGGTGTTTTATCTCTGACTGTCAATATGATCATTCATTCCCCTCACCGAATTTTCCCTTAATAACCGGGTCAGTAACTCGTCAGGGGTCTCCCCCTTTTTCTGTAATTTTGGGTTTAATCCACGGTTCTCCTCCGTTTCACCTGGTAGTTCCAACAATCCCGAGGTAGAGGTTGTTCATCGGGAACTTTGCACAGTCTTGGCCCAGGTTCAGAAGAACCTAGAGGCGTCCCAGAGCATACAAAAAACTCAGGCAGATAGAAGACGTTCTGCTAACCCCTTGTTTAGGGTCGGGGATCTGGTGTGGCTATCGTCTAAGAACTTGCGCCTTAAGGTCCCGTCCAAGAAGTTTGCTCCCCGGTTTATAGGGCCATACAAGGTCATTGAAGTCCTCAATCCTGTCTCCTTCCGACTGGAGTTGCCCCCATCTTTTCGAGTACACGACGTGTTTCATGCTTCCCTCCTTAAACGCTGCTCCCCGTCCTTGGCTCCCTTGAGGAAACCTCCTGTCCCCGTTCTCACCCCTGAGGGGGTGGAATTCGAGGTGGCCAAGATTGTGGACAGCAAGATGGTCCAAGGCTCCCTCCAGTACCTGATCCATTGGAGAGGATACAGGCCTGAGGAGAGGACTTGAGTACCCGCCCGGGATGTTCACGCTGGGGTATTGGTCAGGAGGTTCCACCTTCGTTTCCCCAATAAACCAGGTCCACCTATAAAGGGTCCGGTGGCCCCTCATAAAAGGGGGGGTACTGTAAAGGATCTGCCAGGCACAGCTTCTGTGTCAACGCCCATAGGTAATCAGTCTGCACCTGCTTCTATGTCTGTGAGACTGACTCCATCTTCCAACACTCAGGATGGCAGGCTTAGGAGTTGGAGAGCCTATCACAGCCTGGCCAGACGGAGCTAGCTCCCGCCCTCTGTCTATTTATACCTGCCTTTCCTGTTCCTCCTTGCTTGTGATTCTTCTCGTTTGGTTTCATGGCCCTACTGCAGCTTCTGAACTATTTGACCCTGCTTCATTCTGACCCTGGCTTACTGACTACTCTCCTGCTCTGCGTTTGGTACCTCGTACACTCCTGGTTTGACTCGGCTTGTTCACTACTCTCCTGCTCTGCGTTTGGTACCTCGTACACTCCTGGTTTGACTCGGCTCGTTCACCACTCTTATTGCTCACGGTGTTGCCGTGGGCAACTGCCCCTTTTCCTTTAGCTTCTGTGTACCCTTGTCTGTTTGTCTGTCATGCACTTACTGAGCGTAGGGACCATCGCCCAGTTGTACCCCGTCGCCTAGGGCGGGTCGTTGCAAGTAGGCAGGGACTGAGTGGCGGGTAGATTAGGGCTCACTTGTCTGTTTCCCTACCCCCATCATTACAGCATGGAGGAGTTGGTCCTGTCGAAACCGGAGGTCCAGCATATCCGTCCGCATCGCTTGTGACGTCATCTTGGTCTTGGATCGACCAACAGGGTCCACTCCCTGAGCGTACTGTCACGTTGGGTTCGTGGACCCACTGGGCCGTACAGCTTTGACGGTATGGCAGCTGGCCAATAGGGCGCAGGTCACAGTCTATAGTTCGTATAGTGTACCTGTAGCAGCTCGGACAGTAGCAAGGCAGGCTCAGCTGGGACTAGGCAACAGGCAGACGTCAGGCGTGGTGTAGCAGGACAGGCGTGGTATGCAGCACAGCATGACTACAGCTCAGCACGGCACTTGACCAGGATAGCACGGGATACAGGATACAGGTACGAGAAACACTGGGAACTGGAAAACACTAGCATACCATTTGCATAGACAAACTTTGGGTATGACAACAATGCTCAGGCATTCGAGGAAGGGGCTGGGCTCTTCTTATAGTCCAGGGCACTCATGGGCTAATTTTACATTAAAGTCCGGTGCACGCACTGCCCCTTTACGCATCTGGCGTACCTTCTTAGAGGATTATAATGGTCGTACGTGTTGGAGGGCGCCTCCTATTTCCAATGCTGACCTTGAATTGTTTACCGATGCTGCTGGGGCGATGGGTTTTGGCACAATGCTTGGTTCGGCATGGTGTGCTGAAACCGGTTCTGGCTTTGCTTCGCCATCTGGTGTTGTGTTGTTTACAATGTAACATTCTGTTTCGGGCTCGCCACATTCCGGGTGCCCATAATGTTGTTGATGCTTTATCTCATTTTAATTGTCATGTTTTTCGTTCCCTTTGACCGCAGGTGGATATTGAGGGGACCAGATGCCCGGACTTCTTGTGGAGGCTGCTGGATTGGAGCTAGTTCAGTTGGTGAGGTCGTCCCTTGCGCCCTCTATCTTGGCGACATTTGAAAAGCTATTTCTTCCGATTACAGCAATAGCCTTTCCCTATCGTTCCAAAGGCAGCACACAATGGGTTAATAACCTGCTTCTTCCCAGCTAGTACAGAAGAAAAGAAGACATAATTAGTCTTAATTACAACCTAGTTAACCCTCAGGCCTATGGTATAAAGCACACCTTGACCAGACGCACGAGTTTTTATCTTCTGTCTCAGCTGGAGAGGTTATTTTTTTTTTCTCCCAACAGGTTTGTTTATTTTATTCAATGATGGCTGTTGGTGGAATCCTAGGGGGGCCTCTAGTGCGTCCACTTAGCCCTCCGATGTGTTTTTACCCCTGTGTGGTGTATACTGGAGTGGCATTGAATGACACCTCCCTGGTCGGATGATTAGGTGTGTCTTACGTCCTGCCAAGATTAAACAGATGGAGCACTAGCAGGGTGTTCTGCTGGGCTTGGCTGGAATGGAGCCTCCACTGACTGCGCAACTCCAAAAGTCAGTGCTTTGATGCCCTAGTCTGGGTAAAAGCGCGGTGTGTGCAGGTCTGGAAGTTGGCACGGGCGCACGATGCGCATGCGCAGGAGTTACCGGACATCGCGAGATGTCATCTAGAAAATAATGGCGCACTTCTCCGCAATGTTTTGCCGGTACCATTGCCAGGCTCGCACCTCCAGTCAGCCAAAAAACAAGTAGGATGTGGATATTCTTTATCTCTTAAGGATTTATAGAGTAAAAAGAAGTAGTTTGTTTGCTGGTCAAGCCTGCTGTTTTCTCACACTGTCCTTACGTTTGTCCCTAGATGCCTAACTCTCAGAGGGGAAAATGCTCAAGAAAGCTAGACCTAGGATGTGTTCTCAGTGTGGACAGCCTCTATCTGTCGATTGTGAAGCTGACCTATGCAATACTTGTATACAGCAAGAGGATAATGATGAAGATGATGATGATGATAAGAATTATGGGGATATTTTTCCTGTACAGCAACAGGCTAAAAAGTTTTTTGACTGGTTTAAAGGCCATCTTGTGGAAGCTTTTAAAGAGGCCAAAGGGGAATGCAGTATTCCCACTAAACGAAGAAGAACAACTGCTAATGAAAACTTATCCTCAGCGGATCAGTCCCACCAATCTTGGTGTAATGACGGGGTAGGGAGACAGACAGGTGAGCCCTAATCTACCCGCCACTCAGTCCCTGCCTACTTGCAACGGCCCGTCCTAGGCGACGGCGTACAACTGGGCGACGGTCCCTACGCTCAATAAGTGCATGACAGACAAACAGACAAGGGTACACAGAAGCTAAGGGAAATGGGGCAGTTGCCCACGGCAACACAGTGAGCAACAAGAGTAGTGAACGAGCCGAGTCAAACCAGGAGTGCACGAGGTACAAATCGCAGAGCAGGAGCGTAGTAAGTAAAGCCATGGTCAAAAATGAAGCAAGGTCACTAATCATAGCAGGAGCAGCAGAGCCAGGAAACAGAAAAGAATCACAGGCAAAGGAGGAGCAGGAAATGCAGGTATAAATAGACAGAGGGCGGAGCTAGCTCCGTCTGGCCAGGCTGTGATAGGCTCTCCCACTCCTCAGTCTCCCAGCCTGACTGGTAGAAGATCGTGTCACTCTCTCAGACATAGGAGCAGGTGCAGACTGATTACCCATGGGCGTTGACACAGAAGCTGTGTCTGGCAGATCCTTTACAGTACCCCCCCCCCTTTTAAGAGGGGCCACTGGACCCTTTCTAGGTGGACCTGGCTTATTGGGGAAGCAAAGATGGAACCTCCTGAGTAATACCCCAGCGTGAACATCCCGGGCAGGTACCCAAGTCCTCTCCTCAGGTCCGTATCCTCTCCAATGGACCAGGTACTGGAGGGAGCCTTGGACCATCCTGCTGTCCACAATCTTGGCCACCTCGAATTCTACCCCTTCAGGGGTGAGAACAGGGACCGGAGGTTTCCTCGAGGGAGCCAAGGACGGGGAGCAGCGTTTAAGGAGGGAGGCATGAAAAACGTCGTGTTCTCGAAAAGACGGGGGTAACTCCAGTCAGAAGGAGACAGGGTTAAGGACTTCAATGACCTTGTATGGCCCTATATATCGGGGAGCAATGATCTCGCGAGACCACGCTGTGACGTCACTTCCGCCCACAGGTCCTTCATCCCTGCGTCTGAAGACGACATCTTTCGTCTCCCTCCAGGCCGATGAGAAGTCCCAGTCGTCGGATCAGTAGTAGCAGCAGCAGCAGCCTGGAGGGAGACGAAAGATGTTGTCTTCAGACGCATGGATCAAGGACCTGTGGGCGGAAGTGACGTCACAGCGCGGTCTCGCAAGATCATGCTGCTCAGTTTATCTAGCTTGGGTGTAAGGCAGAGAGGTGTATGATGCGGATTGGCCAGCGTCATACACCTCTTTGTCATACGCCCGCTTGGTTGAAAATTAAAAAACGCCCAGTTGGGAATTAAGGACCTCATTTGCATAAATGTTCTAAACGCCATAACTTTGTTAAAAAACATCGTTTTTAAAATAAAAACACATTGCTAGTAACTACATTCCAGCGCCGATAAACTGATGTAGGAGATAGAGCATTTTTGTTCTGGTGACAGAGCCTCTTTAAAGTGGATCTGGCTGCTGCCCGGCTATCTAAAAAAGCATTTTTTCCTGCTGATGAGTTGTCTTTGCTTAGAGATCCTATGGATAGTAAGGCAGATTCTCTTCTTAAAAGAGCGTATTCATCGTCAGCAGATGTATGTAAAGCATCCTTTGCCTCGGTCCCTGTGGCTAGGGCACTAAGGATTTGGCTAAGTGATTTGTCTTAAGGGTTGCAGAAAGGTAACTCCAGAAGCGAGTTCTTACAGTTACTTCTCAAAATGAAATTAGCTGCTGAATTTCTGTCAGATTTTCCTTTAGACACTATGCTTCTTAATGTAAAAAATATGGCTCTTACTTACTACATCGGCCAGAAGGTCTTTATGGTTGAAAGAATAGAAAAAGGGGGACGTTCCCAACTTAATTTTTGTTCCATTCCTTTTCATCCTAGCAGCTTGTTTGTCCCAAATCTGGAGGTCATTCTTAAATCCCTTAAAGACAACAAAGTGGTCTCATTTTCTCAAACTAATTATGTGAGACCCAGTAATTTTCGGGGTCAACCCAGAAGGTCACCGAAATTTAACAGGTCTTATTCTAACTAAAAGTTTAACCGCAGATTTAACCAGAGAAAAGGCCAAACCTCTGCTACCTCCTTTGTGAAAAGGCGTCAGGAGGAGCCCAGACAAAATAATCAATGACGCCATGTCTCTTCCTCCAGTGGGTGCCCTATTTCAAAAATATTTCTTCAATGGGCAAGTGGTCACATCAGACGCTTGGGTTCTTTCTACAATAAAAAGAGGGTACTCACTGGAGCTAGGGTCTTTCGCCCCAATCAATTTCTTCTTAAATGTTCCAAAAATTATGCTAGTTCTACTTCAGGATTTTCTGAAAAAGGGGGCTCTGGAAGGGGTCCCATATCACCAGAGACGGTGTGGGGTCTATTCAAGAGTCTTTGCGGTCCCCAAGCCAGATCAGGGAGGTAGGCTAGTAGTAGATCTCACATTTCTGAACAGGTTTATGAGAGAAACCAAATTCAAGATTGAGTCAGTAAAGTCAGTAATATATATGGTAATATTTAGAAGAAAAAGACATTGTGGATTGTGCGGTCCATGTCTTTTTCCTCTAAATATTGCAATATATATATAATCTACCCTTTTCCATTTATTTGTTTTACTTGGTACCAGCACTTCACACATTTGAAAAAAAAAACAGCTGATTTTAATCCACGAATGACCTAAGTGTTTCTCCTTATGCTTGTGCTCTCAGTCAGCCACTGGGGGCGCATGGTAAAGTGAGCTTATTCCATCTGTTCACATGTTGTGGTGCTGTATGGTGGTGTCTGTTGCTGTAGTGCTGCATTTGTGGGGGGACGTAGCCCAGAGCCAAGGAGGCTTGGCACGGTCTGATGGCATGGGTGATTTTGGGCCCCTGGGTTGCTCCCTCTGCAGGAGCGGTGCTGCGGTGGCGGTGGCCGCCATGCGGTGCTGCAACCGCTAGAGTAGGGACCCACTTTAAAAGAGGTCGCCGTGTAGTGGCAAGTGGGCTTATACAGTTTGATCAAAATGTTAACTAAGAATCTCATGTTCATGTTTAGAAATTATGCCTAGCGGCCCAGATCAACGTATACATTGTGGATTGTGCGGTCCATGTCTTTTTCCTCTAAATATTGCAAAGTCAGTAATATCCCTCTTACAACCACAAGACTGGATGGTGACGATCGATCTAAAAGATGCCTACCTACATGTGCCTATTATCCGTTGCCACCGGAAATTCCTCAGAGTAGCAATTCAGCTAGGGCCTGTAGTCAAATATCTACAGTTCACATGCCTCCCTTTTGGCCTTTCATCTTCACTGAGAGTATTCACAAAGTTCGTGGTGGTTATTGTAGCCTTCCTCAGGATGAGAGGAATATACTGTATCTCGTACCATATCTGGACGACTGGTTTCTCAGGGGCTCCTCAAAGGAACGTCTCTTAGATCATCTAAATTTAACCCTCGAAACCCTGAAACCCCTTTCTGGGGTTTGTAATGGATTCGGTTCATATGTACATCAATCTGTCCCCTCAGAAAATTATCAACATAATAAAAAAGTTAAACTTGTTGATTACAACTCACAGAGTTCAGATCAGGGAAGCATTGAGTGTCCCAGGTCTTCTCACCTCGACTCTGGATGCAGTACCATGGGCCAGGTCACACTTCAGGAGCCTCTAATTGGAGATTCTGTCCCAATGGGACAGATCTCTAAAAACCTTAGACTATAGTATTCACCTCTCCAAAGCGACCAAATTAGATCTCCAAAGTAGTTGTACAAATAGACAACTTAGCTTCAGTATTCTATCTGAACAAGCAGGGAGGGACAAGAAGTCCATCGTTAATTCAGGAATGCAAGAAAATCATGATTTGGACGGAGGCGAATGTGGCAGATTTAGCGGCCATCCACATAAAGGGGCATCTGAATCTCCAAGCAGATTGGCTCAGTCGCAATTTCATCAAATCGGGGGAATGGAGCCACAACAATGGAATTTTTCTTCAGATCACTTCAAGATTCGGTCTGCCAGAAATAGATGTGATGGCATCATTCCACAATGCCAATGTCCAGAGGTTTTGTTCTCTCTCCAGGGAAGGTCATCTGGAGGCTCTCGACGGCCTTTCCATCTCATGGAAGTTTCTCCTGATCTATGCGTTTCCCCCAGTCCCCTTAATTTCAAGAGTCCTAAAAAAATTAATATGGGATCGTGCTATAGCAATAATGATTATTCCATTCTGGCCTTGAAGAGACTGGTTTCCTCTCGCCTTAGAGCCTTCCAGGGTTCGATTTTGGAAACTGCCGATATCGAAAGATCTCCTACAGCAGAGCGTGCTGTTTCACCCAGTACCAGGGAAACTGCATTTGTCGGCATGGAAATTGACAGGAGAAATCTAGCTGATAAAGGCCTGTCAGGTAAGCTTGTTGATTTACCGGTCTGTGGGATAAAACCTTCTACATCTAAACCATACTCTAGGATATGGAGAAAATTTGCTAGTTGGTGCTCGTCAAATAGTAAATGTCCCTCAATGTTGCCGTCCGTGATTCAATTCCTTCAGGATTTTAGAGCAATTAAACTCCTCAGACCTGCGTCTTGGGACCTAAGTATGGCTCTTCGCTGTTTATCTGAGCAGCCTTTCGTACCCATCCAGGATATAAGGCTTAAATACCTCACTTGGAAAACGTTATTCCTAGTGGCTATTTCTTCAGCAAAAAGGGTAGGGGAACTGCAGGCTCTTTCCTCCAGGGATCCTTACCTTAAGATCAGGCCTGATTGCCTTATTTAAGAACCGTGCCAGGATTTCCACCAAAAGTTCCATCATTAAATAATATTAGTCAAGAAATTTTTCTTCCTACTTTGCCCTCAGAATCTCTGGACCATCCTGCCCATAGTCTGGATGTAAAAAGGTCAGAACTTTCCTACATAGATAAATGTCATACCTTTTAGGAAGTTTCAAGGTCCACGTAAAGGAGAGTAGGCTTCTAAGACATCTCTTAGTCACTGGATTAGAAATGTAATTTATTTTTCTTATTCTCAAGCTAACTTACCGGTTCGTTCTGATTTAAGGGCCCATTCTACTAGGGCCCTATCAACATCCTGGGCTTAAAGATTCTACATAGGTCTAGATCAGATTTGCCAAGCAGCAACCTGGTCTTCAGCAGATACTTTCGTGAAGCATTACAGGCTGGATACCTTGGCTGATGCGGAGGTGTCTTTTGCCACAAGGGTACTCGAGGTTGCTGACATGTAAACCCACCCATTTATTTTTGTTATTGCTTTGAATTCCCATTGTGTGCTGCCTTTGGAACGATAGGGAAGCTTAAATTTATTTACCAAAATTTTTCCTTTCCCTGAGTTCAAAGGCAGCACAGCTTCCCACCCCTATTTTTGGGTTATTGCTAAATTACTACACATTGTGTGTCTGGTCAAGGTGTGCCTTATACCATAGGCCTGAGGGTTAACGAGGTTGTAATTAAGACTAATTATGTCTTCTTTTCTTCTGTACTAGCTGGGAAGAAGCCGGACATTAACCCATTGTGTGCTGCCTTTGAACTCAGGGAAAGGAAACATTTTGGTAAGTAAATTTAAGCTATATGTGGTAATAAAATGCTGTTCGGATATGCGGCAGGGCTCAGAAGGAAAGGAGCATCATTTGGATTTTGGAGCTCAAGTTTTGCTGGAATGGTTTTCGGGTGTCATGTTGCATTTGCAAAGCCCCTGAGGGACCAAAACAGTGGAAACCCCCCAAAAGTGACCACCATTTGGGAAACTACACCCCTGAAGGAATTTATCGAGGTGTATAGTGGGAATTTTGATCCCACAGGTTTTTTGCTGAATTTAGTGAAAATGAAATCTATGTTTTTTTCTAAAAAAATGTAGTTTTAGTTCAGATTTTTCCATTTTCACAATAGATAAAGGGGAAAAAAAATCACCCCAACATTTGTAACGTGAACTCTTCTGAGCAATACCCCATATGTGGTGATAAACTGCTGTCTTGACACACGGCAGGGCTTAGGGTATGTTGACTCGCTTATTAAAAAACGGCTGAAAATACGGAGCTGTTTTCAAGGGAAAACAGCTCCTGATCTTCAGCCTTTTTTAAGCAAATTCGCGTTTTTTACGGACGTTTTTGGAGCTGTTTTTCTATAAATGCAATCAAAAACGGCTCAAGAAGTGACATGCACTTCTTTTTCAAAAAATGCTCCAGTTGGAACAGAACGCCGTTTTTTCCATTGAAATCAATGGGCAGATGTTTGGAGGCGTTCTGCTTCCTATTTTTCCTGAAAATAAGCCGTGTGAACATACCCTTAGAAGGGAAGAAGCGCTATTTGGCTTTTGGAGCTCAAATTTTGCTGGAATGGTTTGCGGTGCCATGTTACATTTGCAAAGCAGCTGCGGTACCAAATCAATGGAAACCCCCAAAAGTGACCCCATTTGGTAAACTATACCCCTGAAGGAATTTATCGAGGGGTATAGTGAGCTTTTGCCCCCCCATAGTTTTTGCTGAATTTAGTGGAATTATGCTGTGAAATTGAAACTAATATTTTTTCTGATAAAACTTGGACATTTTATATTTTTACAAGGAATAAAGGAGAAAAAGCACCACAACATTTGAAAAGCAATTTCTCCCCATTACAGCAATACCCCACATGTGGTAATAAACAGTTTTTTGGACACACGGCAGGGCTCAGAAATGCAGGAGCGCTATTTGGCATGCAGATTTTGCTGGATTGTTTTTTGGGTGCCATATTGCATTTGCAAAACCCTGAGGTACCAGAGTAAGGTGGAAGCCCCCAAGAAGTGACCCCTATTATAGACACTACACCTTTTTAAGGCATTTATCATTTGCCTGGACATATGACGGGGCTCAGAAGTCAAGAGCACCATGCGCATTTGAGCCTTATTTTGGAGATTTTCACAATTGCAGGGCTCTGAGGTCAAATAGTAAAACAAATCCCCAAGTAGTGACCCATATTTTGGAAACTACACCCCTTAAGGTATTTTAAGGGGCGTAGTGAGCATTTTGACCCTACAGGTGTCTTTTCATTAGAAATTAATATGCAGCGGATGGTGCAAAGTGAAAATTGCAATTTTCCACTGATATGCCATTTTAGGGCACACTATGTTGTGCCCAGTTTGTGCCCCTGAAGACAAATACCTCATAAACTGTTAATTGGGTTCTCCTGGGTATGGCGATGCAATATATGTGGATTTAAACTTCTGTTTATGCACTGTGCAGGGTTCAGAAGGGAGGGAGCGCCATTTTGCTTATGGAGCACAGATTTAGCTTGACAGTTGTTCTGTTTGGGGTTTTGCTAGTATTTCAGTTCATAATGTGGGGGCATATGTAAGCTGTGCGGAGAACATCAGGGCATAATAAGAGGGTATAATACGGTAAATAAATAATAATCCACAGATGTGTGGCCAGTGTCGCACTGATAAATGGTGCCCAATCTTATCCGCTTTCGGAACGCTCTGCACATTTTGTGTCATAGACTGAGAGCCAGAACTTTTTTATTTTTTATCCAGCAGAGCTGTATGAGGGCTTATTTGTTGCGGGACAATCTGTAGTTTTCATTGATATTATTTTTGGGTACTCGTGATTTTTCGATCACTTTTTATTCCATTTTTTGGCAAGCAAGGTGACTAAAAACCATCAATTCTGACACTTTTTTGTTGTTGTTTTTTTTACAGTATTCCACCGTGGGCTATAAATGACAATTTTACTTTATTCTGTGGGTCAATACGATTACGATGTTGATACCATATGTATATCTTTTTTTATGTTTTGCAGCGTTTGCACAATAAAATCCTTTTTTTTTTTTAATCATTTATTTTTTGTGTCACCATATTCAGAGAGCGATAACTTTTAACATTTTCAGTCAAAAAAGCTGTGTAAGGGCTTGTTTATTGCGGGATGGTTTGTCATTTTTATTGGTAAAGTTTTGGGGTACATGCAACTTTTTATTCCATGTTTTGGGAGGGATGATGACCAAAAAATAGTGATTCTAGCATTTTTTTATTTTATTTTTTGCGGTGTTCACCGTGCGGGAAAAATAATATTACAGTTTTATAGTTTGGGTTGGTACGGATGCGGTGATAATAAAAGGCTTATTATAGGAAAAAAAGCCATTTTTGTTTTTATTAACTTGAAACTTTTATTTTTACACTTTTCTTAACTTTTTTTTTGTCCCACTAGTGGACTTGAAGGCCTGCACCTCTGATCTTTACTCTAATACATTGAACTACCGCCATAGTGCAATGCATTAGATCTGTCTTTCACTGACAGCAAGCCTATTAGGTCCCGCCTCCAGGCGGGGCCTAATGTGCTTCCGTATGTGGCAGACCAGAAGGCCATTCTTAGGTCTCTGATTGCCATAGCAACGATCGGCATCCCCACATTCACATTGTGGCTATGCCGATCGCTACAAACCACTAAGATGCCTCGATCGCTGCATCTAAGGGGTTAATGGCAGGGATTGGAGCTAGCACAGTTCCCTGCTGTTACAGCAGAGTGTCATCTGTAACATACAACTGACACCCGCAGCTGATGTCGCAGGCTCCGCATCTGAGCCTGCGCCATCTACCTTTTGCAGCCGGAAGCCTTTTAGGCCACACTTCTGTGCGGGACTTAATAGGCTTCCGTACTTGGCAGACAGGAGGTCATTGTTAGGCCTCTGGTCTGTCAGAGCAGCCATCGGAACTCTAAGGGGTTTATCGGCCAGATCGGAGGCTAGCTCCGGTCTTGGCCTTGCAGCATGGTGTTAGCTGTAATATACAGCTGACTCCCACTGGGGATGGCGCAGGATTAGCTTCTGAGCCCACACTAGCAACAGAACGTACCTATTTGTTGTGTTAAGTACTTAACGACAACAACCAGTGGCATAGCTATAGGGGTCGCAGTGGTCGCAGTTGCGACCTAGCCCCTAGTTGCGACCTAGCCCCTAAGCCTGGGGGGCCCACGGGGCCCTGTTGCCACACAGTGCGCGGCGGTTACGGGCCGGGCTCCTTAGATGTCACGGACGCATGGTATACTCAGTGTACCATGTGACCGTGATGTCATGTGAGGGGCATTCCGGCCAGCATGGAAGAGCCGATGCGGAAGCTGACGGCTCCCTCCTCCAGCATTCACTGAGCCATGAGCGGCTCGACGCAGACAGCCGTAATGTAGCGACATCATCGTGCCAGTCTGCGCCGAGTCACTCATATTACAGGGCAAAGGTGGACAAGGATCCTCCACCCAGCGTGGGAACTGGGATATGTAAGTAATTTTATTATTTTTCTATTATGCACATATGGTGGCATTATACTGTATGGGGGACTGATATGGGGGCATTATACTGTATGGGGGCATTATACTGATGGGGAGCTGATATGGGGGGGTATTAAACTGTATGGGGGAATTATACTGTCTGTGGGGCTGATATGGGGGGCATTATACTGTATGAGGGGCTGATATGGGGGGCATTATACTCTATGGGGGTATTATACTCTATGGGGAGCTGATATGGGGTGCATTATACTGTATGGGGAGCTCATATGGGGGCATTATACTATATGGGGGGGCATGATACTGTGTAGAGGCATCTATGGGGGTCATTATGTTGTGTGGGGGCACCTATGGAGGGTATTATACTGTGTGGGGGCATCCATGGTTGCTGTTGGGCAAGGCGGCTGGGCATAGGCGCGCACAGGGGTCTGGTGGTGTTGGGGAGGGGTAGAGGTGCCCAAGCTAAATTCTTGCACCAGGGCCCATGAGCTTTTAGCATACGCCCCTGACAACAACGTACTAGTACGTTGGATGTCATTAACGGCTTAAAGACATATAAGTAAGTGACACCACTCTGATATGTCCTTACTCTTGGTGAACCGCTAGACTGGAAGACCCCTTTAAACCAGAAGTAAATTCTAAAGAGAATCTCCTTGGATTCAATCCTGGTTTCTGGCTAAAAAACAACTGCATCAAAACTCCACTGTATGAACAAAGAGGAATGGATAAAACATTTATTCAATTACAGATGTATCCTCCTGCTCCTTGCTTTTGAGTTGATGGTTCTAATGACAGCTAGATCAAACATCAGAGCCTCAGTACCTTGTAGTGGATACTTTTAGGCCCTGTTTAAACCTTGCCGTTTAGATACATTGAGTATTGACTTTTCCCGACACCTATAACATTTGCGTAGTCGTCAGAAAAACAGCGGTGTAGCTTTGAGGCACAGAAATGCATTCATTTGGACTGCAGCTGTAGCCCATTAAAATCAATCATTGGGCTACAAAGAGTCTTGGCGTAGTCCTGGCCTAAATGTTCTCGACTGTTTGAAGCCAAAACCAGGCATGGAAATAAAAAATTAAGATAACTCTTTCCCTATAGTTTATTCCCCTTGTGGTTTTGGCTAAACAAACACATACAATACTGCACCAAACAGCCCTGTGTGAATCTGGCTGTACTGGGAGTTATTCAGTAAATGTCCTGGCATGTCCTCTCTGTTCATTTTGCTTAGTAAGCTGGATGCACGCTGTTCATCATGTGCTGTGAGGCGTGGGGTGGGGCGAGGGGAAAACACAGAGGAGGTAGGGCTACAGATCAGAAAATAATCTGAAGAAACGAAACTCAGTTGCAAGTGATCACTGACATAAATCTCCAGGAGAGGAATACCCAATAGAGACTAATATAAGGTAATATAACAGAGGGTTTCTAAGAAACTGGGCGCTCTAAGCAGGTATTTTAGTAACTCGTAATTTACTAATTATCTCCGGGCACTGGCAGACTTTAATGGCCTTTAATTTAACCACGGTGGCTCCGTTAGCACTATTGTCTTGCAGCACTGGAGTTCTGGGTTCAAAACCAACCAAGGACATCTGCATGGAGTTTGTATGTTCTCCCCGTGTTTGTGTGGGTTTCCTCCAGGTACTCTGGTTTCCTCCCAAAAACATACCAATAGGGAATTTAGATTGTGAGCCCCAATTGGGACAGTAAGAAAGGACCTCTGTACAGCGCTACGGAATATGTTGGCGCTATATAAGTAACAGAAATAAATAAATAAATAATGGCTATAAGTCAACAGGGAGCTGAGCCTGGTTATATAGAGCAGTGGAGTTCTAAAAGGCAGCACACTATACTGTTCTCTTAATTTATGACCAGCAGGGGGCATTGTCTAGAGAGAGATTGTTGTGATTCAGTGGTTTCTCTGACAAGTTAAGACTTGTGCCACTGGCAAGACTTTGCTTCTATTTATACTGTCATGAAGGAAATCCCCTGGCTGTGGATGAAAAACAAAAACAGTTAATCTGCTCCCCCTATTCCGTATCCACACAGGAGTAATATGTTGGAGTAACTTCTAGTCCCTTGGAAAAAAGATAAATGACGTCGGTGTTCCACAATAATAAAAATCCATAATTTAATATAAATGCATATGAAAAAAAGTAACATCTTATTTCGTGTCAAAATATAAAGCAGGTTTCTATGTTGAAATCTCCGCTTATACGCATACAATATTTTAGATAGATAACTGCCACACGCTGCCCTGGGGAGAGACAAAATCTCTCCCAGAGTTTCAAAAATGTCCGAAAAATTGTACACAAGTTTAGAAAACTACAGATTTTTTTACATGTGTTTTTGGGCACCTGAAACACAGCATTTTTAAGAAAAAAATTAAAATAAACCACTTTTTTTTCTGGTGTTTTGCTGGCGTTTTTTTGCCGCAAAAAAAAAAGCTACGTGAGATGTTAGCTGAAAGTCAATGGTGAGATATTGAATGCACTGCAAACATTACATTTTTTGAGGTGGCGTTTTTTTTCTTCTTTTGTCTTGAGTTTTTTCCCTCAGTGGCGGTTTTTGCAAATCGCAAGGTGTTGGTTTAGAGTTTTTCATGCAGTTAGTGGCGTTATTCATGTAGTCATGTAATTTAGTCATATTTTTTGTGGCTTTTTTTTTTTAGACTAAATCGTGTTGCAAAGAGGACTGATTTGCAATGTAAAAATGCAACTTCCAAAAAAAAAAACACAGGTATTAAAACACACTATTTGGAAAATACAACACCAGAAAACAGCAGGAAAAAAAAATACATGTATTAAATCAAACTAAATAAGAAATTCAACTTAAAGCACCATATAATTACTGCATACATTTTAAAACACCAGAAAAACTGTGTGAAAGAGGCCTTAATAAAAACAAAAACCACATGGCTTATTTTTACATGCGTTTTCAAATACTGAAAAACAAAAGTGTGGATGAAGGATGGGTTAGGGCTTGTCCACGCGTAACGGAATTGCTGCAAAAAATGTCTGCGGCATTTCCGTTAAATCTAGCAGACATACCGCTGCGGCAAAATCGCACCATTTCCTGCGTTTTTTTACTGCAGAATATGGTGCGGATTTTGCTGCGTTTTTCGAAATGCTGGGAGATGGTGACGTCTCCTGAAAAAAGCAGCAATTCAGTTCACTTTCCGCAGCAGGAAATGACTTGCTGCGGTTCGAAAAATACACACCGCAGGTTAGGCTAAGTTCACATCTCGTTTTTACTCTACATCTGACGTGCACGTTTTGAGATGCGAAAATAGTGTCAAAACGTTACCACAGCGTGCACATTGATTTCTATGGTCAGGACGGATACAGTTTGTGCATACGTTTTGTGTGCTTACGTTGTATCCTTTCTTTTCCCATGTCCTGAAAAGCGTAGTCTACTACGCTTTTTAGCACTTTTCAAAAACGTATACGTTTTTATTTGTATTGAAGTCAATGGCGATGTTGTGACGAGGTATGCAATATTAAACCCTACATTTACATACGTAAAACGTATACGTTTTTGCAACCTTATATGGGAAATCTTGACTTTACAAAGTTTGATTTATCTAAAGAACACAAAAAACGTATACGTTTTTATAAGTAAGAACGGACACAAACGTATACGACTTATAGCACAAAATAACTTAAGCGTATGTTACAAATGCATACGTTTTTGTAACTTTAAAAACTTATACGTCGTCATATACCACAATTGTGTGCACAAAACGAGATGTCAACTTAGCCTTAGGCCTTATACACACGAACGTGTTATACGTCCGTGCGACGCGCGTGATTTTCACGCACGTCGCGCAGACCAATGTTAATGAATGGGGCCGTTCAGATTGTCAGTGACACTCATGACATGTCCTATATTTGCCCGTGTTTCACGCTGCATGGACCCATTGAAGTCAATGGGTGCGTGCAAATCGCGCTCGGCACACGGAAGCATTTCCGGGTGCCGCGCGTGATTCGCGCAACAGCAGTAAAATAAATGAATAAAAACAGAAAAGCACCACGTGCTTTGCTGTTTGTAAACATAAAACCAGAGTGTCATAATGATGCCGGCTGCGCAAAAATCACGCAGCCACGCACCATATGCTGATGACACACGGACCTTTTGCTGCGTTTTGCGCGCGCAAAATGGACACGTCCGTGTGAATAAGACATTAATGGGGTTTTCCACTTTCTGACAACTGATGAGCTATCCACTGGATAGGTCATCAGTATATGATCGGTGCGTGTCCTGACACCCGGACTCCTGAAACCCCTTACATCACTGTCCATATATGGACAGTGTTGTCAGGGGCAACCCCAGAGCCATAGTCCCAGGCAGAGCACTACTAGCCCTCTGCCTGGGAATCCTGCTCTGCTCCTGACATCCACTGTCCATATATGGATAGTGATGTCTGGAGCAGAGCTGAAGTCCCAGGCAGAGGGCTAGAAAAGGCTCTGCTCCAGTACTCCAGCTCTTGGGGAAGCCCCTGACATCACTATCCATATACGGCTAGTGATGTCAAGGGCAACCCCAGAGCTAAAGTCCCAGGAAGAGCGCTACTAGCACTCTGCCTGGGACACTGCTCTTCTCCTGACAACACTGTCCATATATGGACAGTGATGTCAGGGGCTTCCCTAGAGACGGACTCCACGTGAGAGCCGCTTGTATTGCTCTGCCTGGGACTCGTTCTCTCCCTATGACATCACTGTCCATATATGGACAGTGATGTCAGGGGCTTCCCCAGAGACGGAGTCCCGGAGCAGAGCCACTAGCGCTCTTCCTGGGACTCCTTTCCTCCTGACATCACTGTCCATATATGGACAGTGATGTCTGGGGCTTCCCCTGAGACGAAGTCCAGCTGCAGAGCCGCTTGTAGCGCTCTGCCTGGAACTCCTTCTCTCCTCCCGACATCACTGTCCATATATGGACAGTGATGCCGTGACAATGGCAGCGACAGCACCCGGCAGTCGAGTGGGCCCCCCAAGGGTAGTGGGCCCCGGCACTTGCCTGATCCCACATATGGCCCTAGTGTGCTACTGGAAAACACAGGCCTCAGAATCAAAGAGGCACCTAGAGGATTTTGGGGCCTTCTTTTTATTAGATTCAATTTTAGGCACCATGTCAGGTTTGAAGAGGTCTTGTGGTGCTAAAACAAAGGAAACACCACCAAAAAAAACAACATTTTGGAAACTACACCCACAAGGAATTCGTCTAGGGGTGTAGTTAGCATTTTGACCCGACAGGTATTTCATAGATTTTATTAGAATTTGGACGTGAAAATTAAAACATTTTAATTCTTTCCAATAAGATGATTTAGCTAAAAAAAAAAAATTCCATAAGGAATAAAAGACAAAAAGCCCCCCAACATTTGTAAAACAACTTCTCCCTAGTACGGCAATACCCCAAATATGCTCATAATCTGCTGTTTGGGCATACAGTAGCGTTTAGAAGGGAAGGAGCCCCATTTGACTTTTGGAGTGCAGATTTTACTGGATTGGTTTCTGGGCATCATGACGCATTTGCAAAGCCCCTGTGGGACCAAAACAGTAGAACCCCCCCCAGAAGTGACCTAGTTTTGGAAACTACACATCTTAAAGGGAATGTGTTGCCAGAAAAACATGTTTTTTTTTTAAAAATTAAACATTTAGTGTGTGGGTGATTAAACATTGTTCAAATTTTTTTAATTTTTTTGCACGAGTCCATGTAATATTATAAATTATTTCTAATTTATAATACTACCCATTTTTGGTCACTAGATGGAGCTGTTCCCAAAATTGCAGCATTGCAACATTGGGTTAAAAGCCCTCGCTCTAGTGAGCTCTCAGCATCCCCCCCTCCTTTAGCCTGGCTAGTGCCGGGATAAACGAGGGATTTGAAAGGTTTAACCTCCTACACTGTGTGTCGCCATTTTTTGAGGTAACCCACAGTGTAGTAGGTTTACATACAGTAGTAAACACACACAAACACTAACATACATTGAAATCTCTTACCTGCTCCTGCCGCCGCGGCTCCCTCCGGCCCGTCCGCTCCCTTTGCTGCCGCTGTTCCGTGTGCACAAGTCCGGAAGCCGCGACCGGAAGTAGTAATATTACTGTCCGGCCGCGACTTCCGGTCCACAGGAAAATGGCGCCGGACGGCGCCAATTTCGAATAGGACTGTGTGGGAGCGGCGCATGCGCAGTTCCCACACAGACGCCGTACACGGCAGTCAATGGGACGGGAGCCGTTCACAGTCCCTATGGGACTGTGGCTGCCGTATTCCATGTCTGTGTGTGTCGTTAATCGACACACACAGAAATGGAACAAAAAATGGCAGCCCCCATAGGGAAGAAAAAGTGTAAAAATAAGAAACAGTAAAACACAAACACACAAATGAAAATAAACGTTTTTATTAAAGCACTAACATCTTTAACATATAAAAAAATTATTTGTGATGACACTGTTCCTTTAAGGTATTCCCCTAAGGGTGTAGTGAGCATGTTAACTCCAGAGGTGTTTTCCAGAACTGAGTGTGCACTCGATGTTGCAGAGTGAAAATGGCAATTTTTCCATAGATATGCCATTTTAGTGTTCAATATGTTGTGCCCAGCTTGTGCCACCATGAAAAGACAGCTCTCTAATTATTATGCTGTGTTTCCCGGTTTTAGAAACACCCTACATGTGGCCCTAATCTTTTGCCTAGACATTCGACAGGGCTCAGGAGTGAGAGAGTATCATGTGAAATTGAGGCCTAATTTGGCGACTTACAAAGTTTACGGTTCAAAATTGCAGGGCTCTGATGTAAAATAATAAAAGAAACCCCTGAGAAGTGACCCCATTTTGGAAACTACACCCCTCAAGGCATTTATAAAGGGGTATAGTGAGCATTTTGACCCCACAGATCTTTTCCATAAATTAATGTGGGGTGGATGGTGCAAAGTAAAAATTGCAATATTGACAGTTTGGGGAATTTTGCTGGGAAGTGTTGTCCTGGTATAATACGGGCACCCTCGCTTCCAGCAGATATGCTTGAGCCGTCCCCTTCCTGGTTTCCTAATATCATCTCCTGAAACAGAAGAAATGTTCCCCTCTGGCCTGCACAACTGTATATTTTGTCTTTCCAGACTTATGGGAGCCATAACTTATTTTATTTTTTCATAGATATAATGGTTTGAGGGCTGTTTTTTTTCCAGGACGAGCTATAGTTATTATTGGTACTATTTTGGGATACGTGCGACTTTTTGTTTACTTTTTATCTTATTTTTTTGGGAGGCAAGGTGACCAAAAAACAGCAATTTTTAGTTTTTTTTTATATTGTTTTTCCGTGCATTATAAATGATGTGTTAACTTTATTCTGTAGGCCAGTATGATTCCGGCGATACCATTTATATAGCTTCTTTATGTTTTACAACTTTTTGCACAATAAAATTACTTTTGTAAAAGGAAAAAAAAATTTTTTTTTGTCGCCCTGTTAAGAGAACCATAAATGTTAACATTTTTCGTTGACTGAGTTGTATAAGGTCTTTTCCTTTCTTTTTTTTGTCAGACGAGCTATAGTTTTTATTGGTACCATTTTTGGATACATGCAACTTTTTGATCACTTTTTATTCCAATTTTTGGAGAGCAAGGTGACAAAAAAACAGCAGTTCTGTTCACATTAGAGTTTGATTTCCGTTCATAGGTTCCGTTCAACCATTCCGTTGGAGGAACCGATGAACGGAAACTATAGCTTCCGTTTGCATTACCATTGATTTCAATGTAATGCTTCCATTGCAGTACGGTTTTGTTTCTGTGGAAAAAAACGGAAACTATATGGAACAGAGAGAAACAGAAACCAACTCCAACGGAAGCATTACCATTGAAATCAATGGTAATGCAAACGGAAGCTACAGTTCCCGTTCGGCTTTCTGTTCATCACTTCCGCCGACTAAATGCTGTATGCAACCAAACGCTGATGTGAACAGGCCCTAATTGTTTTATTTTATTACTTGAAACGTAATATTTTTTTTTTTCATTTTTTAGTTCCACTAGGGGACTTCAAGGTCCAACTGTCTGATTGCTGTTCTAATACACTGCACTATCTATGTAGCCTAAATAGTCAGGATTGTCATCTACATAGATACATAATACTGAACAATCTGAAAGAGTATGCGTTTTCTAAATCTACATTTTAGGCTTTATTTACTCGTCACTTTTTTTGCAGTGGTTTTGTGATAACCACAGTAATAAACGTGACTTAGCCAAAACATGTCAATAAGGTCTTAGGCTGGGTTCACACGACCTATTTTCAGACGTAAACAAGTCTGAAAATAGGGCTACAATACGTCGGCAAACATCTGCCCATTCATTTGAATGGGTTTGCTGACGTACTGTGCAGACGATCTGTAATTTTACGCGTAAAATGACTGCCTCGGCAAAGAAGTGCAGGACACTTCTTTGCAACGTAATTTAAGCCGTTCTTCATTGAAGTCAATGAAGAGCAGCTCAATATTTACGAGCATCAAAGACGCCTCGCATAATGCGAGGAGGAGCTTTTACGTCTGAAACGACGCAGCTGTTTTCTCCTGAAATCAGTTTGTCTTTTCAGACGTAAAAGGTAGCTAGCGTGTGCACATACCCTTAGGCCACCTCCATACAGTGTTTTTTACGTGTCTTTTTAATGCCGGTTTAAATTTTTGTGTAATTTTGTACATGCGATTTTCTTGGCAAACCTCAGACCTAGAGCACATTTTGGTTAAAAAGAAAAAAAAAACAGATGCTACAAACCAAATCACTGTATGTAGATATTTTCATATTTTGCCATAGACTAACTCAGATCTGGTTACAGTGTTTATCCAGACTCATACAAATACAGGTTAACAACTGCAAATTTGTTTCTTTCTCAGTTTCTTCAACTTTTTAAAAAAGTACAATGGGACCACCAGAAAAAAAACATTTACAAAAGGCTGTGCCTGGAAGCAGCACTCCACCTGCTGTAGACAGCCCTCAGAGCAACTTGTCGGCTAGAAGATCTCGTCAAGGTAAAGCACTGGAGAAGCCTGGTCCACGTAAAAAAATTCAAGAGCCACGCAGTGCCAGTGAACCACCGAAAATATACAAACAACAAGACATCCACCCTACAACAAGAAGCACAGAAAGCTCAGAAGACTCATCAAATGCTTCAAAAGGAGCAGCCTCTGACAATAAGCACACAACTGCCTCAAAGGAATCTGGGCCTCTCCATCCTGTCCGTGATGTCCCTAAAAGACAAGCAACAAGGAAATCTGTATATCATCTTCAAAATCATCTTTCTCAAGGAGATATTGAGAAAATAGAAATACAGACCCGTGGCCAGAGAGAGAATCAGGAATGGTATTACTGGCGTCAGAAGCGCATTACCGCATCTTTAGCGCATCAAATATCTCACAGTAGATTTGCTAATCAAAAGACCAATGATATTCCACAATCCTATTTGAAAGCTATACTGGGTTTAGCACCCAAAGTGCAAACTGCTGCCATGAACTGGGGTATTAGAAATGAGAAAAAAGCTGTGCGTGCCTATGAGAGACTGGCATCAATCAGTAAAGGCAGAGAAGTGCAGGTGGAAGAGTGTGGTTTATTCATTCACCCAACCAAAAATTGGTTGGCAGCAAGTCCTGATGGGCTAGTGATAGACAGGCACACAGGCAAGACCCTAAATATTCTAGAGGTAAAGTGCCCATATAAACATAGAGAGCACACAATATACGAGGCATGCAAAGACCGCGATTTCTGCTTGTCCGTAAATGGAGATTCTTATCATCTGAAACCACAACATACCTACTATACCCAGGTACAGTGCCAGATGGCAGTTACGGGCATAAGCAATGCAGACTTTGTTGTGCACACTAACAAAGAGACTGCGGTTATCCCAGTGAAATTCGACCTAGAGTTCTGGAAAGTCACAGAACCAAAGCTGGAAAGATTCTACATGGAGGCTGTACTGCCTAATGTAAAACAAGGGGGCACCTCCAAAGAAGATGTGCCGAATAAAGGTGTGTACACCCCAGAGGAATAAAGAAGTGACCTGCTGTGTGGGTACAACTGCTTAAATTTTGAGTCCGGTCTTAAAACCACTAGATGTTTGCTTTTGGAATTGCTGTAATAGTGATAAGATTAAGTAAAATAATCTAAAAGAAAAGAAGTCTGTGTATTCATATAAAACATTTCTTTATATGTGAAAATGGAAATCCATATGTAAGGACACTAGATTAGTGGAAAATTATTATTTACAGCTTTAAATGGAATTTTATCATATTAAAATACTTTCATAAAATACAGTCCTTTCATCTTCTTTTGGGGTTAAGCATGTATTCTGCCTGATAGCATGCAGCCAGGACCAACATCAGGAATTTCTGGGACCAATACAGCCAAGGAGTCCGGACCCCCTAAAAGTATCAGGAGAGGGAGCAGGGACGAAATGCAAACTGGCAGGGGCTCTGTGGAGGGGCGGGACTTAGACAATAGGAGGACAGGGGCTCTGTCAGGACCCAAGGTGGAGAGACTATGTGGCAGGGCTCTGTAAGGGGGTAGGGCTGGGGGCTCAGAGGCAAGAGGCAGACAACCTGACAGGGGCTCTGTGGTAGCGGAGAGACAGGTGGGCAGAGGCTCTGTGCATGGCCAAGGGGGAGAAAGTAGGTGTTCAGGGGCTCTGTGGGAGTGCAGGGGGCAACATAAAATCATTGCGCTGAAGTGGTTGCTTGGACAGAGCACAGTCACTCAGCAAGACACAGCCTAGCATTACCAGGGTAGGAAGGGCCACTGTTTTTGGGCTTTCCCAGCCTAATAATACCAGCGTGCGGCCACACCAGTGCCCAACCATCACTACAGATGGTTGGGTACTGGATTATACCCAGCTCTTCCCAGTACCCCAGGTGGCGGTGGTTATGGGGTAATAATAGACACGTAAGCATTCTCCCGGGATCATTGTTTTAATTCGTTCTGTTTTTAAGATGACGAAAATCTATACATTTTATTATCAAGATTGCTGGATGCAATGTTCTTTTCCATTGAATATTACCTTCTATATCCGCTGCCGACACAGAGGACTCTCTCTCCTGTTTCTACAGGCACCATTGAAATTCACAACGTGGCTTTGGATGAAAACGGAATAAGGCCTCATGCACACGGCCGTGTATGGGATTACGGCCTGTAAAAAACGAAAAGTAGGACATGCTCCATAATTCCTGGCACGGTTCTACGACACGGACACCTGTCCGTAGTGGTACGGAAAGATGTCCGTGGCCAATAGTACCGGGCGTGTCCGTAATTGCGGACTGTATTACAGTCCGTAATTACGGAGATTTTATACGGTTGTGTGCATGAGGCCTTACGTGGTGGAAACACGATGAGCGAACCCTTGCTAATACTTCATATTACTATATAACATTTCCCATATGTCTACTTTAGATTGGCATCATTTTTTGAACATCCTATTATTTTTCTAGAACGTTACAAGGCTTAAAATTTTAGTAGAAATTTCTCACATTTTCAAGAAAAGTTCAAAAGGCTATTTTTACAGGCGCCAGTTCAGTTGTGAAGTGGCTTTGAGGGCCTTATATATTATAAACCCCGAATAAGTCACCCCATTTTAAAAACTGCATCACTCAAAGTATTCAAAACAACATTTAGAAAGTTTCTTATACCTTTAGGCGTTTCACAGGAATTAAAGCAAAGTAGAGGTGACATTTATAAATAATTTTTATTTTTGCAGAAATTCAAATTTAATTAAAGTAACACAGAAGGTTTTACGAGAGAAACGCAACTCAATATTTATTGCCCAGATTCTGCAGTTTTTAGAGATATCCCACATGTGGCCCTAGTGTGTTAATGGACTGAAGCACCGGCCTCCGAAGCAAAGGAGCACCTAGTGGATTTTGGGGCCTTCTTTTTATTAGATTATATTTTAGGCACCATGTCAGGTTTGAAGAGGTCTTGTGATGCCAAAACAAAGGAAACACCAAAAAGAATACCCTATTTTGGAAACTACACCCCACAAGGAATTCATCTAGGGGTGTAGTGAGAATTTTGACCCCACAGGTGTTTCATAGATTTTATTAGAATTTGGAAGTGAACATTTTTTTTTTTACAATTTTCCAATAACATGTCGATTTATCTAAAAAACAAAAATCTATTTCCACAAGGAATAAAGAAGAAAAAGCCCCCCAACATTTGTAAAGTAACTTCTCCAGAGTATGTAAATACACCATATGTGGTCATAAACTGCTGTTTGGGCACATGGCAGGGCTCAGAAGTGAAGGCGCGCCATTTTGCTTTTGGAGCGCAGATTTGACTGGATTGGTTTCTCGGCACCATGTTGCATTTGCAAAGCCCCGGAAGGACGAGTACAGCGGAAACTCCCCAAAATTGACTATTTAGGAAACTACACCCCTTGAGGAATTAATCTAGGTGTGTAATGAGCATTTTGACCCCACAGGTGTTTCATAGTCTTTATTAAATTGGGCAGTAAAAATAATAATAATAATAATTTTTTTTTCAATAAGATGTAGATTTAGCTCAAAATGTTTCATTTTCTGAACGAATAAAAGGATAAAAAGCACCCAACATTTGTAAAGCAATTTCTCCGGAATACAGCAATACCCACATATGTGGTCATAAACTGCTGTTTGGGCTCCGAAGTGAAGGAGCGCCATTTGGCTTTTGGAGTGCAGATTTTGCTGGATTGGTTTCTGGGCGCTATGTCCCATTTGCAAAGCCCCTGTGGGACAAAAACAGTGGAAACCCCCCAGAAGTGACCCCATTTTTGAAACTACGCTCTTCAAGGTATTCACATAGGGGTGTAGTGAGAATGTTAAAGAGGCTCTGTCACCAGATTATCAAATCCCTATCTCCTATTGAATGTGATCAGCGCTGCAATGTAGATAATAGCAAACTTTTTTTTTTTTTTTTAAACGATCATTTTTGCCCAAGTTATGAGCAATTTTATATTTATGCAAATGAGCTTTTCAATGGACAACTTGGCGTGTTGTCTCGTTTTACCAACTGGGCGTGTACACCCTGCATGTGTTTTATAGAAATTAGTGTTCACTCGATGTTGCAGAGTGAAAATTGCAATTTTTCGAAAGATATGCAAATATGTGGTGCCCAGCTTCTGCCACCATGAAAAGACAGCTCTCTAATTATTATGCTGTGTTTCCCGGTTTTAGAAACACCTACATGTGGCCCTAATCTTTTGCCTGGACGATCAACAGGGCTCAGGAATGAAAGAGTACGATGAGAAGTTGAGTCCTAATTTGGCGACTTACAAAGTATTGGTTCACAATTGCAGGGTTCTGATGTGAAATACAAAAAGAAACGCCTGAGAAGTGACCCCATTTTGGAAACTACACCCCTCAAGGCATGTATTAAGGGGTGTAGTGAGCATTTTTACCCCACAGGTCTTTTCCATAAATTGTTGCGCTGCGGATGGTGCAAAGTAAAAATTGCAATTTTTCCCTAGATATGCCATTTCAGTGGCAAATATGTCATGCCCAAATTGTGCCACTAGAGACACACACCCCAAAAATTGTTAAAAGGGATCTCCCTGGTTTGGCGATGCCATATACAGTGAAGGAAATAAGTATTTGATCCCTTGCTGATTTTGTAAGTTTGCCCACTGTCAAAGACATGAACAGTCTAGAATTTTTAGGCTAGGTTAATTTTACCAGTGAGAGATAGATTATATTTAAAAAAAAAGAGAAAATCACATTGTCAAAATTATATATATTTATTTGCATTGTGCACAGAGAAATAAGTATTTGATCCCTTTGGCAAACAAGACTTAATACTTGGTGGCAAAACCCTTGTTGGCAAGCACAGCAGTCAGACGTTTTTAGTAGTTGAAGATGAGGTTTTTACACATGTTAGATGGAATTTTGGCCCACTCCTCTTTGCAGATCATCTGTAAATCATTACGATTTCGAGGCTGTCGCTTGGCAACTCGGATCTTCAGCTCCCTCCATAAGTTTTCGATGGGATTAAGGTCTGGAGACTGGCTAGGCCACTCCATGACCTAAATGTGCTTCTTTTTGAGCCACTCCTTTGTTGCCTTGGCTGTATGTTTCGGGTCATTGTCGTGCTGGAAGACCCAGCCACGAGCCATTTTTAATGTCCTGGTGGAGGGAAGGAGGTTGTCACTCAGGATTTGACGGTACATGGCTCCATCCATTCTCCCATTGATGCGGTGAAGTAGTCCTGTGCCCTTAGCAGAGAAACACCCCCAAAACATAATGTTTCCACCTCCATGCTTGACAGTGGGGACGGTGTTCTTTGGGTCATAGGCAGCATTTCTCTTCCTCCAAACACGGCGAGTTGAATTAATGCCAAAGAGCTCAATTTTAGTCTCATCTGACCACAGCACCTTCTCCCAATCACTCTCAGAATCATCCAGATGTTCATTTGCAAACTTCAGACGGGCCTGTACATGTGCCTTCTTGAGCAGGGGGACCTTGCGGGCACTGCAGGATTTTAATCCATTACGGCGTAATGTGTTACCAATGGTTTTCTTGGTGACTGTGGTCCCAGCTGCCTTGAGATCATTAACAAGTTCCCCCCGTGTAGTTTTCGGCTGAGCTCTCACCTTCCTCAGGATCAAGGATACCCCACGAGGTGAGATTTTGCATGGAGCCCAAGATCGATGTCGATTGACAGTCATTTTGTATGTCTTCCATTTTCTTACTATTGCACTAACAGTTGTCTCCTTCTCACCCAGCGTCTTACCTATGGGTTTGTAGCCCATTCCAGCCTTGTGCAGGTCTATGATCTTGTCCCTGACATCCTTAGAAAGCTCTATGGTCTTGCCCATGTTGTAGAGGTTAGAGTCAGACTGATTAATTGAGTCTGTGGACAGGAGTCTTTTATACAGGTGACCATTTAAGACAGCTGTCTTTAATGCAGGCACCAAGTTGATTTGGAGCGTGTAACTGGTCTGGAGGAGGCTGAACTCTTAATGGTTGGTAGGGGATCAAATACTTATTTCTCTGTGCACAATGCAAATAAATATATATAATTTTGACGATGTGATTTTCTGTTTTTTTTTAAATATAATCTATCTCTCACTGGTAAAATTAACCTAGCCTAAAAATTCTAGACTGTTCATGTCTTTGACAGTGGGCAAACTTACAAAATCAGCAAGGGATCAAATACTTATTTCCTTCACTGTATGTGGAAATATACTGCTGTTTGGGCATACTGTAGGGTTTAAAAGCGAGGGAGCGCCATTTGGCTTTTGGAGCATGGATTTTGCTTGGTAGTAGTTTTGTTTGGAGTTTTACTGGTATTTCAGTTTATTACGCTGTGAAGCAATCCTTTCTGCACAGGCCGGTCTCGCACTTATAGATGGTGTCCTTTCTTATCACTCTTTTGGTCCACACTCTGCACCTTTGCAGTTTGGGGAATGTTGCTGGAAAAGTGATGTCCTGGTAAAATGGCAGGGATTGGAGCTAGCTCCCATCTCTGCCGTTACATCAGGGTGTCAGCTGACACCACCGCTGAAGACGCCGGCTCAGTTTCTGAGTCGGAAGCTGAGCTGGTGCCATCTTGCCGTCGGTACTGAGTGGGGCAAAGGAGGCTTCCGTAGCTGGCAGACCGGGAGGCCAGTATTAGGCCTCTGGTTGCCATTGCAGCCACCAGCAACCCAGCGATCACATTGCTGGGGTGCTAGTGGCTAAAAACCCCTCAGATGCTGCGATCTGTATTGAGTGCAGTATCTGAGGGGTTAATCGTCCGGATCGGAGGCCAGCTCCGGTCCTAGCCATTACAATAGGGTGTCAGCTGTAACATAACTGCACTGCGCTTTGCGGGAACCCCTGCCTGACAGCACCGTCATATATATATATATATATGGAAGATGTCGGGAAGGGGTTAATATTTCTGGTGTGTTTACAAACATTTAAAATTAACCCCTTCGAACACAGCCTACTTTGGGCTTTTATGACCCTTTTCTCCTTGTTGACTAAGCTGCATAAGGGATTATTTTTCACGTGACAAGTTGTATTCATTAATTACATCATTTTAGGGTACCTATAATTAATTAACTTTTTTTTTTTGGTAGGTGATGAAAAATAAACCTTTTTTACTTTATTTTTAACGCTGTTAACTGTGCACTACAAATAATATGTTAACTCTATTTTATGGGTTATAACAATTAGGCCAGATTCACACGAGCGTGTTCAGTCCCTAATATACGGTCCGCAGGTCGGCCGCATTTCCAGGACTGAGCACACTGCAGGGTGCTGGGCTCTTATCGTCATCTTTATCTATGACGCTAGAAGTCGCTGCCTTGCTGTGGGAAAACTGTCACGTACTGAATTACAGGTCGTCGGCACAGTACATCGGCAAACCCATTGAAATGAATGGGCAGATGTTTGCCGACGTATTGCAGACGTGTTTTCAGGCGTAATTCGAGGCGTAAAACACCTCCATTACGCCTGAAAATAGGTTGTGTGAACCCAGCCTAACAAACTGGAAAGTTTGTTGCTACAACAAACTTTCCCGGGGACCGATTTCAACATCCTGCGGGTCTGTCATGTACGGCAGCCTATGAGGACCAGTGTCACACTGACCGTTTATAATGCGTTACACTACCTAGGTAGTGTAATGTATTATAGCAGCTATCAGCATACTTCCCAACCATTCCGATTCCGGCGGGACAGTCCCGGTTTCTCACCGCTGTCCTGCCGTCTCGCCCGGTCTTCAAAATGTCCCGCTGGGTGCTGCATCAAAACAGCTGATCGCTGCTGACTGCAGCAGCGATCAGAAGAAGGCAGGAGTCTTGCAGCGGCGTTCTCACTGGGATCGATGCCGGCCCAGGAGTGGACCAGTCCAGTCACCTGACCTGTCACCTGATCTGTCATCTGACCTCACTGGTCAGGTGACTGGACTGGTCCACTCCCAGGCCGGCATCGACACCAGTGAGAACGCCGCAGCAAGACTCCTGCCTTCTTCTGACGGTGAGTGAAAGCAGAGTGCATGTGAGGAGGAGGGTCTTTTTTTGCTCCCCAGCCGGGTATTGGGGATTCCGCTACAGGAGAAGTGAGTGACTACACTGTCCATATATGGACACAGCGACGTCACTCACTTCTGAAGCGGAATCCACGACCCTATGGCCGGGGATTCCGCTACAGTAGAAGTGAGTGACTACACTGTCCATATATGGACACAGTGACGTCACTCACTTCTGAAGAGGAATCCCCGACTCTGTGGCCGGGAATTCCTCTCCAGGAGAAGTCAGTGACTACACTGTCCATATATGGACATTGAAGTCAGTGACTTCTCCTGGAAGGGTGGGGGGATGGGTGCAACTTACATGGGGCTGTGTGGCATTACCTACAGGGGACTTGGTGGCATTACATACAGGGAGCTGGGTGGCATTACCTGCAGGGAGCTGAGTGGCATTACCTGCAGGGGGCTGGGTGGCATTACATACAGGGGGCTGGGTGGCATTACCTGCCGGTTGCTGGGTGGTATTACCTGCAGAGGGCTGGGTGGCATTACTTGCCGGGGGCTGGGTGGCATTACATACCGGGGCCTGGGTGGCATTACCTGCCGGGGGGCTGGGTCGCATTACATACAGGGGGCTGGGTGGCATTACCTGCAGGGGGCTGGGTGGCATTACATACAGGGGGCTGGGTAGGCATTACCTTCAGTGGGCTGGGTGGCATTACATACAGGGGGTTGGGTGGCATTACATACAGGGGGCTGGGTGGTATTACCTGCAGGGGGCTGGGTGGCATTACCTGCAGGGGCTGGGTGGCATTATCAGGGGGGCTGTGGCATTATCTACAGAGGGAAGTGTGTGCCAACAAATTTAAATGAAATTCATCCGATTTTAAAACGGACAGGGAAAAAAACGGATGCAAAACGGGTCAAAATCAGCCGTTAAAAACGTTAACACGGCCCGGAACGGAACGGATACAAAACGGCCGTTTTTATCGTCCGACACTCAGACCCTGTCGTGTGAATAAGGCCTAAAGGGCCGTGTGTTGCTCTAACTACAGGGGGGCTGTGCGTGGAGCTATCCTACAGGGGGGCTGTGTGTGGAGCTATCTACAGGGGGGCTGTGTGTGGAGCTATCTACAGGGGGGCTGTGTGTGGAGCTATCTACAGGGGGGCTGTGTGTGGAGCTATCTACAGGGGGCTGTATCTGGCGCTATCTACAGGGGGGCTGTGTCTGGAGCTATCTACAGGGGGGCTGTGTCTGGAACTATCTACAGGGGGGCTGTATCTGGAACTATCTACAGGGGGGCTGTATCTGGAGCTATCTACAGGGGGGCTGTATCTGGAACTATCTACAGGGGGGCTGTATCTGGAACTATCTACAGGGGGGCTGTATCTGGAGCTATCTACAGGGGGGCTGTATCTGGAACTATCTACAGGGGGGCTGTACTGGAGCTATCTACAGGGGGCTGTGTGTGGAGCTATCTACAGGGGGGCTGTATCTGGAGCTATCTACAGGGGGGCTGTGTGTGGCACTATCTACAGGGGGGCTGTGTGTGGAGCTATCTACAGGGGGCTGTGTGTGGAGCTATCTACAGGGGGCTGTGTGTGGAGCTATCTACAGGGGGCTGTGTGTGGAGCTATGTATTGGGGGCTGTGTGTGGAGCTATGTACAGGGGGGCTGTGGGTGGAACTATCTACAGGGGGGCTGTGTGTGGAGCTGTCTACAGGGAGGCTGTATCTGGCGCTATGTACAGGGGGCTGTGTGTGGAGCAATCTACAGGAGGGCTGTGTGTGTGTGGAGCTATGTACAGGGGGGCTGTGTGTGGAGCGATCTACAGGGGGGCTCTGGTGGATGATTTTTCCATTGACCAGTAGCAGAGTTACACAACTGTAAAAAAAAATCCCCATCATGTAAGTCTGCTACCTGTCAATTGAAAAGTCATCCACCACAGGGTCTCCCTCTTGACTTTGATTGTTCTCAGCTTTTTGGTTTGTCCTGCAGCTGCTGCCGCCGTGATGAACAAATGTTATACCCAAGATAGGAAAAGTAACATAAAGACGATATAACCGGATCCATAATATCTGTGATATCCAGACAGTCTAGAGATCCGCAGTTCCAATGCGCGCGCGTTATTTGCAGAAGGATCTGGACGCGATTTGATGTGTTTATGCGGGATATTGGGTGTGGTTAGGGGCGTGGCTTAAAATGTCCCTCTTTTCAGAATTCAAAACTTGGGAAGTATGGCTATCAGTGCTGCAGGTCTTCAAGTAAAACAAGTAAAAATTTTAAAAAAAAGTAATAAAAATGTTTTATAAAAGTGTAAAAATACGTAAAATGCTTTTTTTCCTATAATAAGTATTTTATTATAGGAAAAAAATAAAAATGTTAAAAACAGTACACATATTTGGTATCACCACATTCGTAACGACCCAAACTATAAAACTATCATATTATTTGTCCCGCACGGTGAACACCGCAAAAAAACAATTAAAAAACAATGTCAGAATCACTATTTTTTTTGGTCATCAACCCTCCCAAAATATAGAATAAAAAGTGATCAAAAAGTCGCATGTACCCCAAAATAGTACCAATAAAAACTACAACCCATCCCGCAAAAAAACAAGCAGTTACACAGCTTTACTGATTGAAAAATAAAAAAGTTATAGCTCTCAGAATATGGTGACACAAAAAAGAAATTATTTAATCTAAAAGTAATTTTATTGCGCAAACGCCACAAAAAATAAAAAAAACTATATACATATGATATCGCCGTAATCGTACCGACCTGCAGAATAAAGTAAAATGTAATTTATAGCGCACGGTGAACACTGTAAAAAAAAAAAGACAAAAAAACATTGTCAGAATTTATGTTTTTTTGTCACTTTGCTTGCCAAAAAAATCTAATAAACAGTGATAAAAAAATCACATGTACCCTAAAATGGTACCAATGAAATTTACAGATTGTTCCGCAACAAATAAGCCCTTGCACAGCTCCGGTGAAGAAAAAATAAAAAAGTCCTGTCTCTCAGAATATAGCGACAGAAATTGTGCAGTGTCCAAAAGCAGATAAGATCGGGCGCCATTTATCAGTGCGACACCGGCCACATATCTATGAACTATTATTTATTTACTGCATGATTATAACCTCTTACTATACCCTGATGTACCCCGCACAGCTTACATATACCCCCACATTATAAACAAACACCAGTAAAACCCCAAACAGAACTATTACCAAGCAAAATCTTCGCTCCAAAAGCCAAATGGTGTTCCCTCCCTTCTGAGCCCCACAGCGTGCCCAAACACCAGCTTATGTCCACATATATGATATTTTATATCCGGGAAAACCCACTCAACATTGTATGAGGTATTTGTCTTCAGTGGCACAAACTGGACACAACGTATTGTGCATTAAAATGGCATATCAGTGGAAAATTTCAATTTTCACTTTGCACCATTAGCTGCGCATTAACGCCTTCGCGCACCATGACTTAATAGTATATCGTGGTGCGGGGGATTATATATGGAGCAGGCTCATGCGCTGTGCCCGCTCCATATTCTGCAGGTGTCAGCTGTGTATTACAGCTGACACCCGGGACTAAAAGACAGGAACAGCGACCGCGCTGTTACAGGAGCCTGTAAAAATGACATTATACTGCAATACATTAGTATTGCAGTGTATTGTACCAGCGACCTAATGATCGCTCGTTCCAGTCCCCTAAAGGGACTGATAAAATGTGTAAAAAAAAAAAGTTAAATAAGTTATTATTAGTGAAAAAAATATAAGTTCAAAAAATCCCCCTTTCCCATGTTTCCTCTAAAGTAATGTAAAAAAATCAACAAATTTGTATCGCTGCATCCGTAAAAGTCTGAACTATTACAATATACCATTATTTAACTCACACTGGGACCGTAAAAAATAAAGAATTTAAAACGCCAAAATCGCTGTTTGTTTGGTCACCTTAGCTTTTTAAAAAAAAATCATAAAAAGTGATCAAAAAGTTGTATGTAAAAGAAAATGGTACCAATTAAAACTACAACTCGTCCCGCAAAAACCGCTCAATCGACCAAAAAATAAAAAAACTGATGCCTCCCGGAATGTGGTGAAACAAAACGTTTTTTTTTAATAAACAGTTTTACTTTGTAAAAGTAGTAAAATATTTAAAAAAAACTGTATAAATTTGGTATCACCGTAATCGTATTAAGTCTCAGAAAGAATTAAAGTTGTTGTTTTTACCGCACGATGAAAGCTGTAAAAACTAAACCCAAAAAAACAATGGAGGAATCGCAGTTTTTTCCAATTTCAAAGAATTTTATTTTCAGTTTCCCAGTACATGAAATGGTACTTTAAATGGTGTCACTAGAAACTACAACTCCTCCCGCAAAAAATAAGCCCTCACACCACTCTGTTGATGGATAAATAAAAAAAGTTATGGCTCTTGGAAAGCGGGGAGGGAAAAACTAAAAAGTAAAAGCAAAAAATGGATCAGTCCTGAAAGGGTTAATTAATTTCTACTGAAAAAGCATTTATAACCACGTGGGGTATTGCCGTACTTGGGAGAAATTGCTTTACAAATATTGGGGTGCTTTTTCTCCTTTATCCTTTGTGAAAATGAAACAATGCAACATTTTTGTGGAAAAAAATGTTGATATTCATTTTCACGGCCTAATTCTAATGAATCCTGAAAAAGACCTGTGAGGTCTAAATGTTCACTATACCCCAAGATAGATTCCTTAAGGGGTGTAGTTTCCCAAATGGGGTCAGTTTTGGGGTGTTTCCACTGTTTTGGTACCTCAAGGGCTTTGCAAATGCGACATGACACCCGAAAACCATTCCAGCTAAATTTGAGCTCCAAAAGCCAAATATTGTTCCTTCCCTTCAGAGTCCTGCCGTGGGTCCAAATAGCAGTTTATTACCATATATGGAGTATTGCTGTAATCAGGACAAATTACTTTACAAATTTTGGGGTGATTTTTCTCCTTTATTCATTGTAAAAATTAAACATTTCTATGTTTTTTCAGAAAAAGGTAGATTTTAATTTTCACTGTCTAATTCCACTTAATTCAGCAAAGAAACTGTGGGGTGAAAATGCTAACAATACCCCTAGAAAAAATCCTTCAGGGGTGTAGTCTCCAAAACTGTGTCACATTTGGGGGGTTTCCACTGTTTTGGTCCCTCCAGGGTGTTGCAAACGCGACATGGCACTGAAAACCAATCCAGCAAAATCTGCGCTCCAAAATCCAAATGGTGCTTTGTCCCTTCTGAGCTCTGCCGTGGGTCCAAACAGCAGTTTAGTACCACATATGGGGTATTTCCGTAATCGGGAGAAGTAGCTTTACAAGTTTTGGGGTGCTTTTTATTCTTTATTCCTTGCAAATATTATTTTTTTAATATTTTTTCAGAAATAAAGTAGATTTTCACTTTCACAGACAAACTCCAATAAATATAGCAAAAGACCTGTGGAGTCATCATGCTAACTATACCCCTAGATAAATTCCTTGAGGTGTGTAGTTTCCAAAACCGTGTCACTTTTGGGGTATTTCCACTGTTTTGGCCCCACAAGACCTCTTCAAACCTGACATGGTGCCTAAAATATATTCTAAAAAAAGGAGGCCTTAAAATCCTCTAGGTGCACCTTTGCTTCTGAGGCCGGTGTTTCAGTCCAGTAGCACGCTAGGGCCACATGTGAGATATTTCTAAAAACTGCAGAATCTGGGCAATAAATATTGAGTTGCGTTTCTCTGGTAAAACCTTCTCTGTTATAGAAGAAAATGTATTACAAATGAATTTCAGCAAAAAGAATCAAATTTGTAAATTTCCCCTCTACTTTGCTTTAATTCCTGTGAAGCACCTAAAGGGTTAAGAAACTTTCTAAATGCTGTTTTGAATTCTTTGAGAGGTGCAGTTTTTAATATGGGGTGATTTATTGGGTCTATCTAGTACATAAGGCCCTCAAAGCCACTTCAGAACTGAACTGGTCCTTGAAAAATAGCCTTTTGAAATTTTCTTGAAAATGTGAGAAATTGCTGCTAAAGTTCTAAGCCTTCTAACGTCCTAGAAAAATAAAATAATGTTCAAAAAATTATGCAAATATAAAGTAGACATATGGAATATGTGAAATACTAACTATTTTGTATGGTATTACTATCTGTTTTACAAGCAGATACATTTAAAATTAGAAAAATCATAATTTTTGCACATTTTCTCAATTTTGGTGTTTTCACAAATAAGCAATGAATTTATTGACCAAATTTTTCCACTAACATAAAGAACAATATGTCATGAGAAAACAATCTCAGAATCGTTTGGATAGGCAAAAGCATTCCAGAGTTATTACCACATAAATTGACACGTCAGATTTGAAAAAAATGGGGCTGGTCCTGAAGGCCAAAATGAGCTTGGTCCTGAAAGGGTTAAGCCAAGGTTTATCACCTATGGATACTCTGAGGGTGTTCCTCTTAATTATCCTAGTGTGTTTAAGGCGTCTGCCCGGCCCGTAGGCCGATTCTATGTGGATCCCTCCTCCATGCTGCAACACGCTGTGTTCCTGGCTTCGCTCCCATGCCCGGCAGTCGGCTCTGTTTGGGGACGGAGTCTCATCTACCTGCGCTACTATTGGCTATGCTGTTATGACGAGCAGCTAGCCCTATCAAACGGCATGAGTGCAGTTCTGCCCATGTGCGAGATGTTGTGAAGTCTCGCGTTCCCTTCCTGGATAAAAAGGCACCAGTGTGAGATGTCAGTGCAGCACATTGCCGGGCAGCCACTCTTTAAAGAGGCTCTGTCACCAGATTTTGCAACCCCTATCTGCTATTGCAGCAGATAGGCGCTGCAATGTAGATTACAGTAACGTTTTTATTTTTAAAAAACGAGCATTTTTGGCCAAGTTATGACCATTTTTGTAGTTATGCAAATGAGGCTTGCAAAAGTCCAAGTGGGTGTGTTTAAAAGTAAAAGTACAAGTGGGCGTGTATTATGTGCGTACATCGGGGCGTTTTTAATACTTTTACTAGCTGGGCGCTCTGAAGAGAAGTATCATCCACTTCTCTTCAGAACGCCCAGCTTCTGACAGTGCAGATCTGTGACGTCACTCACAGGTCCTGCATCGTGTCGGCCACATCGGCACCAGAGGCTACAGTTGATTCTGCAGCAGCATCAGCGTTTGCAGGTAAGTCGATCTTACCTGCAAACGCTGATGCTGCTGTAGAATCAACTGTAGCCTCTGCTGCCGATGTGGCCGTCACGATGCAGGACCTGTGAGTGACGTCACAGATCTGCACTGTCAGAAGCTGGGCGTTCTGAAGAGAAGAGGATGTTACTTCTCTTCAGAGCGCCCAGCTAGTAAAAGTATTAAAAACGCCCCGATGTACGCACATAATACACGCCCACTTGGACTTTTACTTTTAAACACACCCACTTGGACTTTTGCAAGCCTCATTTGCATAACTACAAAAATGGTCATAACTTGGCCAAAAATGCTTGTTTTTTTAAAATAAAAACGTTACTGTAATCTACATTGCAGCGCCTATCTGCTGCAATAGCAGATAGGGGTTGCAAAATCTGGTGACAGAGCCTCTTTAAAGCAGTTAAGGTTTTCTACCCTAGTGCTCTGACTGATGCGCTCTTTATATATATATAGAGCTTTTGTAAACCAGGATAGGATCCCTAAATGTTTCCTATCTGATTCTTTTAGATGTCCAGCCTCTCTAATGGTAAAAGAAAACGTAAAAGCAGACACAGACAATGTGTTAAATGCCTACAGCTTTAACCTGATTATGTAGAGTCTGACTTCTGCTCCAGCTGCACTCCTCCAGAGGATCCCTCCTTGGGCTCAGAAGCCAAACAATTTTTTCGTGGTTTAAAACCAATTTATCACAAGCCTTCCAGGAAGTAACTTCTTCACATAAAAAGAGAGGTTTTCAGAGTAACAAGGAGAATTTCATCTTCAGACGAGTCCCCTGGACAATCTGCCCCATGGTCTGAGGGAGAATTATTATCTGAGGACTCCGATAGCTCCTCAGGAGAAGACTGCAATCTTTTTCATAAAGATAGAGTTGGAGTATGTTCACACGCAGTATTTTCAGGTGTATTTCGGGGCATTTACGCCTCGAAAAACGCCTGAAAAAACGGAAGCTGAACGCCTACAAACATCTGCCCATTTAAATCAATGGGAAAAACAGCATTTAGTTCATATGGGGCGTCTTTTTACACCTCTGTATTAAAAAACGGAACGCAAAAAGACGCTCCGTAACAAGAAGTAGCATGTCACTTCTTGAGGCGTTTTTTTGCAGCTGATTTTCCATTGAAAACTATGAAAAACACCTCAAAAAACACCTGAAAAGAAGCCTCAAAAGAAACTCAAAATTAAAAGAAGCTTCATTTTCAGCTTCAAAAACGCTTGAAAATCAGAGGCTGTTTTCTCTGAAAACAGCTCCGTATTTTCAGACGTTTTTTAGTAAGAGTGTGAACATACCCTTACTTCTCTGCTAAAGCTGGTGAAAAAGACCGTAAAAACGGATGATCTCAGAGAGTCCAGTTCAAAGAAGGAGAGACTATTTTCACAAAAAGAAAGCACGAGTACTCCCTCACCACCCCATTCTAGATGATCTCTTTAAAGGGAATGTGTTGTTAGCAAAAAAATTTTTTTTTTTTAAGTTAAACAATTAGTGTGTAGGTGATTAAACATTGTTCTAATTTTTTTTATTTTTTCACAAGTCAGGAAATATTATAAATTAGATTCTAATTTATAATATTTCCCAGCACTGGTCACTAGATGGAGCAATTCCCAAAATTGCAGAATTGCATGTGGTAAAGCAACCACATTGCTTTATGCTGCAAAATTGGAAAAAAATCCCTCGCTCTAGTGAGCTCTCAGAATCCCCCCTCCTTTATCCTGGCTAGTGCCGGGAGAAACGAGGGGATTGAACGGTCAAACCTCCTACACTGTGTGTCGCCATTTTTTGAGCTAACACACAGTGTAGTAGGTTTACATACAGTAGTAAACACACTGAAACACGAACATACATAGAAATCACTTACCTGCTCCTGCCGCCGCCGCTCCCTCCGGTCCGTCCGCTCAGTCTGCTGCCACTGCTCCAAGTGCACAAGTCCGGAAGCCGCGACCGGAAGTAGTAATCTTACTGTCCGGCCGCGACTTCCGGTCTACAGGAAAATGGCGCCGGAAGGCGCTCAGTTCAACTTGGACTGTGTGGGAGCGGCGCATGCGCCGTTCCTACACAGACGGCGTACAGCTTAGTGGATGGAACGGGCCCCGTTCGCATTCACTATGGGACTGTAAGCTGCCGTATTCCATGTCTGTATGTGTCGTTAATCGACACATACAGAAATGGAGTAAAAAATGGCAGCCCCCATAGGGAAGAAAAAGTGTAAAAATAATACACACAAATAAATATAAAAGTTTTTAATAAAAGACTAAAATCAAACTGATGTTAAAAAATTTTTTTCGTGACACTGTTCCTTTAAAGGGAATGTGTCGCTAGAAAAAAAAATTTTTTAAATTTATTTAAACTCTTAAGATATAAATGATTACACAATGTTCTAATTTTTTTAATTTTTTCACAAGTCGGGAAATATTATAAATTAGATTCTAATTTACAACATTTACACGTGCTGGTCACTAGAGGGAGCAATTCCCAAAATTGCAGCATTGGCATGTCGTAAAGCAACCTCATTGCTTTATGCTGCAAAATTAGAGACGACACACTCGCTCTAGTGTCCTCAAAAACTCCCCCCTCCTTTATCCTGGCTAGTGCCAGGAGAAAGGAGGGCGTTGAATGTTCAAACCGCCATTTTTTGAGCGAATGCACAGTGTAGGAGGATTAGATACAGTGGTAATCACACAGTATAACACGAACATACACACACATCACATACACAAACATAACTTACCTGCTGCTGATGCTGCCTCCGCTCCCTTCGCTCTTAGTCCTTGCTTCTGAACATAAGGACGGAAGCCGCGACCGGAAGTAGTCATCTTACTGTCCGGCCGTGGCTTCCGGTCCACATGAAAATGGCGCCGGATGTCGCTCTGCCGAAGACCTTCTTTTTGGACTGTGGGAGCGGCGCATGCGCCGTTCCCACCCAGATGGCATACGCTATAGTGAATGGAACGGCTCTCGTTCGCATTCTCTATGGGGATGTATGTGCCGTATTCCATCTCTGTGTGTGTCGTTAATCGAGATGTAAAAAAAATGGCAGCCCCCATAAAGAAGTAAAAGAAAGAAAAAAGAAAAACGTACAACACAAAAACACAATTTATTTTAATGACATACTAAAAGCAATAACAAAAAAAAATGTTTTCGTGACACCTTCCCTTTAAATCAGATTGGAAGAAACCAGAGGAAAGCGCAGATCCAGGGGCTAGGTTTAAACCTGTCTATTTATTAGATCTAAGTATATATCAGGAATACCAATATAAAATATTGGAATGGCAAGATCCTCCTACAGTGGATTTAGCTGTTGCCCGCTTATCAATGAGATCTATTTTACCTTCTGACTATTCATCACTTTTGAAGGATCAAATGGAGCGGAAAGCAGATGCTCTCCTTAAAAAGTTTTATATAGCCTCCTCCTCAGTCTGTAAAGCCTCCCTGGCTTCGGCCTCAGTTGCCAGAACCTTACGTATTCTACTTAACTAACTTACTAAAGATCTCAAAGAAGGGGTCCATAGGAATACAATTTTAGTCTATTCCTGAGATGAAGTTAACCTCTGATTTCCCTATTGATACCCTTAAATTGGCATCTAAAAACCTAGCCCTCACCAACGCAACTAGGAGAGCACTCTGGCTGAAACAATGGTCAGGGGACATACCATCCAAAAATAATTTTTGCGCTCTCCCATTTCAACCTGACTGATTGTTTGGGCTGCAACTAAATACAATTTTAGAATCTCTAACTGAAGATAAGGGTATCTTTTTTCCACAGGTTAAGATAACTAAACAGCGCAATTTTCGCCCTCAAAGGAGATCTTCCCCTAAGTTCAAAAGGAACTGCAGACCCTTTGACAGGAAAAGAAAATTCCAATCTAAACCAGGATCAGGAGGAATAACGTCAAAGATTCCTCCAAAAATCCCCAATTATGACGCCATAACTCAACCTCAAGTGGGCGTAAGGCTTTTAAGATTCTCCAGAGTCTGGGAGAAATGTACTTCAGACTCCTGGGTGCTTTCCTGTGTGGAAAGAGGATATTCTCTGGAATTAATCTCCCCTCCTCCAGACAGGTTTCTAATGAGCTGTTTTCAAGAGAAAACCGCTCCTGATTTTCAGAAGTTTTTTGAGCAACTCGCGTTTTTCACTGCGTTTTTTACGGATGTTTTTGGAGCTGTTCCAAAAATAGCCCAAGAAGTGACATGCACTTCTTTTTCATGAGAGTCTTTTTACGAGCGGTTTTTGGAAAACGAGGCATAGAAAAAAACATCCTGTCGGAACAGAAAGCTGTATTTCCCATTGAAATCAATGGGCAGATGTTTGTAGGCGTTCTGGTCCCGATTTTTCAGTCGTTTTTCGGGATGTTTACACCCCGAAAAGCGGCTGAAAAAAAACGTGTTAACATACCCTAACTGTTCTCCACCTTTTGCAGGAATTTATCGTGAAAGGAGCTCTAGAAGAGGTTCCTATTCATCAAAGAGGCCTGGGGGTATACTCAAGGATGTTTACTGTTCCGAAGCCAGATCATCAGTGGAGGCTTATCATAGACCTTACCTATCTAAACAAATTTCTTCTAAAGAAAAAATTCAAGATGGACTTGACTCCATAAAGTCAGTCATCAATATTTTACAGCAAGAGGACTTTTTGGCATTAATCGACCTCAAAGACGCATACCTACAAATTCCTATTTATCCAACTCACAGGAAATGAGGTATGAGCCTGAGGAAGGGACATTTCTGGTCCTGAAACTCATAGTGTGACAATAAAATGTATACCTAAGAAAAACATTTTTTTTGAATAATGTAAAGGGAAGTGTCCATATATGTGTATATGTATATATATATGTGTATGTATGTATGTATATGTATGTGTGTATATATATATATATATATATATATATATATATATATATATATATATATATGTATATAGTATGTATGTATGTATGCAGTGTGTGTGTGTATATATATATACACATATATATAATATATATGTGTATGTATAGTACATATACTGTATCATGAGCCAGGGCTGTAACTACAGCAGCCCTAGTCATGAATACGGTTGGAAGCAGAGCAGGACAATTAGCATGTCCCTGCTTTGTTAGGAAACCATGGAGACAAGGGATAGTTATCCCCTGTCTCCATTTCAAGTCTCCCGCGCGCACGGACTGTCTCGTGCGGGCTCTCATGAGTCGGCTGGTGATACATTATCACCATGCCGACCCATGCTAGCCTGGGGCAAGCGCCACACTCCCCGCTGCAAGCGTACCGACAGGGTTAGATAGCCCTGCATTGGTACGCTCAGTAGCCGAGCTCAGGAGCCGAAGCTGAAGAAGATCAGCTGAGAGCTGCCTGCCTGCCTCACACACACATCACCGACGGCTCAACTCTCTCTCTCTCCTCCAAAGACCTGGGTTCCTGCTGCTGCCTCTGCTGCTCCACAAAGGCACGCTAAGTATCAAGTGTAGCAGCAGCTACACTTAACCCTGTCTCTCCTGCTGTAACCCTTGCTTCCCTGAGTTAACCCCTTGATACTGTCCCTACTGTCCCTGAGTTAACCCTTGCTGTCCCAGAGTCCCTGAGTTAACCCTTGCTTCCCTGAGTTAACCCTTGCTTCCCTGAGTAAGTTAACCCCTTGCTCTCCCTAAGTTAACCCTTGCTTCCCTGAGTCCCTGAGTTAACCCCTTGCTGTCCCAGAGTCTGTCCCAGAGTCCCTGAGTTAACCCTTGCTTCCCTGAGTTAACCCTTGCTTCCCTGAGTTAACCCCTTGCTCTCCCTGAGTAAGTTAACCCCTTGCTCTCCCCAAGTTAACCCTTGCTTCCCAGAATCCCTGAGTTAACCCCTTGAACCCTTGCTGTCCCAGAGTCCCTGAGTTAACCCTTGCTGTCCCCTTGTTCCTCCTTATCCCGTATTAACCCTTAGTGTATAGGGAAAGTTATATTAGGAGGGAGTGAGATAGAGATAGAGAGCGTGTGAGAATCACAAGTAACTTATGTGTATTGTGTTGTAACGTAACTGTATTCTGTGTATGTTTATGTAAGTGGGTGGCGGTATAATATCTTGATACTGTGTTTATACTGTACGGTGATTAGTTACTGTATTATACATATGAGAGTGATTACTGTATGTTAATAAATATGACCTTTATTTACTATACAATTGTATTTATTGTACAGTCTTATTCCCTTGAGTAGCCGCTAAAGCAATTAGATCGACGTTAGTATAAGGAAAAGGTAGGGGAACTAGGCATAACCCTAGTGACCCTAATTATAAATGCGGTAGTAATAGTGGGTGCAACTAACTAGTGAATCCCGCTATTACTCCACCCCCCTTTAACATTGGCGAGCCAGCCAGGAGACTATATGTGTATATGTATATGTATATATATATATATATATATATATATATGTAACCGCCTTTAACATTGGCGAGCCAGCCCAAACTGTTGTCAATTTATTTCTGTATTTTTGTACAATAAAATTGTGTTAAAACGTGAACTGCAGATAGGCGGCGAGGCGTGGACAGGTAACGTACATACACGGTGTAGTGTTGGGTTATACTGTGCGCCTAGACCTTTTTGAAGTTCAGACGAGTAACACAATTTTATTTAAGGCTTGATACAGGATATAATTGATCAGCGAACCTATTGTTTTTTGTTTTATTTTCTGAGGTATTAACGTCTTTTATTTTGCTTTGCGGCATGCTGCTCTATGGCGACGAATCGTCGGGCGAGCGAGCAACTTATACAAAGGTGTTTGCAGAAGTTTTAACGTCGGTGTTCTTCCGGTGAAGTCCAGCTGATCGGGAAAAGGCGTTCCGGAAGAAAAGGACCTTTTTCAAAACAGCGGGTGACAAGGAGGACAACGCAGACGGAGATGACTTCTGGAACAGTGAGTATGGACTTCTCCACACTTAAACACCTCGCCAAAAACAGTAAATTTAAACCAGTAACACCCACGACATACAAGTCAGCAGGAATGCTGTGGTCCACTCTGCTGGACGAGGCTTATGCACATGATAAGTTGTGTATTAGCAAGAGGAGTGTTCTTAACAAAACCTCCAAACGTCTCCACATGCTCGCTAAATTAATCTGTGTGTATGAGGAGACGTGGAAACCTGATCACTCAGAAATGAAGAGTGATTCCCCAAATCTTCACTGCCAGTGTTGTGCCAACAATGTGAAGCAGGTTTGTGATTTGCAGACACAACTGGCAGAGAATGTCCAATGTAGAGATCAGCAAATTTGCATGCTGGAATCGCAGGTGATAGATTTGAGAAATCATGGTGATGATATTGATGCACAGCTGACTGGGTCTTATGCTGTGATCAATGCGTTTAAGGATAAGGCGGCCTCTACGGATGCCATCATTGCCAAGTTGAATGATAAGCTTGCTGCTAGGTCACAATTGGTTGCCAGTATGCAAAACATCATAAAAGATTTCTCAAAAATGTTACCGGCCTTGTCTTTTTCAAGGCCTGATTCTGCTGTAAGTTTGCCCTCTACAGGGCAAAAAGGGGGGAGTAATAAGAGTGATGGATCAGATGTCACAAATCGTGATCCCATCCGGAATCCTGAAGGTAACATTGTTACGAAAGTGTTACGCAGATGTAAGCGTACGATATTTAGAAGTGCGTCCCTAGCCATGCAGAACTTTAAGAGATCATGCACTGCTGACTGCCCTAAGTCCAGCAGAGCATGTACTGTTAAATGTTTTGCATGTGCCAGATCAGGCCACATTACGAAGTACTGCGAGTCTTTGAGTACTAAGAAATGTGGACCTGTTAAATGCTTTAAATGTGGTCAGATGGGACATATTGCGAGGAACTGCCACGGCATAAGCAACCATGGAAAGCCCAGTGAAATTGCAATAGAAAATGGTCACGTCAGAACAAAACGTGGATTTAGACAAAATTGCTGCACAAGAGTCTCGTTACAGCCTTATGTGCTCCGCCACGTACTTAAGGGTCTAAATGACAAACCACAACCAGGGAGGCGTTTAGGAAGTTGGCCATAAATTGCATGTTCAGTCTGGTGTTATGTCTGTAATGTGTGTTTATGGTCTGTTGTGTTTGTCCCCAGTTGTCCGTTTGTTTTCATTTGTGTTTTTATTTTGTGGTTCTTTCACATATTCTATTGTGGTATATTCCTGGTTATCAGTAATATGTATTTATACTATATGGGTGTTGCCTGTATTTATAATGCATAATTAGAATACCACTCCAGGAAAACAACTGGAGAATCAACCATTGGATAGTGGTGTATTTGCGCCCAATGTTTTGGTTGCTCTCTATTAGGATAACGTTGAAGTTGTTATTATACTGTGAACTCAGGTTGGGCGGTGCGAACAGGTAACATAAGTTCACGGTGTAGTGTTTTATGTTATTCTGTGCACCTAGACCTGGGGGGTTCAGACAGGTAACACAACTTCATCTGAGGCCTAATGCGAGTGCAATTAAATACAGCGAATAACAGTATGGCTGATTCTTCTGTGTTTAACTGGAGTTAGGAAACTTTGGACAGGGGGAGGTAACCCTGGCATTACACCCATATCTTGATTTTAAGATAATGGGTTTGGTAAGACAAGGATATAGTTCTACAAACCTGAGAATTGTGAGGAACCACAAAAACAGTGCTTCATCCACAGCTCCCCTCGGATATCCTGACCTACACCCATGTTGGGATACCGAGGGGTCCTGTGATATGAAGGCTATTCCAATGCCCTCCTCAAGACATGGGTCAAGGATATTGGTGCTGGTATCTAATGCAGAATGCCACGCGACTAACTGCTCTGGAAGAGGCATAATCCTCCCCGGAGCATACTGTACCCTTAATCCCGTATTAGGCGTTGATGTGGCGGATCAAAAGGGAAGAACTCCGGTGACACCTGAAAAAAGGCTCGACATCCGTCCAGACACCCCTGTGAGACTCCAGACGATTCCTCTTGGGTTTGGCATCGAACTAAGAAATCTCCTGCTAGACTTCAATGATGAAGAGGATGTCGTGGAGAAACTGAAAGATTCCCAACACCAAGCCACTATTCAGTTGGAACATGACACTAAAAAGATCACAGGAATTGTGAACAACCTTGACGCGGACGCGGAAGTGTCTTGGTGGGAGAGCTTGTTTGGATATAGTCCCAAGGCCACTTCCTTCTTCAACTTGCTCATCCACCCAGTGATAATCCTTCTCACTCTTGTGGCGATTATGTACGTTGGACTGTTCTGCGTGTACCGACGAATGAAAGGACTGGTTGAGCAAATACAACGAGGTCAAGCAGAAAGCCACGAATACATTCGTAGACGGGGTCTAAGGACCTAGTGATAAAGTCCTGCGACCCAGAATTGTTTATTATTGTATGTGTATATATATATATTTGTAAAGTGTAAATCTTAATCAATGGGTCGTACAAAATTTTCAAGGTGTACATATAGACATTCTAGGTGTTGATATGTGTCCGCAACATAGGCATACTCAGTGAGGACGTGCCCGTCCCACAGCGAGTGAGTGTGTACATGGAGGCGGGCATATATTTACAGCCTGTAGTCACCTCATTTACATGTGTACCTTGCACGTGTTTATGGAGGGGTAGTGTGAGATGCTGTTTGAGCATGAATCTCTATATGTACATATACCTATGGTTGGTGGGGGAATATTTTTGTATGTTTGGTTATTTTTCACTTTGTTTGTATGATTGGGTAGTGTGTAGGTACCCTTAGGGACAGGTAAGGTATTCACACACCCTTGTAGGTATTTGCCACCTCAACCTGAGAACTGGTATGGTCAATATGATGATGGATTGAATGTCAGAGGGGAAATGGAAGGCGATGCTCCACCCCACAGTAGATTCCTGGGTACCAAGACCTCACCTCCTCCTCGGGGATGATAACCTGCCATGATGAAGACCTGGATATCGGCCCACAAAGATTGTTTCGTCTTCAATCAAGATGCTGGGAAAAGTTGGAAAAGTAATGGATCACGTACAAAAGGTTGTTGAAAGGCGGACTAAGCCATTCCAAGGCTGACCATATGAGGGCACAAGTAGCCTTACACGGGTCGGCATGCTAAAATTGGATCGGCCACTGGAAAGACCTGCTGACGCCACTTAAGAGGAAGAAACTCCAAGCAAGAAAGAACAAGAAATCTGCGGCTCATGGACTTTGAGATTTTCAAATGAGCTTTGTTCGTTTGATGAGCTTTGAGGCTTCGTTCTATGGACTGTGAGTTTATTTCAACCCCGTTCTATGGACTATGAAGGTTTCTTTGTTCTATGGACTATGAAGGTTTCATTTCAACTTCGTCTGATGAGCTTCGAGGCTTCGTTCTATGGACTGTGAGTTTTATCTCAAGTTTGTTCTATGGACTAGGAGATTTAATTTCATCTTCATTCTGTGAACTTTGAGGTTTCGTTTCTTTGGACACTAGACTCCAGAGTCAGAGGACTGGCGGGAAGGTGTTCTTGAGGAGATAGCTGATGTCGAATATCTAGGTCTAATAGTATACTTCCTTCCATCTCAGACCATTACCAGTAACCGGGGAGGTTGAGGGGGTAAATAGAACCCCACAAACACTTCCCCAAATTGCATTGTCGAGTCCCCGACAACAGGGGGATTGTAAAGGGAAGTGTCCATATATGTGTATATGTATATATATGTGTATGTATGTATGTATATGTATGTGTGTATATATATATATATATATATATATGTATATAGTATGTATGTATGTATGCAGTGTGTGTGTGTGTGTGTATATATATATACACATATATATAATATATATGTGTATGTATAGTACATATACTGTATCATGAGCCAGGGCTGTAACTACAGCAGCCCTAGTCATGAATACGGTTGGAAGCAGAGCAGGACAATTAGCATGTCCCTGCTTTGTTAGGAAACCATGGAGACAAGGGATAGTTATCCCCTGTCTCCATTTCAAGTCTCCCGCGCGCACGGACTGTCTCGTGCGGGCTCTCATGAGTCGGCTGGTGATACATTATCACCATGCCGACCCATGCTAGCCTGGGGCAAGCGCCACACTCCCCGCTGCAAGCGTACCGACAGGGTTAGATAGCCCTGCATTGGTACGCTCAGTAGCCGAGCTCAGGAGCCGAAGCTGAAGAAGATCAGCTGAGAGCTGCCTGCCTGCCTCACACACACATCACCGACGGCTCAACTCTCTCTCTCTCCTCCAAAGACCTGGGTTCCTGCTGCTGCCTCTGCTGCTCCACAAAGGCACGCTAAGTATCAAGTGTAGCAGCAGCTACACTTAACCCTGTCTCTCCTGCTGTAACCCTTGCTTCCCTGAGTTAACCCCTTGATACTGTCCCTACTGTCCCTGAGTTAACCCTTGCTGTCCCAGAGTCCCTGAGTTAACCCTTGCTTCCCTGAGTTAACCCTTGCTTCCCTGAGTAAGTTAACCCCTTGCTCTCCCTAAGTTAACCCTTGCTTCCCTGAGTCCCTGAGTTAACCCCTTGCTGTCCCAGAGTCTGTCCCAGAGTCCCTGAGTTAACCCTTGCTTCCCTGAGTTAACCCTTGCTTCCCTGAGTTAACCCCTTGCTCTCCCTGAGTAAGTTAACCCCTTGCTCTCCCCAAGTTAAACCTTGCTTCCCAGAGTCCCTGAGTTAACCCCTTGAACCCTTGCTGTCCCAGAGTCCCTGAGTTAACCCTTGCTGTCCCCTTGTTCCTCCTTATCCCGTATTAACCCTTAGTGTATAGGGAAAGTTATATTAGGAGGGAGTGAGATAGAGATAGAGAGCGTGTGAGAATCACAAGTAACTTATGTGTATTGTGTTGTAACGTAACTGTATTCTGTGTATGTTTATGTAAGTGGGTGGCGGTATAATATCTTGATACCGTGTTTATACTGTACGGTGATTAGTTACTGTATTATACATATGAGAGTGATTACTGTATGTTAATAAATATGACCTTTATTTACTATACAATTGTATTTATTGTACAGTCTTATTCCCTTGAGTAGCCGCTAAAGCAATTAGATCGACGTTAGTATAAGGAAAAGGTAGGGGAACTAGGCATAACCCTAGTGACCCTAATTATAAAGGCGGTAGTAATAGTGGGTGCAACTAACTAGTGAATCCCGCTATTACTCCACCCCCCTTTAACAAATAATTACCTGCCAGGTGCCGTGTCCCGAATGCTGCACTTGTTTTTCTCCTATCTATTGACAACAAATCAAGAGGAATCCTTAGACAAAGGATACGTAATTTTCTCGAAAAATTTAAGCCACTACCAGGAAAAAGTATCCTAAAGGCTGCAAATGATCGCTGGTAGCCCCACCAATTGTGTGAATTGGGGTCCCGAAAACCCCTGTGCCTCCTCACTGCAGTGAGAAGGACATTGAATGGAGCAGTGGTCAAGCATGCGCACTGTCCCTCCATTCAAAGTCTACTGGAATGACAGAAACACTCAAGTACAACACTCGGCTGTTTTCGTCAATCACAAAGACATTTAACAAGAGTCGGACGCATGCACAACCACCGCTCCATTGATGCACCTACTCTCGTGATCAGTGGGTCTCCCAGTGGTGGGGCTCCCAACGATCAGACAATTATGGTACAACCCCTTTAAATTATATTTTCATATTTGGACCGGAAAAAAGGTGTTTTGACAGCGATTAATCAGAATGTATCAAGTATTTCATTTTAGATGAAATTAGATGTGAGTTTGTAGAAGAGAAACAATTGGATTGTTGTACTCTCCGTAAAATCCCTTTCTCGTTAAATCCATTGGGGACTAAGCACCATGGGTATAGGTCCTTGCCACTAGGAGGCTGACAATATGTAGGAAAAGGCTCACCCAGATAGGCCGTACCTTTCTCAAAGATAACTAATCACTTTTGTGCAGAAGCAGTAGGAAAAGAAATGAACAACATATCCATAGTCCCGGGAGAGTAACAACCAAACAACCAGAACAAGTCCTGGGCCCAGGAAAAAAAAAAAAAAAAGAGGGCAAAATCTGTGTCACCCAATGCATTTAATAAAAAAGGGAATTTACGGTGAGTACAAAAATCCATATCTCTTGGAAATGTCATTAGGGGACACAGCGTCATGAGACATCGTAAAGAAGTCCCCAGAGGGTGGGCAAAAGAAGAATCTGCCTAACCCACAGCAGCTTGGAGTACCTTGTAACCCAGGGCTGACATAAGAGGAAGCCAGAATAGAACCTGAAGACCAGGTAGCAGCCTTGCAAACTTGAGAGACAGAAGCTTGGTGCCACACCGCCCAGGATGCACTAACAGCAACGTAAAATAGGCGGTAACCTGAAAGGGAGGAGACTTCTCCTTTTACCGATAGGTTTCCAGAATCTCAGACCTAATCCAGGGAGCAATTTTGACCTTGAAAGCCACCAAGACCATGCACGGCCCTTTGGGAATCACAAAAAGAGAGTCGGACCATCTGAATGATTTTGTCACAGCAGATATATACTGCACTCACTACATCAAGACAGTGAAGAGTGCGCTCCCTTGGGTGGGATGGAGAAAAGGCACTTAACAGCTCCATGTGTCATCAGCGTATGATGCGCGGCTGCGAGATTTTCTCGCAGCCGCCATCATTATGACACTCCGTTTGGATGTTTGTAAACAGAAAAGCACGTGGTGCTTTTCTGTGTACATTCAGAGTTTGACAGCTGTTGCGTGAATCACGCAGTTCGCACGGAAATGCTTCCGTGCGGCATGCGTGGTTTTCACGCACCCATTGACTTCAATGGGTGCGTGATGCGCGAACAGCGCACAAAGATAGGACATGTCGTGAGTTTTACGCAACGCATTCGCGCTGCGCAAAATTCACGCACTGTCTGCACTGCCCCATAGACTAATATAGGTGCGTACAACACGCGTGAAAAGCACGCGCGTATATTACGCTCGTGTAAATTATGCCTTAGCCAGAGAATGCAATCTCTTATCAATAGAAAAGGGAAGAGCATATCTGTCCTCTTGGAGGAAGCCAAGTGCCTGTCTGGTGCTTCCATTCTTTAGAAAGTAGTTCCGCATACTTGCTGTGGTTTGGAAAAAAGCAAGGGCTGGCACTGATGACCTCGAAAGAAAACCTGCTCCTGAAGGGGGGCAGAGGTGTCAACCTTAACATGACTGCACGTATCAAATCATGCAAAGCAGCAGCCAATCTGGCATCTTATTCAGACTCTGAGTCAAAGCATTCCCCAGAGGAGCCAGACTGACCATGCAGGGAGGCAGCTTCTTCTGTGCTGGTTCTAGACGAGTGCACTAGCCAAACACCAGAAGAACTTGATATGCCCCATTTTTGGGCCTTTATCATGGCCGAACAAGCAAAGGAGACTGCGTTAACCCTATTGTAAATTCTGGTGGAACGTTGATCAGGGCTGCCATTTAGGATAGCAGGTGTTCCCGAGACTCAATAATGATCTGGGAGAGCCTGGAAAAGTCCCCTATGTCCTGGGAAAAAAACAGCCCAGTTGGAGGGGGCACATCCTGTGAAAGTGCGTTATCCTGGGGGGCCTTGGTAGCACAACAGAGTTAGGCTGGCCGCAGGCATATTTTTTGTTGCAGCGACCGCACGAATAGGGTGTCCTCACCATCACGTGGTTGTCGGTTGGAAGCCTCCCGTATTAGAGGAAGGTTTTTCTTCAAGTATTGGTGAAAAGGAACCATAAGTGTAAAAGTATGGCTCCCTGGGAAAAAAAAAAAAAAAGAGCCCACAGGGCTGGCCCACTGGACCCCTGGTTCTGTGTCCCACCAAGCAGGAGGCTGGGGATTCCTGGAAAGCAGGCTGGAACATATGTCTGAAAAATCCTGATGATGGCGCCGACCTAGGAGTGGCGCAGAAGAGAGAACGGACTCATTAAATGCCTGCACTGAAAAGAGAATGTCCAGAAGAAACCCACACTAACAAGCCACTGGACAACTTCAGGGCCCTCCCTCACAGCAGCGAGCACAACCTGTGAGCATCTTATGGAATGCACATGACTTAGAACATTGAACAATACAACTCATCCCGCAAAAAACAAGTCCTCATACAGCCATGTCCGCATGAAAATAAAGTTATAGCTCTTTGAATTTGACAATGAAAAAACGAAAAAAATTGCTTGGTCATTAGGGCCCAGAATGTATGCAGGGGGAAGGGGTTAAAGAGAAAAAACGAAAATAACAACTATGACCACAACCGTAGCAAATCCATGTGATTTGCTAGTGGGTGGCTTTTGGTCACCCCACTACCAGCATGTGGGCACATACTTTACTTCTGCTTCACTCCTCCCCCTCACGTTCTATACGTGTTAGCTGCTGATTTCCAATAGAGATCAGATCCGTCAGTACAGAAACCTCAAAAGGTATTAGTAAAATTGTTGTAAATGTGATTTATTCATCTTTTGAACAGTTTTGTTAAAGAGGATCTGTCAGCATTCCTGACCTGTTTGTTTTAGTAAATACTTGAATTCCCCATATTATAACAATTCTGTTACATATTTTCTGAGAACTCTGCATTGTGCCGCTCCTTTGCTATTCCGCCTAGAAATGTATAAATAGACAACTGGGCGTTACCATTCCCCTTGATAAAGGGGTGTGTCCTTACAAAGTCTCACTCTGTCAACACGGGTTGGACAGCATTAGTGTGCAGGGACCCCGACCCCCCCCAACTGGTAACCCAGTTGTCAATTTATTCATACATTTCTGTGAGGAATAACAGGAACGGCACAATGCAGAGTGCTTAGGAAAAGATGCTCCAGAATTGTTATTTCATGGGTAAAACAATTATTTACTAAAACAGACATGTCAGGAGAGTGGCTATATCCTAAGTTATTTCATTATTAACCCCTTTCCCCCTGCTTGCATTCTGGGCCCTAATGACCAAGCAATTTTTATAGTTGTTTCCATCGTCGCATTCCAAGAGCTACAACTTTTTTATTTTTGCGTCAACATAACTGTATAAGGTCTTGTTTCTTGTGGGACAAGTTGTATTTTTTAATAGCAACATTCTGGGGTACATATTATTTATTGATTAACTTTTATTAACTTTTTTTTGGAGGGGGGGGGGAATATAAAATAACCCTGAAATTTCACCACTGCTTTTTGCATTCTAAATCTACGCCGTTTACCGTGTGGTATAAATAACACAATAACTTTATTCAGCGGGTTGTTACGATTGCAATGATACCAAATGTGTATAGATTTTGTATGTTTTACCACTTTTACACAGTAAAAAACACTTTTTTTTTCAAAGTTATTTGTTCTTGCGACTCCATATTTGAAGAGCCATAACTTTTTTATTGTTCCGCCGATGCAGCTGTATGAGGGCTTGTTTTTTGCGGGACGACTTGTAGTTTTTATTGGTACCATTTTGGAGTAGATGCCACTTTTGATCAAATTTTTTTTAAAGTCAGGATTCACAGAAAACAGCAATTTTTCCATTGTTTTTTGTTTAATTTTTTACGACGTTCACCGTGCGGGTTAAATAATGTAACAGCTTTATAGTTGGGGTCGTTACGGACGCGGCGATACCAAATATGTGTAACTTTTTTGCTTTATTTTGTTTTTTTAATAGTAAAGCATTTTGTAAGGGGTAAAAGTGGGTTTTTCATTTGTTTTTTATTAACTTTATTAAACTTTTTTTTTACCAGTCCTACTAGGGAACTTCAATATTCGATCATCTGATCGCTTTTATAATACACTGCAATACTTTTGTATTGCAGTGTATTACTGCCCGTCCGTTTAAAACGGACAGGCATCTGCTAGGACATGCCTCTGGCATGATCTAGCAGGCATTTACTACAGGCAGACCTGGGGGCCTTTATTAGGCCCCCGGCTGCCATCGGAGACACAGACACTCGGCCATCTTATCGCCGGGTGTCAGTGGGGTGAGAGGGAGCTCCCTGCCTCTCTCCAAAACAACTCAGATGCGGCGCTCGCTATTGAGCGCCGCATATGAGGGGTTAAACGGGTAAGATCGATACTAATATCGATCTCACCCGTTTGAGCAGGGACTGGTAGCTGAGAGCAGGGACATTTAACGACTCCCTGCTCTGTTTATTTATTCAGATGCAGGGCCGTGAAAAGTCTATTGCATTGGAATAAAGCCCGTTAGCGGCCGCCATGAAAAAGCATATTGGCAGTCATTAAGGGGTTAAAGACTTTAATTTGGAAAAATAGTAATCTAAACAATAAAAACTAAACGGTTAAATAACAAGACATGAGAAGTAGGAGGATTTTGCTCTTTATTTACATCTGGTTAGCTTCACGTCTCTTGGCACCTCTAATAACTTAACAGGAAGCAAGAGATAGTGGTTTACATTGAGCGAGATGTTAACTGCACATTACGATTGAACAAGAACTGCCCATCACTGACAAGGTCACGGTCCCCCGGATAAAAAAAAATACAACAAATCAGAGCGAATGCAGAAGGTGAGGAAAATAAAAACCTGTAGAAGAGACTCCATAAGAAGATCATCGCGACAACACAGAGGTTGGGGAATATTTGTACGTTTAATGGACACTTCATTGGAGGAGTCGGTCAAGGAACAAACAGGGGAATAATCCTTGGCTTCGGTCTTATCTTTAAGATAATGGGTGACCAGAAAACGAGAGAGTCATACACATCATATACTCCCACTAATTATAATACACCATCTATCAAGTCATAATAGATGTACATTATGGGATGACCGAGGACTGCAGAGCCAAGACATTATAAAAGTTAAAATACATACAAACATCTCTTTAATAGAAAGAATAATGGGCCGTCTGCATCTCTACGTGATTAGAATCATAACTTTGATATACACTTAAAATAAATAATAGCAAAGGACCCTATGTAAGATTGGACCTGCTGTAAGACAAGTGTGGCATAAAAGAATGGAGGCGGTAAAGTACAGTAATCAAATGGTAATGTGCAGCAAGACATTATTCCGCATAAACACAGCTATCTCTGCTCCGTCTGTACGGTTGGTGTAATAAATATCTTCCCTCAGCTAGAACATGTCAGTCAGTCCCATTAGCTGCAGTGTCCTAGAGCCCATCTTGGCAGAACATAGGACTTCTTTAAACATCCGGAACCTTGCTCTCCAATATGAGACTATCAGTATGTACAGGACACCAGCGAAGCTAGGGAGACAAACAAGAGCATTGACAAACTCTTGTAGAGTTCAAACTATAGGAAGCCCTCCTTGCGGAACTGCTCCTGCAAGATGTCCCGATACTCGTCGAAACCTCCCTCGATTCGAGTCACGCCGCCATTTTCACAGACCCACAGCTCATGACAAACAAGCCGGATGAATCGCTCATCGTGGGAAACCAGGATTATTCCTCCCTAAAGAAAGGATATAACCAATGGCACATTAAAAAGAAGTAGAAGGTTAAACATACATGATGAGTGACATAAAATAAAGAGGAGCTTAACACTACCAGTTATTCGTTTTCTTCAACACTTATTTGCACGCATAATGCAGTGCTGATTCAGTGTTTTCAAAGGTGTTTTGTTTTTTTTTATAAAACATAATTGAGCCCCCGATGTTCCCTCCATACACGAGTGGACACAAGACGTGAACACGATCATGAGAATGGAGGAACTGATGACACGGGATAACCATTTTATACAGGTTTGGTCTTCCTGGTCCACCTTTAAATCATCTGATGCTTTTTTCTACCTGGCCCCTCCCTTACACCCCTCTTTTTCCTCTCATCCCATCACTTCTTTTCCTCTACCCCTGCCCTTTGTCAGTTTCTGTGTTTCTCTCTGCCAATTGAGACCCTTTTTTCTTTGTTCATACTGTTTGTGTAGTGTTTTCCTGCTAGGCATTACCACTTTTGTAATCCGCTCTGATATGTATTACCTTTCATACATAATGTACCTAATATTAGTCATTTATTACTCACTGCACCTTGCTGGTCACTGCTTGGTATGGATCCTTTTGGCAGTATTACCTCTTAGTTTTTCTGCGTACTTCCTCTTAAAATTTTCTGACCAGGTCCCTTTTGACCATATTTTTATGGCTTTATTTGATAGGTCTCATTATGTTAAAGATTCATTCCCAGAATGCGTTACCTCTTGCACCATGTATATGGACGACATTAGGCAACCTTTATGATCATGAATGTGATATCTTTAAGGCAGTACTGCATTTATTATGTTTCCCTTTCCTGCTCATCTTTTCTAAAAACATTATAAAACCAGATTGAAACTAAAAAATAGAAATTAATTCTAAAATGAGTGGTAGTAGTATACAGCTTTAAAAGGTTTTGTTTTCTGGATCCAATCCCAGTTTTGGCAACTGCACTAGTACTGCACTGTATGAATAAGACCCTCAGCTGCTTTTTCAATGGTAATCTAATAGGTCAGAACTATGATCAGTGACTACAGTTCAGAGATAATGCTCAGAGTTGCCCTTTGGAGTTACAAATCCACTTAATTTCTCATGATATCACAGCAGTAAATTATCCCATTACGGCATGGACAGAAGGATTATAAACTACAAACAACTAATTCATTAGTGTAGAAAAGAATATTAGGAAGAAATTGATATACACATACTGAGGCAAATGGGTCTCTACACCAATTACATCATGTAAAGTCAAAGGGACATGTCAGATCATCGTAAAATTGGGGGCCCAGAAAATGAGACCCCTACAGTGTTAGCATGAACACTAGGTAATGTTGAGGCCCTTACGTTGTAGTAATTTGCAGAGGTCTCAGTATCCAGACCATCACCAATACTATCTCTGTCATGTGCTGTGAGGTGTAATAGACACAAGTATAACATTTTATACATATTTATGTCAAGTCCAAGAAAAAAGGAATAAGATATCCAGAAGGATGGGGTAAAGGTAAAATAACAATTACTCTGAATTTGTTCAAAGCTCTTCCCAAAGCTTCAATCGTCTCCATATCAAGGTGATTGGTCGGTTCATCCAGAATGTAAAAGTTTGGGCTGACAAAATAAAAAGACAATTTAATTAAAAATTACCCTCCATACAAAAATCCACTACACTAAGAAGCTGCGATGAAAAGTGATTTCTGAGCAATGCAAATCCCATTATCTTACCTGGGCATTGTCATTTGGGCAAAAGCAACACGACTCTTTTGGCCTCCTGACAAACTAGCTACCGGCCGTACTGCAAGTTCACCAGAGATGCCATAACTTCCAAGTTGATGCCGATATTCCTCCTCTGCTTTACCTGTGGAAGACGGAAATGATGCAGCAGAATTTATTAAAAAAAAACAAAACTCAATCATACTATAGACTACGGACATAAACCTTAAATAGTATCTACAGGTTGCAAACCCAGAGGATAAGGAATCAAATAAATGGTCACACAATGCTACAAAATGAAGATTTACAGATGGGGCAGATCTGAAGTTGTCATTTAAAGGTGTTTTCTGAGACTTGACCCGGGAAAGTCAGACTCCACCGATAAGCTGAATGAAGAGGCAACAGAGCTCCAGCAAGCTTGGTGTCCCCTTGATTTTTTACATAAGCACCGGCTTAGGATAGGCCATCAATATTGTTTAATTTATTCTTTTTAATAAACTGTCCTAATTTAGATATGCAAAATTTGTTATGTTGAGGCCTTGTGCTAAAAATGTTTAAAAAATTCACGTTTTTCCCCATCTGCACTCAATACCCCATAATGACAAAGTGAAAAGAGAATGTTAGTAATCTTTCCTTATTTATTGAAAAGGAAAAACTAAAATATTGCATTGACATAAGTATTCAGACCCTATACTTGGTACTTAGATGAAGCACCTTTGGCAGCGATAACAGCCTCCAGTCTTTCTGGATATGATGCCACAAGGTTTGCACACCTGGACTTGGCGATTTTCGGCCATTCTTCTCTGCAGATCCCCTCAAGCTCTGTCAGGTTGGATGGGGACCGCCAGTGGACAGCCTTTTTCAGGTCTCTCCAACAATGTTCGATTGGGTTCAAGTCAGGGCTCTGGCTGGGCCACTCAAGGACCTTCACAGTGTTGTCCCTAAACCACTCCTGTGTTGTCTTGGCTGTGTGCTTAGGGCCATTGTCTTGTTGGAAGATGAACCTTTGGCCTAGTCTGAGGTCCAGAGCACTCTAGATCAGGTTTTCATTAAGAATATCTCTGTACTTTGCTCCATTCATCTTTCCCTCAACCCTGACCAGTCTCCCTGTCCAAGCCACTAAAAAACACCCCAACAGCATGATGCTGCCACCACCGTGCTTCATTATTGGGCAGGTGATGAGCAGTGCCTGGTTTCCTCCAGACATGACGCTTAGAATTGAGGCCAAAAAGTTCAATATTGGTTTCATCAGACCACAGAATCTTGTTTCTCACAGTCTGAGAGTCCTTTAGGTGCTTTTTTTGCAAACTCCAGGCTTTCATGTGTCTTTTACTGTGGAGAGGCTTCTTTCTGGCCACTCTGCCATAAAGCCCAGATTGGTGGAGTGCTGCAGTGATGGTTGACCTTCTGGATATTTCTCCTATCTGTAAACAGGATCTTTGGAGCTCAGTCAGAGTGACCATTGGGTTCTTGGTCACCTCTCTTACCAAGGCCCTTCTCCCCCGATTACTTAGTTTGGTGGGGTGCCAGCTCTTAGAAGAGTCCTGGTTCTTCTAAACTTCTTCCATTTAAGAATTATGGAGGTCACTGTGCTCTTGGGAACTTTCAGTGCAGTAGAAATCTTTTTGTACTCTTCTCCAGATCTGTGCCTCCACACAATCCTGTGTCTGAACTCTACAGGCAGTTCTTTATTTCTCATGGCTTGGCTTCTGCTCGGATATCAATTGTCAGCTGTGAGACATTATATAGATAGGGGTGGGTCTTTCCATATCATGTCCAAGCAAATGAATTGTTGTAGCAAAGGGTATGAATACTTATGTCCATGCGAAATCTGAGTATTGAATTTTTAATAAAAAAGCAAACTGCAGCTGTGATCAAAAACATTTCCAAAAATGTATTGTACTAAAAACTTCTGTGAAACGTTTACAATATCAGGAGGTTAGATCTGGACAAAAATAAATTTTTAAAGCTGCTTAGAAGTACATGTAGGGTATTACCTGGGAACCGTTTTGCAAGTAGCTCCACCGCGCTGACATTCAGATCCAGCTGATCCACATGATGCTGACTGAAGTAACCAATCTTAAGATTCCTGGTGGTGGAGAATTTATCTATTACTGTAGTATAACAGCACAAGTAGAGTTCAGATGAGATGGAAGACGAATCCTTTGAAATCCTTTCATATTTGAAAGAGAGTTCATAGGAGCATCACAATAAGACAACACACTGAAGGCTTAAGCTTCACGGTGACTCTGGCCACGACACATGTTGCACGTCCAAAGATCGCCGTTTTATCGTGGTGTTGCGCTGCGTACACCACAATATTGAAAGTGAATTTGGCCGCTTTGTGACCCGCAAGTTGCCACGACTTAGTTGCTAGAATTTTGGATTTCTTGCGACAGTCACAGCAACTTGTGGGTCATAACCCGGTCACATTTCCTTTCATTACTGCAATGTACGCAGCGCGACATAGCGATACCACCACGATCTTTGAACGCTCCGCCACCTGTGTCGCGGCAAAAGTCGCCATGTGGCCCAAGCCTTAATCTGCAGGAAATGTGTTGTAAACGGCATTATAAAATTGGTGCTTGCCACTGGACATTAGGTCTTATGTCTATTACTAAAAAAATGCTCTTGGGGTCATAATAACCAGTTTCATTTTTCTAGCGCAGTTTCAATAGTCAGCACAATTTCATAACCCGATCATACATGACCACTGCATGTGCATACAACTAACCTGTGTGCCTGTCTGATCCCATGAACTGTAGCCAGCTCTCCCATTAACAACTTCAACATTGTGGATTTTCCGGCTCCATTCTCCCCCACCTGTAAAATGAAAGCACATCCAAACTCAAAAACGATCAATACTGAGAATCTCAATGTGCACTGTTCTTTATTTCCCATGTCAGCTAGTTATGCTCCCGACCTTCTCCTTACTCCTGTAGCTGGGACCACATACTGGCTATAATACAGGAGCCATTTTTCCAGCTATGGAGCTATAATGTGATCAAGTCACACAGACTTCATAGAAACACAGGACCTCGGTTCACTTCGTGGCTCTGTTTTATATGTTTGCAGTTTTCTTGTCACCACATGAAGTTTTCTATCAAGAACTGCAGATCTGCTTCTGGAGAATGCCACGATCCTTTCAACTAACATTTCCAGGGGACATCAACGCAGAAAAATAGACAGCTTCCTTAGAACTCAGAGTGCCTGAGCCAAATTGTAGCTTTTTAGGATAAATTAACTGCTTCTCTAAACAATTCTAAGAATGCCAACTCCTTTTCTACATTTATGTGCGGACAAGGAAATGGATTAACATTTTGGGGACAACATAAAAACACACAGTACCGTTTATGTTCAGACATTACAGATTTACTGCCTCCAATGCAAGGGAATTGGGTTTCCGCAAACCCATTCACACGCAACTGAAAATTTCTGTGCGGATTTAATTTAAAAAAATAATAATACCAAAATAAGTAGAATGCTACTTATTGTCACAGATTCCGTACGGAATCCCATTGAATGGGGCTAATTCTAGTGCAGATCCGCAGCATATCAAACTGCACATCTGTGGGCAAAAATCAAAGTGTCAGACATGGATTTCTGCTGCTGATTTTCTTGCAAATACATGTTGGAACAGAGCCTGACCCTTTGCCTAATTCTAGAATAGAGCGAGGTACGGATATGAGCTCTTACCACACAGATTCGAGAGTCCAGATCTGCAGACACCGAAAGATTCTTAAAGATCGGCTGACCGGGGGAATACCAGAAATCAACCTCATCCAACTGCAAAATTGGCGGAGAAAACTTTTCAAAGCCATCAGGAAACCTGTCAATAGAAAGAAAAGGGGACTTTTATATTGAGAAAAAAAAACTGGTAGGCCAAATTAAAAAGAAAGGGAATGAATAGATGCCCACCTCAATATCACCTCAGAGTCCTTATCTACAGGCTTTAATTCTGGCCTACAAGAGTGGACAAAGGCAATCAAATTGGTAATTATGGCCCCCCATTAGATCCCATCCAAAAAACAAAAAAATAAAAACACAAAATGTAAAACTTACAGTTTTTCCAGAAGTTTTAGCTTACTCTGCACCTGAGAAGCCCGATTGGCATTATATCGAAATCGATCAATAAACACCTATAAAGTTGTATGTAAAGAGTTTAAATGACACCCTAATAATCTGTTAAGATGACACATTTTAGAGTTGCAGCATCAGGCTTCTTATTACTGATCTCTACATAAAGGATTCCTATGATCACCTGTATATGTTCCCGATATTGATGCTGTGCCTCGTATTCCCGCTGCTGACTCTTCAGACGCTCTTCCTTGGTTTTCAAAAAGCTCTCAAAGTTGCCACGGTAAGTCTCCAAGCGTTGACTATGCAGGTGCATAATGTCTGTTGCAACTGCATTCAGGAAATTACGGTCATGGGAGACTACAAGGATTGTGGAAGGCCAGGTCTGCGGAGACAAAAGATAGACGTTCAGCTTCAGATATACAGCGCAGCAGGGAAGACATGTGAATGGAAAACAACATTATGCAAAGTAACCTGCAGGTAGTTTTCCAGCCACAGGATGGCCCGCACATCTAACATGTTGGTAGGTTCTGTAGAAAAGTAATACAAGGAAAGTCAAAAGGAAGAGAAGAAACAAAAATATAAAACTTGGAATTAAAAAAAAACTGGCAAAATATTTACCATCAAGCAACAGCAAGTCAGGCCTGGAAAGAGAGAAAAGATCATTTACATCGTTAATCAGAACTTTACTTTTAATTCACATTTTGTTATATCCTCCCAACACAATGTTTGTAATGTGCCACTGAGCATCCATTATAAGGGGGATAATGTAGCGCCTATCGCCATTTATCAGAGGTCAGGAAACTGCAGCTTTATAATATACTTTGAGTTTCAATTCCTGACCATATTCAAGATATTTGTTTGCAGTCAGTGAATGAGAACAGTTTTGCTTACATTCAGAGGCTGCAAACCCCTATAGCTAGTCCTGCGCTCAGCTGAGAAAGAGAGATACAATTGTATCCAGTCTCTGTGCGAGAACAGCCTGGACTCCAGACTGATACATTGTAGCAAACTACCAGAGAGATTTCTGCTGCTGTGTTTAAGAACTCACAGAGCACTGCCTAGACTGATGCAGTTGTACCCACTTCTCAGCTGTGAGCAGGACTGGTTGGCAGCAGCTGGGGCACAGATTTACACTTTCTAAGGGTGAATAGCTTATTTTATACTTAGCTGCCACACAGATAATGCTTTAAAAAAAAGATACCAAAACAGAACCAGTATAATCATTACGTCTTATATAGAGGACAATATGTAAAATTGGAAAAAATAAATAAAATAAAATTTGATTCTTTTTTTCTTATATATTTTCATCGAATTATTTGAACCAAATATTTTTTTACCACATTATAGTCCTCGCGCTATCTTGTATATAACGATACCAAATACGTGTACTTTATCCAACATATATAGTAGTTCTTGGAGCCATATGGCAAAGGTAGCTGGTGTATGGGATCTGTAAGTGGGTGCAAAGTGGCGATGTCCATTTTTTCGTAGGTGTAACCTCATATACTATTATCCCAACATTCCTTTGTGTGCAAATCACATAACAGTAATATAATGGCTAATGGCTACTAGATCACTATTAGCCATGATCTGTATCCTCCCAGAATCCTGCTCCCCCTCATATCACATTCAGATGTGACATCACTTCCGGCATAAAGATCCAAGCGCTGTCTTAAACGCTTTTTGTAAAGTACAATACGAATAAGTAGAGGGGTGCAACCTGTCTTTAGTAACTACTTTCAATAATAAACATGTAATACTCTACCTGCCAAACAGAGCCCGGGCAAGTGCCAATCTCATACGCCATCCACCAGAGAATTCCCTGACAGTAGAGAAGTTACAAAATGAAAATCAGCCAAACCATGCAAACGTTTATTGCGTTTTTTCACACCTTATTCATATGTTTGAAATGAAAGCCAATCCAAGAAGATATATACAGGGTGATTCAAAAAGGATGGTGGAAAGTAAAGGCCTGTAGTTATAGTAACACCAGTGGTAAATTTGACTGAAAGTCAAAGCAAAACAGGCTTAGTTGCCCATAGCAACCAATCACAGCACAGCTTTCATTTTCAAGAGCCAAATTTGAAATGTGCTTACATAGTGTGACATAAGATGGTGACATTTTTCAAGAACAGAGTCTATAGTGACAGCACAGGAAAACCTTCAGACGTTTGGGAAATCTGCTCTGCATAGAGACTGCATTTCGCAATGGGTGAAGCAATTCAAAACCACTGGGTGTTTGTATCATGGGAAAAGTCCGGGCTGCCCAAAGATGTTTGGAGCGCGCTCCATATGCTGCGGGTGTCGGCTGTATTTTACAGCGGTCACCCGGGACTAACAGCTAGAAGCAGCTATCCTGGCTTTCTAACCCCTCAAATGCGGCAGTCAATTGCGACCGCATCATCTGAGGCAACAAGATTGGGGGTGACGATGGTTATCACAGCAGCCCAGGAGCCTAATGAAGGCCCCCAGGTCTGCCTCCGCTAAGTTTACTTTACTACTACGTTTTTAGTAGTAAAGTTTAAAAAATTAAAATAAATAAAAAAATAAAAAAAAAACGACAAAAAAAAACCCTTGTCTCATTTTTCCCCTAAAGTAATGTAAAAAATAAAAAAAAAGTTAACAAAATTGGTATCACTGCTTCTGTAAAAGTCTGAGCTATTACAATATAGCATTATTTACCGTGCACGGTGAACGGCGTAAAAAAATGTAAAACGCCAAGATGGCTGTTTTTTGGTCAACTTAGGGCCTGTTCACATCACCGTTGCCCTTCCGTTGAGGGGTTTCGTCGGGTTAACCCCTCAACGAAAAGGCAAACGGAAACCTTAGCTTCCGTTTCCCTCACCATTTATTTCAAAAGTGGCGGAAATCTAGCTAATGGTTTCCGTCTGTCACCATTGTGACAGGGTTCCGGTGACAGACGGAAACCATTAGCTAGGTTTCCGTCACCATTGACTTTCCGCTGAGGGGTTAACCCGAGAGAAACCTCAAACGGAACCCACTCAGTGGAAACGAACGCTGATGTGAACACACCCTTTGCTCTCCAAAAAAATTTAATAAAAAAGTGATCAAAAACTTCTATCAAAAAAAGGGTACCGATAAAAAACTACAGCTCGTCCTGCAAGAAATAAGCCCTCACATCGCTCAAATCGGTAAAAAAATGAAAAAGTTATGGCTCTCAGAATGTGGCGACACAAAATATAAAAAAACCTATATAAAATTTGGTATCACCGTAATCGTATTGAGCCGCAGAATAAAGATCAGTTGTAGTTTTTACTGAACGGTGAAAGCCTTCTCCAAAATAAAAATAAATCGTGATCGCCAAGTAGCTAGCATAACAAAACACAATGGCGGAAACGTACTAATGTGCCTGCAGCTAAAACGTGTGGTAAATTGCGCCAAAACCTGGTGCATCTTGGCATATTTCTTGTTAAACCAGATGTTTGCTCCTCACTGGACACTTTTTAAAAAAGTGTTCCGAAAAAGGGGTATGGCTGCACCAAAATTCTGTCGCAAACTAAACCAAAATGTGGTATAAGGAGGAGAAAGAAGTGTCTAGCAGGTCAAGTAAAATGCACCAAATTTATCATACCCCTATGTTGACTTTGGTACATCTTCTGACTGCCGTGTCTAAGTTTACACGGTCTAAATCTTAAGACTTCATTAGTACATCTTCCCCATTATTTACAAAATTTCAGAGCACCAAACCATTAGTCATAAATGGGTTAATGCCACCTCGACACTATTCTGTCTAAATCATACGTACACTTACTTTGTCATTTGCTGTTGCATACTGTGCTTGAATCCCAACCCTGCCAGAATCACAGAGGCTCTGAGGAGGGTAAACAGACACAAAATTATTCATTTATTCAAATCGAAAGACTGAGAGATAAATGTAAGAAATACGATATACTTAGCAGGTGCTTTATCCGCCTCGATTTCTTCCAGTTTTACATAGATCTCGGATAGACGGACGCTCTCTGAGCCATCTCCCCTGTGGGAAACAATAAGAGTTTAACCAAATGCACATTAGAAATAAGTATACTAAGCCTAGACTAATGCCTTGCTGGGAAGTACAACCGCATGAAACGTCAGAATCATTCTAAACGCCATATCAAAAAGGATTTAGAAAATGTAGCCAACTTCCTATTCAGAGAACGTTTTGACACATGAGGTTTAATGATCTGCTCTCCAAGTCCACTGAGGTCAAGAGCAGACGTTCTATAGAGAACCACAAACCACACATATAGCAGGATTTACAAATCAGAAGCACAAATTAACAATACACTGGTTAGTCACTTCCTATATAAAAAATTATTGGCCCCTGTATATTGAGCAGCATCCTTGGACATGAAGCTAAATTATCCATTAAAATTAAGCATTTCCGTTCACTTACTTTCCGGCACTAATTCGTGCATTGAGTTCCCGCTCCTCTTTCAGAAGACTCTCGCGTAATGTATCACATTCCAGAACACTTTGCAGGGCTGGAGTGTCATCTCCCGCCACCTCTTGCTCCACGTGTAGGATGCTGATGTGTGAGGGAACACGAAGACTGCGACTTGCAAGCATCTTCAGTAACGTGGTCTTACCCAGACCGTTTCTTCCCACTAAACCATATCGCCGACCTGATGCCAAATGCAATTCGGCACCTGTCAATAGGACCCTGCGATGAGAGGTAGAGGGAATGTAATATATATATATTGTTGGGCGTCCGGTTTTTTTCAGATTACAAGAGGTATGGCACCCAGTCCCCTGTTTTCTAGAGAGGTGGCCGCAGTAACAATCACTCACCAATGAAGAGGATGAGAGTTACTGAGATCTCTACATTGTAGCCCACCCCAGACCCTGGTAAAACAAAGCATTTGTGACATTTTGCATACTCACCTCTCCCCAAATGACACATCAAAGTTATCTATTCTGATATCGTAGGACTTGTTCTTGCCACTGGATTCAATTCTATTTTCCTTCTTGCTGGCAGCTTGACTTGCTGAAGCTTCTTCCATTACACTGCATGAATTATGAGACAAAAAACAAAACATAACTAATTAGCTTTTTCATTAAATTGCATTTATGATTATAGCTTTTCATTAGTCCCAATGCAGGACATGGAGTTACTTCTTACATGTGAGACACCAACAACCAGGCTGGCAGTTGTCAGGGGCCAAGATAATATTAAAAAAAAAAGGGCACAACACCGCCATCTGTAATTTTTTGGGTTGCCCAGCAACGATACAGTGGTAACTGGGGCCAGTGTCGTTTCCATTAGGGGAGACTATTCAGACCCAGTTACTACAGAAATTCCACTGCTGTTTAGCCTTTCATTTACTTACCCTCCTTGCTCGCTGGCCCGCTGCCCGCTACCCGCTACACTTCTGGAAGCTAAACGACATCAGGACCCAACACGGTTGCAAGGAGCACTAAGAAATTGGAGGGGTCTGGGGTTTCTTTGCTCTGGGGTCTGAATTTTTGAGTTTCATTTGAGGTCTGAATTAGTTTTTGAGTCTGATGTTACCATCGTGCATTTTCTAGCTTTGTTTTTAATCAACCTATCCCACAGAGATGAAAACCCCTGTTAGATTGGGCCTGAGGCAATAAACCAAAAAAGGAAATGGCTATAAGGATAAAGACTGCTGGGGTAGAAGATCGAGCACTCATAATGCATGTGTATGAATGGGTGGCATGAATATGTTTTGCTGTACAGAGACATGAAATTCCTAAAAGGCCACACAGGCACGCTTACACATTCCCGCCGCCTTTCTGTGTCTCTCGCTCAGAACGCTTTTCTTGCTTTGCTTTTAATTTGGCTTCCGCTTTTTCCAGCTTCCTCACATCAATAGACTGGGGATAAAACAATTGTGTTATTAGGAAAAATAAAAGAATAAACGTCTGCACATACGCATATATACACACTATACATATACAAGTAAGATAGCAAATTTACAACAATTCTTTATAGTAGTAATAGATGAAAACCAGTGACTTCATTAACAGCAGCAGTTCACATAATGCTCAACTGTGAAAAGTGAATGCCATCACATATGGCTCTTAAAGGGGTTCGCCAGGAAAAAATATTTTTTAAAAAGTTGGTTTGCATTCCCTAAAGCCCCCTACTAACCGAATTAGTTTCTGTTTGATCTCGATTGTCACTGCTGCTCTGTTTGTTTACATCCCAACATTACACATTACAAAATCAAGAGCTAATGACAACCCTGATGTACCACCATCATCTGTGTATATAACCGCCATCATCCCTGTATATCACCCCCATCACCCCTGTATATCACCCTCATCATCCCAGTATATAACCCCCATCATCTCGGTCTATTACACTCATCATGCCTGCATATAACCCCCATCATCCCTATATACAGGGATGATGGAAGTTACATACAGGGGTGATGGGGGTTGTATACAGGAATGATGTGTAGATCGTGCCACACACACAGCCCCCCTGTAGATCGTGCCACACACACAGCCCCCCTGTAGATCGTGCCACACACACAGCCCCCCTGTAGATCGTGCCACACACACAGCCCCCCTGTAGATCGTGCCACACACACAGCCCCCCTGTAGATCGTGCCACACACACAGCCCCCCTGTAGATCGTGCCACACACACAGCCCCCCTGTAGATCGTGCCACACACACAGCCCCCCTGTAGATCGTGCCACACACACAGCCCCCCTGTAGATCGTGCCACACACACAGCCCCCCTGTAGATCGTGCCACACACACAGCCCCCCCTGTAGATCGTGCCACACACACAGCCCCCCTGTAGATCGTGCCACACACACAGCCCCCCTGTAGATCGTGCCACACACACAGCCCCCCTGTAGATCGTGCCACACACACAGCCCCCCTGTAGATCGTGCCACACACACAGCCCCCCTGTAGATCGTGCCACACACACAGCCCCCCTGTAGATCGTGCCACACACACAGCCCCCCTGTAGATCGTGCCACACACACAGCCCCCCTGTAGATCGTGCCACACACACAGCCCCCCTGTAGATCGTGCCACACACAGCCCCCCTGTAGATCGTGCCACACACAGCCCCCCTGTAGATCGTGCCACACACAGCCCCCCTGTAGATCGTGCCACACACAGCCCCCCTGTAGATCGTGCCACACACAGCCCCCCTGTAGATTGTGCGACACACAGCCCCCCTGTAGATTGTGCCACACACAGCCCCCCTGTAGATTGTGCCACACACAGCCCCCCTGTAGATTGTGCCACACACAGCCCCCCTGTAGATTGTGCCACACACAGCCCCCCTGTAGATTGTGCCACACACAGCCCCCCTGTAGATTGTGCCACACACAGCCCCCTTGTAGATATCTGGTGGAAGTGCTGGCTGAGCAAAGACACGGAATGTCGCAGGAAATAAAAAATTGACACTAGCTGCGGTCACGTGACCGCAATATAGAAATAAGTAACGGTGGCACAATTAAACATTAGAAAATTAATTGTGAACGGCACATTAAGTTAAAACAAATACAATTTATTCCTGGCCAACCCCTTTAAGTACAGTACGCTGTCTTGTGGAACACAGATAATATACATTGCTGCAATTTTTTAGACTGATTCAGAATGCAAGTGCCTGCAAGAGTACAGCATTTTTTTTTTTTTAAACATATATTTCCTTTAAACGCCAGCTGCAGGGGAAATGTAGTATTACATGCCAGCTATTCAAATGAAAGGACGAATATGTAATAAATGGATGGGAGGCACTTCTACTTTGCATTTCTCCACTGTGAGGTGGACTAATGGTGATATGTCCTAGCTCCTACAAGTGCCACTGCCCCTGTATTGTGCTGAAGGGCGGGGGTCCTAGAGGTCAGACCTTCACCGATCAAACATTGATGGTCTATCCATAGGATAGGCCATCAATCTTAAAGTCCTAGATAACCCCTTTAAAGGCTATGTAAACTTTTAAATGGAATGTTTCTTATTTAATGTGTTTTGAAGCACTTTTCTAATTTACTTTTAATTTAAAAAAAATTGTACTGTTTACCACACAGCTTCCATGTATCCTGTATTCATAGAAGCTGTATCACTCTTTCCGTCAATTCTGTCATTTCAGCTGAGTTTAAGTTATTAACTTAGATGTGATCGATATCAGCTGGATCCTGTGTGGCAAGGGCACACAGCACCCGCTCTCAGCCGAGCGCTCAGTTCAGCTGAACTGATGGAAAGAGAGAAAGATATAGCTTCTATGTATACAGGATACATAGAAGCTGTATGTCATAAAGTAAAAAAAATATATATATAAAAAAAATAAAAATAAAGTGCTTAAAAACACAAAGACCATTGATTTTATAAAATAATAATACAATTCGAAAGGTGTACATAGACTGTAATATAAATAATGATTAGGTCTCATAACTGTTCACATCTCCTTAAACCGATATATTTATTTAGAAAGATAAAATGTATCTTACTGAAGACTGATCCTTTTTCATTAACAAGACACTCAAGACCTGAGGGTCAACATCTGAGAGGCAAAAAATAAATAAAAAGGAATTAGAGCAAATATATTGGATCTTAATACAAAAGTGTTGACAAGAATTAGAAGGTAGCGTGTTATTCTGGATTATTGGACAGTCATAGAAAAGAACGGAAAAGACTAAAGAACCGTCAGAAACAAAGCCAAAAATAAGACGTTTCAACTGGTTCTCTCTGCTCAGTGTTTCGCTCCATGGGTTGTGAAATTCCGCATTATGTTACAGTTCTGTACTGGATTAGTTTGGCCCTTTTCACATCACGTTTGGGAGGTCCACTCCATAGGTCTTTTTTGACCAAAAGAAAAATTCGTTCAATGCACAAGGAAAAAGAGAAAAAAATCCTTAGGAAAGGTTTCCTCTTACTTGTCCCCGGATCCAATCTTCCTTTTGATGAAAAAAAAGATGTATGGGAGAACAGACCTCTTGGACATGATGTGCAAAGAGCCATGAAGTAATCTCACTGAATAAGATATAACATTGAGATACATGTTGCAAATAAGGAACAGAGGTTTGTGTCAATGCCAGGGTTGCTTGCACACCGTGTTACAGAAGCTCGGGTGAGAATTCTGAGAGGTGAAGCTTGGCTAGTCAGGGGTACACGTGAAAGGGGGATGGAAGAAATATGGCAGAGAACAGGGAATTTCAAGCAATAATAAACGACGAAAATATTAAAGAAGACCTGTCACTAGGTCATATCATTTAAACTGGTTTACTGACGTGAATAGCGCGGTCTCACTGATTCCTGCAGTGTTTTTTTTATTTTTTCCCTGGACCCTCCTGCTTTAGATATATGGCTCACTGTTGTATTGACTCCCTATATGTTAATTTGCTGTGGTTAGCCAACAGGGCGTGAACTACCCTCAAGCTGTCTCGTCCTGATTGGTCAGCATCAGAGGCAGGGAAGCTAGCTCCACCCCGTTGGCTAACTACAACAAATTAGCATATAGAAAGCCAAGACAACAGTGGGACATATCTCTGGAATGGAGGGGGGGGGGGGAAGAAAAATAGCGCTGGAATTAGGGAGATAGTGTTATTCAAGTTAACCACTTCAACTTATATGACCTTATATGACCCTTTCTAAAACAGTAATAATATATACATAGACCAATGTAATTTGAAGAAACAATAGAATGGATAGGTCTTACCATAATCTGTTATCTGAGACAGCTGGATAGGAGCATCCAGTAGAATCTGTGCTTGTGAAGAGACCTGATGATTCTCCCTAGAGCACATTGAAAGAATGCGATATTGTTATATAAGAAAACGGCCCTATAGCACAGTTTGTCCAGTCTCTTTACTATATGTAGGGGAGGATATAAGCTCTGTATTCCTTCTAGGGCTAAACGATGCATTAATACTTCGATACTGTGCACCCTCAAACGATTCAATAATTTCATGTATTTCGATACAGCTCAGTATTGTAACACATGAATGTATGAGAGCGGGGCTGCAGCTGTGTGATACAGTCATTGTCCTGTCCTGACAAGTGCACGCAGTCAGCATGAGGTGATGCGGCCGGCGCTGCACTAATAAGCGGCGGAACTGAAGACAGAGCATGGTGGGCGCTCTACAAATCACCCCTATGTTCTATCTTCAGTGCTGCCCCGCCGCTCATTAGTGCAGCGCCGGCCGCATCACCTCATGCTGACCGCTTCGCACTTGTTGTCAGGACCGAGGCAATGGCTGTATTACACAGCCACAGTCCCGCTGTAACGGCGGAGATGAGAGAAACCTCTGATCTCCGCCGCTATTCCTCTGAATGCTGCGATGAAAGCTGACCGCAGCATTCAGAGGAAAATGAGTAGGGGGGGGGTGCCCTTTGGATCGCGTCACAGGGAATTCCTGTGACACGATCGTGGGCCACACCATATATGGGTGGACAGCCCAGGGTCCATTGAAGGACCCCAGGGCTGTCTGATCATATTTCCTGTTAGGACATACCTCAGTATGCCCTAACAACTGCCTGCGTACTATCAGTACACAGGCGAATGTACTGGCATATAGATGTCTATATGCCAGTACATTAAAGTTTAAAAATAAAAAAGTTAAAAAATAAATAAAGTAATGTTAAATAAAAAACAAAAACAAAACACACATTACAATAAACATTAAAATAAGTCTCGATACATAAAATATACACATATTCGGTATCGTCGCGACCGTAATGACACATTTATGGCGTCATTCAGGTTTACGCTGTTATAAAATTAAATAAAAGCTGCTTTCTGACTAGATCAATGTCACCTCTTTTAAATGAATAGAATATCTGCTTCTTTCCGTGCTTGAATGCAGAATAAGAATTACAGATATGACGTTTGCTGGTAGGATATACTCACATATGCATAGTTCTATACATCCTCTGACAGATGTCACGTTTGCTGGTAGGATATACTCACATATGCATAGTTCTATACATCCTCTGACAGATGTCACGTTTGCTGGTAGGATATACTCACATATGCATAGTTCTATACATCCTCTGACAGATGTCACGTTTGCTGGTAGGATATACTCACATATGCATAGTTCTATACATCCTCTGACAGATGTGACGTTTGCTGGTAGGATATACTCACATATGCATAGTTCTATACATCCTCTGACAGATGTGACGTTTGCTGGTAGGATATACTCACATATGCATAGTTCTATACATCCTCTGACAGATGTCACGTTTGCCGGTAGGATATACTCACATATGCATAGTTCTATACATCCTCTGACAGATGTCACGTTTGCCGGTAGGATATACTCACATATGCATAGTTCTATACATCCTCTGACAGATGTCACGTTTGCTGGTAGGATATACTCACATATGCATAGTTCTATACATCCTCTGACAGATGTGACGTTTGCCGGTAGGATATACTCACATATGCATAGTTCTATACATCCTCTGACAGATGTCACGTTTGCTGGTAGGATATACTCACATATGCATAGTTCTATACATCCTCTGACAGATGTCACGTTTGCTGGTAGGATATACTCACATATGCATAGTTCTATACATCCTCTGACAGATGTCACGTTTGCTGGTAGGATATACTCACATATGCATAGTTCTATACATCCTCTGACAGATGTCACGTTTGCCGGTAGGATATACTCACATATGCATAGTTCTATACATCCTCTGACAGATGTCACGTTTGCTGGTAGGATATACTCACATATGCATAGTTCTATACATCCTCTGACAGATGTCACGTTTGCTGGTAGGATATACTCACATATGCATAGTTCTATACATCCTCTGACAGATGTCACGTTTGCTGGTAGGATATACTCACATATGCATAGTTCTATACATCCTCTGACAGATGTGACGTTTGCCGGTAGGATATACTCACATATGCATAGTTCTATACATCCTCTGACAGATGTCACGTTTGCTGGTAGGATATACTCACATATGCATAGTTCTATACATCCTCTGACAGATGTCACGTTTGCTGGTAGGATATACTCACATATGCATAGTTCTATACATCCTCTGACAGATGTCACGTTTGCTGGTAGGATATACTCACATATGCATAGTTCTATACATCCTCTGACAGATGTCACGTTTGCTGGTAGGATATACTCACATATGCATAGTTCTATACATCCTCTGACAGATGTCACGTTTGCTGGTAGGATATACTCACATATGCATAGTTCTATACATCCTCTGACAGATGTCACGTTTGCTGGTAGGATATACTCACATATGCATAGTTCTATACATCCTCTGACAGATGTCACGTTTGCTGGTAGGATATACTCACATATGCATAGTTCTATACATCCTCTGACAGATGTGACGTTTGCCGGTAGGATATACTCACATATGCATAGTTCTATACATCCTCTGACAGATGTCACGTTTGCTGGTAGGATATACTCACATATGCATAGTTCTATACATCCTCTGACAGATGTCACGTTTGCTGGTAGGATATACTCACATATGCATAGTTCTATACATCCTCTGACAGATGTGACGTTTGCCGGTAGGATATACTCACATATGCATAGTTCTATACATCCTCTGACAGATGTCACGTTTGCTGGTAGGATATACTCACATATGCATAGTTCTATACATCCTCTGACAGATGTCACGTTTGCTGGTAGGATATACTCACATATGCATAGTTCTATACATCCTCTGACAGATGTCACGTTTGCCGGTAGGATATACTCACATATGCATAGTTCTATACATCCTCTGACAGATGTCACGTTTGCTGGTAGGATATACTCACATATGCATAGTTCTATACATCCTCTGACAGATGTGACGTTTGCCGGTAGGATATACTCACATATGCATAGTTCTATACATCCTCTGACAGATGTCACGTTTGCTGGTAGGATATACTCACATATGCATAGTTCTATACATCCTCTGACAGATGTCACGTTTGCTGGTAGGATATACTCACATATGCATAGTTCTATACATCCTCTGACAGATGTGACGTTTGCCGGTAGGATATACTCACATATGCATAGTTCTATACATCCTCTGACAGATGTCACGTTTGCCGGTAGGATATACTCACATATGCATAGTTCTATACATCCTCTGACAGATGTGACGTTTGCTGGTAGGATATACTCACATATGCATAGTTCTATACATCCTCTGACAGATGTCACGTTTGCTGGTAGGATATACTCACATATGCATAGTTCTATACATCCTCTGACAGATGTGACGTTTGCTGGTAGGATATACTCACATATGCATAGTTCTATACATCCTCTGACAGATGTGACGTTTGCTGGTAGGATATACTCACATATGCATAGTTCTATACATCCTCTGACAGATGTCACGTTTGCCGGTAGGATATACTCACATATGCATAGTTCTATACATCCTCTGACAGATGTCACGTTTGCTGGTAGGATATACTCACATATGCATAGTTCTATACATCCTCTGACAGATGTCACGTTTGCCGGTAGGATATACTCACATATGCATAGTTCTATACATCCTCTGACAGATGTCACGTTTGCTGGTAGGATATACTCACATATGCATAGTTCTATACATCCTCTGACAGATGTCACGTTTGCTGGTAGGATATACTCACATATGCATAGTTCTATACATCCTCTGACAGATGTCACGTTTGCTGGTAGGATATACTCACATATGCATAGTTCTATACATCCTCTGACAGATGTGACGTTTGCCGGTAGGATATACTCACATATGCATAGTTCTATACATCCTCTGACAGATGTCACGTTTGCTGGTAGGATATACTCACATATGCATAGTTCTATACATCCTCTGACAGATGTCACGTTTGCTGGTAGGATATACTCACATATGCATAGTTCTATACATCCTCTGACAGATGTCACGTTTGCTGGTAGGATATACTCACATATGCATAGTTCTATACATCCTCTGACAGATGTCACGTTTGCTGGTAGGATATACTCACATATGCATAGTTCTATACATCCTCTGACAGATGTCACGTTTGCTGGTAGGATATACTCACATATGCATAGTTCTATACATCCTCTGACAGATGTCACGTTTGCTGGTAGGATATACTCACATATGCATAGTTCTATACATCCTCTGACAGATGTCACGTTTGCTGGTAGGATATACTCACATATGCATAGTTCTATACATCCTCTGACAGATGTGACGTTTGCCGGTAGGATATACTCACATATGCATAGTTCTATACATCCTCTGACAGATGTCACGTTTGCTGGTAGGATATACTCACATATGCATAGTTCTATACATCCTCTGACAGATGTCACGTTTGCTGGTAGGATATACTCACATATGCATAGTTCTATACATCCTCTGACAGATGTCACGTTTGCCGGTAGGATATACTCACATATGCATAGTTCTATACATCCTCTGACAGATGTCACGTTTGCTGGTAGGATATACTCACATATGCATAGTTCTATACATCCTCTGACAGATGTGACGTTTGCTGGTAGGATATACTCACATATGCATAGTTCTATACATCCTCTGACAGATGTCACGTTTGCTGGTAGGATATACTCACATATGCATAGTTCTATACATCCTCTGACAGATGTCACGGATGTCATCATCATCTTTGGTATCTCCAGACACATCCTGCAGAAGCTCTCCCACTGCCTCAAACAAGTCATTCTCCGATTCAAAGTCAGACTGACCACTATCAAGGACATCTAGAAGGATCAAGTCATAATGTATATCAGAAATTGTCATTTTGGATAATTTTATTAACATTGGCTGAATTGTACAGAAATCAGTACCTATATAAATACCCAAAAAGATCTGGAAAAAGTGGCAGAGTAACTTTCGACTAGATGGAGCCTTTCACTGCTCAACCTCCCATCCTATAGGCATGAGCTGAGGCGTACAATGGATGTGATTGAATATACTGGTGAGGTGGACATCATTGCCTGGAGACTAAAGGCACCCACAACTGCAGTCCAATCAAGACCATGAATTACCATTGAGAAGCGAGGGTGGCAGAGAAAGTCGTAGGAGTCTAAACACATGTAAAATACTTCAAACTCAAATTTCTATCTAGACATCCTATCTGCAAAAGGCTTTTATAAAGTGGTTTGTTAGTCCTGTGACGGCAGGTTTCCAAGGCAATGTATGTGGACAGTTCTCTGCTGCTTCCTTTACGGATATTATATTGAATAAAAATAAATGTTTAAAAAAAAAAATTGCATATAAAAGTTTACTTAACTGTACAAATGCAATACTGTATATGCAAGCTCTGCTCCGGGGAGGGAGAGTTGGTTTCAGGGAAAAGAGGGTTATTTGTAAAAACGTGAAATGTAATAAAAAAAAGACTTGATTTAAAAAAAAAGATTTTTGTTGCTTTATGGCGGCAGCACGATTTGTCATAAACAAAAGGAAAACGGACAGATCTGTCATGGATCTATTAATGGAAGCCACAACAGTAATGTGAACAGAGAATAATATCTCGTCTAGACAAGAGACAGTGTACGGACATGTATACATGACCATGACATTTAAAACAGCTACCCCCATGTAAAAGAACTGGGGGGGGACACAAGCACGGTTTATAATTAAATGACAAGGACGTCAGCTTTATTTACAGGCTGATCAGACGGATGTGACATGATCTTGGGTAAAACCTATAAAAGATATAGCGATTGTTCCTACAGCACCAAGAAGAATAGTGATAGAGTTCTTATTTAATTAGGAAAAACAACAATATATTATGGATAAATAATCCTTTATGTATGGTTATCGGAAATGCTCCCTATAAAAGGGACTATGGGGCATTTCACGTCCATCGGCATAATACAGGCTGTCACAAGCAGCAACCTATAGTCTGCTGATGGATCAGTAGGGAAACTTGGTCATGATCTGATCGCTTCATCTGCTAGGGAGCGTCTCTGATAACATTACATGAGGGATTGCTATGTAAGCCATTTCCTTTTATATTTGACAGGCAGCTAATAAATCTCTGAACCTCACACGCTGTATGTTTAGTACAGACACAAATAAGCCAATGGCAGGATCCCATCTAGCAATGGACTGAGAGTGTCGGTCTATAGCGGATGGGTAATCCAGATCCTGGCGCATGTGTGGCCACTACATTTCCAGTCATTGCTGTATGGGCGGTGTATGTGGCAAGTGGACACCTCCAAAGTCCTCACGTATCGACACGGACTCTAACGTGTGACTGAGCGCCACTCCGGAGATGTCACCGGCCTCATCCGACCCCCTTACCGGTTACATATTGAAAGAGCTCGGTGTCCAGCTGTGGGAACTCGCTCCTCAGGATCTCCACGAAGGTCGCCATGTTGGCCGGCAAGCAGAGCGCAGGCGTAGAAAGAGATCATGCGCTCCGGAAGAGCAGAGGATGACGGGAAATGTAGTTCGCACTCCACACTGGTGCCGTCTCTTGGACAGGTCTGACGGGAGTGTTTGCTGTTATACCAGGCGGCTTGTATTTTGGGCATGACAGACGGGAGAGAGATACATTCATGGCCTGTTCTCAGTAGTCACAGAACTGTCTCTAGCCGGGGGGGAACTGCCTAATGCTAGTTGGCTGCCAGCGGTTTACAGTCATTTCCGTGGGTGCTTCTACTGCCCAGTGCTTTATGATGAGGTGTTCTGACTAAGGCCTCATGCCCACTTCAGGATTTTTTTGTCAGGGTGCTATCCGTTTTTGTCACTGATAGCACCCTGGACCCATTCATTTCAATGGGCCCATGCACACTTCCGTTATTTTGACGGATCCGTTCCGTGAAAAGTAGAGCATGTCCTACTTTGGTCAGTGATTCCGTCACCGTGGGGCCCATAGAAGTCAATGGGTCTGTCAAAAAAACGGACGGCACACGGAAGGCATCCGTGTGCTGTCCGTTTTGGACGGATCCGTTGCTCTAGCAATAGCAGGGCGTGCCAAAGTTCACAGACTGGGACATGTGACAAGTTCAAATAAAGTTCAATACCATCCGTTTTTTTAACGGAAGCCAAACTGAAGCACAACTTCTGTTTGAAACGGAAACACGGACACGGAGTACACACGGATACCATAACGGATCCGTGAGAAACGGCCGTGAAAATGGTGATGGAAGGGTGCATGAGGCCTAATGCACGAATAGAGTAGTGATCAGGGATTCTGTTAGTACGGATAAAGTTGATCGTACTCTAGTGACGTCAGACCGCTGCTTTTTGGCGCGTCGTTCGTGGCTGGTCTGGGAAGGATGTCGTTGCCATTAGTTAAAACGATAAATCACCGTCAATTTGGCAGATCGTGTCTGCCTGATACGGATTATGCGTATTTCTTCATGCTCCATTGACTTCTGTGGGCCGAATACAGTCAATATAGAGCCTACTGACTGTATATAGAAATAACGTTAGTCCAGTCAGAGCAGATATATACTTGTGTGAATGAGCTCCGAGCTAAGCTGTAAAGTTACTGGAGTGGAGCAAAGGTGTGAGAAAGGCCCCATTGAGTAGGGTTGAAACGTGGTTGGTGAATAAACTGATCCTTATTTTTTCACTATTTACAGTGTTCTGCCTTGTGTCTAGGGATAGATATATAAGAGACCGCCTATTATAGCACTATGACCCTATAGCTATGGACAGGGTTATAGTATCACACATCATAGACGTAGATATAGGGCCCAGCTCGCCTGTATTGCGGATCCTGCGCTGGACCTAGGAAAGGTAAGTATAATAATTGCTTTGCTTTTTTTTTTTTTTTTTAAATGTATTTGTGTTGTTGTTTTTTGCAGGTTCGATCGTTGGACTTCTTAGATGACGGCGTTTTTTTATTCTTTATAAATTGGTTGACGAGGATTGTATGTTTTTTTTATTTTAATAAAATATTTTTCTATGTCTGTATTTTTTTAAAACTTTATTACTACTGCCTTCGTAATGGCCGCTGGCTGATTGACAGCATCCATTATTAACCCCTAGGCGCACCAGGACGCAACTGTACGTCCATGTGGCCAGTGTCTTCGAGCACAGGGACGTACAGTTACTGTGTGGTTCCCGGTGCACTCTGTCGGCGACAGTGTGAATCGGGAACCAGGAGGCCAGCTGTCCCTGACAGCTGACACTGCACTGTATGCCAATCAGCGGCTTATTTCCGCTGATTACGGCAATGAAATTGTGAGGTTTGCAGATGGCTAGCATGGTGACCGGAGGCCAAGTAATGGCCTCTGTGTCTGCCATGTACGGAAGCCTATCAGGGCCAGCCTCCTGATAGACTTTCTGTCAGAGTGACAGGACGTCACTGCCGTTCGCAATGCACACTGTCGGTGACAGTGTCTGTGACAGTTTGAATCGGGACCCGGGAGGTGAGCTGTCCCTGAAGCTGACATTCCACTGTTGCCGATCAGCGGCTCAGTGCCGCTGATTTTGGCAATTAACCCGTTACATGCGGGGCTCGATTGCGATCTCCGCATGTAGGGGGTTTGTAGCACATCAGCAGCCCGCATGCAATTGTGCGGGCTGCTGATGCTTGTGATGGCACCCGGGGGCCAGACAACGGCCCCCGGGTCTGCCATGTATGGAAGCCTATGAGGATCAGCCTCTGGCTGTTCCTCGTAGACTGTTAGAGTGAGGCTGGATTCACACGAGGTCATTACGTCCGTAATTGACGGACGTATTTCGGCCGCAAGTCCCGGACCGAACACAGTGCAGGGAGCCGGGCTCCTAGCATCATACTTATGTACGATGCTAGGAGTACCTGCCTCGCTGCAGGACAACTGTCCCGTACTGTAATCATGTGCTAGGAGCCCGGCTCCCTGCACTGTGTTCGGTCCGGGACTTGCGGCCGAAATACATCCGTCAATTACGGACGTAATGACCTCGTGTGAATCCAGCCTGACTGTGACGTCACACTGACAGTTGGAATACATTACACTACCCAGGTAGTGTAATGTATTCTAGCAGCGATCAAAGCTACAGGTAAAAAAAGAAAGAAAGTGTAAAAAGTAAAGAAAAAAGTTAAAAAAAAAGTTATTAAAAATGTTTTACAAAAGTCTCTTATTATAGGGAAAAAATGAAACCGTTAAAAAACAGTACACATATTTGGTATCACCGCGTTCGTAACGACCCAATCTATAAAACTATAATGTTATTTTTACCGCACGGTGAACGCCGCAAAAAAAACAAAACTAAAAACAATGCCAGAATCACTATTTTTTGGTCACCACCCCTCCCAAAATATAGAATAAAAAGTGATCAAAAAGTTGCATGTACCCGAAAATAGTACCAATAAAAACTACAGCTCGTCCTGCCAAAAGTAAGCCCTCACACCTCTCAATTCATGGGAAAAATTAAAAAGTTATGGCCCCATTTCCCCTGAGGGGGGGGAGGGGCTCCTCATATTTTAATTCCTGCTGTTTGCCGGGTACACTATGGTACACACTCTAACCATTGACTGCTAGGATAGCGGTTTTCACGTTGGTCCATGGGTGTGTCATACTATTGCATGTGCAGCAACCTTGCATACGTTTACCTGTCATCTAAGCAGTGACAATTTTAACCTTTTGTGTGGTCTGTCCTTTTTGCTATATATAGCACATTAAAGAATTTACTTTATATTTATTTATTTTCTCTTTCATGGTAGTTGGAAAACAGGGTTATTTGCCTATTGGTAATTAGTTGTTATTTGTGTATTGTGCCCGCCAACTACCTAGGATCTTTGATATTTTTGCGTTACAAATTTAGGGCGACTTTTTCTCCTTTATCCCTTGTGAAAATGAAAAAAATTCAACATTTTATTGGACAAAAATGTTTATATTCATTTTCACGGCCTAATTCTACAAAATTCTGCAAAAAACCTGTGTGGTATAAATGCTCACTATACCCCTAGAAAAATTTCTTGAGGGGTGTAGTTTCCCAAATGGGGTCACTTTTGGGGTGTTTCCACTGTTTTGTTCCCTCCATGGCGTTGCAATCGCGACATGGCACTGAAAACCAATCCAGCAAAATCTGCGCTCCAAAATCCAAATGGTGCTCCCTCCCTTCTGAGCGCTGCCGTGGGTCTAAACATCAGTTTATTACCACATATGGGGTATTTCCGTAATCGGGAGAAGATGCTTTACAAATGTTGGGGTGCATTTTCTTCTTTATTCCTTGTAAATATAAAAAAATTCTATGTTTTTTCAGAAAAAAAAGTAGATTTTCATTTTCACAGACTAACTCCAATAAATATAGCAAAATACCTGTGGAAACTGCTAACTATACCTATAACCTAGATAAATTCCTTGAGGGGTATAGTTTCCAAAATGGGGTCACTTTTGGGGAGTTTCCACTGTTTTGGCACCACAAGACCTCTTCAAACCTGACATGGTGCCTAAAATATAATCTAAAAATAAGCAGGCCCCAAAATCCTCTAGGTGCTCCTTTGATTCTGAGGCCCGTGTTTCGGTCCATTAGGGCACTAGGACCACATGTTGGATATTCCTAAAAACTGCAGGACCTGGGCAATAAATATTAAGTTGTATTTCTCTGGTAAAACCTTCTGTGTTACACAATTTTTTTTATTACAAATGAATTTGGGAAAAAAAAAGAGAAATTTGTACATTTCCCCTCTACTTTGCTTTATTTCCTGTGAAACGCCTAAAGGGTTAAGAAACTTTCTGAATGCTGTTTTGAATACTTTGAGGGGTGCCGCTTTTAAAATGGGGTGATTTATTGGGGGATTCTAATATATTAGGCCCTCAAAACCACTTCAGAACTGAACTGGTCCCTGTAAAAATAGCCTTTTGAATTTTTCTTGAAAATGTGAGAAATTGCTGCTAAAGTTCTAAGCCGTGTAATGTCCTAGAAAAATAAAAGGATGTTCAAAAAACGATGCAAATATAAAGTACACATATGGGAAGTGGTAACTAGTGACTATTTTATGTGGTATTACTATCTGTTTTACAAGCAGATACATTTAAATTTAGAAAAATGCAAATTTTTGCAAATTTTCTCTAAATTTAGGTGTTTTTCACGAATAAATATTGAATTTATCGACCAAATTTTTCCACTATCACAAAGTACAATATGTCACGAGAAAACAGTCTCAGAATCGCTTGGATAGGTAAAAGCATTCCAGAGTTATTACCACATAAAGTGACACGTCAGATTTGAAAAATTCGGCTGTGCCACAAGGCCAAAACAGGCTGCGTCCTGAAGGGGTTAAGAGGAAGGGAAGGGCTTAATGGTAGCCTTTCCCACCCTGGTAATGCTAGCCTGTTGCTTCTATGTTGTATCTGGCTGGTTACAAAAAAATAGGATCCCATGTCGTTCTTTCCAAATATTTCCAGGGTGGGAAGGCCCACTGTTTTTGGGCTTTCCCAGCCTCATAATACTAGCCTGCGTCCACCCCAGTGCCCGAACATCAATACAGATGGTCGGATACTGGATTACACCTGGCTCTTCTTGATAGCCCAAGTGGCGGTGGGTACCGGGGTAATAATGGGGGTTAGTGTTAGCCTCTGCACCGACAAACATTAAGCCCCGCCTTAGTAATGGACACTGTCAATCAGCAGCTATTACTAAGGCCGTAGTAATACATTTTAAAAAAAATACAAAGACAAAATATTTTATGGAAATAAGAAAAAAAACACGAAACACTCGTTAATTATTTTATTGAAAATAAAAAAAAGCTGTCATCGAACCGGTCCTTGAATCTGATGTAGTACAACAACCGAACCAGTAAGAAAAAAAAGCACAAACCAAAAAAACATTAGTAACACATGTGGGTAGGTTTAGATACAGGGCCCATGTGTAATCCAGTCTGTTGAAGGTAGGCTAAGATACAGGGACCAGCAGAAAGGATCACACCACGTTATGATGCAAAGAGACGTCAGAACCTCTTCTGCGCTCGTGGAACGAGGAGGGTAAGTATACTGTCTGTTACTATAGTAACAAGGGCCCGTGTAGTTTAATACAAAGGCCCCAGTTACTATAGTAACTTTTAATAGACATGATGTGAGGGGGCTGCGAGCGCCCCTGGCTTCGTGGACCAGTCGCAATTGGGATCCCTATAGCTACGCCACTGGAGGTGGCCACTAACTCTGGGATATAGTGGTATTCCTGATTTACGCAACTACAGTGCCACCTAGTGGTTGGTATTTTATTGTGATTGGCTGTTAGGGTATGTGCACACCCAAAATAAAAAATGTCTGAAAATATGGAGCTGTTTTCAAGGGAAAACAGGTCCTGATTTTCAGACGTTTTTTAAGCCACTCACGTTTTTCGCGGCGTATTTTATGGCCGTTTTTGGAGCCTCTTTTTCAATAGAGTCAATGAAAAACTGCTCCAAAAACGTCCCGAGAAGTGACATGCACTTCTTTTTGAAAAACGGCCAGTCTGAACAGAACACCGTTTTTCCCATTGCAATCAATGGGCAGATGTTTGGAGGCGTTCTGCTTCCGATTTTTCGGCCGTTTACACATACCCTTAAAGTTATGTGTCGCGCACGGCACTCCAGTGCTAAATCCTAGTAACCAGAGACCATGGAGTATAGTACATGCTGGTTTTTTAAAAGTTCAAACATGTGGTTGTCACACCAATAATAAAGAAACCGTCTCTGGACCCCTTAGGTCCCTCCAGCAAAAACTGTCCTTACAAAAGTCTAAAGATATTACTCTATACTAATCCTTCTCGACCTATCCTCTGCCTTTCACACAGTTGATCACTTTCTACTCCTCCAGATTCGTTGCTTCACCCTCGTTCTGTCCATGTACTTAGTACTCCCCTTCTCTACTCCATCTTCACTCTGTGTACCATGTGACAGGGGCGTTTCAGCCAGTGTAGAAGAGCCTTTGCGGAAGATCCTGGAATACTCCAGGTGAGCTGCAGAGGGGGCTGTAATGTATTGTGTTGTCTGTGTTTCCGGTGGAGAGAGGAGAGGGGGGGCCTTTAAACTACAGCCCCCCCCCTCCTCTCTCCACTGCAAACTATACCATACATTACAAACTGTAGGTCGTGTGATGACCTCTGGGGTGTCGCGAGTCACCGAAGTCCCAGTTCCATTCAATGCTGGAGCAAGGAGCTGACAACTCCTTGCTCCAACATTCACTGTGCCATGAGCGGCTCGATGCAGACAGGCGCGATGTGACGTCATCGCCCCAGTCTGCGCTGAGTCACACATAGCACAGACCAGAGAAGGAGAAGGATCTCCTCCACCCGGCGTGGGAACGGGGATAGGCAAGTCATTTTATTATTTTTCTATTATGCACATATGGGGGCATTATACTGTATGGGGGGCTGATATGGGGTGGACATTATACTGTATGGGGGCATTATACTTTATAATGAGCTCATATGGGGGGCATTATACTATATGGGGAGCTCATGGGTGGCATACAGTATGGGGAGCTTATATGGGGGGCATTATACTGTACAAGGAGCTCATATGGGTGGCATTATACTGTATGGGGAGCTGATATAGCAGGGGCAATATACTGTATGGGGGGCATTATACTGTATGGGGAGCTCATATGGGGGCATTATACTGTATGGGGAGCTCATATGGCGAGCATTATACTGTATGGGGAGCTCATATGGGGGGGCATTATACAGTATGAGGAGCTCATATGTGTGGCATTATACTGTATGGGGGCATATATATGGGCATTATACTGTATGGGGAGCAGATATGGGGGGCATTATACTGTATGGGCAGCTATGGGAGCATTATATTGTGTGGGGGCATCTATGGGAGCATTATACTGTGGGGGGTTCAGCTATGGGGAGCATTAAACTCTATGGGGCAACTATGGGGAGCATTATACTGTGGTGGTCAGCTATGGGGGCATTATACTGTGGAGGCAGCTTTGGGGGCATTATACTGTGAGGGCATCCATGGGGGTTGTTGGGCAAGGTGGCTGGGCATAGGCGCACGCAGGGATCTTCTGGTGGTGTTGAGGAGGGGTAGGGGGACCCAAGCTGAATTCTTGCACCAGGGCCCATGAGCCTTAAAGAGGCTCTGTCATCAGATTTTGCAACCCCTATCTGCTATTGCAGCAGATAGGCGCTGCAATGTAGATTACAGTAACATTTTTATTTTTAAAAAACGAGCATTTTTGGCCAAGTTATGACCATTTTCGTATTTATGCAAATGAGGCTTGCAAAAGTACAACTGGGCGTGTTGAAAAGTAAAAGTACAACTGGGCGTGTATTATGTGCGTACATCGGGGCGTGTTTACTACTTTTACTAGCTGGGCGTTCTCACGAGAAGTATCATCCACTTCTCTTCAGAACGCCCAGCTTCTGGCAGTGCAGATCTGTGACGTCACTCACAGGTCCTGCATTGTGTCGGCACCAGAGGCTACAGTTGATTCTGCAGCAGCATCAGCATTTGCAGGTAAGTAGCTACATTGACTTACCTGCAAACGCCGATGCTGCTGCAGAATCATCTGTAGCCTCTGGTGCCGACATGATGCAGGACCTGTGAGTGACGTCACAGCGTGATCTCTGGAGAACACGGCTGTGTCTGCACTGCCAGAAGCTGGGCGTTGTGAAGAGAAGTGGATGACACTTCTATACACAACGCCCAGCTAGTAAAAGTAGTAAACACGCCCCGATGTACGCACATAATACACGCCCAGTTGTACTTTTACTTTTCAACACTCCCAGTTGTACTTTTGCAAGCCTCATTTGCATAAATACGAAAATGGTCATAACTTGGCCAAAAATGCTCGTTTTTAAAAAATAAAAACGTTACTGTAATCTACATTGCAGCGCCTATCTGCTGCAATAGCAGATAGGGGTTGCAAAATCTGGTGACAGAGCCTCTTTAAGCTACGCCCCTGCTTGCAGCCTTTGCAAACTCATCAACTCTTTCAGTTTTTAATACCATCTATATGCAATCTTGTGTCCCTGACTCCTCTCCTTATCTTATACTTTATGTCCTTCCGCTTCCTAAAACTAAACATGGAGGAGACGGAGCTTGTCATCTTTTCACCCCATCACAATCTGCTCCACATCTGAAATATCCTTATCTGTTAACACCCCACTATCCACGACTTCACAAGGGGTTGCCTAGGGGTAACATTTCACTCCACTTTCACATTTAAACCTCACATCCACTACCTCCTGTCATCTCCAGCTTGAAAACACTTCTCATATCCGTCTATTTCTAAATTGTGCTTTCAACGAGGAGAGAAGAATAAGCCACTGCCAAGACTCCTGACAGCAGTATATCTGTTGCAGCCGGTCACACCAAAACGGCGGGTGGGTTGACTGTCATCTAATGTTTATGGACACCTTAACACATCTCCAATCTATTCCAAACTTTGTCAAATTACTCATCTACCTCTTGTTCATCTAATGCCACCCATACTTTTTCAGTCCCTCAACTGGTTGCCCATCAAACAAATAATCCAACTCAAAACCCTCACTTTAACCTATAAAGCCCTATCCAATTCTTCTCTGTCTTACATTTCTTCTCTTATTCACAGATACCTCCACATAAGCAACCTCCCTTCTACCACACTGATCGACTCGTCATTCTCTCGTGTATAATACTTCTATCGTGCCTTCCCTATCTACTGGAATTCCTTCCCTTATTCCATCCGACATTTCTCAAACATCTAAACCTTCAAACCTCTTACGACAAGCATATACTCTGGCCTAAAGAGTCCCCCAATGAGTATTCCAACACTGCCTCAACTAGACATGTCTAGGACTGCTTACTCTATTCCTTGACCTCTTATGTCTATTACTTATAGATTTTAAAGAGGCTCTGTCACCAGATTTTGCAACCCCTATCTGCTATTGCAGCAGATCGGCGCTGCAATGTAGATTACAGTAACGTTTTTATTTTAAAAAAACGAGCATTTTTGGCCAAGTTATGACCATTTTTGTAGTTATGCAAATGAGGCTTGCAAAAGTCCAAGTGGGTGTGTTTAAAAGTAAAAGTCCAAGTGGGCGTGTATTATGTGCGTACATCGGGGCGTTTTTAATACTTTTACTAGCTGGGCGCTCTGAAGAGAAGTATCATCCACTTCTCTTCAGAACGCCCAGCTTCTGACAGTGCAGATCTGTGACGTCACTCACAGGTCCTGCATCGTGTCGGCCACATCGGCACCAGAGGCTACAGTTGATTCTGCAGCAGCATCAGCGTTTGCAGGTAAGTCGATCTTACCTGCAAACGCTGATGCTGCTGCAGAATCAACTGTAGCCTCTGGTGCCGATGTGGCCGACACGATGCAGGACCTGTGAGTGACGTCACAGATCTGCACTGTCAGAAGCTGGGCGTTCTGAAGAGAAGTGGATGATACTTCTCTTCAGAGCGCCCAGCTAGTAAAAGTATTAAAAACGCCCCGATGTACGCACATAATACACGCCCACTTGGACTTTTACTTTTAAACACACCCACTTGGACTTTTGCAAGCCTCATTTGCATAACTACAAAAATGGTCATAACTTGGCCAAAAATGCTCGTTTTTTAAAAATAAAAACGTTACTGTAATCTACATTGCAGCGCCTATCTCCTGCAATAGCAGATAGGGGCTGCAAAATCTGGTGACAGAGCCTCTTTAAGCTCATATGGGCAGGGCTCCTACCTCTTCTAAACACTTATACAGTCTGTAAGGCTGGGATCTCACGTTGCAGCATGGTGATGCTGCGATTTGTGGCAAAAATCAAATGCGTGATGTTAGAACCCAGCCTAAGACAATGGAGCAGATTTACTAATGCTGTCTAAGTTTTAGACAGCATAAACTTAGGGAAAGAATTAAGAAGCTGCACCAAATTGATCAAAGTGGTGCATGCTGTATGATAAATTTGAAGTATCTAGGTAGACATGTTAGACACTTTTCTTTTCCTTTTGTCACCTCTTGGTTGGCCTAGTTCATGGCAGTTATTTGTGCCAACATTTTGGCTGCTCATTTTAAGAGATGCCCATTTATGTTAGACAGCCATTTCCAGCTAAACCACGCATCCTTGTTGATTGCGGCAGAAAAACGGTCTAAAACAATAAATGTGGCTCACAGCATGTACACTAGTATTCTGGCTCAATTTTAGCCAGAATTCTAGCGCATATTGAATAACAAATAGTCCCCACTGTCTGTTGTAATTGTTAGGCTGGATTCACACGAGCACATTACGTCCGTAATGGACGGAACGTATTTCGGCCGCTAATCCCAGACCGAACACAGTGCAGGGAGCCGGGCTCCTAGCATCATAGTTATGTACGATGCTAGGAGTCCCTGCCTCTCCGTGGAACTACTGTCCCGTACTGAAAACATGATTACAGTACGGGACAGTTGTCCTGCAGCGAGGCAGGGACTCCTAGCATCGTACATAACTATGATGCTAGGAGCCCGGCTCCCTGCAGTGTGTTCGGTCCGGGACTTGCGGCCGGAATACGTTCCGTCCATTACGGACGTAATGTGCTCGTGTGAATCCAGCCTTATAATATGCTACCCTAGAATTTGCTATGTAATGCACTATTGAAGATGATGGTGTTCTATAAATAAGTAGGGTATGTTCACACGCAGTGTTTTCAGACGTAATTCGGGCATTTTACGCCTTGAATTACGCCTGAAAAAACGCCCCTAATACGCCTACAAACATCTGCCCATTGCTTTCAATGGGAATTATGATGTTCTGTTCCCACGAGCCTTTATTTTAAGCGTCGGTGTCAAAATACGGCACGTAAAATGACGGCTCGTCAAAAGAAGTGCAGGACACTTCTTGGGACGTTTTTGGAGGCGTTTTTCATTGACTCCATTGAAAAACAGCTCCAAAAACGCCAGGGAAAACGCGAGTTGTTAAAAAAAACTTCTGAAAATCAGGAGCTGTTTTCGCCTGAAAACAGCTCTGTATTTTCAGACGTTTTTGGTCACTGCGTGTGAACATACCCTAAAACAAAGAAACCGTTGCAATATCACTTGAGCAGAGATGAAACATGAAATAGGAGATCTGATTGGTTGTTATGAGGCCTAGTGTCCTACTGAAAACAAATATGATAGACTAAAAAAAAAAAATGCGTCTTTAGACTGAAGCATCAAGGTAAGCTAAAAGGTGTTTTGTTTGTTTTTGTTTTTTTAAAGTTTAAAACGCTTCAGCCTGATCTTTATGTTCTGGCGTTTCTTTGGGGCGTTTGTTTTTGGCAGTATGCACAACAAAAACTGCCTAAAAAACACCACTTGTGTGACATATGTGGTGGTTCTTGGTGCAGCTTTCATGATGTTTTTGTTGTGCTTTTTAAAAGCACCAAAAAAACAAACCCCGTAAAGGGGGCCTTAAAAGATTTTCAAATTTATATGTCCTTAAAATGCAACAATTTTTTAGATATTAAGAAAATTAAAGTTAATATGGCGTAAATCGTTCAATTGCTTGTCTGCAAAGATTCGACATTGGCCACACGACACTATAGACGCAACATCACTGACTCTAGTCCATACACAGCACGACAGGGACCAGACGTGAGTTGCAATATGAGACCGGAACACAATTTTGGTGGTCACAATATTACACGTTTTTTATTTAACTTTTTTTTTTTTTACAGATTGGCCTATTACTGGACTTTGTCCCAATCTTTAATATTCCCTTGTGGATATTCAGGTAATTGATATCTTTTACTTTTTAGTGACTCTTTGCACCATTTCTCAGTAACTTTTACTTTGAGGTGAATGAGTCTAAAGCGTTTTTTTTTGTCTGAATAAGTCTTTGGGTATGTTCACACGTAGTCAACAAAAACGTCAGAAAATCCAGAGCTGTTTTCAAGGGAAAACAGACCCTGCTTTTCAGACGTTTTTTTACCAACTCGCATTTTTCGCGGCGTTTTCACGCCGTTTTCGCAGCGTTTTTTACGTCCGTTTTTGGAGCTGTTTTCATTGGAGTCTATGAGAAAACAGCTCCAAAAACGTCCAAAGAAGTGTCCTGCACTTCTTTTTACGAGGCGTAATTTTACGCGTCGTAATTGCCGTACGACGCGTAAAATTACGCGTCGTGTGGACAATACAGCGTTATACCCATAGAAAGTAATGGGCAGATGTTTGACGACGTATTTGAGACGTATTTCCAGACGTAAAACGAGGCAAAATACGCCTCGTATACGTCTGAAATTTGGCCGTGTGAACATACCCTTTAGGCTGAAGCTACAGTGATGGCTCTGACCAATCAGATTGAGAGTAGCTCAGCAAAATTTGTGAAGTAACATAATCGAGTAATCAGTTGATAAATCCTGTATTCTAAGACCTAGATCACACAGAAAAAAAATCTGCCCTAAAATTCCACTTTTTTGCAGCATTTTTTTTGCCTGTGGCCATTGAATCTAATGCAAAAAACGCGGCACAAAAACGCTCGAAATGAGCGCAGCAGGCTTTTTCCTGACTTAAATAGATTTCAATGGGATATCAGAGGTAGGAACCGCTCGAAGAAAGAGAATGCCACTTTTTTTCTGCGAACAACTAAAAGCTGCATGGGGAAAAACACCTCTGCAGCCCTTTGAAATCAATAGGGGGCAATTTGGGCCATTTTTTTGAGCGAATTCTGATGCGGTTCCCACATCAAAATCAGCGCTAGATAGCTCTGTGAACTGACCCTAGGGTTGAACAAGGGCAAAGCCCCATAATGAATATTCAGCAGCTGCCATTTTTTATAAGTTACATAGAAAAAATTCAGGACATCTCCACTGTAAGTTACTGGAAGAAAATCATAGTCACATAGAGCAGAATATAAAAGTTATAGTTTTGTCATAAAGAAGTTGACATGTAGGCCGCAGTTTAGCTTGAATGACTGATTTTAAATTCAAAAGTTTTAATTATAATCTTCATAGTCATTTTGCAAATACTAGATAATACGGAGATTCCATGACCTTCCCCCCATGGTCACTATCCCCTGGCGAATCACACATGTGTAACGACCTTGGGTTGATACTTGTGCTTGTATAACCAAACTACTTGAAGACTTCTTGGTTACTCCTGGGGCTGTCAAATTAAGACGACTTCCCTCCTTGTACCAACTACAAAACAATGGAAGATAAAATAAAAATCAGACATGAAGGTAGTGTGAAATCATTAAACATGTAAGATCTTGCTTGTTATTTTTACAGTATATACTTTGTCTTCTATATTTGGAAAATAAAGAAAAGATTTTATGGAATTTATTAATTTATATAGCACAAACATATTCCACAGCACTATACATACATTGTCATCACCCACATGGTCACAATCTAAATTTCAAATGAGCCTGTCTCTATATTTTTGGAGTGCGGGAGGAAAGTGGTGTACCTGGAGGAAACCCACGCAAACATGGAGAGAACATACAAACTCCATGCAGATGTTTGTCCTTGGTTGGATGCGAATCCAGGACCCCAGCACTGCAAGGCAACAGTGCTAACCATGAGCCACCGTGGCTAAAACCTTTGAAAGCTACTTAATTATTATTAATTTTTTTTAAATAAAAATGTCAATCAGTATGTTTGGTGCAACTTCATAATTGGTTTTTATTAAAAATTATTTTTACTTTTTGAGATACAGCTGCTCTGTATTCTGTATACAGAGCAGCTATGTCTTACACTGAATCCTGTACCCGTCAGATCCACGTGACTGACGGGTTCAGTGTCGGCGGGTCCTGCGTGTCTCTGGCACACAGGATCCACTTGCAGGTGGATCCTGTGTGCCATAGACACGCAGGGCTTGCTAACAGAACCCATCTGTCCCGCGGACCTAACAGATTCAGGTCTGCCTAGGGACTCTGGCGCTGTGGAAGCTCCTGACTTTGTCCTTTAATGGACAGGGATGTCAGGAGCTTCTCTAGGGTTTGAGTCCCTGGGCAAAGCATCAGCTTGTGCTCTGCCCAGGGACTTCATCTTGAAAGCTATTGACGTCACGGTCTATATATGGGCAGTCATGTTAGGAGCTACCCCAGGGTCGGAATCCGCGGGCAGAGCATCAACTAGCGTTCTTCCATGGAAGCTCCTGATGTCACTGTCTATATTTGGACAGTGAGGTCAGGAGCTTCCCCAGGGCCAGAGTCCCCGGGCAGAGGAAGCATCAAGAATCGCTCTGACAGGGAATCTCCCTTCCTGTAATCTGCTGTCCACCCCCTGTTGTCAAGCAAAATTCATCCCTAGTTACAGAGAAAAGGAAACAGACTGCAAGTGGAGATGTGTTATTTCACTGCCTGCCCATAGAAGTCTACCGAAGGGGGAGGTGGGAGCAGACATACAAGTCTATAAAGAGATGTGGGTGGAGCAGAAGGAGACACACGCTGCCCATACAAGTTTATGAAGAGTAGATGGAGGGAGCAGAGTGAGAAAGACACACAGAGTTGCTGCTGCTTTCTGGTAAGTGTTTTATCTCACCCCTGTGCTGGATTCTCAGCTACACTGCTCATTACTGCTGTATAATCTCCTTCATGCTCCTGCTTTTTATATATATATATATATATATATATATATATATATATATATATATACATACACAGTGAAGGAAATAAGTATTTGATCCCTTGCTGATTTTGTAAGTTTGCCCACTGTCAAAGACATGAACAGTCTAGAATTTTTAGGCTAGGTTAATTTTACCAGTGAGACATAGATTATCTAAAAAAAAAAAACTGAAAATCACATAGTCAAAATTATATATATTTATTTGCATTGTGCACAGAGAAATAAGTATTTGATCCCTTTGGCAAACAAGACTTAATACTTGGTGGCAAAACCCTTGTTGGCAAGCACAGCAGACGTTTTTTGTAGTTGATGATGAGGTTTGCACACATGTTAGATGGAATTTTGGCCCACTCCTCTTTGCAGATCATCTGTAAATCATTAAGATTTCGAGGCTGTCGCTTGGCAATTCGGATCTTCAGCTCCCTCCATAAGTTTTCGATGGGATTAAGGTCTGGAGACTGGCTAGGCCACTCCATGACCTTAATGTGCTTCTTTTTGAGTCACTCCTTTGTTGCCTTGGCTGTATGTTTCGGGTCATTGTTGTGCTGGAAGACCCAGCCACGAGCCATTTTTAATGTCCTGGTGGAGGGAAGGAGGTTGTCAGTCAGGATTTGACGGTACATGGCTCCATCCATTCTCCCATTGATGCGGTGAAGTAGTCCTGTGCCCTTAGCAGAGAAACACCCCCAAAACATAATGTTTCCACCTCCATGCTTGACAGTGGGGACGGTGTTCTTTGGGTCATAGGCAGCATTTCTCTTCCTCCAAACACGGCGAGTTGAGTTAATGCCAAAGAGCTCAATTTTAGTCTCATCTGACCACAGCACCTTCTCCCAATCACTCTCAGAATCATCCAGATGTTCATTTACAAACTTTAGATGGGCCTGTACATGTGCCTTCTTGAGCAGGGGGACCTTGCGGGCACTGCAGGATTTTAATCCATTACGGCGTAATGTGTTACCAATGGTTTTCTTGGTGACTGTGGTCCCAGCTGCCTTGAGATCATTAACAAGTTCCCCCCGTGTAGTTTTCGGCTGAGCTCTCACCTTCCTCAGGATCAAGGATACCCCACGAGATGAGATTTTGCATGGAGGCCCAGATCGATGTCGATTGACAGTCATTTTGTATGTCTTCCATTTTCTTACTATTGCACCAACAGTTGTCTCCTTCTCACCCAGCGTCTTACTTATGGTTTTGTAGCCCATTCCAGCCTTGTGCAGGTCTATGATCTTGTCCCTGACATCCTTAGAAAGCTCTTTGGTCTTGTCCATGTTGTAGAGGTTAGAGTCAGACTGATTAATTGAGTCTGTGGACAGGAGTCTTTTATACAGGTGACCATGTAAGACAGCTGTCTTTAATGCAGGCACCAAGTTGATTTGGAGCGTGTAACTGGTCTGGAGGAGGCTGAACTCTTAATGGTTGGTAGGGGATCAAATACTTATTTCTCTGTGCACAATGCAAATAAATATATATAATTTTGATTTAAATGTGATTTTCTTTTTTTTTTTTTTATATCATCTATCTCTCACTGGTAAAATTAACCTAGCCTAAAAATTCTAGACTGTTCATGACTTTGACAGTGGGCAAACTTACAAAATCAGCAAGGGATCAAATACTTATTTCCTTCACTGTATATATATATATATATATATATATAAGCAGGAGCATGGAGATTATACAGCAGTAATGAGCAGGGGTGAGATAAAAGCCTTACCAGAAAGCAGCAGCAAATCTGTGTGTCTTTCTCACTCTGCTCCCTCCATCTACTCTTCGTCAACTTGTATGGGCAGCGCGTATCTCCTCCTTCTGCTCCGCCCACATCTCTTTATAGACTTGTATGTTCTCTCCATGTTTGTGTGGGTTTATGTGTATGTGTGATAGAGAAAGAGAGCAGGATTCTCCTCTTCTGTGTGTCCAGTGTATAGAAGACATGATAGCTTCAGGCTCCGCCCACTAGCAAGTAGGTATCTAAGAATTAGAGATAGAGTCTATAGAGGGAAAGCTACTAATAAATGCAGGATAGAAGTCATAATGGCTAGAAATAGTGTTATTCCTCATGTACACACATACGACAGCTTATTTTGAAAAGTTAGGTACGCTTTAAGGCACATTCATAGTATATACCATGTATTTCTGACAGATGCGGGTCACTCCTCTTGGCCAACCATTTTGAGGAGGGCCCGCTAAACATGTTCCACAAATCAGTATGCATGTGTGCAGCTGTCTCCAATATAGTCTATGGGTGTTATGGAAACAGTCGTTCTCATATCGGTGGGAAATTCATGCCATAGCTAAATGACCTTTACTGTAGGTTATCACTTTCAACTTTGTAGTTAAGTTCCTGCAGATGACTACATTCCACTTGCGTGCACATAAACACTTTTTGATCCTTATGGATCGGGAGGATATTTCTTTTTAAGATTCAGTTATAATGTGTGCCAGGCATTCATATCTTACCTGACCCTTCGGCGTGGTTGCAATGCACTATGGGTACAGTTAAGTGTGACAGTATCACCCTTGGAAACATAAAATGTCTTCACCTTGACTTTGTGTGATGTAGGACCTTGTTCAGACAACTCTTAATGGATAGAAAATGAGAATCATCATAAATTACCGATTAAAAGACAGTTAAGAGTGCCGTGCGTGAGAGATCTATAGAATATTTTCCTACCTATACAGCCATTACACCTTTGGTAACATGGACCCTGGAACCCACAACTTTGCTGCTCTTTCAGTGCCTCACAACCAGATCTTGAAGCTGGACAGCCTGTCAATTAAAACATTATTAAAAATGTCTCCTTTGTATTCCAGTCCCTCCCCTGTCTTCCCATTTTTGCCATTGAAAATATCCATCTAATTATTAGTTACTACATTTATTGGAATATCTCCCAATTAACATTCATGGGTTAACGAATGGATATAATGTATAAAGACTTGGAAAAAAAATACAAGCTTTTAATGACAATAATATAAAAAAAGCTGGAACCGTAACAGATCTTAGTAATAAATAACACAGAAGTAAACAGTTACCATAGAGATGCTGTATAGCTAAAATATCATCTCGTGCCAAGCGTCGAGTCCGCGTATGTGTAGCATTAGGATGCATCAGTGCAAAGGCATCACTAGAGTGCCATAAGCCAAGAGCATGACCAATCTCATGAGCTGCCACCTGGACCAGATCATTATACCACACACCTGTTGGGTGATATAGAAAAGGACAATCGGAGGTGGTAAATATATTAGTAGGCAATGAAAACGGTGAATAGAGAATTTAAACCATATTAACAAAACAGCAACAAAAAAGTCAAAAATATTTAAAAGATATAAATATAAGAAAGAATATTTTCAGTGATGCATATTTAACATACAAATACGTCTTCATAGTAGAAAGACCTAAGCCCCTAATAGTTTTATTGTAAAATAGTTTAATTGCATTGAAAAATGGTCAACTGAACTGGCAGGGTGGTCCTCTCAAAGAAGATGGTCAATATACATAGTATATGATGGAACTTAAAATCTGGCCTAGTTAAAGGGGGCCCTCTTAAAGAGGTGGTCTTTTGGGGGAGGTTTTACCCTATTGTTTAATTACACGTCGATATGGATGATATTTTATATTATCTTAATCCACTAAATGTACTAGTCCTACAAGTGCAGTAACAGAAATGCTCAAAAGTAACTGAATTGGATGGATAGAACCTTTAAAAATGAACCCCCACCCCATCTTTTTTTATGACCTATTGTGTAACAACATTGATTCACAGTGGATGACATTTTGACACTGATCAACATAAAAAGACTCATGTCAAACATGAAAACAATCTATTACAAAGTGAACTGCAGTCATTTCAAATATAAGAGATAAAATAACTGGATTAATAATTTAAAGGGATTTCTTACAAAGGACGTTTATCACCTATCCATAAGATAGGTGATAAATGTCTTATCACTGGGGGCACCACCTTTCACTAGAACAAGGGTCCTGAGCCACCTGTTTGGAAGAGTGTAAACGTAGCACTCGTCTGTTCCCTTCAACTCTATAGATATTGAATGAAGCGGTAGGGCGCATGCATGACTACAGCTCCATTCAAACTGCTTACTGCAGTCGTGCAGTGAGGACGAATGGGAGACTTGGGCCCCCTGTTCTAGTGATCGGTGAGGGTCCCAGCAGTGGGGTCCCTTAGCAATCTGACATTAATCACCAATCCTGTGAATAGGTGATAAATGTCCTTTGTGAGACAACCCCTTTAATTCACCCCTTTCAAGTCAGTATTAGTAGAGGCATTTACAGCCTTGTTGGATTTGACATAGATTTTAGTGTGTATTCCGCACTCAAATCCGCAGATAATTTGCATCCTATGCATGTGAATGGGGTTTTAGGAACCCTGTTCATATTCTGTGGATAATTTCCATGTGCAGATTTACCATAACGCAGAAAAACAAAAAAATCAGCTGTTGGAATAAGTATAATGTTACTTAATTTTGCGAATTCCACGTGGAAAATCCGAGGAATGACAATGGGGCTAATTCTCGTGTAGATCGGCGGCACATCTGCTGCAGAAATTACTCGTATTTCTTTCGCAGATCATGTAGGAATTTGTCTTGAATTTGCAATATGGAAATCTGACACCTGTAAAGGTAGCCTAATAGTAATGATGTATGTGTTGCAGTGATTACAGAGTGTACCTAGGTCCAGAGAAGTATTTTCAAATGAAAACAAGAGACTCATGCCTATAGACAGCCTTGTGGTGAAGGGAGTCTGGTGCCGAGTGTCAGAAGTGAATTACGCTGGGAGATGGTTTTGTAGTCTACTCAATACTTACATGTTAGTGATACAGCTTTATCTGTAGATGATTACACTACAGGTTGAGTCAATAATATAAGTCTTACATATTCATTTCAAGCTGGGGGCACGCTTTTTAGTTTATTAATGAGAATCAAGGCATTTGGCACCTACAGGCTTCTGATACATAATACAATACCGTTTGGGTCACGTTACCTTTACTTAAAAAAAAAAAATTAAAAAGAATTTACCCTGCTTCCAGCTAAATCGGGAAGGTCCAAGTACCCAGAACTCATGATTGTCAAAGTGAATCTCTCCTCTTGGTGGTAGAAAAGCATGGGCTAGTTCTCCATCTAGACCATCAAAGCAGGGGTGCAAGGGAGATGCCCAACAGTCGCTGTGATTAAAGGAGTAAAATCCTGAAAAATGAAGGGTTAATTTAAAATATGGATTAAAATAAACTGTGAGGATTTATACAAAACATCTACTGAAGAGAAATTCTACCCAAAGCAGTATAATGTACCCATTTTGGATAGCGATAGCATTTCTTGAGTTTCACGCACTGAGATAATATTGGACGTCTTGCATAAAAACTGTTCTAACAAAAAGTGTCTTGTCCATAGCAGCCAATTACTCAGACTTGTTTTGTTAAAATAGTTTTCATGCATGAGGCCTATCATACTGCTAAGGCCCTGTTCACATCACGCTATGGCTCTCCATTTGATTTAAAAAAGCTCCTCATGTATATCTGACGGAAGGTTGCAACATGAAAAGGCACACAGTGAGATACGTCGCACATAGCCCCCCGTTGTAAAAAAAAAAAACATCCCATACTTTATTTGCGGTACACTTGCCCATCGGAGGCCAAAGATTAATAGAGCAGTATGGACGTGCTTGAGTAATATATTTATTAATATAACAATATTTCAAACTTATGCCACCTATTTGTTCAGGGAGGATATACATCTGGACATACCCTGCTCTGTTTTTGGTGGAAGGTGCATTGCTGCAGAGAGCACCTCAAAATAAAAAACACTGCACTTGTGGCATACATTTGGCGTATACATTACAAGTGTGCCACCAAAACTATATGCTAGAGGTATGCAAATGTATGTCTATAAAGCTGAAAAATATCTTTCATTGACTTTCAAATCTGCAGAATTTATTCTGCGTATTATGTGCGGTTATGCTGCGTGTTTGGCCCATAGACTTCAATGGGGAGCATAAATTCTGCACGAATATGCAGATTGAGTTTTGTTGCGTTTTGTACAGCAGGTGCACATAAAGTTTGCTATAATCAATGCTTGACACTAAATCCGCAGGTAAAACTGCAACATTTCTGCAGCAATATACGCAGGAAAAAAACGCACTATTTGCTGCGGATTTCTGGGACTGAATTGCGTGAGGTTTTTTGAGATTCCACTGCAATTTTATGTTGCAAAAAATATGCAGCATATCCTGCCTGTGGTAACATATCCTAAGAGCGGAAAATTCACGCAAATTGCTGCAGGTTTTCCGTAAAAAGCCTCCAATTGTTTTCAATGGGAAATGGTCTAGTTGTTCTTTCAGGGCAGAGTTTTTAGTGCACAAAATTGCAAAAAAAGTGACATGTTACTTCTTAATGCCGTTACCACTTCATATTATGTGCAAAAACAGAATCGTGGAGCAACACGCAGGAAAGAACCACTGAATGTGGCCAATCTGCTTGTAGAAACCCGCCAGTTTTCAATGCAAAACCATGGTCAGCCTCAGTATCTTGCCACGGAATCTTGGCCAAATCAATGCCGGATTTTTCCTCAGGAAAAAGGTGTGAACATAACCTACCTTTTTTTCTGTTCACCATCTGTTTGATGTGAAAAGACATGTAATATGAAAGGATAATCAATGTGAGTCCTGACCTCTGATGTAATTGGCTGAATAAGAGGAGTAATGGCACAGTTCGGTGCCTGTCGATTTGTGAAGGTAACAAAAACCTGTATGAGCACTGTGGCCAAGATAGAATATGAAATCCTTGAATTTGTAAACTGTAGGTTACAAGGCCTTGTATATTTGGTCACATGCTTATGTACATATGAAAAACCAAAAATGGGGAGGCACACCGCCTATCTATGGAGTGCAAAGTCTATGCCCTAGAACAAACAACGAAAGCTACCAGAGAAAGTAGGGCAAAAAGATTGACATGCACATCCAAAATTGTATCAAAACAGTGACATTTTATTGACACCAAAAAGGAGAAGACAAACAAGTTAAAAACGTTGTATACAAAAATTCAAACAGTGATCCTTAATAAGATACACCATAAAGTGCGCAAGAGCCCCAAACTAGATCAGAGCTGCCGGACACATGAATGGCCCTAATAAGGATCCCACTTCAATACATGTGATCATTCCTAAAATAGGATAAGATCATGAATACATGTGACATACAATGCAAAAAGGCACATACCTAAAACATCATAAGAATAAGACAATAGAATTGACCTAGACACCATTAGTTTCCCGAATTTAAGAACAGAAGACCGATTACTCCTAGATGCAGACCTTACCTTAGCGGAGGTAGAAAGGGTTATTTCTGATATGGCCAGGGGGAAGTCACCAGGCCCTGATGGCATCCCTGTAAAGGTGTAATTGAGATTCTGTGAACACCTGGGTCCACCCCCTCTTAAGATGTTTCAACACACCCTAAATGTGGGTAAACTCCCGGACTCCCTATATGATGCTACCATAGTGGTGCTATGGAAACCAGATAAAGATCTTGTAGAATGTGGTTCTTACCGACCGATGTCAGTGCTAAATGTTAACTATAAGACCATGACGAAAATTCTAGCTAACCGCTTAAACTCAGTTATTCTTATTATAATCAACCTGGATCAATCTGGATTTATGCCAGGAAAGAGCACCACGGTTAACATACAGAGGGTCCAGGTGGTTTCCCAAATTGGTGAAGTGAGAGGTGGATGCTGGTCTCGCTTGATGCTACCAAGGCCTTTGGCTCGGTGAAGTGGCCATACCTGTTAGAGATACTGAGTCACTTTGATTTGGGTCCTCGGTTTATTCAATGGGTGTCCATACTATATAAGAGACCTAGGGCTAATATTCTATTGCATGGTCAATGTTCGAGCTTCTTTGCTTTAGGCAGGGGGACTCGTCAGGGGTGTCCATTATCTCACTTTTTATTTGCTATAGTGATTGAACCTTTGGTCAAATCTATCAGGCAGGACTCCATATATCAAGTTATATCCCTGGGTGGTAGAGAGGACCGAGTGGGTCTATACGCAGATAATTTTATATTATTTATGGCAAACCCTGATGTATCATTGCCTTACATATACTAGATGACTTTGGTTCATTTTCAGGCCTATGGATTAACTGGGGTAAATCGTCCTTCATGCCATTGTGGGACGCCAGGTGGCCGGATATATATATATCATAACCTGCCGGTAGTGTCGGAATTTAAATATCTAGGTATTATCATCACCAAGACAGCCACTCAGTCTCATGGGAAGAATATCTATCCCAGTCTTAAATATGTTGACTCTAAATATAAGGTGTGGGGAACACTCCCGCTGTCTGTCCCGGGTCGCAGTAACTTGGTCACGATGATTTTCCCTAAGGGCTTGTACCTATTGGAACATGCTGCTGGCCCTATCCCTAAATCCTTTTTTACTAAGCTGCAGTCTATTCTTACCTTCTTCACATGGGGGAATTCTAGACATAAACTTAGCATTTAAATGCATACATTTGTTGTTATATTTTTAATACTCCATATGTGGATTTGTGATGCTAGACATATTCCATTGCCTTAGATTTCATTACTACCTTATATTAGTATTGTGATTATCTTCATTATTTGATATGACTGTTACGTTTGCAGAGCTGTTCGAATTGTTTATATTGTTTGATTGTATTACTTTATATATGCACTGTATCAAACTTTATTCAATAAAACAAGTTTAAAAAAATAGAATAAGACAATAGATACAAGCCTGGCAGAGGGTCACAAAGACCAGCCCCACACGTATCGCCAGGAGAAACCTAGCTTCCTCAGGGGTATATACACATTTATTCATGATCTTATCCTATTTTAGGAATGACCACATGTATTGAAGTGGGATCCTTATTAGGGCCATTCATGTGTCCGGCAGGTCTGATCTAGTTTGGGGCTCTTGTGTACTAACACAAATGGGAGACACCTATCTCCTGACATATTCATGAGAGAAATGGGGGGGATCCCTCATCCCTGGAATTCTGCGTAGTGGAGGTCATTCACCACAGGGAGTGCAGAGGTCACCTTGATAAAAACATCCTTTAAAAGGAAGCCTAGTGGATGCATCGCTTAAATGAATGCCTTATCATATTATCATCTCATTATGTCTAGAACTAGAGTTTTCTATAGAACTATCACCTAAAATGCCTACCTCATGTTTACCCCATAAAAATTGGGAGAAGTGACTTGTAAATTCAGTCAGCCGTGGAGGGAAATCAGCGTCAAGTGTCTCCATGACAACCAAAATACGTGGCCTCTGGACATACCTACGGGGAGGTGCCTCCTTGTGACATGTTGGCATATCCATGGTGATAAGTAAATCATGGTAACTTACAACAAATGTGTATGACGAGTTGGACGTTTGAATGCAGAGATAATTTCTTTGCGTCTACACCGTGGAAAGCCTTATAACTATAGAGATGTGCTCCATTGACTCCTACGCTACCACCTTTCTCGGTCCCGTCAGAGATTTGAATTTGGTAATTGCTTTATGGATGGGGAGTGTATGGCTTTTTCTTTTTTGCTGAGGTATGAATAATTATTGTATAAGGCGTATCGGCTTGTTTTTGGAGATGTAAACAATTAACGTCCAATGTTTATCTATACGTCTGTACTATCCATAATGTTTTACAGTTCATTATTGTCTAAAGGCCCATTTAAACGGGCCAACAGTCAGGCGAACGACATACAAACGCTCGTTCCCGATCACTGCCTTCTGTAAACGGCATCAATCAGCAAACAAACAAGCAAATGCTTATTGTTCAACTGATCATATATTTTATGCAGCCCAAAAATTGTCGCTTGTCGGCAGCACATCATCCCGTGTAAACAGAGGATGTGCTGCCAACAAGATGCAAATGTAGCAAACATGCACTAATCTACATGCTGTATTGTCAATCGGCGTTAGTTTACCGGGCAGAAAATCTGCCTGTAAAAAAAGTCCTTTTCTTGCGCGATCTGTAATCTGTTTCGGCAGGGATCAGCACCTGTTGTGACAACCTGGGATATGGTCCCAGTAATACACCAATTGCCTCCCATCATTGTAAGAAATGTGTAACCATCTTTAGGCAAGGGATTTATGGGGAAAACCAGGAAGAAGTTAGAGAGCAGGGTCACCATTTTCAGGGTGGTTACTCTGCTCTTTTCAGGGTGTATCAGACAGTAATTTGGGTCAGTTATTCTTCCTGAGCTCAGACCAAACAAATATGGGTTTGTAGAGAGAGGTTTTTGTATGTATGTTTATCTGTCTACACCTTTTTATAATTGACTGGATAAAAGTTATAATTTAATAGTAGGGTTACATTTCAGTAACTTTTTTGTTTAGTACCTGTACTAACTTGCAATTTGGGGCCCTGGGACCCCATATTCACTCAGTACAGGGAATTGTAAATAATAATAATAAAGGCCATATTGTTATTTCTAAATAATAGTACCAGCCATATCATTACAATATAATAGAACCAGGCACATCACTGCAAACGCACAGAGCCCATCAATGTGACTACATAATAATTCTATCTATGGTTCACAAGTACTGCGTGCCACATGGTCAATTTAATAATGCCATTCACACTGAACGTATAATACTGCCTGCAATCAGGGCCACCGGCATCAGAAATCTCGGAGCCCCATACAGTCAAATAGCAAGGGCCCATATCGTGTATACATAAACAATGTAAAGTATTGTGTTGGCAACATCATGACATGGAGCTGCTTGTCTTCAGCAGGAAGGCTTGGAAAATAGGGGAGAAATGAACACAGAAAAATAGAGGGAAATCCTGGAGGAAGACCTGCTGCAGTCTGCAAGAGAACTGCTACTGGTTTTACAGAAAAACAATGACCCCAAACATAAAGCCACAGACAGGAATTAATTTTAAAAAATGATGATGTCCTAAGTTGAGAAAAACTTTTCCACACAGACTCAATGCTGTGGTTTCTGCCAAAAGTGCCTCTGCTATGCCTCTGATTTTTTTCTCATTTTGATATTAAGGACACTCCGGTCAAAAGCTGAAAACCCATTTTGACGCCTGCACTCCAGGAAAAAGCTTGATCATAGCCTATTTAAATCTACTGTGATAAAATGTCAAACTATAAACCCATCCAAGTGCCCCACTCCATCTGTTCCTTTGGCGAAGTGCGGCCATAATACATTGCAGATCTCTTGGCAGATATCACTTGACAAGTGTCTTGGATGGACCGAAACGTCATCAGATAAATCTGGATAAAATATAATTATAAGTATATACGTATACACTTGTATTCATTAATAAAGTGGAACTATATGCATCACTGTATACTAGATAACGTATTTACCGTAATTCACTGAAGAATTAGAATACCGAAGAACGTATTCTTGTTTTTCTGTGGTTGACAGCACTTACCAATACATAGGTCTGACTCTTGTTTCGGGAGTACACGTTGAAAGGTTAAAGGGGAAACCTTACTCCACATGCTGAAGGCAATCTCTAATGCTTTATCTGTGTCTCCTCTGTTTAGAGTGTTAGGATACTGGACAATCCTGTAAAAAAAAAACAGTCAAACATTGAATATTGTTAATAGTAATTGTTATATTTGCATTATTTACAATTCAGTAACACAATGATGGAGATTTATTAACTCTGTCCTAAATAAATACAGACTAAAACGAGACTAGACAGGCTAAAACTGTGCCAAATTTCAGACTGTAGCACGCTCTATTAAAAATATAGCGCAACTTGCTAGACATTTTTCTCTTCCTTACGTCACCTCTTGGATAGCGTACTTTACAACAAAATTTGTTCCCTTTCACGGCTCCTATTAGCCTTACCCCTTTTTCTCTACACTTTCCAGTGAGGTGTAAAAAAGGTGTCTAAAACACCGTTTTTTGGGCACAATTTGAGCATTTTGCTTCACCAATATCCCCCATAGTGCGCTAATATAGCAACCCTACTTAGAGGTAAGAATGACTCCTTCATATAATATTACTTGGGGTGTATCAACTTGAGTACCACTGTTGTAAGTATTTCATGTATACCAATTGACTCACCTGTATGTCAGGTTCAAATGATCCCACTTGTATCCCAGTGGATTTATAGTATAACGTTTCCATCTAGCACTCCGTGGTGGAAAGACAACACCACAAGCCTTTCTATCATTCTGCATCTGGACAAGAATAACCCGGAAAATCGAAGTATCATGAATTGATATCTAATACTCAACATAACATACTGTATATATACACTCGTGCTGTAGTTGCAATATAAATGTATAATGCTCTTGTGAATAGATCATTTATTATCTAAGTAATAAATGCCAGGATGAAAGCTGCTACTTACCATTTCATGTACAGCTCCCTGCTGATGCCAAATTCCAAAACTAAGCAAAAGAATGGAAGCACCAGTGATAACATATATGGACATAGTAGAGATGCCATCCATAAACATCCAACTCATCCTGGGTATATGGGAGACACCAGAGTTTAAGTGGCAGTTGCTATGCTCCTCTCGAATATCCTAGAATCATTGCAGTTTTATCCAAACACTGCAATCTCAAGCAGGAAAAAAATGTGGATAAAAGATGTGAGATCAAACAAACAAATATCCTACGGCAGAAGGGAACAAGGATGTGTCCGAAAGAGGAAGGAAATATAGATAAAAGTCTGAGATCTGAAACCAAGGCAGACATGCAAAGTATAGTGAAAAAGAGGAAAGTGTAAGAGTAAACGAGGGGCTGCGGAACTCATGTGTGTTTTGTTAGCGGACACGTGGAAAGATGAACAACCCGTTCTTTGTCTTCGATTCCAAAATGACATTTATAACCATATGTTACATTTAACACCCTCTACGCTGCTTACAGTACAGAGAATTACACTTTTAGAATATGTATTTTCTTTTAAAGCTTTTATCCACCTTTGTACACCATTGCACAGTAGATATATAGAGTTAAAGGGGTTATCACATGAATCATTTTTATACCAAAAATCCAGAAATGCTTTTAATAGCGGTTTTAAAGTAATTTGCAGTGTTTATAGCAAATACAAATACCATTTTATATATTTTTTGCTTTGCTGAGTCCTTCTTAGTGCTGCTGCTAATCTGTGCTGTAGGGGCAGGCTCCAACCAGGATCAGACTCCTTCCACATCTGGCAGCTGACAATATAGTCGCTTTTTATTTTCCCTGCAGATAGATAATGTGGTATCCAAAGTAGTAAAGGTATATACTGTGTTCAGAGGTTCTGACACAGGTTCAGAGGTACACCACAGGTTCAGAGGTTCCATACCTCCCAACTTTCAAGTATCACAAAGAGGGATAACCGCCAATTTTTTTCCCTTTAAGCCCCGCCTCTAATCCGACCCAATCTCCGCCCATACACACCCGGTTCAGCCCACACAATATAATGCCCCCATAGCTGCCTCTATACAGTATAACGCGCCCATACCTGCCACCATACAGTATGCTGCCACCATACAGTATACTGAACCATAGATGCACCTATACAGTATAAATCCAACACAGATTCTCTCTCAGTATAATGTCTAAACAAATTCCCCCATACAGCATAATACCCCTTAGCTGCCCCATGCAGTATAATGCCCTCATAGTTGCCCCATACATTATAATGCCCACACAGATGCCCCCATACCGTATAATGCCCCCATTGCTGCCCCATACAGTATAATGCCCCCATAGCTGCCCCATACAGTATAATGCCCCATAGCTGCCCCCATACAGCTTAATGCCCCAATACAGTATAATGCCCCCTTGCTGCCCTTATACAATATAATGCACCATTTGCTGCCCCTAGTGCCAGTGCCCTTGTAGATAGTGACAGTGCCCATGTAGATCGTGCCCCTATATAGTGCCACACTCTCCATGTAGATAGTGCCACAACCCTCTTAAAGGGGATTCCTCTCCAGGAGGAGCCCTGGACGTCAATGTCCATATTTGGATAGTGACCTCAGGAGTTTCCTCTAGGAGAGGAATCCCTGGCTAGATCATAGGCAACGGGGATTCCGCTCAAGGATTTAGTCACTGACGTCACTATCCATATATGGACAGTGATGTCAAGGGCTTCCCCAAGCTTAGTGCTTAAAGTAACGCTGTACCCGGGGAGCCCTCAGCGAGCGGAGGAGCTCCCTCTGCTCCTCCACTCTGAACTAATTCTGAAGCAGGGAGCTGATGGTCCCCAGCTTCAGAATTTTGTCCAACTGTATCTGTGTCCTTAGTTGGTAGGTATGGAGTTTCTACACAGGTTCAGAGGTTGTGGCGATCAGTGGTTTTGTTTATACATTCTGTATTGGATCAATTTGTAACCCTAATGCCCTAATGCCTCATGCACACAACCGAGTTCGGTCCGTGATATACGGACCGTGTGTCGGCCGCATTTCCCAGACTGAACACTGTTCAGGGGGCCGGGCTCCCAGCTTCATAGTTATGTATGATACTGTGATAATGCCCCCCCCCCCCCCCGGGACTACTGTCCCGCACTGAAAGTATGTTTCAGTACAGGACAGTATTCCCGTCGGGAGGCAGGGACACCTAGCGCTGTACATAACTATGATGCTAGGAGCCCGGCTCCCTGAACTGTGTTCGGTCCGGGAAATACGTCCTACATGGGGTCCGTATATCACGGGGCGAACGCGGTCGTGTGCATGAGGCCTAGGGCTCAATGCACACGATGCATATTAGGTGTGGTATTGCTGCGCAGATTTGCGTACGGCAAATTCACAGCGTAATACAGTACCAGCATAGTCAATGGGATTCCAGGAAATCTCACGTACACACTGCGGTATTATTCGGGACGGAAATTGACTGCGGTGCGTATTTTTAAATCTGAAGCAGGTCAATTAAACTTGCATTTCCGCTTGCGAATTGTATCTGACTAGTGCTTGGGAAAATCACACCAAAACACGCAGCTTGAAACGCGCCAAAAAACGCATCAAAACGTAAAAAACGCATAAAAAACGCACGATTAGGTTTTTACCTGCGAATTTACTGTGTATTGCTGCGGTTTTGGTGAGTTTTTTCCGCAGCAAAATACGCACCGTGTGCATGCAGCCTTAATCCCTGGACCCTTGTTTTTAACTCTGATTTAGAAATATATGAACTAGAAACCAGGAGAATTATTTCTTTACTGCCATTAACAGCTAAGAAGATAATTTTGAACTAATGGTTAAAATCCGATACACTGCCCTACTCAAGAGTTTTTAGGTACACTTAAATTCTATGCTACCTTAGAATGGCTTCTTATCTTTCAGAAACAAGGATATCAGAGGAAATATTGGGAAAGGTTAATGAGACGCCTGTTTGATAAACAAGATATATATGTTTTTTTACGAAAATCTTAGATCTCGTTTTCATGTGCTCAGGTAAGGGTGGGGATTTCTTTTTTGTCTCTGTACATCTGTGGGGACTGAATATTTTTTATTTTCCTGACCCCTACTTTAATATCTGTTATTTTGAATTATAACTGAATAAACGATTAAAAAACAAAACAAAGTATATACTGTGTGACTTCCAGCATAGGCACTCCCTTAAAAAGCAATGAAAGTATAATTAAACAAAAAAAATAAAGACTGAGTGGGCATGTAAAGTATTCATATCTGCTGTTAGGATGCAGAGCTTTACAGTTCTAACAAGCTGAGAAGGAGTCTCCTTAGCTATACTGTCATGCTATTGCAGAAGCTCTGCTCCTTCCCTGACAAGCAGGGCAGAAAGCTATTTCTATTGGCTGCTCTGCAATTAGCGGAGGAACACAAGGTAGAGAACTGGCTGTGGGTTAATTTATTAACCATGAGTGTCCACCAGCACTCAGCTCATTAGGTGGACATGCACATTGCTATGCACTTTGAACACCAGGTAGCTCCATACTATGTACTTAAATGTCATAACTCTTCACTGGATTTTTTTGAACAGCATATAAATTGCAAACATTGTTAATTTTTTATAATCTATACAATGTATATGAAATTTATTGGTGGGACAAGGTAGGTAATTTTTATAAATGCATTGCATTACTGATTCTGGTTTACAGCCTCCCATGACAGCAGCAGTACCCCTATAATAGTGTGACAGCCATACTACCCCCTCATTAACACCAGTCGCATGCTTATGGCTAGCGTTCACAGTGTCACAGCAAAATTGCTCTCATTATCATACCTCCCAGCTTTCAAGTATCGCAAAGAGGAACGCAATTTTTCATTTTAAACCACGCCTGTAACCCCGCCCATACATACCCGGTTCAGCCCACATGGTATCATGCTCCCATAGTTCCCGCCCCACAGTATAATGGCCCCATACATCCCCCCACAGTATAATGCCCCTATAGCTGCCCCCACACAGTATAATGCCCCAAAGTGCCTCCCACACAGTATAATGCCAAATAGTTGACCCATACAGTATAATGACCCCATAGATGCACCCATACAGTATAATACCCACACAAATTTCACCATACAGTATAATGCCACAAAGCTGCCCCATACTGCATAATTCCCACATACAGTATAATGCCCACACAGATGCCCCCATACAGTATAATGCCCCATAGCTGCCCCCATACAGTATAATGCCCACACAGATGCCCCCATACAGTATAATGCCCCATAGTCGCCCCCCCATACAGAATAATGCCACCATACAGTATGACGCCCCATAACTGCCCCTATACAGTAATGCCTCCATACTGTATAATGCCCATACAGATGCCCCTTTACAGTATAATGCCCATACAGATGCCCCCATACAGTATAATGCCCCCATAGGTGCCCCCATACAGTATAATGCCCACTTAGCTGCCCCATACAGTAAAATGGCCCATAGCTGTCCCATCCAGTATATTGTCACCTTATCTGCCCCATACAGTATAATGCCTCTTAGCTGCCCCTAGTGCCAGTGCCCACATATAAAGTGCCAGTGCGGTGGCCGGATATCAAAGGAAGAGGATGTGTGAGGCAGGAGCTCCGCACAGTGATCAGCATTAGCGGATCAAACAGTAACTGGCATCTTATTCAGCACACCAACTCACCATCCACCATCCTGGGGCGTTCCACCATCATGACCAGGAGCAAGAAGAAAGGCAATGGTCCGCCGAGACTCACAGCCTTCCTCCCGACCGGTCTCTGCTAATCAAGATGGCGCCAGAGCACGCCGGAGACCTGCTGCGATGCCAATGGCCCTCGAGGTGAGCACCTCCCTTTCTATCACCAGTCTTACTCCGGTGGCTACAAACAAACCTGTGACCCCGCTTCATAACCTCTCCCTAGAGAAATCGCCTTCTCTGCGTAACCTTACCACAGAAGGTAGTAATGTATTGTCTCTCTTGCCTCAATCTGATGCTCCTGTCTCCTCAGCAGAGATGAGTCTCTTTCAAGAGCTTAAAGAATCTCTCCACAATGATATTCACTCAGCGATTTCTATTATGCATGCTAATATTACTGAGGTGGGTGAGAGAACCACTCACATTTTTGCAGGCGAAAAAATCTGCCTCAAAATTTCTTCAGAAATTTTGACCTGCCTGCACTCTTTTTGCGCCATTTTTTTAGCTGCAGTCATTGAGCGATGCGGGGAAAAACGCAGTGAAAATTGCTTTCTCTGCCTTCCATTGATGTATTTGGGAGGTCAAAGACTAAACGCCTGAAGAAAGGGCATGACGCTTGTTTTTCCCAAAAGCGTTTTTTTTCAGTGTCAAAAACCACCAAAAAACTCTGTGTGAACATATACTTAGAGGAAAAATTGGAGGAATTTGTTGGTGCACACAACTTATATTAGTTCATACTCCACAACGAAATGGAGGAGGACATCACCATTATGAAGCTAAAACTAGCTGACCTGGAAGACTGCTCCAGAAGAAATAATATTAGATTCAGGAACATTCCTGAATCTATATCCGACTCACAACTACAGGGATTTTTGAATGATTTACTTGTAGCTCTCATTCCCACAGCTAAAGAGAACGATCTTCTCATTGATAGGGCTCACAGAGTTCCCAAACCCAGAAATTTACCAGCTAGTGCTTCAAGACACGTTCTTGGACGCCTCTATTTCTACCATGTCAAGTAAGCAGTAATGAAAGCTGCAATTCATAAAAAAAAGGAATTCCAGATCGCTTCCAAGTTTCCTTATATGCCGACCTCTCCTCTGCTACTCTCTCCAGAAGGAGAGTTTGCCGTATTCACTAAAATCCAGAGAGACAACAGCATCACCTATAAATGTGCATATCCCGTAAAATTGATTATCACTAACGGATCTACTCATGGTATTGCTGACTCCAAAGATGCTGCCAACCTTCTAACAAAATGATCCCTTTATCAACCACAAGATGGCGACAGATCCCCACCTAGGAAAAGACTTCCACCAACTCCTGCCCAGGAAAGGATAAAATCACCTGATGGTCGTGGCTCTACTTGATTTCGTGACTTAAAGGGAATGTGTCGCTACAAATTATAATTTTATTTTTTTTCCCACGAATACCCCACATGTGGTCCTAGCGTGCTACTGGACTGAAACACAGGCCTCAGGAGCAAAAGAGCACCTAGCGGATTTTGAGGCCTCCTTTTTACTAGATTATATTTAAAGAGGCTCTGTCAGCACATTATAAGTGCCCTATCTCCTACATAAGGAGATTGGCACTATAATGTAGGTGACAGCAGTGCTTTTTATTTGAAAAAACTATCTGTTTCACCACTTTATTAGCGATTTTAGATTTATGCTAATGAGTTGCTTAATGCCCAAGTGGGCGTGTTTTTACATTAGACCAAGTGGGCGTTGTACAGGGGAGTGTATGACGCTGACCAATCAGCGTCATGCACTCCTCTCCATTCATTTACTTAGCGCATAGGGATCCTGCTAGATCCTTATGTGCTGTCTTATACTAACACATTAACAATACTGAAGTGTTTAGACCATGAATAGACATTCCACGGGATGTCTATTCACAATCTCTGCACTTCGTTACTGTTTCTATGATAGTTACAGCAGAGCACAGCGTAATCTCGTTGTAACCTGTCATCTCGCGAGATTACGCTTGCTCTGCTGTAACTACCACAGACAGAGTAACGAAGTGCAGAGATTGTGAATAGATATCCCGTGGAATGTCTATTCACTGTCTAACCACTTCAGTATTGTTAATGTGTTAGTATAAGACAGCACATAAGGATCTAGCAGGATCCCTATGCGCTGATTAAATGAATGGAGAGGAGTGCATGACGCTGATTGGTCAGCGTCATATACTCCCCTGTACAACGCCCACTTGGTCTAAAGTAAAAATACGCCCACTTGGGTATTAAGCAACTCATTAGCATAAATCTAAAATCGCTAATAAAGTGGTGAAAACAGATCTTTTTTTAAATAAAAAGCACTGCTGTCACCTACATTATAGCGCCGATCTCCTTATGTAGGAGATAGGGCACTTATAATGTGGTGACAGAGCCTCCTTAAGGCACCATGTCAGGTTTGAATAAGCCTTGTGGTGCCAAAACAAAGGAAACACCTCAAAAGACCCCATTTTGGAAACTACACCCCACAAGGAATTCATCTAGTGGTGTTGAGCATTTTGACCCCACAGGTGTTCCATAGATTTTATTAGAATTGGGCAGTGAAAATGCAAATTTTTTTTTTTTTTCCCACGAATACGTAGCTTTAGCTCAAAATTCTTCATTTTCTCATCAAATAAAGGAGAAAAAGCACCCCAATGTTTTTTGGTTTCTCGGCACAATGTTGCTTTTGCAAAGCCCCTAAGGTACCAGTACAGTAAAAACTCATCAAAAGTAACTCCATTTAGCAAACTACACCCATTGAGGAATTTATGTAGGGGTGTAGTGAGCATTTTGACCCTACAAGTGTCTCAAAGATTTTATTAGAAATGGGCAGTGAAAATAAAAAATTTTCATTTTTTCCAATAAGATGTAGTTATAGTTCAAAATATTTCATTTTCTTAACAAATAAAGGAGAAAAAGCACCTCAACATTTGTAAAGCAACTTCTTCAGAGTAGGGAAATACACCATATGTGGTCATAAACTGCTGTTTGTATATATGACAGGGCACAGAAGGGAAGGAGCACCATTTGGCATTTGGAGCGCAGATTTTGCTGGATTGATTTTTTGGCAACATGTTGCATTTACAGAGCCCCTGAGGCACCAATACAGTAAAAACCCCTGAAATGTGACTCCATTTGGTAAACTCCACCCCTTGAGGAATTAATCTAGGGGTGTAGTTAGTGTTTTGACAGCACAGGTTTTTGCTAAATTTATTAGAATTGGGACGTGAAAAAATAAATAAAAAAATACAAGCTTTTCCAAAAAGATGTAGTTCTAGCTCAAAATTTAGCATTTTCACAAGGACTATAGGAGAAAACCACATCAACCTTTGTAAAGCATGTTCTCCCGAGTAAAGCAATACCACATATGCGATCGCAAACTGCTGTTTGGACACACGGCAGGACTCAGAAGGGAAGGAGCGTAATTTGGCTTGTTGAGTGCATATTTTGCTGAATTGGTTTCTGGGCGCCATGTCGCATGTGCAAAGCATCCTGAGGTACCAGTACAGTAGAAATTCCCCAATATGACCCCATTTTCAAGACTTTATCCCTCAAGGTATTAAATTAGGGTTGTAGTGAATATTTTGACCCCCACAGGTGTTTTATAGGTTTTATTAGAATTGGACCATGAAAATTTAAATCTAGATTTTTTTTCCAAGAATATGTCGTTTTAGTTCAACTTTTTTTATTTTTACAAGGAATACAAGAGTAAAGACACCCTAAAATGTGTCAAGCAATTTCTCCCGAGTAAGGCAATACCCCATATGTGGTTGTAAACTGCCATTTGGACACACAGCAAGGCTGTAAAGGGAAGGAGCGCCATTTGGTTTTTGGACTGGAGATTTTACAAGATCAGTTTTCTTACACCAATGCTGCATTGAGCTAAGGTACCAGTACAGTGGAAACGCCAGAAAAATTATCCCATTTTGGAAACTACATCTCTCAAGGAATTCATCTAGAGGTGTAGTGTACATTTTGACCCCACAAGTGTTTTGCAAAATTAGTACATAATAGATGTTGCAGATTGAAAATTGCCATTTTTCCACAAATATGCTATTTCAGTGCCCAATTTGTTGTGCCCAGCTTGTACCACTGGAGAAACACACCCCATAAATTGTTAGGGTATGTGCACACACACTAATTACGTCCGTAATTGACGGACGTATTTCGGCCGCAAGTACCGGACCGAACACAGTGCAGGGAGCCGGGCTCCTAGCATCATAGTTATGTACGATGCTAGGAGTCCCTGCCTCCCTGCAGGACAACTGTCCCGTACTGAAAACATGATTACAGTACGGGACAGTTGTCCTGCAGCGAGGCAGGGACTCCTAGCATCGTACATAAGTATGATGCTAGGGGCCCGGCTTCCTGCACTGTGTTCGGTCCGGTACTTGTGGCCGAAATACGTCCGTCAATTACGGACGTAATTAGTGTGTGTGCACATACCCTTAAGCTGGTTCTCCGGAGTACAGTAATACCCTATATGTGGTCATAAACTGCTGTTTGGGCACACTGCCAGGCTCGGAAGGACCGCCATTTTGCTTAAGGAGCGCAGATTTTGCTTGGTAGTAGTTTTGTTAGGGGTTTTACTGGTATTTCAGCTTATAATGTTGGGCATATGTAATTTGTGCGGAGTACATCAGAGTATATGTGCGGAGTATATCAGGGTATATGTAAGCTGTGCAGAGTACATCAGGGTATATGTAAGCTTGTAAGCTATGAGGAGTACATCAGGGTATATGTAATCTGTGCGGAGTACATCAGAGTATATATAAACTGTGAGGAGTACATCAGGGTAGATGTAAGCTGTGCAGAATACATCAGGGTATATGTAAGCTGTGCGGAGTACATCAGGGTATATGTAATCTGTGCGAAGTACATCAGGGTATATGTAAGCTGGGCGGAGTACATCAGGGCATATGTTTGCTGGGCGGAGTACATCAGGGTATATGTAAGCTGTGCGGAGTACATCAGAGTATATGTAAGCTGTGCGGAGTACATCAGGGTATATGTAAGCTGTGCAGAATACATCAGGGTATATGTAAGCTGTGCGGAGTACATTAGGGTATATGTTAGCTGAGCAGAGTACATCAGGGTATATGTTAGCTGAGCGGAGTACATCAGGGTATATGTAAGCTGTGCGGAGTACATCAGGGTATATGTAAGCTGTGCGGAGTACATCAGGGTATATGTAAACTGTGCGGAGTACATCAGGGTATATGTAAACTGTGCGGAGTACATCAGGGTATATGTAAGGTGGGCGGAGTACATCAGGGTATATGTAAACTGGGCGGAGTACATCAGCGTATATGTAAGCTGTGCGGAGTATATCAGGCTATACGTAAACTGGGCGGAGTACATCAGGGTATATGTAAGCTGGGCGGAGTGCATCAGGGTATATGCAAGCTGGGCAGAGTACATCAGGGCATAATAGGATGATGTAATAATGGGGAGAATGAATAATAAAATGAATAATCCATGGATTGGTGTGATACGCTTTGAAACAATCCTTTATGCACAGGCTAGTTTTTTAGGGTATTATACTTATTTTTATTATATTTTGAAAGTTTTTTTGCTGTAATTTTTTTTCTTCCACAAGGTGGGAAGTATGTTGGCCACCAGAGGAAGCACTTCCCAGAATTACAGCAAGGTGAATCAGGCAAAGCACCCTGACTTACAGCTGCTGTAAATGTGGGATGGAGACTCACCCCCCCCCCCTCCCTATTTTTGGCTAGAAGCTATGGAAATGTGTATTCAAATTGCTAAGCATGGTCTAGCTCCCATTTTAGGAGTGCTTTTACAATGACAGCTGGCATCACACCGAAAGGCTAAGGGGGGATTCACACAAGCGTGTATTCGGTCCGTGCGGGCCGCGTGGTTTTCACGCGCCACGCACAGATCAATACAAGTCTATGGGGCAGTACAGACAGTCCGTGCTTTTTGCGCAGCGTTTGTCAGCTGCGCAAAAAGCGCGACAGGTTCAATATCTCCGCGTATTTCGCGCATCACGCACCCATTGAAGTCAATGGGTGCGTGAAAACCACGCAGGTCGCACGGAAGCACTTCCGTGCGAACCGACTGAAACAGCGCACCAGCTGTCAAAAGGATGAATGTAACCAGAAAAGCACCACGTGCTTTTCTGTTTCCAAACATCCAAATGGAGTGTCTTTGAGATGAGCGAACCCGGACAACCGAACCGAACTTCACCGGGTTCGGCCGAACTCGTTTTGGCCGAACCCGGCAAAAAAATTTCCAGTACGCGACGTCCGGAGATAGTCACTGTCCAGGGTGCTGAAAGAGTTAAACTGTTTCAGCACCATGGACAGTGACTACCGATCCCAATAAACATGAACCTGTAAAAAAAAAAAGAAAGTTCTGACTTACCGATAACTCCCGGCTTCTTCCTCCAGTCTGACCTCCCAGGATGACAGTTCAGTCCAAGTGACAGCTCCAGCCAATCACAGGCCAAGCACAGGCTGCAGCGGTCACATGGACTGCCGCGTCATTCAGGGAGGTGGGGCCCGATGTCAAGAGAGGCGCGTCACCAAGGACGCGTCACCAAGGACTCGTCACCAAGGACTCGTCACCAAGGCAACGGCCAGGAAGTTCTCGGTAAGTACGAACTTTTTCTTTTTTTTTAACAGGTTGCTGTATATTGTGTTCGGCATTCACTGTCGAGGGTGCTGAAAGAGTTACTGCCGATCAGTTAGCTCTTTCAGCACCTTGGACAGTGACGGGCGTCGACTAGCCTCATCTCTATGATGGCGGCTGCGCGAAAATCACGCAGCCGCGCATCATACACGGATGACACACGCAGCTGTCAAATGGTTTTTGCGCGCGCAAAACGCTGGGTTGTTTGCGCGCGCAAAAACGCAACGTCCGTCTGTATCTGCCCTAAGAATGATAAAACTCAAGAGGGACACCCTGTGGTGAATGACTTTTCAGTTAACAGGTTCACACGGTGTGTATTTGACGCTAGCTCTTACACTGTCCGTAGCAGTGACACGCCACCTTGCCAGTTCGTCAGACAAAGTACAAGACTGATCTCTCACAAGAGCTAAAGAGATGAGAGCGTGCATGCGTGCTCTCTCCACAGCTCTGTCCTTAGCACTGACACGCCCCCTTGCCTGTTCAGATAAAAAGACTGCAATCGCACACTCTCTCATGCTGTGGCACTGTCCATATCTGATTGGACAGTGTCACAGCCATAGTAACACGCCCCCTTGACAGTACATGCTCTGTTGACTGTTCAGGGGGTTATTTAAATATCGGGCGCCAAATATAACGGCACCGATATCTAAATAACGTTGGAAGTTTGAAAAAAAATTTAACGTGCCCCAGGGTTTGTGCAGCCCTCCCCATTACATGCTGCACTCAGCTGCACATGTATGAGGAGGTGAAAGGTTCTCTTTAATGATCTTTAGGGCATGTTCACATGTATAACAGTCGCGGTCACGGACCACCGTCTTCTCTTATCTCCCGACAGCCGCGACGGCAGACTTCTTGCCAGCATCTCCCCGGAGACACAAGCACACATGGCCATTTTACTCTGCAGTGTCCTTTAGGGTGCGCCGTCCCCGGCCTTAAAGGGCCAGTGCACGCACATGCAAAAAGTTACCTAACCAATCCCCGGATCACCCTGGACTATAAAAAGGGCTCTGCCCTTCCACTCCTTGCCTGAGCATTGTTTTTGTCTACCCATGTTCGTATTGCAAATGGTCCCTTAGTTGTATCCTGCTCCCAGTGTTCCTGTATCCTGTTGCTGTGTTTGTTCCTGAGCCTAAGCCTATTGTTGGAGTTGCGTGCAGCGTTTTTGCTTCTGGCTCCCAGGGAGGTCCGGCGCCGTATCCTATATATTTTAATGGTGACCGGATGAACACCGGGTGCTGCAGCATCCACCTTCCGGCAGCACCTGGCAGGAAACTGGGTGTGAGATGGAAGCGGAATCCCTGGTCATATCATTGCTGGGGATTCCGCTCCAGGCGGAGACCCTGACGATTACCCTCCCACCCAGGGCCGGGCTTAGGGGTGTGCGACATGTGCCATTGCACACAGCGCATCACCCCAGCAGGTGGAAGGGGGCGCTGCGCTGGCTCCCTTCCCCTGCTTGTTTCAGAAGCGCCCAGGCCCGGTGACTCAGCAGTCGCCTTTCCGCCTGGCCGCTTCTTCACTCACTTGCGTTGTTGCAGCAGCCATAGCGGTGACACTGGACATGAGGGCGCCCATCGGGACGGAGGACGGGACCCCCCCATGGCTGGCGGCGCCGCTTGCAGCCGCTGCTACAGCGGTAGTGACGGCACTATAGCAGAGCTGGGAGGTATCTCCCCGTTCTGCTATCTACTAGCACCACTGTAGCTCCCTGAAGGAGCAGAATCCCCGTGTGGCCGGGGATTCTGCTCCTGGAGCGCTCCGCTATATGGACAGAGACATGAAGGGGAGCGCTCCAGGAGCGGAATCCCCGGCCAAAGGGGGATTTCGCTCCTTCAGGGAGCTACAGTGGCGCTATCTACAGGAAGTGGGAGGGGTGCTATCTACATGGAGGCTGTAGGCTGTGTGGCACTACCTTCAAGGGGACTGTGGGCTGTGTGGCACTACCTTCACTGGGACTGTATGGCACTACCTACAAAGGGGGCTGTGGGGCGCTACCTACAAGGGGGCTGTGGGCTGTGTGGTGCTACATACAAGGGGGCTGTGGGGCTGGTGACGGAAACATCGCTACTGGTTTCGATTAGTCACCATTCCGGCAGATTTCCGTCTTTCCGACGGAATCAATAGCACAGTCGACACCGCTATTGATTCCGTCATTAAAACGGAAACCTGCCAGAATGGTGACGAACGGAAACCATTAGCGACGTTTCCGTCACCATTGATATCAATGGTGACTGAAACAGAAGCTGTGGTTTCACTTTCACTTTCCATTGCGGGGTTCACCCGACGGAGACCTCTGAAGGAACCCCGGAACGGAAAGCGAACGGTGATGTGAACAGGCCCATATATATGTGAACGCACCCTGAGGGTATGTTCTCACGGCCTATTTTCAGACTTAATTCGGACGTTTTACGCTTCGAATCACACCTGAAAAGACGGCTCCATTACGTCTGCAAACATCTGCCCATTGCTTGCAATGGGTTTTACGATGTTCTGTTCAAAAACGCGAGTACTTGCAAAAACGTCTGAAATTCAGGAGCTGTTTTCACCTGAAAACAGCCCCGTATTTTCAGACGTATTTTGCTACTGCGTGTGAACATACCCTAACAGGTACCTCTTGTGCTAAAGACTTTTGCATAGACTGTTAGGGTATGTTCACACGCTTAACAAAAAACGTCTGAAAACGTCAAGGGAAAACAGCTCCTGATTTTCAGAAATTTTTTGAGCAACTCGCATTTTTCGCAGCATTTTTTACGGCCGTTTTTGGAGCGGTTTTCAATAGTCTATGAAAAGCGAGTCTATGAAAAACGGCTCCAAAAACATCCCAAGAAGTGTCCTGCACTTCTGACGAGCCGTCATTTTACAGCGACGCGTAAAATGACACCTCGTGGGAACAGAACATTGTAAAACCCATTGAAAGCTATGGGCAGATATTTGTAGGCGTATTAGGGGCGTTTTTTCAGGCGTAATTCGAGGCGTAAAATGCCAGAATTACGTCTCAAAATAGGCTGTGTGAACATACCCTTATTTGGCCAGCTGCCACACCGCTATGGAGGAGTGGCCTAGTGGGTCCACATAACCCAGGACGGTGACATGGCTTATTTTCACACGTATTTTGGAGTGTAAAACTCTCGTATTACGCTCCAAAATACACTTGAAATACGCCCCAATAATTTAAATGGGAAATACACTGTGAAATTCATATAAGGCGTGTTTTTACAGTGCTAAATTAAAAAATGCCTTATAAGATATAGGTAACATGTCATAAGTGACAACCGCTTTGAAAATACACCTCAAAATAAGCTTGCAAAAACAATTTGAAAATCAGCCCAAAAAGTCTGGATTCTCTCTTGAAATCAGGCTCGTATTTTTCTGCATCAAACATATGCCGTGTGAACATACCCTTATGATTAAGTGCAGAAAAAGAGAATGGGGCTGCTGTCAAGGACCAGCATAAGTGCTCAACTTAACTGTTAGGCTGGATTCACACGAGCACATTACGTCCGTAATGGACGGAACGTATTTCGGCCGCAAGTCCCGGACTGAACATAGTGCAGGGAGCCGGGCTCCTAGCATCATAGTTATGTACGATGCTAGGAGTACCTGCCTCTCCGTGGAACTACTGTCCCGTACTGAAAACATGATTACAGTACGGGACAGTTGTCCGGCATCGAGGCAGGGACTCCTAGCGTCGTACATAACTATGATGCTAGGAGCCCGGCTCCCTGCACTGTGTTCGGTCCGGGACGTCCGGCCGAAATACGTTCCATCCATTACGGACGTAATGTGCTCGTGTGAATCCAGCCTTAGGCTAGATTCACATGACTGAGTGCAAACTCGGACGTGAAAAACTGCAATTTTTCAAGTCCGAGTTGCACCCATACGGGACTCGTTTTCACAGGTCCCTCATAGACTTAGGTCTATCGAGGGATCCGTGAAAACTGAAGAAGATAGGAAATACAGGTCCTTCTCAATTAATTAGAATATCATCAAAAAGTTTATTTATTTCAGTAATTCAATTCATAAAGTGAAACTCATATATTATATAGATTCATTACACACAGAATTTTTTTTTCTTTTAATGTGGAAGATTATGGCTAAGGGTATGTTCACACGAGGGCGTCCGTAACGGCTGAAATTACAGGCTGAAACATCCCCGTAATTTCAGCCGTAACGGCATGTGCAGGCGCTTGAACGCCGCGTCCATTACGGCCGTAATTAGCGCTGCTATTCATTGGAGTCAATGAATAACGGCTCCAATTACGGCCAAAGAAGTGACAGAACACTTCTTTGATGCGGGCGTCTATTTACGCGCCGTCTGTTGACAGCGGCGCGTAAATTACGCCTCGTGTGAACAGACAAACGTCTGCCCATTGCTTTCAATGGGCAGATGTTTGTCAACGCTATTGAGGCGCTATTTTCAGACGTAATTCGGGGCAAAAACGCCCGAATTACGTCCGTAAATAGGCCGTGTGAACATACCCTAACAGTTAATGAAAACCCAAAATTTAGTCTCTCAGAAAATTAGAATATTGGGTAAAAGATTGTAGACTCATGGTGTCACACTCTAATCAGCTAATCAACACAAAAGACACATAGACTTATGGGAAATGTGAACTAGTAACTATTTTGGGTGGTATAACCATCTGTTTTACAAGCAGATGCATTTAAATTCAGCAAAATTTTATTTTTTCACAATTTTCTCTACATTTTGCAATTTTTCACAAATAAAAACTGAATATATCGACCAAATTTTACCACTAACATAAAGCCCAATGTCTCACGAGAAAACAATCTCAGAATCACTTAGATAGGTTTAAGCATTCTGAAGTTATTACCACATAAAGTGAAATATGTCAGATTTCAAAAATGGGCTTGGAGCCCTAAGGCCCAAACTAAGCTGCTTCCTTAAGGGGTAAAAAAAAAACACAGTATCACTGTGCTTGATTGGCCAGCAAACTCACCTGACCTAAACCCCATAGAGAATCTATGGGGTATTGTCAAGAGGAAGATGAGAGACACCAGACCCAACAATGCAGATGAGCTGAAGGCCGCTAACAAAGCAACCTGGGCTTCCATAACACCTCAGCAGTGCCACAGGCCAATCGCCTCCATGCCACGCTGCATTGATGCAGTAATTCATGCAAAAGGAGCCCGTCCAAGTATTGAGTGCATATACTGTACATACTTTTAAGTAGGACAACATTTCTGTATTAAAAGTCATTTTTGAAATTGGCTTAGTTAATGAAAACACAAAATTTAGCCTTTCCGAAAATTTGAATATTCAACATTTAGGCCCCATGCACACGAACGTGTTTTTGGGGCCGCAATTCACCTGCAAATCTGCGAGTGAATTGCGGTCCCATTCATTTCTATGGGCCCATGCACACGACCGTGGTTTCCACAGTCCGTGCATTGCCCAGGAGCCTGGACCGCAAAAAGATAGGACATGTCTTATTACGGCCGTGTTTTTCGGTCCAGGCTCATAGAAATTAATGCATGCGGCCATGTGCACGGCCCGCGATTTGCAGGCCATGTGACACTCCGCAGTGGTCCGAGCCAAATATCACGGCTGTGCACACCACTACGGTCGCGTGCATAAGGCCTAAAAGAAAAAAATGCTGGAAATAGATTACTCAGTGTGTAATGAATCTATATAATATATGACTTTCACTTTTTGAATTGAATTACTGAAATAAATTAAATTTTTGATGATATTCTAATTTATTGAGAAAGACCTGTACCCTATTTTTCAACGGACCCTTCACACGGTCTGTTTAAAACAACAGCCGTGTGACCGGCCCCATTGAAATACATGCATATACTGGTTGAAGAGGAGAAACTAAGGACCGCACATCCACAATATTAATCAATGAACATGAACAGGAGGTTCTTCGTTAACATTTTGATCAAATTGTATAAGCCCACTTGCCACTTCACTCTGAAAAGTAGGACCCTACTCTATTGGTTACAGCACTGCAAGGCGACGCCCGCCAGCACAATACTGCACCCGCCTGCATGACGGCCGTTGTTTTAACGGCCATCATACGGACGTATACAACGTTTGTGTGATTAAGCCCTTAAAGAGGCTCTGTCACCAGATTTTCAAACCCCTATCTCGTATTGCAGCAGATCGGCGCTGCAATGTAGATAACAGTAACGTGTTGTTTTTTTTTCAAAAATGAGCAGTTTTGGCCAAGTTTATGACCATTTTTATATTTATGCAAATGAGCCTTTCTTAAGTACAACTGGGCGTGTTTAACCCATTAGTGACCGGCTCATCGTGTTTTTACGTCGGTCACTAACGGGCCTTATTCCGATGCCATAGACTTTTTACGTCGCAGCATCGGAATAAGTAAACAGAGCAGGGAGCTGTCAAATTTCCCTGCTCTCAGCTGCCAGAGGCAGCTGGGGGCATCCCTGCTCTGCCGTGTGAGATCGATATTAGTATCGATCTCACCCGTTTAACCCCTCAGATGCGGTGCTCAATAGCGAGCACCGCATCTGAGTGGTTTTGGAGAGAGGGAGGGAGCTCCCTCTCTCTCACACCGACACCCGGCGATACGATCGCCGAGTGTCTGTGTCTCTAATGGCAGCCGGGGGCCTAATAAAGGCCTCCAGGTCTGCCTGTAGTGAATGCCTGCTAGATCATGCCGGAGGCATGACCTAGCAGATGCCTGTCCGTTTTAAACGGACAGGCACAATACACTGCAATACTGAAGTATTGCAGTGTATTATAATAGCGATCGCAGAATAGCATATTAAAGTCCCCTTGTGGGACTAGTAAAAAAGTTTAAAAAAAAGTTTGTGAAAAAAAATGAAAAACCCACTTTTTCCCCTTACAAACTGCTTTAGTATTAAAAAAACAAAATAAAGCAAAAAAGTTACACATATTTGGTATCGCCGCGTCCGTAACGACCCCGACTATAAAGCTATTACATTACTTAACCCGCACGGTGAACGCCGTAAAAAATTAAATAAAAAACGACAGAAAAATTGCTGTTTTCTGTGAATCCTGACTTTAAAAAAATGTGATTAAAAAGGGTCAAAAAGTCGCATGTACTCCAAAATGGTAGCAATAAAAACTACAAGTCATCCCGCAAAAAAAAGCCCTCATACAACCGCATCGGCGAAAAAATAAAAACGTTACGGCTCTTCAAATATGGAGACACAAAAACAAATCATTTAGAAAAAAAAGCGTTTTTACTGTGTAAAAGTAGTAAAACATACAAAAACTATACAAATTTGGTATCGTTGCAATCGTAACAACCCGCTGAATAAAGTTATTGTGTTATTTATACCACACGGTAAACGGCGTAGATTTAGGACGCAAAAAAATAAATAATATGTACCTCAAAATGGTGCTATTAAAAAATACAACTTGTCCTGCAAAAAACAAGACCTTATACAGCTATGTCGACGCAAAAATAAAAGAGTTATAGCTCTTGGAATGCGACGATTGAAAAACGTAAAAAATAGCTTGGTCATTAAGGTCTAAAATAGGCTGGTCATTAACCCCTTCCCGCACCTTGGCGTAACTGTACGTCCAGGTGAGCAGTAACTTCGCGCACCTGGGCGTGCAGTTATGTCCGCGCTTTAACAGTTAACCGCCGTGCGGCACTACACCGCAGCGGCGGTTAACTGTGCAGGGTGTCAGCCCTGCTCTCCCCGTTGCGATCACCACATCGAAGAGGTTTACAGCGGATCGGCAGCCCCCCACATGTATTTGCGGGGGCTGGCGATCCTTATCATGGCAACCAGAGGCCAGACAATGACCTCCGGGTTGCCATGTATGGAAGCCTCGGAGGATCAGCCTCCGGCCGGTCCTCCGATGCTTCCTGTCAGTGTGACTGTCACGTCACAATGACAGTTAGAACACATTACACTACGTGTGTAGTGTAATGTGTTCTAGCAGCGATCAGAGCTGCAAGTCTAAGTGTCCCCTAGTGGGACAAGTAAAAAAAGTAAAAAAAAGATAATAAAAATGTTTTTAAAAAGTGTACAAATAAAAGTTATAAGTGACATAAACAAAGAATGCTTTTTTTCCTATAATAAGTATTTTATTATAGGAAAAAAATGAACACGTTAAAAAAAGTACACATATTTGGTATCGCTGCGTTCGTAACGACCCCAACTATAAAACTGTAATATTATTTTTCCTGCACGGTGAACACCGCGAAAAAAATAAACGAAAAACAGTGCCCGAATCAACATTTTTTGGTTACCAACCCTCCCAAAAGATACAATAAAAAGTTATCAAAAAGTCGCATGTACGCCAAAATGGTACCAATACAAACGACATCCCGTCCAGCAAAAAACAAGCCCTTACAGCGCTTTTTTGAATGAAAAATAAAAACGTTATGGCTCTCAGAATATGGTGACACAAAAATTTATTTATTTTATAAATAAGTGATTTTATTGCACAAACGCTGCAAAACATAAAAAAATGATATACATCTGGTATCGCTGTAATCGTATCGACCCGCAGAATAAAGTATAATGGTCATTTATAGCCCAGGGTGAAGGCCATAAAAAAAAACGAATAAAAAACATTGTCAGAATTGATGGTTTTTGGTCACCTTGCTTGCCAAAAAATGGAATAAAACGTGATCAAAAAAATTTCTGGTACCCCAAAATGGTACCAATGAAAACCTACAGATTGTCCCGCAAAGAATAAACCCTCACACAGCTCCAGTGGTGAAAAAATAAAACCGTTCTGGCTCTCAGAATATGGCGATGCAAAATGTGCAGTGTTCCAAAAGCAGATAAGATCCGACACCATTTATCAGTGCGACACCGGCCATACATCTGCGGATTCTTATTTATTTACTGCATTATTATATCCTCTTATTATACCCTGATGTACCCCGCACAGATTACATATGCCCCCACATTACAAACTGAAACACCAGTAAAACCCCAAACAGAACAACTACCAAGCTACATCTGCGCCCCAAAAGCCAAATGGCGTCCCTCCCTTCTGAGCCCTGCAGCGTGCCCAAACACCAGTTTACGTCCACAGATATGGCATCGCCATACCCGGGAGAACCCGGTTAATATTTTATGAGGTATTTGTCTTCAGTGGCACAAACTGGGCATAACATATAGTGCACTAAAATGGCATATGAGTGGAAAATTGTAATTTTCACTCCGCACCATGCGCTGCGCATTAACCCCTTCGCGCACCACAACATAGCATGTCTTAGTGTGGGGAGTGATGTATGGAGCGTCTCATGTGAAAAATAAAGAATTTAAAACGGCAAAATCGCTGTTTTTTTGGTCACCTTCGCTCTACCTAAAAATGTAATAAAAAGTGCTCAAAAAGTTGTATGTACCAAAAAATGGTACCAATAAAAACGAACGCTCGTCCCTCAATAAATAAGCCATCATACCGCTCTATTGACTGAAAAATAAAAAAGTTGTGCCTCTTGGAACGCGGGGAGGAAAAAACTAAAAAGGAAAATAAAAAAAATGGATCAGTCCAGAAAGGGTTAATTACTTTCTAATGAAAAACCATTTATGACCACACGTGGGGTATAGCCGTACTCGGGAGAAATTGCTTTAAAAATGTTGGGCAGATTTTACCCCTTTTATCCTTTGTAAAATTGAAAAAAATGCAACATTTTAGTGGAAGAAATGTTGATATTCATTTTCATGGCCTAATTCTAATAAATCCTGCAAAAGACTTGTGGGGTCTAAATGCCCACTATATCCCTAGATAGATTCTTTAAGTGGTATAATTTCCACTTTTGGGGGGTTTCCACTGTTTTGGCCTCTCAGGGGCTTTGCAAATGCGACATGGCACCCAAAAACCATTTCAGCTAAATTTGAGCTCCAAAAGCCAAATAGCGCTCCTTCCCTTCTAAGCCTTGCTGTGGGTCCAAACAGCAGTTTATTACCACATATGGCATATTTCCGTAATCGGGAGAAATTGTTTTACAAATGTTGGGGTGCTTTTTCTCCTTTATTCCTTGTTAAAATTAAAAATGGCTACCTTTTTTCAGAAAAAAAAGTCGATTTTTACCTTTACAGAATAATTCCAATGAATTCAGCAAAACAACCGTGGGGTCAAAATGCTAACTTTACCCCTAGAAAAATTCCTTGATGAGTGTAGTTTCCAAAATGGGGTCACTTTCCGGGGGTTTCCACTATTTTGTTCCCTCCAGTGCAATTCAAACGCGACATGGCACTGAAAACTATACCAGCAAAATCAGAATTTCAAAATCCAAATGGTGCTCCTTCCCTTCTGAGTCCTGCTGTGGGTCCAAACAGCAGTTTATTACCACATATGGGGTATTGCTATAATCAGGAGAAATTTCTTTACATATGTTGGGGTGTTTTTTCTCTTTTATTTCTTGAAAAAATTAAAAATTTCTAAGTTTTTTCAGAAAAAAAGTAGATTTTCATCTTCACAAACTAATTCAAATAAATTTAACAAAAAAACTGTGGGTTCAAAATGCTAATTATACCCCTAGATAAATTCCCTGAGGGGTGTAGTTTCGAAAATGAGGTCACTTTTGGGGGTCTTTATTGTTTTGGCCCCACAAGACCTCTTCAAACCTGACATGGTACCTAAAATACAGTGAAGGAAATAAGTATTTGATCCCTTGCTGATTTTGTAAGTTTGCCCACTGTCAAAGACATGAACAGTCTAGAATTTTTAGGCTAGGTTAATTTTACCAGTGAGAGATAGATTATATAAAAAAAAAAAAAGAAAATCACATTGTCAAAAGTATATATATTTATTTGCATTGTGCACAGAGAAATAAGTATTTGATCCCTTTGGCAAACAAGACTTAATACTTGGTGGCAAAACCCTTGTTGGCAAGCACAGCAGTCAGACGTTTTTTGTAGTTGATGATGAGATTTGCACACATGTTAGATGGAATTATGGCCCACTCCTCTTTGCAGATCATCTGTAAATCATTAAGATTTCGAGGCTGTCGCTTGGCAACTCGGATCTTCAGCTCCCTCCATAAGTTTTTGATGGGATTAAGGTCTGGAGACTGACTAGGCCACTCCAAGACCTTAATGTGCTTCTTTTTGAGCAACTCCTTTGTTGCCTTGGCTGTATGTTTCGGGTCATTGTCATGCTGGAAGACCCAGCCACGAGCCATTTTTAATGTCCAGGTGGAGGGAAGGAGTTAATGCCAAAGAGCTCAATTTTAGTCTCATCTGACCACAGCACCTTCTCCCAATCACTCTCAGAATCATCCAGATGTTCATTTGCAAACTTCAGACGGGCCTGTACATGTGCCTTCTTGAGCAGGGGGACCTTGCGGGCACTGCAGGATTTTAATCCATTACGGCATAATATGTTACCAATGGTTTTCTTGGTGACTGTGGTCCCAGCTGCCTTGAGATCATTAACAAGTTCCCCCCGTGTAGTTTTCGGCTGAGCTCTCACCTTCCTCAGGATAAAGGATACCCCACGAGGTGATATTTTGCATGGAGCCCCAGATCGATGTCGATTGACAGTCATTTTGTATGTCTTCCATTTTTTTACTATTGCACCAACAGTTGTCTCCTTCTCACCCAGCGTCTTACTTCTGGGTTTTGTAGCCCATTCCAGCCTTGTGCAGGTCTATGATCTTGTCTCTGACATCCTTAGAAAGTTCTTTGGTCTTGCCCATGTTGTAGAGGTTAGAGTCAGACTGATTAATTGAGTCTGTGGACAGGAGTCTTTTACACAGGTGACCATTTAAGACAGCTGTCTTTAATGCAGGCACCAAGTTGATTTGGAGCGTGTAACTGGTCTGGAGGAGGCTGAACTCTTAATGGTTGGTAGGGGATCAAATACTTATTTCTCTGTGCACAATGCAAATAAATATATATAATTTTGACTATGTGATTTTCTTTTTTTTTTTTAATATAATCTATCTCTCACTGGTAAAATTAACCTAGCCTAAAAATTCTAGACTGTTCATGTCTTTGACAGTGGGCAAACTTACAAAATCAGCAAGGGATCAAATACTTATTTCCTTCACTGTATATGCTAAAAAAAAAGGAGGCCCCAAAATCCACTAGGTGCTCCTTTGCTTCTGAGGCCTGTGTTTCAGTCCATGACCGCACTAGGGCCACATGTGGGGTATTTCTAAAAACTGCAGAATCTGGGCAATAAATAATAAGTTACATTTCTCGGGTAAAACCTCCTGTGGTATAGAAAAAAAATGTATTACAAATGAATTTTGTAAAAAAAAAAATGACATTTGTAACTTTCACCTCTACTTTGCTTTAATTCCTGTGAAACGCCTAAAGGGTTAATACACTTTCTGAATGCTGTTTTGAATACTTTGAGGGGTGCAGTTTTCAAAATGGGGTGATTTATGGGGACTTTCTAATATATAAGGCCCTCAAAGCCACTTCAGAACTGAATTGGTCCTTGTAAAAATCGCCTTTTGAAATTTTCTTGAAAATATGAGAAATTGCTACTAAAGTTCTAAGTCTTGTAACGTCCTAGAAAAATAAAAGAATGTTCAAAAAATTATGCCAACATAAAGTAGACATATGGGTGATGTTAACTAGTAACTATTTTGTGTGGTATTATTATCTGTTTTACAAGCAGATACATTTAAATTGAGAAAAATGCTAATTTTTGCAAATTTTCTCCAAATCTTGGTGTTTTTTACAAATAAATATTGAATTTATCAACCAAATTTTTTCACTAACATAAAGTACAATATGTCACGAGAAAACAGTCTCAGAATTGCTTGGATAGGTAAAAGAATTCCGGAGTTATTACCACATAAAGTGACACGTCAGATTTGAAAAATCGGCTTCGTCCTGAAGGCCAAAACAGGCTCAGTCCTGAAGGGGTTAAGGGGTTTAAAGTTATGTCCAAGTGGGCGTGTATTGTGTGTGTACATCTGGGTGTGTTTACTTGCTTTACTAGCTGGGCGTTGTGAATAGAAGTGTATGATGCTGACGAATCAGCATCATCCACTTCTCTTCGTTAACACCCAGCTTCTGGCAGTGCACAGACACACAGCGTGTTCTCGAGAGATCACGCTGTGACGTCACTTCCTGCCCCAGGTCCTGCATCGTGTCGGACGAGCGAGGACATATCGGCACCAGGCGACAGAGGCTACAGTTGATTCTGCAGCACATCGGCGTTTGCAGGTAAGTCGATGTAGCCTCTGTCGCCTGGTGCCGATGTGTCCTCGCTCGTCCGACACGATGCAGGACCTGGGGCAGGAAGTGACGTCACAGCGTGATCTCTCGAGAACACGCTGTGTGTCTGTGCACTGCCAGAAGCTGGGTGTTAACGAAGAGAAGTGGATGATGCTGATTCGTCAGCATCATACACTTCTATTCACAACGCCCAGCTAGTAAAACAAGTAAAAACGCCCTGATGTACACACATAATACACGCCCCTGGTACATAACTTTAAACACGCCCAGTTGTACTTAAGAAAGGCTCATTTGCATAAATATAAAAATGCTCATAACTTGGCCAAAAATGCTCGTTTTTGAAAAAAAAAAACTTTACTGTAATCTACATTGCAGCGCCGATCTGCTGCAATACGAGATAGGGGTTTGAAAATCTGGTGACAGAGCCTCTTTAAGGACGTTAACGACGAAATATCAGCGCTACTGACGAGTATGTTTAAGTAAATGTGTTAATTCCGAACGTTAATCGGGTGTTCCCTGTTTTAACAGCAGTCCCTGTGAACTGATAGGACAGATGGAATATTTAAATAAACAATTAGACTAATTAATAAAATGATCCCCTTACCCTACAGATGTAAGTTAGCCCCTACCAACTTGTGAGGAAAACAACAAATTTCTCCAGCACATCCATGTAAAATATATGGATGTGCTGGAGAAATTCGTTGTTTTCCTCTCTATGGCTCCTTCTTGCTAGCCTGCAACCCCCCCCCCCACCCCCACGGTTGCACATCCGTGAGGAACTATAGATACCACCAGGGGCAGCTTGGGAACTGAAAAAATATCTAAAGTGGCCTTGATAATGTAGGTAGTTCACAATTGGCAGCAGGCATGGCCAACACAAGTAGGCAGGCAAAAAAATAATTAGCCGTAGTCATATTGGTGGTAGGTTTTGCCAATGCAACAATACAAAGTCGGTTTACTAACGCACAATTAACCCCATCCCGCTTTGGCCACTTTTGACCTTCCTGACACTACATTAGCCCCGTGTACCCCTGAGGACGCTACTTAATAGCGAAACATGTCGGGGGGCTTCTAATATTTTAATACCTACCGCCGACCAGACTCCCTGTCAATCCACTAGCCAATTTAACAATTTAACTTGCTAAAGGTTAGGAATACGTTCCTTACCAATACTCATTGTATGCCTGTACCTTTACAGGTAAACTACTTTTTGTCCGGTCTTAGGTAGTGAGAATTTTAATATGTATCTATGTGGTCTGTCTTGCTATACGTAGCCTAATAAAGTTTATTCTAATCATTTTTGGTAGTTGGGAAATTGGGCTTGGTTGCCTGTGGGCGATCTTCCTTCCCTTTCTTGTTAATTATATATTGCGCCCGCCAACTACCTGGGGTCTTTTTTATGTCTTGTGTCTTTAGAATATATTTTATGCACCATGTCAGGTTTGAAATAAATGAAAAAAAGAACCCAACATTTGTAAAGCAATTTCTCCAGAGTATGGCAATACCCCATATGTGGTCATAAACTGCTGTTTGGGCACACAGTTGGGCTCAGAAAGGAAGGAGCGGCATTTGGCTTTTGGAGTGAAGATTTTGCTGGACTGGTTTCTGGGCGCCTGTGGGACCAAAACAGTGGAAACCCCCCATAAGTGACCACATTTGGAAACTACACCCCTCAATGCATTCACCTAGGGGTGTAGTGAGCATGTTAACCCCGCAGGTGTTTTGTAGAAATTAGTGTGCACTCGATTTTGCAGAGTGAAAATTGTATTTTTACCATACATATACCAATATGTGATACCCACATATCTTGTGCCACCATAACAAGACAGCTCTCTAAGGGTATGTTCACACGCAGTTCAGGCGAAAACAGCTCCTGATTTGAAGACTTTTATTAACAACTCGCGTTTTTCGCTGTGTTTTTTTACGGCCGTTTTTGGAACTGTTTTTTAATGGAGTCAATGAAAAACGCCTCCAAAAACGTCCCAAGAAGTGTCCTGCATGTCTTTTGATGAGCCGTCATTTTACGCGTCGTATTTTGACAGCGACGCGTAAAATAAAGGCTCGTGGGAACAGAACATTGTAAAACCCATTGCAGGCCTGCGATTGCTACATCGAAGGGGTTAATGGCAGGGATCCGAGCTAGCTCCGGTTACTGCCGTTACAGGTGGATGTCAGCTGTAACATACAGCTGACATCCACCGCTGATGATGCCAGCTCAGCTCCTGAGCCAGCGCCATCTTGCCGGAAGCCATTTCAAATGCAACGATCGCGTTTGAGCGCTGCATTTAAGGGGTTAAAAGCTCATTTCGGCAAGTAAACTATAAACAAATATTACCACAACATAGTAACTGGATAATACTACTGTAACTGGATAAAAAAATTGTATACAAAGATCAATATTAACAGTAGAGATTAGCGCATTTCACAAAATTCCTTCTGGGCCATTAGATTTGATCAGAATAGATATTTACAAACAGAGGCACTCGAACAGAACCTTTTCTCAAAAAAGTGAAGAGAATCTGGTCTTGGACAGAAAAGAACCTAACCCATCTGTTTGATGTACACATACAAAGGATCCCTCAATATTGTAGCTGACCAACTAAGTCGGGGCCAAGCGGCTTGTGTTTAATGGTCCCTGAACCCAAAAATGTTCAAAGCAGATCACCTGGAAAGTTGCAGAAAAAAAGATCTCATGGCAAAAAGATTTAAACACCAAGGTGAAGAAATTCCTCCCTCTTCAGGAGTACAATCCCTTGGCAGTTGATGCTCTGTTCAGGCTCACGCTAGCCAACATCTTCCTTCCAGTTTTTTTTATGCCAAAGGTATTAATTAAAATCAGGCAAGACCAAACCACGGTAATATCCATCATATCATTCTGAGGTCATGGTTTGCCTAACTCATTCAGAAGAGTCAAGGGTGTTATTGGAGACTTCCCCAGTGTAGAACCTGATGTCTCGAGGCACACAGTTCTGTCCAGATCTGAAGAGATTCAATCTGATAGCCTGGAGGTTGATCAGTCCCTATTACAATCTGGAAGGCTTTGATAGCTCTAATCCTCCACACAATTTTGTGTTTTCCATGAGAACTCACACTTATATTTATCAAATGAGTTGCAAAATGTCTAGAAAATATAGTCAAGACATTGACAAGGTTAGAAATAAAGTGTAATGACGGGGGGTAGGGAAACGGACAAGTGAGCCCTAGTCTACCCGCCACTCTGTCCCTGCCTACTTGCAACGACCCGCCCTAGGCGACGGGGTACAACTGGGCGGCGGTCCCTGCGCTCAGTAAGTGCACGAAAAACACGACAAACATACAAGGGAATACAAGCAAGGGAAAGGGGCAGTTGCCCACGGCAACACCGTGAGCAACCAGAGTGGTGAACGAGCCGAGTCAAGCCAGGAGAGTGCGAGGTACCAAACGAAGAGCAGAAGAGTAGTCAGTAAGCCAGGGTCTGTATGGAGCAGGATCAAAATAGAAGGAGCTGTAGCTGGGCCAGGAAACGAATCACAAGCACCGAGGGACAGGAAGGGCAGGCTTAAATAGACCGAGGGCGGGAGCTAGCTGAGTCTGGCCAGGTTGCGATAGGCTCTCCCACTCCTAAGCCTGCCAGCCTGAGTGGTGGAAGCTGGAGTCAGTCTCAGGGATGTAGATTCAGGTGCTGACTGATTAATTATGGGAGTTAACCCCGAAGCTGTGCCTGGCAGATCCTTTACAGTACCCCCCCCTTTTATGAGGGGCCACCGGACCCTTTCTAAGTGGACCTGGCTTACTGGGGAAACGCAGGTGGAACCTCCTGACCAATACCCCAGCGTGAACATCCCGGGCGGGTACCCAAGTCCTCTCCTCGGGCCCGTATCTCCAATGGACCAGGTACTGGAGGGAGCCTTGGACCATCTTGCTGTCCACAATCTTGGCCACCTCGAATTCCACCCCCTCAGAGGTGAGGACGGGAACAGGAGGTCTCCTCGAGGGAGCCAAGGACGGGGAGCAGCGTTTAAGGAGAGAGGCATGAAACACGTCGTGTATACGAAAAGACGGGGGTAACTCCAGCCGGAAGGAGACAGGATTGAGGACCTCAATGACCTTATACGGCCCAATAAACCGGGGAGCAAACTTCTTGGACGGAACCTTGAGACGCAAGTTCCTAGACGACAACCACACCAGATCCCCGACCATAAACAGGGGGTTAGCAGAACGTTTTCTATCAGCCTGAGTTTTTTGTACGCTCTGGGATGCCTCTAGGTTCTTCTGAACCTGGGCCCAGACTGTGCACAGTTCCCGATGAACGACCTCTACCTCGGGATTGTTGGAACTACCAGGTGAAACGGAGGAGAACCGTGGATTAAACCCAAAATTACAGAAAAAGGGGGAGACCCCTGACGAGTTACTGACCCGGTTATTAAGGGAAAATTCGGCGAGGGGAATGAATGAGACCCAATCATATTGACAGTCAGAGACAAAACACCTTAAATATTGTTCTAGAGATTGATTAGTCCTCTCAGTTTGGCCATTGGTTTCAGGATGGAAGGCAGAGGAGAAGGACAGATCAATCTCCAACTTCATACAGAAGGCTCTCCAAAACAATGAAACAAATCGTACCCCTCTGTCCGAAACAATATTGACAGGGACCCCATGGAGACGCAGGATGTGTTTGACAAACAAGGTAGCCAACGTCTTGGCGTTGGGTAGTTTCTTGAGGGGCACAAAGTGGCACATCTTACTGAAGCGGTCTACTACCACCCACACCACCGACTTGCCTTGGGATGGAGGCAAATCGGTGATAAAATCCATGGAGATATGTGTCCAAGGTCTCTGGGGAATGGGCAACGAATGCAGTAAGCCCGCTGGTCGGGACCTGGGAGTCTTGGACCTAGCACAAACCTCACAAGCGGCGACGTAGGCCTTAACGTCTTTAGGCAACCCAGGCCACCAATAGTTTCTAGTAATGAGGTGTTTGGTACCCAAGATGCCTGGATGACCAGATAGTGCGGAGTCATGATTTTCCCTAAGTACCCTTAGCCGGAATTGCAGGGGAACAAACAGCTTGTTCTCAGGAAGGTTCCCGGGAGCTGAACCTTGATCAGAAGCAATTTCAGAGACTAAATCAGAATCGATCGAGGAAATGATTATACCTGGAGGCAAAATACAAGCAGGATCTTCCTCCGAAGGAGGACTGGCCATGAAGCTACGCGACAGTGCATCAGCCTTAATATTTTTAGACCCAGCCCTATAGGTAACCAAAAAATTGAATCTGGTAAAAAATAACGCCCATCGAGCTTGTCTCGGGTTTAGCCTCCGGGCAGATTCCAGGAAAACCAGATTCTTGTGGTCGGTAAGGACCGTTACCTGGTGCCTAGCCCCCTCCAGGAAGTGGCGCCACTCTTCAAATGCCCATTTAATGGCTAAGAGTTCGCGGTTGCCAATATCATAGTTACTCTCAGTTGGCGAAAACTTCCTGGAGAAGTAGGCACAGGGGCGGAGATGGGTGAGGTTGAGATCTGGTGACTGCGCTGGCCACTCCATTACAGATAGAATACCACCTGCCTGCTTCTTCCCTAAATAGTTCTTGCATAATTTGGAGGTGTGCTTTGGGTCATTGTCCTGTTGTAGGATGAAATTGGCTCCAATCAAGCGCTGTCCACAGGGTATGGCATGGCATTGCAAAATGGAGTAATAGCCTTCCTTATTCAAAATTCCTTTTACCTTGTACAAATCTCCCACTTTACCAGCACCAAAGCAACCCCAGACCATCACATTACCTCCACCATGCTTGACAGATCGCGTCAGGTACTCTTCCAGCATCTTTTCAGTTGTTCTGCGTCTCACAAATGTTCTTCTGTGTGATCCAAACACCTCAAACTTCGATTCGTCTGTCCATAAGACTTTTTTCCAATCTTCCTCTGTCCAATGTCTGTGTGCTTTTGCCCATATTAATATTTTCCTTTTATTAGCCAGTCTCAGATATGGCTTTCTCTTTGCCACTCTGCCCTGAAGGCCAGCATCCCGGAGTCGCCTCTTCACTGTAGACGTTGACACTGGCGTTTTGCGGGTACTATTTAATGAAGCTGCCAGTTGAGGACCTGTGCGGCGTCTATTTCTCAAACTAGAGACTCGAATGTACTTGTCTTGTTGCTCAGTTGTGCAGCGGGGCCTCCCACTTCTCTTTCTACTCTGCTTAGAGCCTGTTTGTGCTGTCCTCTGAAGGGAGTAGTACACACCGTTGTAGGAAATCTTCAGTTTCTTGGCAATTTCTCGCATGGAATAGCCTTCATTTCTATGAACAAGAATAGACTGTCGAGTTTCACATGAAAGCTCCCTTTTTCTAGCCATTTGGAGAGTTTAATCGAACCCACAAATGTAATGCTCCAGATTCTCAACTAGCTCAAAGGAAGGTCAGTTTTATAGCTCCTCTAAACAGCAAAACTGTTTACAGCGGTGCTAACATAATTGCACAAGGGCTTTCAAGTGTTTTCTAATCATCCATTAGCCTTCTAACACAGTTAGCAAACACAATGTACCATTAGAACACTGGAGTGCTGGTTGCTGGAAATGGGCCTCTATACACCTAGGTAGATATTGCATTAAAAACCAGACTTTTGCAGCCAAAGTAGTCATTTACCACATTAACAATGTATAGAGTGTATTTCTGATTAATTTAATGTTATCTTCATTGAAAGAAAACGGTGCTTTTCTTTCAAAAATAAGGAAATTTCTAAGTGACCCTAAATTTTTGATCTGTAGTGTATATATATTAGAAAAAAAGCAGAGGATTGGAGCAGCACTGTGAACAAATGCCTGACTAGGCTGGTGCAAAGCTTCAAAAATAAAGGAGTGACCTCTCCTTATGTGTTAGATATCCAAAAAAGAGAACGTGAAGCAGCACTCAAATAAAGTGAATTTATTCATCCAACATGGAACCACAACGTTTCACCTCCTCTATGAAGGCATTTTCAAGTGAAAATGCCTTCATAGAGGAGGTGAAACGTTGTGGTTTCATGTTGGATGAATAAATTCACTTTAATTGAGTGCTGCTTCACGTTCTCTTTTTTGTGTATATATATATATATATATATATATATATATATATATATATATATCCTAAAGGTTCAAATTGATGCTATATCTCGTGTCACGATCCGTGAGTACGTGGACCCACTAGGCTGCACCGCCGTAGCAGCTGGCCAAATAACAGTCCTAGTACAACTTGAAGACCGATGACACCAGATGTGGTGTGGGACAGCAGGCGTGACAGGTGGCACAACACGACTCCAACACTCTAAGGCACAGGAACAAATATAGCATGGGGTACAGGATAGAGGAAGCCTGGCACGGGAACAACGGGAACAGGATAACACTAAGGGACCATTTGCTTAGACTAACATGGGTAAACGCAACAACGCCCAGGCAATGAGTGAAAGGGCAGAGCCATTTTTATATTCCAGGGTGATCATGGGCTATTTAGTGTTTTTTTTTATATGTGCGCGCACTTTCCCTTTAAGGCTGGGCGCGAGCAAACACCCTACAGGAACCAGCATAGCAAGCGCAAGTGAGTGCCTGCGTCTCTCAGGAGGGAGATGCCGCCCAGCACTCACACATCCATAGCCGCAGCCATCGAGGGGTAAGTCAGAACGACGGTCCGCGGCTGTGGAAGTTACAGTATCCTCCCTCTTATGACCCCTCTTCTTGGGGCCGGAGTGATAGTAGAGCTTCTTAATGAGGGTAGGGGCATTGAGGTTCTCTTCTGGCACCCAGGACCTCTCCTCTGGACCGAACCCCTTCCATTCCACCAAATAAAAAGTTCTTCCTCCTACTTTCTTGAAGTCCAGGATCTCCTTAACCTCGAACACATCAGCAGAACCGCTGGGAGCAGCTGCGGGGCTATGAGTTTTAGCGTAGCAGTTCAGGACCACAGGCTTCAGGAGGGACATATGAAAGGAGTTGGAGATCTTAAGGGTAGGAGGCAGCCGAAGCTTATAAGAGACCGGGTTAATTTGCTGCAGGATCTGATAAGGTCAGAGGAACCTGGGATCAAATTGGTATGACGGCATCTTCAGTCGGATATTTCTTGAAGACAGCCAGACTTTGGTACCTGGAAGATACTGAGGTTGCTCTCTTCTACTAGTATCCGCTTTTCACTTCATGCGATCGACTACCAGCAGAATGGAGGACCGGGTCTGCTGCCAGATCTGTAGAAAGTCCCCAAATGCAGAGTCAGCTGCGGGTACCTGGGATGTAGCCGAAACAGGAAGAGGGATTCGTGGACGTTGCCCATAGAAAATGAAGAATGGTGTGGAAGCGTGGACTCACTTGTGTGGTTATTGTATGAGAACTCGGCCCATGGAAGAAGCTGGACCCAGTCATCATGCTGCATGGAGATGAAGAGACGAAGATAGTTTTCCATGATTTGGTTAATCCTCTCGACTTGGCTATTGGACTGGGGATGGTAGGCTGAGGAAAAGTCCAATCTCACATCTAGGAGTTTACTCTCCAGAATTTTGAGGTGTACTGAACCCCCAGATCAGACACAACGTGAAGGGGCAAGCCATGCAAGTGGAAGATGTGTTGGATTAAGAGATTGGCCAGTTGAGAGGCAGAAGGTAGGCCAGTCAGCGGAACAAAATGTGCCATGTTCGAGAATCGATCCACCACCACCCAGACCGTATTGCATCCTGCTGAGGAGGGGAGATCGGTAACAAAGTCCATTGCTATATGCTGCCAGGGAGCGTTGGGCACAGGCAGAGTCTGGAGCAGACCGGCAGGCTTGGAGTGAGCAACTTTGTTGGAGGCACACACAGGGCAGGAAGAGACTAAGTCACAATATCTTTGGGCAGGGTGGGCCACCAAAAACGACAAGCAATCAGATCTAGAGTCTTACGAACACCCGTGTGCCCACCAAGTTTGGACCAGTGTCCCCAGCGAAGGATTCTACTACTGTCTCCCCAGAGGAATATCTCTAACTTGCAAGGGATTAGCGGAAATAATGCAGGACGGACCTATGATACATTAAGGGGAGTCCACAGTGTCCTCTGTTTCAAATGACCTGGACAGGGCATCGGCCCTTGCATTTTCCTCAGCGGGACGGTAGTGGAGCACAAATTGGAAGCGGGTGAAGAACAGCGACCACCTGGCTTGACAGGGTTCAGCCGCTGAGCCGACTGGAGATAGGTAAGGTTCTCATGGTCGGTATATATCAGGATGGGCTGAGCTGCGCTCTCTAGTACAGGGGCCTCAAGCACGCGGACCCTGAGGCTGTCATCTGCGGCCCGCGGGACACAGAGCAGCTAGTATAGGCTCTGCTCCGGGACTCTGTGGAATTCCCTGACATCGCGGTCCATATATGGACAGTGTTGTCAGGGTCTTCCCCAAAGCGGGGTCCCGGGCAGAGCGCTAGTATAGGCTCTGCTTCAGGACTCTGTGGAATCCCCTGACATCGCTATCCACATATGGACAGTGATGTTTAGGGCTTCCCCAGAGCTGGACAGTGATGTCAGGAGCACAGCTGGAGTCCCAGTAGAAGCGCTACTAGCGCTCTAGCCGGGACATCAGCTCAGGGGTTACCCCTGACACCTATGTCCATATATGAACAGTGATGTCAGGAGCAGAGCTAGAATCCCAGGCAGAGTGCTAGGAGCGGCTCTGCTCCGGGACTCCAGCTCTGGGCAAGCCCCTGACTTCACTGTCCACATATGAAACTGATGTCAGTGGCTTCCCCAGAGTTCCGGAGCAGAGCCTATACTAGTGCTCCGCTCTGGGGTTGCCCCTGAAGTCACTGTGTATGGACAGGGACGTCAGGGGCTCCTCCAGCAGAGGAATGCCTGGCAAAAGCGTCGGCAATGCTCTGGCTGGAGATTCCACTCCTAGAGGGAGCCCCAATGGAGCCATCTACTGGGGGTATGTGTGGCAGCATCTGCAGAGGGCACTGTGGCATCATCTACAGAGGGCTCTGTGGCATTTATCTATAGAGGGCTCTGTGGCAGTATCTATAGAGGGCTCTGTGGCAGTATCTATAGAGGGCTCTGTGGCACTATCTAAAAAGGAGCTGCCTAATCTTGACATTTGTATCTCTGCCAAACGCTGCCAACTGAGCCGCCGGACCGCACTTAGCAACACTTAAACCGTAAGGCTATATTCACACGACAGTGAAAAAAAATGTCCATTAAAAACGGATCAACTGTCGGTTTTTCATGGCCGTTTTGCATCAGTTTGTCTCTAAACTTTCACCCATTTCCAGTCCGTATGTCCGTTTTTAATGGCCGTTTGACATCAGTTTTGCATCAGTTTTTCATGGCCGTTAAAAAAAAAAAACTGATGAATTTCATTGGTCAGACTTTTTTTGTCCCAACCCCCTGAAAACACCCAAAGGAAGGTCACGTTTACCTAGACACAAGTTACAGCCTCCCTGTAGATGATGCCACACCTCCCTGTATATGCTATACACCTCCCTGTATATGATGCCACACAGCCCCCCTGTAAATGATGCCACACAGCCCCCCTGTAAATGCCACACAGCCCCCCTGTATATGATGCCACACATGCTGACATGAATGCCCTTCATACTCACCGATGCAGCACTGTCTTCTTCAGGTAAGGTACCTAGTCTTCACGGGATCTGCGATGGCGACGCGATGACACTCACCGTTGCAGCGCTGTCTTCTTCTGGTATGGTCGCTAGTTTCACGGAATCTGCGAAGGTGGCGGGATGACGCCATCGCGCCGCCTTCGCAGAGCCCACGAGACTAGCGACCAGACAAGAAGTCGTCGGCGCTGCATTGGTGAGTATGTGTCGTCGCGCCGCCGAACTAGTAGTTCCCTTGCAAATCCCCATGTCACACATCAGTTTTTAAGGGTTGTTACATGTATCGACAGTTGTTAAAAATGGATCCATTGACTTCTATGGGGGCCGTCAGAACGGCCAAAAATAGGACATCCTATTTTTTGACGGACATAATTCACGGGCCGTTAAAAAAATGGCCGTGTGAATACGCCCATAGAATATCATTGTTCTGAAAACGGCCGTTTTTCACTGTCGTGTGAATAAGGCCTAAAACTGGACTGTTGAAATAAGTACGTGGAGCAATCTCACAAATTTCCATTAAGATTAAACCTAGCGCTATTATTATAGTAATGTAGTATTATAGTAATGTATTATTATAGTATTGTAGTACTATTGTTATAGTAATGTAGTAGTAGTATTATTATTGTAATGTAGTAGTGTTATTATAGTAATGTAGTATTATAGTAATGTAGCATTATTATAGTATTGTATTACTATTGTTATAGTAATGTAGTAGTAGTATTATTGTAATGTAGTAGTGTTATTATAGTAATGTAGTATTATTATAGCAATGTAGTATTGTAACGTAGTATTATTATAGTAGTGTAGTATTTTATAGTAATGTAGTATTATAGTAGTTCAAATAACTAATTAATTGACAATAATTTTGCATTGTATCAAATTTGAAAATAATGCGGCCCGTCAACTTCACATTTTTTTCTATATGTGGCCCACTTACCCGGCCGAGTTTGAGACCCCTGCTCTAGTAGATGTCTCCACTCCTCCAGGGCCAATTTGATGGTCGGTAACTCCCGATCCCCAATGGAGTAATTGCGCTCTGCGGGAAAGAAAAAAAAGGCTAGCGTAATAGCCACATACTACTGTCTTTGCTTTGAAGCTTATCTGGAACAGAAGTGCACCTGCACCAGCAGAGGAAGAGTCCACCTCCAACGAGAACTGTCGAGACACGTCAGAAGGCTGGAGGCTGAAGTGAAGGCACTCTCAAGGTTATTAAACGCTGATTCTGCGTCCGGAGCCCACACCTTGGCGTTCATACCCTTCTTGGTAAGGGTAAAGATGGGAACCGTCAGTGAAGAGAAGTTTGGGATAAACTGCCGGTAGAAGTAGGCGAATCACAGAAAACGCTGTATGGACCTCAGACCCTGAGGACGTGGCAATTCCAGGACGGACTTTACTTTCTCCAGATCCATCTTGATGCCTTGATCCGAGATGATGTAGCCCAGGAAGGGCAGGGAATTCTTTTCAAAAGTGCACTTCTCCAGCTTGGCGTACAGATGATTCTCCCTTAATCGCAGCAGACCATGACGGACACGCCTCCGATGAGTCATCGGATCTGGAGAGAAGATCAAAATATCATCGAGATAGACCACAACACAGACATAAAAGAGATCTCGGAAGATATATTATTGATGATCCCTGGAAGACCGCGGGAGCGTTACACAGACCGAAGGGCATCACCAGTTCTTCGTAGTGCCAGTCTCGAGTTTGAATGCAGTCTTCCACTCCCACGCAAGTCTAGCTTAGAGAAAATCCTGGCTCCTCGTATGCGATAAAATAGTTAGGTAATTATTGGCAACTGATATTTGTTCCTGACCGTGATCTGGTTGAGACCAGGGTAGTCAGTGCAAGGTCGAAGAGATCAGTCTTTTTCTTAACGAAGTCGGGGAGGAGGATTTTCGCACGAATTCCCTCTCCAGATTCTCCTTGATATAGGCCGACATGGACTGAGTCTCTGGCGAGGAGAGAGGCTATACTCGTCCACAGGGAGAAGAAACATTTGGAACCAGTTCAATTGAACAGTCGTCAGACCGGTGTGGAGGACGCATCTCAGCCTCCTTCTTGCTGAAGGCGTCCACAAACTGAGAGAAATGGGAAGGTAATCCTGCTAATGACTGAGGCAAAGGAAGCTTGATCTGTAACAGACAGCAGTTGAGATATTTGAAGCCCCATTGGAGAACTTCTCCAGAATTCCAGTCCAGGACTGGGGCACGTAACCGGAGCCAAGGCATGCCCAGGAGGACAGGATTGACAGCTTTGGGCAAAACAAAAAACTAAATCAGTTCAGTATACGATCGGGTCGGGCAGAGGCAGTCAATTCACGGAGGCAACAGCCAAAGACGTCTCCAGAGACTGTGGGCAACTGGAGATGATCCACTAGGTCTTGTTGGATGAAGTTTGCCACGGACCCGGAGTCCAGATAGGCAGAGACCTGGTGGGTTTTTTCGCCGGACACTACGGTCACGGGGATGGACAGTTTAGAAGAGAATTTTTTATTTAGCGCCGTTCCGCCTAGGGTTGTTTCTCCAACCAATCCTAGGTATTGGAGTTTTTAGGCTTCTGGGGACACAAACGCACAACATGGCCTCCGAGGCTGCAATACAAAGTCCCGAAGTGCGTCGGCGTGGTTTCTCCTGAGCTGACAATTTCAGATGGTCCATCTGCATAGGCTGCTCTGGTGGAACAACTGGTGAGGGCAACAGGGATTGCTGGAAAGTAGGAGACAGCCTGGGGAATCTGCTCTCCCGACAAACCTCTTGGGATCGCTCCCGGATCCTCAAGTCAATCGGGGTGGCTAGAAGAGCACAGTCATCCAGGGTAGGTGGCAGATCACGAGCGGCAAGCTCGTCTTTAATCTCAGAAGACAGTTCCTGCCAGAATGTAGCCACTAAGGCCTCATTGTTCCAGGACAGCTCTGCCGTCAGGGTGTGGAACTGAATTGCGTACTCACCCACGGAGATGTCTCTGGCTCTGGCAGGTAGACTGAAATGGATCTTCAGAAATCCCCTGCAGCTCCTCGCATCTCCGTCATAGCGAGGAGGAAGTGGCAGCAAGAATCGGGAGTCGGCACAGGTACTGAAAAGAGGTGTAGCAGGAGGAACAGCCGGAGCAACAGGAACTGTGATGACTGCCGCTTGCGCATCCAGCCGAGGTGCAATGGCGTTCACCACCAGGAGCTGGTCCTTTCGTGACCGAAGGTCTCGCAGTTCTGCCAGCATGGCTTGTGGCGTCGTCATGGTCTTCGGTTGACCAGCAGGATCCATCGCCTGAGCGTACTGTCATGATCCGTGGGCATGTGGACCCACTAGGCCGCACTGCCATAGCCCTTTAAGGCCGATCACACATGCTACAGGAACTAGCATAGCGAAGCGCAAGTGAGTAACGGCGTCTCTCAGGAGGGAGATGCCGCCCAGCACTCAACTCGTTCATGGCCGCGGCGTGGCACGTCAGAACCACGGTCCGCGGCTGTGGACGTTACATCTCATCAGATCTTTATTGCAACCACCATTAATTGAAAGGATCCTGTGGGGATCTACAAGATTGAGACCTACTGTTCTTAAGCTAATAACACAGTGGGATTTCGCTGCGTTCCACTCCCTTTGAGCCTCGGAAAGCAGTTAGTCATACATTCCATCAATTATTATCACTTATCTACTAGCCCTAAACTCTGCCAAAACAATAGGGGAAGCATCTTTTTTTTTTTTTCTTTGCCAGACAGGGTTTACATTTTCCCTACTTTAAGACCCCCCAAAGTTCTTGCTTTTGAAAAAAACTGATTATTTTGCTTCCATTTGTTTGTCCAGACCTCTCCTCTGAGGAACAGAATGTCCATTCCCTAAATATTCTCAGCCGGATATGGGCCGTGAAAAAGAGCACCGATCAACAAGACCGCTCGTTAATCGGTGCTCGTTTGCTCCTTTCACGAGAAGCAATGCTTGGTTATGTATGGGGACGAGCAATCGTTATTACGACAGTTTGTCCCTATACATTTCCATCCCTCCATTCAAACTAGATGTGGCGGCATGTAGCTGCCTCACCAGGCAGTACTGGGATTATGTGACACCCATTCTAGAGATAGATGTGGGTCTCAGCTCTTGGACCAGCACTTATCAGACATTTATAGCATATCCTGTGGATATGCCTTGAATGTTAAGTGGGACTACTTTTCTTCTAATTTTGGTGGACTGCACCTAGTAAAGGTATGTTCACACAGGGCAGATATGCAGCATAAAGTACACAACGTATCTGCCCTGGATACCGCAGGGAATTCTGGCTGAAAAATTGCAACGAAGTCTACTTACCGGTAGCCATGGTGACGCATCTCTTAAATTCTGCAGCCCAGCCTCTTGGGATGATGTTTTATCCCATGTGATTGCTGCAGCAGTCACATGGACGAAGAAGCAGACAGATCTGGGTAAGTATAGGCTTTTTTATTTTTTTTCTGATTTGCGATGGAATCGCAGCTTTTCCGCTGCAAAAATCACATCTATTTGTTGCAGGTTATATCTCCCCATTGACTCAATGGGAAAACCCCGCAACAGTAAAAGAACGATATCTTACTGTATTATGCTGCAGATTTCCCCACAATAAAAACAGTTACGGAAAATCCGCAGTATTTACGCTACACGTGGACTTACCCTAAGGGCTCATTTACATGAGCGTGTGCGTTTTGCGCACGCAAAAACAGTGGCGTGTTGCGTGCGCAAAAGGCACTTAACAGCTCCATGTGTCAGCCCTGTATGATGCGCGGCTGCGTAATTTTCACGCAGCCGCCATCATTATGACACTCCGTTTGGATATTTGTCAACAGAAAAAGCACGTGGTGCTTTTGTTTGCAAACATACTTTTGACTGCTGTTGCGCGAATCACACGCGTCCCACGGAAGTGCTTCCGTGTGGTGCGCGCGATTTTCACGCACCCATTGGACTTCAATGGGTGCGTGATGCGCGAACAGCGCACAAAGATAGGACGTCGTGAGTTTTTTTTCAGCGGACTCACGGACTGTCTGCATGCCCCCATACTTCTATAGGTCCGTACGACACGCGTGAAAAGCACACGCGTCGCACGGACGTATATCACGCTCGTGTAAACGAGGCCTAAGGGTATGTGCACACGCTAGCTGCCTTTTACGTCTGAAATGACCGACTGTTTTCAGGAGAAAACAGCTGCGTCGTTTCAGACGTAAAAGCTCCTCCTCGCATTATGCTTGGCGTCTTTGACGCCCGTAATCTTGAGCTGTTCTTCATTGAATTCAATGAAAAACGGCTCAAATTACGTCCAAAGAAGTGTCCTGCACTTCTTTGACGAGGCAGTCATTTTACGCGTCGTCGTTTGACAGCTGTCAAACGACAACGCGTAAATGACCGGTAGTCGGCAAACCCATTCAAATGAATGGGCAGATGTTTGCCAACGTATTGGAGCCGTATTTTCAGATGTAAAACGAGGCATAATACGCCTCGTTTACGTCTGAAAATAGGTTGTGTGTACCCAGCCTAAGAGTGATTAATCAATAGGGTTAGCAATCACTGTGCCTATGCCCTTGTGTATGGTACTGAAAAAGTTAAAGCCTTACACAAAGGTGAATCAGTACATTCTTTCCAATCCATAGCCCCCTAGATAGAACATAACCCAATTACGTTTCTAGGGGATTTAATATAAGTATAATACTGCGCTATGGAGTAGTAAACAAAGCATTTACTAACAATTTATTGTTCGGACCGATGAAGACCCAATTCTGAATCTTTGGCCGGAAGTTAGTAGAAATTAACGAATTAGGAATGAGTTTGGGTTCTTAGACTCAGATGGTCTACTCTTTAAAAGACCTCCAGCTGAAACATTCCATCAATGTTCTGGACGTCTTTTATGTATACTGTAATCACTTTCCTGCAGTTCAGCCTCCTGTTTCTACACATCTTGAATTTTACATTTCACCCTACTTTCTCTTCCTCTGTGCTATGCCATCAAGCCCATTAAGACATAAGCAGCTAGAGTCAGTACCCTCAATATTCTCCTAAATAAGAGATTGTAAGTATAGAGATAGGGGGGCTGAGCTGTGATCTTCATTATAAGGGTATGTTCACACGCAGAGTTTTCAGATGTAATTCGGGTTTACGCCTTGAATTACGCCTGAAAAAACACCCCTAATACGCCTACAAACATCTGCCATTGCTTTCAATGGGAATTATGATGTTCTGTTCCCACGAGCCTTTATTTTACGCGTTGCTGTCAAAATACGGCGCGTAAAATGACGGCTCGTCAACAGAAGTCCAGGACACTTCTTGGGACGTTTTTGGAGGCGGTTTTCATTGACTCCATTGAAAAACAGCTCCAAAAACGGCCGTGAAAAATGAGTTGTTAAAAAAAACAAAAAAAACTTTGGAAAATCAGGAGCTGTTTTAGCCTGAAAACAGCTCCGTTTTTTCAGACGTTTTTGGCCACTGAATGTGAACATAACCTCACTGTGTGACAGGAATTGGTCTAAACGCTGTGTATTTTCATTTTAACATCTTTTAGAGCAGAAGGGGCATTTTCCAAGCATCAATGATTTAGGCATTGATTGAAATCATGCTCAGGTAAGTAGGGAAGCATTTCCAGAGCCATATTCTCCCCGGAGCTGCGTTCCCAATTTTTTTTGCGAATTAAGAAGGGACGGAAATACAGAACTCTCCTAGCACAAGTCTGCGCATGCAGTCTAAAGTTTAATACTCTGAGTTGCAGGAGTGTATTTTTTTGTAATTATAGTGTCCGTCCCTTGAGATGTCCAGGGAAAATAGATCTTGGATATAAGCCTGGGGGATCGATCAGATGAACTGCTCCTTGTAGCCAAGGCCAAGCTTGCATGTTACATTTGTTTATTGCCAAGATTCAGAATAGACCATTTCTTTAACAAATAAATCAGACTCCGCTTCATTTTCTACACTGTTTATTAGGTTTATGAATCGACCATCACAAAGAAAAAAAAACAGAGCAAAAACACAGCACAAGGAGTACAGGGACACGGGAGAGAGGTCACAGGGCCACACACATCACATCAGTGGGAGCTACAGGAACCCATCCTTGCTGCTTTAGGGACTGCTCACTGGCAGGGATAGGTTTTATTCTTTGCACTCCATGACAATGAACGCGGTGTGTGATTTATAATGTGGTCTTTCTCCTCCTTCTCACTGATTAGAAGCAGTGAAAGGCTCAAGAACTTCACTGATCTCTTTTCCTCTACATTTGGTCAAACATTGCAGACTGAAAGCCCTCAATAACACAGAAGTAGTCACCCCTCTACCCAGCGTGCGCTCTTGGATTCCCTAATTACGATACACTGATGTCAGAAGTCGCCAATTCCCTCTTTTTGTGCTGGCCTTGGACAGCGTTAATAGTTAATGACAAACAAATACTGGGACACAGTAAACGTGACGCTGCTACCTACTGGTTAGAAGAGGGATGTGATGGGAAGCGTGCAGGGAGCACTACACTATTCAGAAATACTATCTGCCAGCAATATTCAGACTGTGGTGGTATACAAGGTCAGGGGCAGCTGCATGTGAGAAAAAAAAAAACACATAGCAGCAAGGTGGACAAGGAGATCCCTTATAATTTAGATCTCTAACTGTGGTTAACCTTTTCAATGCTGAACCTGTGTACAGAGCCTCCAGACTGAATGGGGTTAATGAGCCAAATGGCTGTAATGGTCGGGCGGAAGCAGCAAGAAAGGAAAAGAGCACTTTCCACTCTTCAGAGCCTGAGAGAATTGCCTGCCTTTTTTCACTTGGGTTCACACCATCGGAAAGTAGTGTGATGGGGGCAGCATTAATAATGGAAGTGGCTCCCTCCTCTCGAAGTATTGATGCATTAACAACGGGTCTCATAGATTCCACTGCGGCCAATGTATCGCACCCATTTGATCACATCATGGTCGCTGTAATTCAGCTTCGGTTCAAACACTTTAAGATATCGAACTTTGAGGCCGGACGGAGCAAAGGGGACCTGGGGAAGAAGGCAAACAAAAGTTAATTGCAGCAACATCTCATATGTACTAATATCGTGGTAACTGGTATTTGCTAGTGTAATCACAGCTAGATGAGCTTGTTGGACATCCCATGCCACAACCATGTTCGAGTCTTTTTCGTCTAGAGAACGCAAGAACCAAAAACAATTTTTGTTTTTACTAGAACCCGTGTATACAATATACATTAGGCCAACCCAAAAAAAAACCAAAAAAAAACACTTAAGGAAATCCAAATTTTATATATATATATATATATATATATATATATATATATATATATATATATATATATATATATATATATATATATTTTAGATTTAGGTCTCTCTCTCCTGTAATCCATTTTTTTAAACATCAATATATAAGAGATAGCTACTCCATTGTGATAATGTGGGGACATCCCTAGAGAACCCGTACCTTGCAATCAACTTTCTTGCGGCATATAATAATTTTTGTATGGCTTTATCTGTAGAATATCTGAAACTCCCATAATACATAAACGTACTTTCTGCAAAGGTATTACATCCAAATATCATCATCAAGAACACGATCCCAAAATCAATATATAGCTTCGGGCATCTCCAAAGTAGACGTATCCAGTCCGCTTCTTCCAGTCTAACCTACAATTCATTTTGACAAGAAGTACAACTGATGTACAATATAAGTTTGGGATTTTAAGTAAGCCAAAACTTGGTGAAATCTTGGGTATATTTCTAAGACAAATTCTCATTTCTCATCAGATAGGCCTCACAGGTCTTTTCTCCATTTCAGCTTCAATCGATGAGGGAATTCTCAAATGTTCCTCAACTAACTAAGCCAAAAGGAATGTTATCCATACTATACAGGTAGTCTTATTTATAATGCAGTCAAGAACAGGAAAACCATCACTAAGGCTTCATGCACACGACCGTGCTCGTAATTACGAGCACGGCCGGCCGCGGGCCGCTTTTGCGAGCCGTGCTGTCATTATAAAGTATAGCAGCACGGTCCGTAAAATAGAAAAATAGAACATGTTCTATTTTTTATTTAACGGCACGGGCACCTTCTCGTGAGAAAACGAGAAGGTACCCGTGGCTAACAAAAGTCTATGAGCCCGTTATTGCGGGTCGTAATTACGACCCGCAATAACGGGTGTTTTTACGGTCGTGTGCATGAGGCCTAACACCACGCTGATTTTATCTGTAGATACCTCTATGCAAAGTCTCTAGAAGGCCTATATTCCGGAATTAAAAGTGGCAGTGACTTAAGTGCCCCCTCAGAAAAAAGATCCTTCACTATTGTGATCTTTATCTTTTTCATAATCTTCCCACAGTCCAGCACACTCAATGGTTTTAAAGCTAAATTACTCCATATTGGAGAATTAAGAGAAGAACCCACATTAAACAACTTCTTACAATACCCCCAGAGCCCCCACATCATTCTACAAGCTGGAAACTTGAGAAAACAAAGTAGAGCTGTTCAGACTCGAGAAGCTGGATAAAACTATTGTATTTATGAGAATCCATTGAAAGCAAAATCAAGTAAAAAGGATATAAAAATCACCATCCCACAGGTACTGAAGTGGTGAGGCAAAGTTGTAGAGTAGTAGAGTCTGAAAGTCGGCAAATTAACCCCTCCATTCAAAGGATGTTGGAGGACAACCTGTTTAATTCTAACATAGCAAACGCATCAACCTTAGACTTAATTATAGGTACGGATAGACGAGGTGTACCCAGATAAGGCAATATATCATCTGCGAATAAAGAAATCCCATCCTCATACATATATGTTTTAATATGGAGATGGGCCCCATTACAGCCTCCACTCTTCTGGGAAGACTTTCCGCAAGATTGTGTAAGTGGGAATTTGTGCCCATTCAACCAGAAGAGCATTTGTGAGGTCAGACACTAATGTTAGACGAGAAGGCCTGGCTCGCAATCTGCATTACAATTCATCCCAAAAAGGGTTGGAGTCAGGCATCTGTGCGGGCCACTCCAAGGTCTCTAAGGGCATGGTTTGGTGTGGAGGAACTGGATTTGTGCACTGGGGCACAGTCATGCAGGAACAGGAGAGTGTCTCCCCAAACTGTTGCCACAAAATTGGAAGTATACAAACTGCCTAAAATGTCTGTACACTGTAACATAAGCGGCCTAGGCCAAAACCAGAAAAACTCCTCCATACCATTATTCCTCCTCCACCAATTATTCTAGTAGGCACTATGCTTTCTGGTAGGTAGCGTTCAACCGTTCACCAAACCTAGATTTGTCAATAAGATTTCCAAATAGCGAAGTGTGTCTTTTGGAGTGATGAACCACATTTCCAGCGGTGGCATGCTGTAAACCATTTCAGCCAACGCTTGGCATTGCACATCCTATGACAGTGCCACGTTTAAAGTCAGAGCTCACCGGTACAACTTAAATGACCAATGTTGGTCTATGGAGATTGCATGGCTGTGTGCTTGATTTTATGCACCACTTTGCAATAAATGGGGTAAGACACCATAACAATATAAACAGGAGTGTCATCCACATACTTTTGGAAATAGTGCACTTAAAATCGTTCCTATCAATAGCACAATCTTGTTTTATTATCCAAGTGAGGGATTAGTGATCTCTGGTTAATAGGTTAGGGCTAGATACATAACTGTAGACTTTTAGCAGCCGGTTAGAACACTCCAGGGCCCAGTTCACATTTTTTTTTCTTTAACGTGGCCAATCAAGTAGGGGAAAGAAAACCAAACACTCAGAACCAGTAACCCAAATTGGTTTGCGATGGGCAATTCTTCCACTTTGCCCTCTCAATAGTTTAGATATCTCGAGGTCCTAGAAAACATCTTACCTCAAAGTTCATGGAAATAGGGGGTCGTGCCCACTTTTTCTTGTCATTGGTCGGCAAGAGCTCAATCTCCGCGCTAATCTGCGATTCCTTCATTCCAGCCATTCGTTTTATCCTAAAAGGATAAAATTAAAGAATGACAGGACAGGTTACAAAACGTCATCAGGCTTAACTGCATGTGATCAAAACAGTGAAATCTTTCACATGGTTTTCCAAGATAATTAAAAAAAAATAAAAATAATATGGCTGGGTGAGGGGCTTGGGACAGCGGAGGCCAGTAATTGACTGCAGCCATCCAGTTGGTATACAGTCACGTCATCGCTGCAGCCAAAACAAACAGCGGTGGAGGGGGGTAGGAGAGGAGGAGCGAGAGATTGGAGCAGCTATGTTGGAACGCCAAGGGATCGTCGCGCCTCTTTTTGTTTTATTGCATTCCACACCGCTCCTCCCTCGGACAATTTTTTTTTTCCATTCGTTAAAATTCTCTAAGATATACTACAAAGGTTATGTTCGCTTGTACTAATGATTTATGCAATGTTTGTTAAAGTTTAGTGTCCATTTAAGAACTCTAATATATTAACCTGATCTGTTTTCCTTCAAGATTTACAAAAGAAGTGTAGAAATATAGGGGCAAAACGTAAACGTTTAATATAAAACTGGATTATCACTTACTTCCAGACAATGGCATTTTCACTGGCCTTGTACTTGGCTTTTCCCTTCATACAAATGACTTGCACTCCGCTTGTGTTGAGTGGTGTGGGGATTCGAACCTGTGTAGTAAACCGCAAATTAAGCACAAGCATGAACAGCTGACAAGCAAGGACGTTCTGGAAAATAATGTTTAGGCTGGGTTCACACGACCTAATTTCAGACGAATTGGAGGCGTTTTACGCCTCGAATTACGTCTGAAAAAATGCCTCCAATACGTCGGCAAACCTCTGCCCATTACTTTCAATGGGTCTTACGATGTACTGTGCCGACGACCTGTCATTTTACGCGTTGCTGTCAAAAGACGACGCGTAAAATAACAGCCTCGTCCAAGTGGTGAAAGACACTTCTTGGAGCCGTTTTTCATTGACTTCAATGAAAAGCTCCAAATTACATCCGTAAAAGACACGGCGAAAAACGCCAGTACATTAATTTACGTCAGAAATTCAGGAGCGGTTTTCTCCTGAAAACAGCTCCGTAATTTCAGACATAATTGCAGTTATCGTGTGCACATACCCTAAAGGGTATATGGGTACGGATTTGTAGATGCTACCTAAAAACAAAGTTGAAGCGTGAAAAAAAAAATAAATATGAAAATTCTCGTTCTGTACTTCACATTTCTCCTGTTTTCCCACGGTCTACTACTCAAAAACATACTTGCGCAAAGCTTTCTATAGGATTGATCACACTCCAGAATATCGCACCTCAATTTTCTGAGCCAGCAGGGAAGGCTTGAAGTTGGATTTAATGACCACCTTAACCTCTAGTTTTGTACGCCCCACCTCACGGACCAGCGGGATGACACGGAATGGAAGGATTATGTCCTTTGTGGTTCGATATCTTAAAGTAAAAATAAAACAAACACAGGAAACTGCATTTAGAACATGTTGGGCCGTGTAAGAGTACCTCAAGTCTGAATGCATACATGTTCACAAGAATACCAGAACTAAAGAGTCAAAAATCTACATGATCAGGAGGCCAGTAAACAAAGCCAACAAGTGGCTGTATAAGATGCAGAGGGTTATAACATAATATATGCAACTGCTTATCTTCTCACACCTTTAGTAGGAAAAAAAGAAAAAAAAAGCCCACCTCTCCTAAATGTGACATACTTCCTGATCAGAAGATATTTTCAGGTGACAGGAAGACCGTACAGGTGTGTGCATAAAAGGAAGAGGTGACAACCGGCTGTAATCTTTCTTCCTGCTGTCATTTGCAGCTCCCCCTTACACACACACAAACCCTCAAAGTAAAACTTTGAATCCTGTCCCCCCCCAACATTAACCCCTTAATGACCACAGATGAGCCTTTTCACGGCGGTCATTAGTGGGCTTTATTCAAATGCAATAGCCTTTTCACGGCGTTGCATCAGAATAAAGTAAACAGAGCAGGAAGCTGTCAAATCTCCCTGCTCTCAGCTGCCAGATGTAGCTGAGGGCGTCCCTGCTTGAACGTGCGAGATCGATATTAGTATCGATCTCACCCGTTTAACCCTTCAGATGTGGTGCTCAATAGCGGCCGCCACATCCGAGTGGTCTTGGAGAGAGGGAGGGAGATCCCTCTCATCCCACTGACACCCGGCGATAAGATCGCCGAGTGTCTGTCTATGGCAGCCGGTGGCCTAATAAAGGCCCCCAGGTCTGCCTGGAGCGAATGCCTGCTAGATCATGCCGGAGGCATGACCTTGCAGATGCCTGTCTGTTTTAAACGGACAGGCATAATACACTGCAATACTTTTGTATTGCAGTGTATTATAATAGCGATCGGATGATCGAATATTAAAAGTCACCTAGTGGGACTAGTAAAAAAGTAAAAAAAAAAAAAAAGTTGAAGCCAATTTAAAAAAAAAAAAAAAAAAAAGCCCTCATACAACTGCATCGGCGGAACAATAAAATAGTTATGCCTCTTCAAATATGGAGACGAAAGAATAATTTAGAAAAAAAAAGGGTTTACTGTGTAAGTAGTAAAACATACAAAATCTATACAAATTTGGTATCTTTGCAATCTTAACAACTCGTTGAATAAAGTTAGTGTTATTTATATCACACGGTAAACGGCGTAGATTTAGGACGCAAAGAAAGAGTGGCGAAATTTCAGGTTGTCTTCTATCCCCCCCCCAAAAAAAGTTAATCAATAAATATGTACCCCAAAATGGTGCTATTAAAAAGTACAACTTGTCCCGCAAAAAACAAGACCTTATACAGCTATGTCGATGCAAAAATAAAAATAAAAAGTTATAGCTCTTCGAATGTGACAATGGAAAAACTTAAAAAATGGCTTGGTCATTAGGGCCCAAAATGCAACCTGGTGGGGAGGGGTTAAACTGGTATCAGTTAAAAGCAGCTAAGATTCTGGGCTTTAACATGAAACCAAGATCTATACCCTCATTCTAGTCGTGGCACGGGTTTGAAAGCTTGATCTATTACATACGTCCTTGGCAGTGAGAGGGTTCAAATTATGTCCGCTCTGAATATGGGTTCACATTGGGAGTTTTTAAAAACACTCAAGAAAAAAAAAACGCTTCAACTGCAATCTGGTTTTAAATTTAATAGTAAAATGTAACAAAAACAAAGAGCTGAGCCTTCTAGACTTATACCAATATAATGAGCTCTAAGGGTATGTTCACACGACCTCTTTTCAGACGTAATGGAGGCGTTTTACGCCTCGAATTATGCCTGAAAAGACAGCTTCAATACGTCGGCAAAATTCTGCCCATTGCTTGCAATGGGTCTTACGATGTTCTGTGCAGACGAGCTGTCATTTTACGCATCGCTGTCAAAATACGGCGCATAAAAGGACGGCTTTTACGGTCTCCATCGGGGCTCACAATCTAAACTCCCTATTGGTATGTTTTTGGGGTGTGGGAGAAAACCAGAGTACCCGGAGGAAACCCACGCAAACACATTTATACATACAAACTCCATGCAGATGTTTGTCCTTTGTTGGATTTGAACCCAGGACCCCAGCGCTACAAGGCAACAGTGAGCCACCGTGCTGCCCAGGCTGTTTTCCCTTGAAACCACATACCCTAACAAAGTCACAATTTTACCTCATCAGTTCAAACTCTCCATCGGGTGGAATAAAGCTGATGCTGCGCTCGGAATCAAACTTGCTGAGCCGAACACACTGATGGAATGTACAATCATCAATAGCAATGGATTGTTTCCCACTGCAAAAGAAGAAGTTATTAATTCATACCCGATTCATTAGCCACTTGAAGACTGTACGTAACTTACAAAAGGCACCCGGGACAGCAGTAAACACAAACTGTTACGACTTATCACTATTGGATATTTTCAAAAAAATACCCATTTATACATACATCTACTGGCAATTTTGTAAACGTTTTAAAACATGACATAACCAAGGGAATGTTTCACAGTTTAGGCTATGTTCACACATGCGTTGTTACATTCAGTTGTTCTGCCCGTCAGAGAAGCAGAACAAGGGAATACTGGGCAGCCACGATCCTGTTGGATGACGGACAACAGCGGCGGCTGACTTTAATAGGTTGCTGTCGTAGTGTGTGTTGTTTTACTGAAGACAATCGCACTATTGTCTCTGGTGATCTCGTCCGAATCTGCAAAGGAGGCCCCTAACAGACCTGAACAAGGCCTTACATTACAAAAGCCAAGGTGGTTGAAAAGATGAGGAAATAAAATGCATCTAGTTTACGTAGGAGCTCTAGAAAGAACACCAATGCTTTACTACACTCACGTTTTGCCTGTCTCATCAGCTGTTCCTTTGCCTTGTTTCTCAATTACAATCTTGTCATTCATTCCAAACTTGCACTCCGGCATGCCACTCAAGTAGCTCTTCATAACCACCCGCCCAGACACATGAGCGCTCAGCACCTGCCCTGGAAAATGGGAAAATCAGACAAGGTGGATTAATACAACTAAGCCTTCGTCAGAGTGCGAAACGCGCGTCAAGGTGTCTCTTATGTGCTTTCCATCTTCCATTATGCCAGCAACAGGTCATTAACTTCCTCTTTTTTTGCTATTGAGTAATGTTTTGAAGTTTTTCTTGGTACCTCGTTATTAGCAATTTGGATTCTATGGCATGTGGAATATAGTGTTCTAGACACGCTTCCTCTGCCATATGAGTAACTACCGCCTAAGCATATATTGTATTCGCTGGTTTTAAAGTTTCTACTTTTTGTATGTAATTGTGGGACGGGGGTGTCCAGGTCTATGGACGGATAAAACAAAAACGTATTTTGGACTACATGGTCTGATTGCGTAATTGTTTTGAGACATATTTTGGTTTAGTTGCTTTACCCCTTAGTGACCAGCCTATTTTAGGCCCGAATGACCAAGCTATTTTTTCTGTCTTTCTATAGTCACATTCAAAGAGCTATAACTTTTTTTATTTTTACGTAGACATAGCTGTACGAGGACTTGTTTTTTTACGTGATTATTTGTACTTTTTAATGGCACCATTTTGGGGTACATATTCTTTGATTTGTTTTTATTGGGGGGGGGGGATAGAAAAAACCCTGAAACTGCGCCATTGTTCTATGCGTTTAAATTGACGCCGTTCACAGTGCGGCGTAAATAACACGTTACCTTTATTCTATGGGTCAGTACGATTACAACCATACCACATATGTAGAGGTTTTTTTTTATGTTTTACGACTTTTGCACAATAAAAACACTAACTAAAATTATTTGTTTTTGCATCGTTGCTATCAGACCGGTAATTTTTTTTATTTTTTCGTCAACGTAGTAATTTTTTGGGCTTGTTTTTTTGCGGGACGAGACGTAGTTTTGATTGGTATTGTTTTGGGGTACATGGGAATTATTGATTAACTTTTATGACTTTTTTGGGGGGCAATGGAAAAAAAATAGCAATTTCGCCATGGTCTTCTGCGTTTTGTTATTTTGCAGTGTTCACCTTGCGGTTTAAATTACATTAGGTCATTACGGTCGCGGCGATACCATATATGTGTACTTTTATTTATTTTTACACTTACTAAATAAAACCACTTTTTATGGAAAAGTTTTGTTTTTTACTGTCATTTTTATTATACTTATTTTTTTTCTAGTCCCACTAGGGGACTTTACTATGCGATCTTTAGAGATCGGTGCTAAAATGCTTTGGTACACTTCGTATACCAAAGCATTATTGCCGGTCAGTGTAAATCTGACAGACAAACTCTGGTACGTCCTATTAGGCATATGTCCAGGGCAGACCTGGGGGCTTTTATCAGGCGCCCGGCTGCCATGGCACCCCATCGGAGGCCCGCGATTGCATTTGCGGGTCACCGATGGGTGCGAGAGGGAGCTCCCTCCCTCTGTAAGCAAGTTAAATGGCGTGGTCGCTATTGAACGCAGCATTTAACGGGTTAAACGGGTGCGATTGAAGTAAACTTAGATCGCGAGATGATAGATATATATAGCTATATACCTGAACGTATAGGTTCTAATAAGGTGGATTAATACAAGTATGTAGAAATACTAAATTAACAACTCAGTAAGTCACTCTATACTGTACTTACCTTGAGGGGACATGAGTAGGTTAACACTCTCCAAAACATCCAGGAACAGCTCATTACGACGATATTTAATCCCTTCACGTCTCCAGCCAATTTGACCAGTCACCTGGCTGGTGATCTGAGACTGTTCCTCCTTGGTCTGTCAGAACCCAGGAGGGTGGGGAAAAAAAAAAATAAAAATATGACAACCACAATAGGAAACATAGGCTTGTTGTATCCATGCTTTTTTAAAAACTTGAATGAATCAATAGAGAACTTGGGCATTTATTTAGTACCATAATGTGCAAAACCGTAAGGGTCCATTTACATAAGATGTTTTTGGTAGAGTGCAAACTGCGGCAATTATCAGTAATAATCCACATTTATTTTTGCAGCAATTTTTAATGCGGTTTTTACCACATGCCCACAAAACGTCTCATGTAAATGCACCCGAATGAGAGTTTCTCAGTTCAAAAAGTGAGTGCTTTATGTGGACTACCCAGCAAGGGGATATTATAGGGGTATCCCCATCTCAGACATTTATGGCATATTCAAAGATTAGGTGGCCAGCAGCTGCATGTGTGGCTGTCTCTGGTCAAGTCTATGGGAGTTTAGACAAGAAAAAAAAAAAAAATCAAATAAGCTCTCCATTCAGTCGGTGGTTGCCTCGCTTAATTTAACAGTGGTCCATTCAGTTGAGACCTCTCAGGTATTTATGGCAAAACTAGTTAACACACTGACATTTATAAACCTAGCATTACACAACGGTGCTTACGCCATTAAAGACGAAGCAGAGAAAGATGCCCCCACCAGATTATCACAAATTCTTCCTTATTCCATTTCACTCCTACCTGATGCTACACGTCCAGCCACATGAAGCAGGAGAAGAAGCAATATGGTAGACAAACGTGGGAAGAGCAGGCAAGCAGGTCAGGAAACACAGAGATTAAAAAAAAAGTCGAGTCAAGGTCTAGGGTGGCAGCTAAAAGGCAGGTGAGAGCAGTTAGTATGTCAAACTACAAAATCCACAACGAAAAAGCAAATACAACACATGAGAAACAGCAGAACCCTGAAGACCAGATTTAAAAAAAAAAAATTCAAATAGAAATAAATGGAGAGATATATTTATTTATTTATTATGTTAACATATTACTATAGCGCCGATTCTACACTCCTTTACGGTTCTGGAATGCCATGTTGTACTTTGCGGAAAATGACGAGTCACCTGGCCCAACAAATTCACTATCATTTATGGCAGAAACTGGCTAAAAAATTATAGCGGACATCTACGCGAGCTTGTGTAGATTTCCATTTCTGGCACGCCGACAGCCAGAGATGCGACTAAGGCCATATGCACAAGAATGTAGTTTTCATCCGTAATTGCGGATGAAATTGCAGACCCATTAGTTTCTATTGGCCACAGTATATTTACGGCTGTGTGTCCGTGCCGTAGAAATGACCCGCAATATATAGAACATGTCCTATTTTTGTCCGCAATTACGGCACAGACGTCTATGGGCGCTTCTGCAATTGCGGATGGCTAAGGATGTATATGCGTAGCCGTCGGATTCATATTTGCGGACAGTAAAAACCATTACGGTCATGTGCATGAGGCCTAATTTAAAGAGGCTCACACCTCAATGGGATCTATCAGGGTATCCTTTCAAAAATGGATGCGGCATAGCCGTCACGTCACCATTATGAACTGAAACCATGACTCTGGAGTGAGCTACTAACCGAGCAGAATTCTACTGTGTAACTTGTAAACTAGCCTTTGTATTTGAATGTGCACAACGAAAAACAACAAAACCCATTAGTACCTGTGTAAAACGCCTGAAAAGTTAGAAAGTGTACTGTGGCAGCCGTTTATTACCTGGCTTTTAATCCCTTGCTGGGTGATGAAGGTTTTCAACGCTCCAGTTTCAGAGTTTTGTGGGTAGCCAAAGTCCAAGATTTCTATTAAAAAATAAATAAAAAAAGTAATAAATACATAATAATTATGTATATAAAAAGGAAAAAAAAAAAAATATCAATATGGACTAAGGATATGCAAGATGAATTAGACCCCAAACAATTTCAGTTCTTACCATCAAGCAGCTCATAGATCAGTACGAAGTTGTTCTTGATATTTTCTTCACTGATCTTTCCAAAGTAAGCAGTCATGACATCACACATCTTATAGAGGAACTCAAATACCATAGCGGCATTGACATTTTGCTTGGTGACTGCTGCCAACCAGATGTTTGAGCGCTTTACGTGAAAGAAGCTGGTACGAGCAATGTTGGTGACGGGAGAGCGCACCTGCTGCCGTGCGTGGATGACATTGACACGGAAAGCATCCACTGCATTCCTCCTGAATGAAAGCAAAAACATACCAACACAAACATTAAACAAAACAGGCGATGGCATCAAATTAGACAATGTGAAATACAGTGCACCCTCATTCCAAGTTCTAAAAGAGAAGCCAAAAAAAAACAAACAAAAAAAACACAATTACATCTTAGGCTTCGTTTACATCTGCATCAGCCTTCCGTTCATGGGTTTCGTCAGACCTTTCCGTCAAGAGAACCCATGAACAGAAACCATAGCTTTCCGTTTGCATTATCATAGATTTCAAGGGTAATGCTTCCGTTGCAAATGGTTTCCGTTTGTCTTTTGGTGGAAATAATAATGTCGTCGACTACGCTATTGATCCCGCCAAAAATAAACGAAACCTTACAGAGCGGAGACAAACGTAAACCATTTGCAACGGAAGCATTACCCTTGAAATCTATGATAATGCAAACGGAAAGCTATGGTTTCCGTTCGTGGGTTGACCAGACGGAAGGGTCTGACAAAACCCATGAACGGAAGCCTGATGCAGATGTGAATGAAGCCTTATTTGTACATATAATGCAGGTGATCCACCAGAAGAAAATTTAAGTTCCTTAAGTGTAATTTTTAATTATTTTTTTTAAATATCTTCTTTCCCCAGATAATATCCTCAAAAGCCCTCATGACGACAGGTCCCCTTATTGTCTGTGGGACGCGGTGCGGTCATTTGTAACCTTGTGTGGACTCAAATCACCATAAAGATCCTTATCCACACAACCAACTACTCAAAGCCAGGATGTAGATATTGTTGGATTTGTCATACACGGCACCTCAAAAATCAGAAGGGAACAAGATGCCATCAGAATCTTTTAGTAGTGCAACCTCAGGCACTGGAACTTCTAGCTCTCCACAAAAGATATTAAATATGGATTTAAATTGACACTAACATTTAATAAAAAGGTTTTACAATAAAGGGCCTTTTTCTATTTTCTTCTGGTGGGTCTCCGGTAATGTTATTCTTGGCAGCAGTGACCGATATATGAAGGGGCACTATAATGACACATGGTTTATGAAGACTTTACACATTCAATTGTAAGTTAGTAATTGAAAGGAGACTTAAATAACCATTTAAACCACTAAAACGTAAATAGATTAGAAGACAAAATCTTTAAGGTTTATTAGCAGTTTTAAATGCAAGTATGTATATGAAGAGCCAAGCACTCTACCAAACATCCAGTTACTACCACAGCGAGTTCAGTAGCTTCCCTACCAGAGACCAACATAATAGCTCAGTGCAACAGCTGAGCTAGTAACTACTTGACTGTGTACTAACCCAACCAATACACATCCAATTCAAAGGTCTCTAGCAGAGGTAAATAACCTTGCACCTCACAATACGCTTGAGCAAACCACACATTTTAGTTAAAAACTGTTAGAGCACAAAAGCTTCTAGAGCCAAGATTGCCGCAAATCTGGTACAAGCAAAGACCCGGCACTAGAGGGAAAGTGGCAGCAGTAAGAGGTCTTACCTATTGCTACAGCAGCCAATGAAGTGATGAGATGGAAAGAGATGGCACCAGCAAGGAAAAGGACAGTGACAGCAATGAAAGAAAGGGTTAGAAATAAAATACTAAAAGAACATGGCACACTAGCAAAGATCCAGGAGGAGGAGTGCACAGTGAATACTGCAAAAAGACATCCTGACTGCAAATACAGCACCTTGAAGCAATGCTCATCTCAGAGGCATGCCACATAGTTGCCAAAACGTAAGATTCTCCACCTACATAGTTACAAAAATCTGATTCATATCACAGTAAAGACAGGGGAGAAGAAAAATAAACAAAAAGGAGTACAGCAATGCCTCGTCCACCTTCTACACTCCGCTCATTACCAATTTATTCACGAGCTAAAGAACTGCGTAAAGAAGCTGGTCGCTGGGCAAGAGATGCCCGAGCTCCTTACTAAGTAGATGGATTCTCTAGCCAACAGTGCCTTTAAATGACTGCAGCTCAGCTCAAAGCTGGATCGGACCGTACCAAGGTGTACCTTATGCAAGAAAAAAAAAAAAATAAAAGCACACTAAACAGATGGAAAACACTTATGTGAATTTTAACATCCGAAAAGAGAAAGACATGCACCATGCAGAGTGAAAAGGTAGTCACGCATGACCATGGCTGCTTTTCCCATGCATCACAAAACCTGGTGAGGAAGTGAAGACTGTGCCTTACTTGATCATTGTTCGGAACACTCAGAAAAAGTCTATAAATTGCAAGTGCAGCTTCTCCTGTGCACTGGGTGCTATGAGTAAATTATTTTTAAAGCAACGGTACTCAGACAGGATGGAGAGTACCGGAGCAGGAAAAGGCAACATGGCAAACATCAAACATGCAATGTAAAAGAAGGACCATGAAGAAATACAGAACATTACACTACAACTGAAGTATTGTGTGTGGTAATCTAAACCTAGAGCTCCTAGAAAGTCTTTATAAACACAGTTTAACCCCTTAGTGACCAGCCTATTTTAGACCGTAAAGAGGTTCTGTCACCAGATTATAAGTGGCCTATCTGCAGGATCACTATGTGCAGAGTAAATGAATGGGGAGAAGTGTATGACGCTGATTGGTCACTGATTGGTCAGCGTCATACACTTCCCTCCACAACACCCAGTTGGTCAAAAGTAAAACACGCCCAGTTGTCCAGTAAGAAAGTCATTAGCATAAATCTAAAATTGCTCATAACTTGGTGAAAATAGATCATTTTTCTAAATAAAAACCACTGCTGTTATCTACATTACAGCGCCGATCACAAGATGTACAAGATAGGGCAATTATAATCTGGTGACAGCCTCTTTAATGGCCAAGCTATTTTTTACGTTTTTTCCATCATCTCATTCAAAGAGCTATAACTTTTCTATTTTTGCGTTGACATAGCTGTATAAGGTCTTGTTTTTTGCAGGACAAGTTGTAATTTTCAATAGCACCATTTTGGGTTACATAGAATTTATTAACTTAACTTTTTTTTTTGGGGGGGGGGGGGGGAATAGATAAAAACACAGCAATTTCGCCACACTTTTTTGCGTCCTAAATTTACGCCGTTTACAGTGTGGTATAAGCAATAACTTTATTCAGCGGGTTGTTGCGATTGCAACGATACCAAATTTATATCGATTTTGTATGTTTTACTACTTTTACACAGTAAAAACGCTTTTTCAAAATTTGTTTTTGTGTCTCCATATTTGAAGTGCCATAACATTTTTATTTTTTCGCCAATGCAGCTGTATGACGTCTTTTGTTTTTCTGCGTGACGACTTGTAGTTTTTATTGGTATCATTTTGGAGTAGATGCAACTTTTTTTTTTTAAGGCAGGATTCAAAGAAAACAGCAATTTTTGCATTGCTTTTTATTTTATTTTTTTACGACGTTTTTTTAATCGATTTCTCACCCGTTAGAACAGGGATGCCCCCAGCTACCTCCGGTAGCTGAGAGCAGGGAGATCGAACGGCTCCCTGCTCTGTTTATTCATTCCGAAGCAGCGCTGTAAAAGGGCTGTTGTATCGGAATAAAGCCGGTTAGTGGCCGCCGTAAAAACACTATGGGGCGGTCACTAACGGGTTAATAGTCATCCTCTGTTCAACTATATGTTCCCATGTAGGTTGAAGTTTTGGGATGACAGATTTAATACATTAGAGTTTTCCTCCTCTGAATACTCATGAAAGCAAAGTGTGATCTTGCAGGGAATATCGCAATACAGATCGGAAACCACAAACTCGCCAGCTAAACAAACATAACGGAGGAAACTCAGCCGTTTCCGTATCTCCCATAGAGTTGTATTCTAGTCATACAAGCCGTCACATAGGCTAGATATGCAAAAATAACAATCCAAAATGCATTTGTGGCAAACTAAAAAAATCCCAGAACCTACCGAGACCAAAGTAAGTGTCACTTAGGCAAAAAACAGTCAGAAAAATCCTGCATGTTGATCAATGATTCTTTCCCAAGGGGTAAGGATGATCACAGCAGAGGAGGAGGTTATTTAGGTTCAATCTTGTTTACATGTAGGAAGGGAGAACGACAGGATTTTTGTTTTTTAACCCCTTCGGAACGAAGCCATTTTTTGATTTTCGTGTTTCCAAGATCCATAACTTTTTTATTTTCCTGTCACTAGAATGGTGTGAGGGCTTATTTTTTGCGGGAGGAGTTGTAGTTTCTTTTGGTACCATTTGTAATTCCATATAATGTACTAGGAAACTGAAAAAAAAAAAAAGTTCTTTGCGGGTTGAAAATGGAAAAAAAAAAAACAAAAAAAAACAAAAACTGATTCCTCAATTGTTTTTTGGGTTTTGTGTTTACTGCTTTCACCATGCGGTAAAACGACAACTTATCTTTATTCTGTGGCTCAATACGATTACGGCGATACCAAGTTTATATAGGTTCTTTGTTATATTTTACTACTTTTATTGATAAACTTTATTAAAATAATGTTTTGTGTCGCCACATTCGGAGAGCCATAACTATTTAACAGATTAAGCCCTCACACCGCTCATTTTTTGTGGGACGAGCTGTCGTTTTTATCGGTACCATTTTTTGGTACGTAGAACTTTTTTTTTTATTGCATATTTTTTGAAAGCCAAGGTGACCAAAAAGATAGCGATTTTGCAGTTTTACATTTATGGCGTTCACTATGCGCAGTACAAAAAAAAAACGATATGATATTAATATTTCGGACTTACAGACGCAGCGATATCACATTTTGTTTACTTTAGGGGGAAAATGGGAAAAGGGTTTGTTTTTTTTCCTCACTACTAAAAGCTTTTTTACTTTTTTCACACACTTTATTAGCCTCCTAGGGAACTTGAACCCACGATCGTCATTTTTACAGGCATCCGTTAAGCCCATTCATGGGCAGGGCTTAGCAGAGGCAGACCTCAGACGCTGCGGTTGCAATTGACCACAACATTTGAGTGGTTAAACAGCCAGGAGCAGCGCGATCGCTGCTCCTCGCTGTTAGTCCCGGGTGTCCCCTGTCGAATACAGCCGACACCCTCAGCATATGGAGAGCGCTCAGAGCGTGAGCGTGCTCCAAACATCACCCCCGCACCTAGACGTAATGGCACGACAGGGTGCGCGAAGGGGTTAAGGTCATGATCGCACACACAGTTGCCAAAGCCAAAAAGGTCGATCCAAAAAAGAAAGATAGGTATAAGAAAAGACTGATGCATTTCCTTTCTTGTGTGTCCACTTCTAGGTTTGGCTAAAAAAAAAAAAAACAATCACCGAGCCAAAACTGCATGTGTGATCCTGGCCTGAAGGGAAACAGTCACCAGCTTTGAGCCCTCAAAAATGCTGACAGCAATATATAGGAGGTTCGGGGGGAAGGGACGACAGTAACAATCCCTGTTTCGTTGATCATAGAAGAAGTTGCATGACCGAGAAAGAGGTTTAATGCCCCCAGCGCCGCGATTGCAACTGCCACAGATGCAGCCGCTTGATGTTCAAGTACTACGGGCTCTCCTCACTTGTTGAAGGTTTACGCACCCCATTAAATAAAGCCACAACACATGAGCAGCAATTCTGCAGCATTAATGGACATGCTGCAGCTAAAAAAATACTGTACCGCAGGTCAATTTGTGTGTGTTTTTTTTCCGCTGTGAGGGAGGGGGGTGGGATTTGTGGAAATCTCACTCACACGGCTTCTACTGTAATACGCTGCAAATTTTCCGCAATGAAGTCTGTAGCGGAAAACCTACAGGGTTTACACCTAGTGTGTTCCTACCCTTATGGCTCGGTATATAAACTGGGTTTCACCTGGCTTGCGGTCTCAAGTTTACATGAATTGTTGCAGCCGTGCACCCTGTCAAACAGTTCAGTTATAGTAAGCACACGCCTCATTCTTTGTAATTTAAATTATCTATACAAAAACTTGGATCCGTTGTGTTCTCAAATAAGAAAATGTGTACCATAAAAATAAATAAACAGTTGTATTTTTTCATAAGAAACTATGTGCGCATCGGAGTCTTATACACCAACACAATGACAGACCAATTCTTGTGCGATTGGTGTATTTTTATCAAAACCTACACAGGACGTAAAACATCTTACCAAGGACAAACGCAGATTTCTTACACATAAAAGGGTATGCATAAAACATTTATAAAAAAAACAAAAAAAAACCCTTCCCCATTTTTCTTTAAAAGGCCCTGTGGTCACCTCACTACTACTGTGTGAGAATCCATGAGACAATGTGCAAGACTTGCCAGCTTGAAGGAGTTGTACTAAGACAAACCCTGCTCATACAGATGCCAAAAGGTGGGTCGCCCACTCTGAAGGACCCAGTTTATCCATGCAGGCCAGATGAAGCAAAAACAGCTGATCATATAGCATTAAAGAAGCCATCCCCGAGATGATCAGCTGATCGATGACACCTGCTTTACTTTAGAAAGCGGTTGCCTAGGTAATACAACCCCTTTAACTGGTTGGAATGTAAAGAAAATTTATATTTAAAAAAAAAAAAAAAAAAGTACCTGTGGGAAAAGGCACTTTAAATAAATAAATGTTGCTTACCCAATGTCATCTCTGTACACCCGGGAGATGAGGACCTCTCCTTTGTGATTATAGATGAACAGCCCCCCGATCATGGTGGATTTGCTTCAGTCTCCTATTCCCATGATGATTACAACAGATCTGAGAAAAAAAGATGGGTGAAAAACAAAAAGTAGGTTTGAATCCGCACAGAATTTCAGAATACTAAGACAAATCTGCATTTAGAAATATAGTTGGCAAACACAACTGAGCAAAAGTAATCTAGTAATCGTATGTTTTCCTGCACATCTGAAGACAGAAGCTCAACCACTCCCGGTGACAACCTGCCTTTCTATGACAAAGTGACAGCTCTTATAGACCTGTTTTCTGCCTGGAGCTCCAGTTTAAGCCCAACACACATTCAGAATTACAGGAAGAGGGGGTGGCAGAGAGGGGCTGGCATAGAAGGATGCTTCATACAATCTGTGTTGACCAGTCTCTTCCCAGATCTTAACAGTCAGCACTCCAACTACAAGTATCAAGAGGAAGGAAGAGGCAGGGATCCGCTCACATGAAATTCAGAGGAAACCGCTTTCTATAGAAACTGCTCAGGAATTGGAACTGCTGAGCTTACAAAATAGCGCACACTGAAAAAAACAAAATCTATCATGTTACATGGATTCTATGTGCAGGGGACTTACAGCTGTATTACAGCACACAGAATACAAAGTACAGGAGAGGAAAAAAAAAAACAATCCAAATCCTTCCAGATGAAAATGACTACAGACACTGGAATTCTAGACACGGGTGGTGGCGTGGGGGATGGTCAGCATGTGTACAGTGTCTCCTATATTAGCCAACTTATGGAGTTCACAATAGAACTAATGAGATCTGATCTTCTGTTGGAGGTTATTTTCATTACATCTATTTCATAGGTAAATAAGACAGACGGGTTTGAGGGTAAAGAAAGAAAATATGCAGAGTGTCACGGCAGTTGACAGGAGTGGGGACTACAGCACAATACAGTTTTCTGTTGCTTCTGTTAACTGAGATAAAGGTCCACTAGAACGCGGTGAGCCACGATAAGCAAAGATAAATGACCAGAAAAACACTCAGACATAAGACATGCGTTCACCAACAGAGAACACCAATATTTAACATTGAGGCCAGGAACACATGCAGTTCTTGAGGAGCACAGGAGTAAACACAAGAAAGGAGGAGATGCTATATATTATATATTAATCTCCTTCCTTTTAGATCCCAAAAAAAATAAATAAACAAAAATGTGATCCTGGCATGAAGGGAAAAAGTCACTTTTTTTGCATATTCAGAAGGCCTCAAAAAATTATATTATACAGTAAATAATTTGGCACGCCGTATAAGGCCTGCTTCACACATTTTAGATTCCGTGTTTTAAAAACGCCGTGCTTTAAGCTTTTGGTGTATTTTTTTAAAATTATTATTATAATATAGCATAATTTTATACAAGCATTTTTGGATTCCATTATTTAATTCTTTAAAGGGGATTTCCCATGAGGGACATTTATGACATATCCACAGGATATCTTCAAGTCGGTAGCTGGACAACAGCACACGTCTCCAGATAAAACAGTAGAATTTATTCAAACATCCACCAAGAATTGGCTCCGAGGAGAAGTCTTAAATGTCAGATAGATGCGGGTCCCACCTATCTTTAGGATGAGGCCCCCTAAACCCCATTCTAGCTTTTTGTGCTCACGCTGCCTCCCGGCCACTTACTGATTACATGGTTGGGAATTACGGAAGCAGCGTAACTCGCTAAGCTACGCTGTTTCTGTAACTCCCATAGAACTGAATAGTAGTTACAGAAACAGCATAGCTTGCATGCTACGCAGCTTATGTAACTGCCATTCACTACTATGGGAGTTAAGGAAACAGCGTAGCTCAGCGAGTTACGCTGCTTCCGTAATTCCCAACCATGTAATCAGTAAGTGGCCGGGAGGCAGCGTGAGCACAAAAAGCTAGAATGCGGTTTAGGGGGCGCCATCCTCGATAGGTGGGACCCGCATCTATCTGACATTTATGACATCCTGTGGATATTTCATAAATGTAATGGGAAAACCCCTTTAATGTGTACATCAAGAACGCCATTCAATGGACACTTGAGCCCCATGCACACGGCCGTAGTTTTCATCCGTAATTACAGATCAGGTTATTGCGGTTGAAAATGCAGACCCATTCAGTTCTAAAGGCCACGGACACCTTTCAGTAAATTTACGGATGTGTGTCCGCGGCGTAGAAATGATCTGCAAAAAAAATTAAAACGAACATGTCCTATTCTTACCCACAATTGCAGCACAGAATCGCCCATAGAAGTCTATGGGCGCTTCCGCAATTGCGGACGACTACTGATGTGCATCCGTATTTGCGGACAGTAAAAACCCCTATGGTAGTGTGCGTGAGGCCTTAGGACGACTTATAAATTTGCATAACAGATACCAGACAACTTTGGTTTAAGCAGTTTTCAAACAGCGGCATATGTCACCCATAGGCTCACGTAAAAAAAAACATACAGCGCGGTATACTTTTTTTTGCGGGATCCCTTTGGATGGAATAGTGTAGTCTACTACGCTATTCCGTACCTCCAGGAGGCCAAAAAGACACTTGGCTAGGGCTGGGCAATTATGACCTAAATCACCATTATTTAGGTCACACCTTTTAACATGCCACGCCATTGAATATATACCCACTGAGCCGGCTGTGTATTATTTATTCCCTGACACTAGCCTAACCCACGCTACTGCATCGCACCTCTCTGCTCACATTATATAGTGAATGGTGGAGCAGGAATCTGACAGCTCCCTGCCCCACCATTGGATTCAAACATAACCATACCGAAAAAAACGTCAGCTATCTGCGCGGAATTCGGTTTTATTTTGACGAATTGCCCAGCCCTACTTTTGGTCCCTATGGGCATCTTTATGCCGGGAATGCTCCCAGGAGCAGTGATTTGAGCAGGGCCTAATTGTTAGGGTAAGGCCATACAGAAAGGCCCTGACACGGCCACAACCCAGCCAACAACCGCGCCAGCACCATGTTCCGTGCGGCTCTTAACAGGGTATTTGACAGCGGCGTGGAAAGCGGCCAATTCCTGCAAAATCGTGCAGCCATAAAGGATGTATTAATTAATGGCCGCACGATATTGCAGCTAAAGGGACGTTTTACCCCCATTAACGCGCGGCCATTAAGAGAGTGTTTAACAGCCGCGCCGAACATGGTGCCGGCGCAGCTGTTGGCAACACCGTGATTGTATCAGGGCCGCTATGTGTGGCCTTACCCTAAGGCCGGATTTAAACGAGCGTATACGTTTTGCACACGCAAAAAACGCAGCGTTGTGCGCACGCAAAAGGTACTTAACAGCTCCGTGTGTCAGCCTCGTATGATGCGTGATTTTCGCGCAGCCGCCATCATTATGACACTCTGTATGTTTGTAAACCGAAAAGCACATGGTGCTTTTCTGTTTTCATTCATACTTTTAACTGTTGTTGCGCAAATCACACGCGTTACACAGAAGTGCTTCCGTGTTGTGCGCGTGATTTTCACCCACCCATTGACTTCAATGCGTGCGTGATGTGCGAACATTGCACAAATATAGGACATGTCGTGAGTTTTACGCAGCGGACACACGCGGTGTAAAACTCACAGATTGTCTGCACTGCCCCATAGACTAACATAGGTCTGTGCGAGGCGCGTGAAAATCACGCGCGTTGCATGGACGTACTGCACGTTCATCTAAATAAGCCCTTAGTAAGAGCAAGTACAAAACCTTGGGATGACTAATGCATCTTGGGAAAGTCAGGACAGTTTACTGGAGCAGGGATCTGCTGGAGGAGTCATTCCCTACCTAACAACTTAGAAGTCAGTCTCTCTTTCCTATGTCCTCTAGGGCTAGTTCATTACAGTCTGTTCTAGCAACAGGTTCTCTTAAAGGGTTATTCCCGTCTTAGACATTTATGGCATATCCACTGTATACGTCATTAACATCTGATAGATGCGGGTCCCACACACCTATCTCTGGAATGGCGCACCCTGACCCACATACTACCTTCTCTGGCCATTGACCGACGGAAAGTACGGAAAACAGCCACCATTTCTGTAACTCCCATAAAAGTGAATGGGAGTTCCAGGAACAGCGTAGTCTTAGGGTATGTTCACACGCAAACGTAAAATACGTCTGAAATTACGGAGCGGTTATCAGGCGAAAACAGCTCCTGAATTTCAGACGTAATTGCTCATACTAGCGTTTTTCCCGGCATCCATTACGGACGTAATTGGAGCTGGTTTTCAATGGAGTCAATGAAAAACTGCTCCAATTACGTCCCAAGAAGTGACATGCACTTCTTTGAGGCGCGTAAAAACAAAAAGCCCGTCTGTACAGAACACCGTAAGACTCATTGAATTCAATGGGCAGATGTTTGCCGACGGATTGGAGACGTTTTTTCGGCCGTAATTCCAGGTGAAAAACGCCCGAATTACGTCTGTAAATAGGGCGTGAACATACCCTAATAATGCACGGCCAACGATACGATCCATAGCAGTCGCAACAACCTGTTTGCAATAACTAAAAGACTCCCCTTGCACTTCATTCTTAACAGTAAGGCTGTATGCACACGGTGCAGAAAATCACACAGGTAATCCCACGTGGAAATCTGCATCTAATAGTGTGTTTTTTTACATTTTGATTGTGGAAATAGGTAGTTTTATGCTGCATAGTTCGGTGCATTTTTTATAAATTAGTCAGCTACAATTCGCAAGTGGAAACGCAAGACAAATTGACGTGCTATGGATTTTATACACTGCAGGTCAATTTACATATGGAAAAATTCTGCAACATGTAGAGGAGATTACGTGAATTCTTATTTACCTTGCTGATACTATATTATGCTGCGGAGTTAAAGAAAAAAAAAAAGGGGCCAGCAAATCCACACGTAATACGCATTTTGTTTAGCTAAGGCCATGTTCACATCTGCGTCAGGGCTACGCTCCAACTGAGCTTTCCGTCAAAACGACAGAACCCTTGCACAACGAAGACAAACTGAAAGCATCGGCACCGGATCCGTCACCATTGAAATCAATGGTGATGGAGACGGAAACTTATGGTTTCAGTTTGCGACAGTCAGTGCTCCGTTCTGACGGAATGGAGTCCTGGCGCAGATGTGAACGAAGCATAAGTTTTCTGCGACTAAAAGTCAGTTCCATTCATCTGAACGGCACCTGCTGCAGAAACAGTCACATTCAGATGAACGGAACCGATTTCACAGAAAATATCAGCAACAAACTCTGCCACGTGTGACTGCACCCTTGATAAGATGGAGATGGTTCTGCACTTTCGGGGACACTTTGCTTTCATGGACCGAACTTCTGGAATGTTTGTCACTATTGATTTCGGCTGTGAGCAGATAACGTACACAGAACGCCGCTGTAACTCAAGTCTAACTAACGGCATCCAGCTCAATCCACGTGACGCTACTAGGAATTCATTCATTTTGAAGAAAATTCACGCACTAGCAATTTTTAACAGTTGCAGATCTGCAGACAAAAAAAAAAGCCGCCGCCGCCGCCGTTATCTCACATTAAAAAACTCCATATGCTCATAATGAAAGATCAAACAAGGGAGGAAACCCTGGAGTGAAGGATAAATGATGCACATCTGATAGACTTCAGGAGAGCAAGAAATAGAGAAAGCCAGGAGTCATCCTGTGACAGGTCAGAACATTACAGGGGGGCTTTCACCCCAACTTTAAAAGAAGGGGCAATTGGGAGGTTTATTTTAAGGCCGCTGGGGCAGGCCCCTCACATTGAAGACACCATACAGATGGCCCTCGGTGACAGTTCTCAGCTCCTGCCGTCATCTAAGAGGTCACGTGGTATCTTCCCGCACAACATTGGAGATATATAGGGGAGGGCATCTGGGTGACAGGACGTTTTCCGTGTACACACCCTAATGCACACAGCACTGGTTAATACAACGAACGAGTACAGCGTATTGTGGATCGCGTAACGATCAACAATTACACAAGCAAACCCTCAGAAATTACCTCCCCCCGAATAAGTCTCTTCTTTGCTATGGCGCCTGTCGGCCGCGGTCATATCCATCACAAGGCGGAGCTGCTAGAGAAGAGGGACCCCGGCAACCATGGAAGATGGTTACACCTTACGAGGGCGTGCAGCACAACACCGGGCCGGCTCGCTGACCACGCCCGGAAACTGGGACCCGGCTAATTTGACAGCCGCGCCTGTAAACCCTTCAGGCTCTATACTCTGCTCGCAGCACACATGACATGAAGAACCGTCCCCGGGATGACGAAAACATATGCAGCCCGTATTACTTGGCGTAACCCACACATACACCCGGTACCCGAGAAACACTCATTATTAGTCAACACAAAACCCACCGAGAATAACGGTCTCAACGAGAAATTCCGTCTATCACTGCCCGTTTACCTGCTCTCAATCCCAGAGCTTCTGAGGAGAGTGAAAGATGGCCGCTCCTTTCCGCAGTGCTTACGTCACCGCGCAGCTGCGTTAAATTCCTGAATCCGGTACTCGATACGTGACAGGCAGGGGGGACTGCGCACGCGCACAAGTAAGTACTGCTAGAATTGCCGCCTGACTGATCAGGTCATGTCACGTGATGTAACGAAGGCCATAGAATATATAGTATATATGCATGCGTGCGCATGTGTGTGTATATATATATATCAATCAAGAAACCTTCATTTATATTTAATATAATCTAAAAATGCATAAAGAAAATGAGATGAGCGGGTGTTTAGCTATAAAGGAAGGCTGATTTGGAATTCTATGTGCACTAACACAGTATGAGGGGTCTGTATTCCGTGTGCTGCTTTATGGTACTTACACAATATGGCGTATGATGGGGCATGGCACGATTTCTGTGTATGTCTCTGAAAACTTGGAGGTGAGTGAAGGTGCAGAATTCTATGGGCACAGTATAATGATCAGCGGTGTGCAGGAGCCATAATGGCTTGTTGATTTACATCCCATTGCTTATATATTGCTAATATATTCCGCAGCGCTGTACTGAGTGTCACTATTCACATCAATCCCTGCCCCCAATGCGGCACGCTATCTAAAGTTCCCTAATTCATTCACACACTATGGCTGATTTTTTTGCAACCCAGACTTAGGCCTCATTTACACGAGCGTGTGCGTTTTGCGCACGCAAAAAAAACGCAGCGTTTTGCATGCGCAAAAGGCACTTGACAGCTCCGTGTGGCAGCCCCATATTATGCGTGGCTGCGTGATTTTCGCGCAGCCGCCATCATTATGACACTCCGTTTGGATGTTTGTAAACAGAAAAGCACGTGGTGCTTTTCTGTGCATAGTTTGACAGCTGTTGCGCGAATCACGCTCGTCCCACGGAAGTGCTTCCGTGTGGCATGCGTGGTTTTCACACACCCATTGACTTCAATGGGTGCGTGATGCGCGAACAGCGCACAAATGTAGGACATGTCGTGAGTTTTTTGCAACGGACTCACGTTGCACAAAATTTACGGACTGTCTGCACGGCCCCATAGACTATTATAGGTCCGTACGACACGTGTGAAAATCACGCGCGTCGCACGGACGAATAACACGCTCGTGTAAATAAGCCCTAAGGGCGGATTTACACGAGCGTGTTAAACGTCCGTGGGACGATTGTTGAAACAGCGGCCGTCCCACTGACCTATGTAATTCAATGTGGCCGTTCACACAGCCGTTGTTGCAACGGACCGTGTGAAGGGTCCATGCAAAAATAGGACATGTCCGTTCTTTCCACGCATCACTCCATAGACTCTCAACTATGAGGGAAGCGTGACATCGCGTCCCGCAGCGCTGAGCACAGATGCACCTCTGACGTGAAAAACGGCAGTTTTTCACGTCCGAGATGCGCAGCGCTCGTGTAACTAAGGCTTAAGGGGAACAGCAATGACGTTGGCACCGTTTGTGCAGCTGTCAAATTGCTTGTTAATGGCCACGCTTTGTTTCAGGTAAAATGGCTGTTTAGCTGCAAATTCATGCGGGGAATAATGAATACACCCTTTATGGGCGCGCAATTTTTCAGGTAAACAGACATTTTACCCACAACATTGCGTGACCATTAACAAGTTATTTGACAGCTGCGCCAAACTGGGTGCCTGCACAGCTGATGGCACCGCATCAATGCCGCTCCGTGAGGCTTTACCCTTAGGCTGGGTTCACACATCACGATCAAAATTCGTTTTTTGACACAAATCGTTGAGGTGCTTTTTGGCTTCATTCCTGGTTACAATGAAAAATTTGAAGCTAAAACTCGGTTATTGCAAAAATAATACTAATAAATGCAGCATAAACCTGTGGGGTTAAAATGCTCATTATACTCCTAGATGAAGTCCTCGAGGGGTGTCACTTTTCCGGCGTTTCCACATTATTTAAAATGTCACCTTCACTTTGCTTTCATTCCTATGAAACAACTAAATGGTTAAGAAACTTCCAAAATGCTGTTTTAAATACTTTGAGGGCTGCCGTCTTTAGAATAGAGGGGGGTTTTAACATATGGACTCCTCAAAGCTCCTTCAGAACTGAATAGGTCTGTAAAAGAATAGATTTTGGAAATTTTCTTGAAAATGTTCAAAATGACTGCTTAACTTATAACCCTTCCTTAACCCTAAGGATGTTGAAAAAATGATGTTATCATAAGGTAGACATATGGAAAATGTTAATGTGTAACTATTTTGTGTGGTATTACTACCCGTCTTACAAGCAGAGAAAATAAAAATTGAGCACTAACATAAAGTACAATGTGTCACGAAAAAACAATCTCAGAATCACTTAGATGAATGAATGCATTTCATTGTTATTACCACATGAAGTGACATGTCAGATTTGAAATGTATGGCTCTGACAGAAAGGTCAAACCTGGCTGCGGCTTCAAAGGGTTAAAGTTCAAATTTACTCAATGAAATATTTTCTTTCCATGAGTCCAAAGGCAGCACAAGAAGGGTTAATATTCCTTTTGCCCCCAGCTAGGACAGAAGTAATAAGCCAGAATTGAATAAATTATAAAACAGCCCAGCTCCTATAATGCCACCCCTGAGACAGGAGCAAACCCTTTAGTTATATAGCAATGGCTATATAATAAGGCCGGGAAATTTGTGCTGCCTTCGGACTCATGGAAAGAAAAAATTTCTGAGAGTAAACTTAGCCCAGTTTGTGGAAGACCCGACTAGAGGTGAAGCTCTGTTGGATCTGGTCATTTCTAATAATGCAAAGCTTGTTGGGAACGTCAATGTTCGTGAAAAGGTCGGTAAGGGCATGTTCGCATGGAGTGTTTTCAATCGTATTTCGGGGCATTTACGCCTCGCAGAACGCCTACAAACATCTGCCCATTGATTTCAATGGGAAATACGGCTGTCTGTTCCGACGTGGTGTTTTTTATGCCTAGTTTTCCAAAAACGGCACGTAAAAAGACGCCCGCGAAAAATAAGTGCATGTCACTTCTTGGGATGTTTTTGGAGCCGTTTTTCATTGACTCTATAGAAAAACGGCCGTAAAAAACGCTGCGAAAATTGCGAGAGTGGCTTAAAAAACTTCTCAAAATCAGGAGCTGTTTTCTCTTGTGCACACACAAACTCAAAAACGTCAAAAAATACAGAGCTGTTTTCAAGGGAAAACAGTTCCTGATTTTCAGCCATTTTTTAACCCCTTAATGACCAGGCCATTTTGCTCGTTAATGACCAAGGATTATTTTTTGTTTTTTTCACGGTCGCATTCCAAGAGTCATAACTTTTTTTATATTCCGTCGACATAGCCGTATAAGGGCTTGTTTTTTGCGGGACGAGTTGTATTTTGTATTTGCACCATTTTTAGATGCTTATACTATATTGATTAACTTTAATTAATTTTATTTTAGGAGAGAATTGAAAATAAGCAGCTATTCCAGCATTGATTTTCACGTTATAAATTTACGCCGTTTACTATGCAGCGTAAATAACATGTTAACTTTATTCTATGGGTCGGCACGATTACGGAGATATCAAATATGTAGAGGTTTTATATGGTTTCCTACGTTTGCACAATAAAAACCCTTTTACAAAAAAAATTACTTGTTTTTGCATCGCCGCATTCCAAGAGACGTAATTGTTTTATTTTTCCGTCAATGTGGCCGTATGTGGGCTTGATTTTTGCGGGCCAATGTGTAGTTTTCATTAGTACTATTTTGGGGTACATAGCACTTATAGATTAACTTTTATTTAATTTTTTATGGGGGGAATGGGAAAAAATAAAGAATTTTGCCGTTGTTTTTTTTGGACGCCGTTCATCCGGCAGTTTAATTAATGTGTTCATTTTATTGTTCAAGTTGTTACGATCGCGGGGATACCATATATGTGTATGTGTTATTTGTTTTGACACTTTTACTAAATAAAACCACTTTTTGGGCAAAAAAAGTAGTTTTATTTGATTTTGACTGTAAATGTGTATTTATTTTTTTTCACAAACTTTATTTAACTGCATTAAATTTTTTTTTTTATTCCCACCAGGGGACTTCACAATGCGATCTGCTGATCGCATATATAATGCTTTGGTATACTTAGTATACCAAAACATTATTGCCTGTCAGTGTAAAACTGACAGGCAATCTATTAGGCCATGCCCCCGGCATGGCCTAACAGGCATTTGCTGAAGACAGACCTGGAGGTCTTTGTTAGGCCCCAGGCTGCCATGGAAACCCGACGGCGACCCGCGATTTCTTTGCGGGGGCACCGATGGGGTGACAGAGGGAGCTCCCTCCCTCTGTCAAACACATTAGATGTCGCTGTCGCTATTGACAGCGGCATTTAATGGGTTAAACTGCCGGAATCGGAGCGCGCTTCGATTCCGGCAGTTGCAGCAGGAGCCAGGCTGTGTATAACAGCCGTGCTCCTGCCGCTGATCGCATGGGTACACTGTCAGTACCCGCGGCATCACAGGACGGATATATCCGTCCTCCTGCGCGAACTAGCAGCTGCAGAGGACAGATATATCCGTCCTTCATCGTTAACAGGTTAAGCCACTGGCGATTTTCGCTGCGTTTTTTTGCGGCCGTTTTTAGAGCTGTTTTTCTATAGAGTCAATGAAAAACGGCTTAAAAAACGGCCCAAGAAGCGACATGCACTTCTTTTTCGCGGGCGTCTTTTTCCGTGCCGTTTTTGGAAAATGAGGCGTAAAAAAATGCCCCGTTGGAACAGAACGCTGTATTTCCCATTGAAATCAATGGGCAGATGTTTGTAGGCGTTCTGCTTCCGATTTTTTTTAGCCGTTTTTCGGGACGTTACTACGTGTGCACATACCCGAACAGTGATCACAATATAGTTATATTTTACCTATACTGTAAAAAACAAACACAGGCTGGGAGGGCGAAAATACTTAATTTTAAGAAGGCCAATTTCCCCAGGATGAAGGCTGCAATTCAGGATATAGACTGGGAAGAACGAATGTCAAATAATGGTACAAATGATAAATGGGAGATTTCAAATCTACTTTGGGTAATTATAGTGCAAAATGTATTTCTATAGGTAACAAGTATAAACGACTAAAATTAAACCCCACATGGCTTACACCTTCTGTAAAAGGGCAAAACATGACAAAAAAAGGGCATTGAAAAATACAAATCTCAGGGTACAGCTTTAACCAATGGCGGATTATCATATGAGCGGTTCCGGCGACCGCCCGGGGCCCGAGGCTCCCAGGGGGCCCATATCCGCCCGAACCGCACACAATCTTAAAAAACTATGCAGCGCTCTAGCGCTTCTAACTGCAGTGCTCTAGCGCTGCTAACTGCCGCGCTGTCCCGCTTACAACTGAATCTGCGTCCGCAGGACGCAGATTCAATTGGGTTGAATGCTGGAGCCTCGCTCCAGCATTCACTCTGCCGTGAGCGGCTCGGTGCATGCAGGCGCGATGTAGTGACGTCATCACGCTTGTCTGCACAGAGTCACTCACGGGACAGTGCAGAGGAGGAGAAGCATCCCCCACCGTCGTGGGAACTGGAATAGGTAAGTAATTATGTTGTTTTTTTTATTAGGTACGTACATATGGAGGCATTATACTGTGTCGCAGCTGTGGGGGCATTATACTGTTTCGCAGCTATGGAGGCATTATACTGTGTCGCAGCTGTGGGGACATTATACTGTGTAGCAGCTATGGAGACATTATACTGTGTAGCAGCTATGGGGGCATTATACTATGTAGCAGCTATGGATACATTATACTGTGTAGCAGCTGTGGGGGCATTATACTGTGTCACAGCTATGGGGGCATTATACTGTGTAGCAGCTGTGGGGGCATTATACTGTGTAGCAGCTGTGGGGGCATTATACTGTGTCACAGCTATGGGGGCATTATACTGTGTAGCAGCTATGGAGACATTATACTGTGTAGCAGCTATGGAGGCTTTATACTGTGTAGCAGCTATGGGGGCATTATACTGTGTAGCAGCTATGGGGGCATTATACTGTGTCACAGCTACAGGGGCATTATACTGTGTCGCAGCTATGGAGGCATTATACTGTGTAGCAGCTATGGGGGCATTATACTGTGTCACTGCTATGGGGCATTATACTGTGTCGCAGCTATGGGGGTATTATACTTTGTCGCAGCTATGGGGGTATTATACTGTGTCGCAGCTATGGGGGCATTATACTGTGTAGGGTCAGCTAAGGGGAAAATTATACTGTGTAGAGGCAGCTATGGAGGGCATTATACTGTATAGGGCAGCTATGGGTGGCAATATACTGTGGGGGCAGCTATGGGGGACAGTATACTGAGCAATTACAAGAGCTGCAGGTGTATCACTATATCTAAGGGGGATTGCTGTGTAGCACTATATACAAGAGGGGGAGGGCTATGTGATGCTATTTATAGAGGGGGAGGACTATGTAGTGCTATTTACAGGGGTCAGTGTGTGGTGCTATCTACAGTGTTTGACACCATTATATTCAGGGGCGCAGTCTATGGTGCTATAATATTTACGGGCCCAGCGTTTGGTACTATTTTATTCAGGGGCGAAGTGTTTGGTGATATTATATTTAGGGGCACAGTGTGTGGCACCATGATAATATTATCTTTGTTTATAGGTATGGAAATGTTGGAAAAGTGAGGAGCCAAAGACATCTGAGTGGCAAATTCTGCAGAAATGGGTCATGGCCGGGAAAAGTCGTCATGAAGTCTGGACTGAATGGAGAAGAAAAGAGGAAAAAAACGACGTCGTCACCTGTGAGTCACTAGATTTATAGACAATCTGTCATCTCTACTGAGATGTTTATTATAGGAAATCCTTGTATTTCACAAAGGCTTTGTGCAGTCCAGAACTGATAGACAAATAAGTGTTACTATTCCCCTTGTCAGGAGAATGTGTCCCTACACGGTGCAATACTGTCAGCGATGGTTGGAGACTGTCATTATGTGGGGACACAGCCTTTTGACAAGGGGAGTACTAACACCCATTTGTTAATGTCTGGACAAAAAGGAAGTGTTAACAATAGTTACAGGGCGGCGGTGGAGAAGGGGGGCCCAAGTTTGGGTAACAGCCGAGGGCCTATGGTCTACTTAATCCACCACTGGCTTTAACCCCTTCCCGCTTTGGCCCCTTTTAACCTTCCTGTCAGTCCCATTTTTCAAATCTGACCTGTTTCACTTTATGTGGTAATAACTTCGGAATTCTTTTACCTATCCTAGCCATTCTGAGATTGTTTTCTCTTGACACATTGGGCTTTATGTTACTGGCAAAATTTGCTTGATACATCCAGTATTTAATTGTGAAAAACACCAAAATGTAGCGAAAAATTTCAAACATTTGCATTATTCTCAATTTAAATGCATCTGCTTGTAAGACAGGCAATTTTACCACACAAAATTGTTGCTAATTAACATCCCCCATATGTCTACTTTAGATTGGCATCATTTTTTTGAACATCCTTTTATTTTTCTAGGACGTTACAAAGCTTAGAACTTTGGCAGCAATTTCTCACATTTTCCAAAAAATGTCAAAAGGCTATTTTTATAGGGGCCAGTTCAGTTGTGATGTGGATTTGAGGGCCTTATATATTAGAAACCCCCAATTAAGTCACCCTATTTTAAAAACATCACCATCAAAGTATTCAAAACAGCATTTACAAAGTTTCTTAACCCTTTAGACGTTTCACAGGAATTAAAGCAAAGTAGAGGTGAATTTTTGCAGAAATTCAGTTTTAATCCATTTTTTTTTGCAACACAGAAAGTTTTACCAGAGAAATGCAACTCAATATTTATTGCCCTAATTCTGCAGTTTTAGGAAATATCTCACATGTGACCCTAGTGTGCTACTGGACTGAAGCACAGGCCTCAGAATGAAAGGAGCACCTAGTGGATTTTGGGGCCTTGTTTTATTAGAATATATTTTAGGCACCATGTCAGGTTTGAAGGGCTCTTGTGCCAAAACAGTGGAAATCCCCCAAAAGTGACCCCATTTGGGAAACTACACCCCTGAAGGAAATTATCTAGGGGTATAATGAGCATTTTGACCCTACAGGTTTATTGCAGAAATGATTGGAAGTAGGCTGTGAAAATTAAAATATCCATTCTTTCAAAGAAAATGTAGGTTTAGAAAAAAAATTCTCATGCCACAAGAACTAAAAGGAGAAAAAGCACCACCACATTTGTAAAGCAATTTCTCCAGAGTAAATCAATACCCCACATCTGGTTATAAACGGCTGTTTGGACACACGGCAGGGCTTAGAAGGGAAAGAGCGCTATTTGGCTTTTGGAGCTCAAAACACAGGTGTTTCATAGAATTTATTACAATTGGGCAGTGAAAATAAAAACAATCCCTTTTTTTCAATAAGACGTAGCTTTAGCTCAAAATGTTACATTTTCTCAACAAATAAAGAAAAATAAGAACCCCAACAGTTGTAAAGCAATTTCCCTATTTGTGGTCATAAACTTCTGTTTGGGCACACGGCAGGGCTCAGAAGGGATGTGTAATGTCGGGGAAGGGAGACAGACAGGTGCGCCCTAATCTACCCGCCACTCAGTCCCTGCCTACTTGCAACGGCCCATCCTAGGCGACGGAGTACAACTGGGCGACGGACAAACAGACATGGGTACACAGAAGCTAAGGGAAATGGGGCTAGTTGCCCACGGCAACATCGTGAGCAACAAGAGAAGTGAACGAGCCGAGTCAAACCAGGAGTGTACGAGGTACCAAACGCAGAGCAGGAGAGTAGTGAACGAGCCGAGTCAAACCAGGAGTGTACGAGGTACCAAACGCAGAGCAGGAGAGTAGTCAGTAAGCCAGGGTCAATATGAAGCAGGGACAAATAGTTCAAGCAGCAGAGCCAGGAAACAGGAGAATCACAGGCAAAGGAGGAGCAGGAAGTGAAGGTATAAATAGACAGAGGGCGGGAGCTAGCTCCATCTGGCCATGCTGTGATAGGCTCTCCCACTCCTCAGCCTCCCAGCCTGATTGGTAGAAGGAGGGGTCACTCGATCAGACTTAGGAGCAGGTGCAGACTGACTAACCACGGGTGTCGACACAGAAGCTGTGTCTGGCAGATCCTTTACAGTACCCCCCCTTTTATGAGGGACCACTGGACCCTTTCTAGGTGGACCTGGCTTATTGCGGAACCGAAGATGGAACCTCCTGAGCAATACTGCAGCGTGAACATCCCGGGCGGGTACCCAAGTCCTCTCCTCAGGCCCGTATCCTTTCCAATGGACCAGGTACTGGAGAGAGCCTTGGACCATCCTGCTGTCCACAATCTTGGCCACCTCGAATTCTACCCTTTCAGGGGTGAGAACAGGGACCGGAGGTTTCCTCGAGGGAGCCAAGGACGGGGAGCAGCTTTTCAGGAGGGAGGCATGAAACACGTTGTGTATTCGAAAAGACGGGGGTAACTCCAGTCGGAAGGAGACAGGGTTAAGGACTTCAATGACCTTGTACGGCCCTATATACCGGGGAGCAAACTTTTTGGACGGGACTTTAAGGCGCAAATTTTTTGAAGACAGCCACACCAGATCCCCGACCACAAACAAGGGGTTAGCAGAATGTCTTCTATCTGCCTGAGTCTTTTGTATGCTCTGGGACGCCTCTAGGTTCTTCTGAACCTGGGCCCAGACTGTGCACAGTTCCCGATGAACGACATCTACCTCAGGATTGTTGGAACCACCAGGTGAAACAGAGGAGAACCCTGGAGACCCCTGACGAGTTACTGACCCGGTTAATAAGGGAAAATTTGGCGAGGGAAATGAAGGAGACCCAATCATATTGACAGTCAGAGATAAAACACCTTAAATATTTTTCTAGAGACTGATTAGTCCTCTCCGTTTGGCCATTAGTTTCAGGATGGAAGGCTGAGGAGAAGGAGAGATCAATCTTCAACTTTTTACAGAAGGCTCTCCAAAACAATGAAACAAATTGTACCCCTCTGTCAGAAACAATATTGACAGGAACCCCATGGAGACGCAGGATGTGTTTGACAAACAAGGTAGCTAACGTCTTAGCATTGGGTAGTTTCTTGAGGGGCACAAAATGGCACATCTTACTGAAGCGGTCTACTACAACCCACACCACCGACTTGCCTTGAGATGGAGGCAAATTGGTGATAAAATCCATGGAGATATGGGTCCAAGGTCTCTGAAGAATGGGCAAAGAACATAGTAAGCCCGCTGGTAGGGACCTGGGAGTCTTGGACCTAGCACAAATTTCACAAGTGGCGACGTAGGCCTTAACGTCTCTAAGCAACCCAGGCCACCAATAGTTTCTGGCAATGAGATGCTTGGTACCCAGGATGCCTGGATGGCCAGATGGTGCAGAGTCATGATTTTCCCTGAGTACCCTTAGCCGGAATTGCAGGGGAACAAACAGCTTGTTCTCAGGAAGGTTCCCGGGAGCTGAACCTTGATCAGCCGCAATTTCGGAGACTAGGACAGAATCAACAGAGGAAATTATTATACCTGGGGGCAAAACACAAGCAGGATCTTCCTCCGAAGGAGGGCTGGCTATGAAGCTACGCGACAGTGCATCAGCCTTAATATTTTTAGACCCAGCCCTATAGGTGACCAAAAAGTTGAATCTAGTAAAAAATAACGCCCATCGAGCTTGTCTCGGGTTAAGCCTCCGGGCAGATTCTAGGAAAACCAGATGCTTGTGGTCGGTAAGGACCGTTACCTGGTGCCTAGCCCCCTCCAGGAAGTGGCGCCACTCTTCAAATGCCCATTTAATGGCTAAGAGTTCGCGGTTGCCAATATCATAGTTACTCTCAGTGGGCGAGAACTTCCTGGAGACGTAGGCACAGGGACGGAGATGGGTGAGGGACCTGGTACCCTGGGACGAGACAGCACCCACTCCCACCTCGGAGGCGTCATCCTCCACGATGAATGGCTCCATTTGGTTAGGCTGAATCAGCACTGGGGCCAAGATAAAGCACTTCTTAAGGACCTCAAAAGCCTGGACCGCCTCTGGAGGCCAGTGGAGGAGATCATTACCTTTGCGAGTAAGATCCGTAAGAGGCTTAGCAATGACCGAGAAGTTAGCAATAAATCTCCTGTAATAATTAGCAAACCCCAGGAAGCACTGTAACGCCTTCAGGGAGGCAGGTTGGACCCATTCAGCCACAGCCTGTACCTTGGCAGGGTCCATGCGGAATTCATGAGGAGTGAGGATTTGACCCAAAAATGGTATCTCCTGCACACCAAACACATATTTTTCGGTTTTAGCAAACAATTTGTTTTCCCGAAGGGCCTGGAGCACCTTCCTGACATGCTCAATGTGGGAGGACCAGTCCTTGGAAAACACAACTATGTCATCAAGGTACAATACAAGAAATACCCCCAGGTAGTCTCTTAAAATCTAATTTATAAAATTCTGGAAGACCGCGGGAGCATTACACAACCCAAAGGGCATGACGAGGTATTCAAAATGACCTTCGGGCGTGTTAAACGCAGTCTTCCACTCATCCCCCTCTTTGATGCGGATAAGGTTATAAGCCCCCCGTAAATCAAACTTAGAGAACCATTGGGCCCCCTGAACCTGATTGAAGAGATCAGGAATCAAAGGAAGGGGATACTGGTTCCTTACAATGACCTTATTCAAGTTTCGGTAGTCAATGCACGGCCTAAGTCCACCATCCTTCTTCCCTACGAAGAAGAAGCCAGCACCTACAGGAGAAGTAACCCTTGGCCAGGCATTCCTGGATATACTCTCTCATGGCCTCATGTTCGGGACAAGAGAGATTAAATATCCTACCCTTAGGGAGCTTAGCTCCTGGTACCAAATCGATTGCGCAATCGTATTCTCTATGAGGAGGTAACACTTCGGAGGCCTTTTTAGAAAAAACATCAGCGAAGTCATGAATAAACTCAGGTAGAGTGTTCACCTCCTCAGGGAGAGAAATTAAATTAACAGAAAAACATGACGTCATGCATTCATTACCCCATTTGGTAAGATCCCCAGTATTCCAATTAAACGTGGGATTATGCATCTGCAACCAGGGAAGGCCTAAAACCAAATCGGACGATAATCCCTGCATCACCAGTACAGAGCACTGCTCCAAATGCATGGAGCCAACAAGGAGTTCAAAAACAGGGGTATGCAGGCATTAGCAAGAGGAGTGGAGTCGATACCCACTACCGGGACAGGTTTAGGCAAGTCAATCAATGGCATAGCTAGAGACATAGCAAATTCCACAGACCTAATATTAGCAGAAGACCCTGAATCCACGAAGGCACTGCCGGTAGCAGACCTACCACCAAAAGAGACCTGAAAGGGAAGCAAGATTTTATTAGGTTTCATATTTCCGGGAAATACCTGTGCGCCCAAGTGACCTCCCCGATGATCACTTAGGCGCGGAAGTTTTCCGGCTGCTTATTCTTACGCCTAGGACAGTTGTTCACTTGATGCTTGTAATCCCCACAGTAGAAGCAGAGACCATTCTTCCTGCGGAACTCTCTACGTTGTTGGGGAGACACGGAGGCCCCGAGTTGCATAGGTTCATCCGAGTTTTCCGTGGAAGAACGAAGCAACGGGACCTCGGGAGCCATCATGGGGGGGTCAGAGGAGAAGGCACCAAAACGTTCAAGTCGTCGTTCCCTGAGACGTCGGTCAAGACGTACCGCTAAAGCCATAACCTGATCTAGGGAGTCAGAAGAGGGATAGCTAACTAACAGGTCTTTCAGGCGTTCGACAGAACCAATCTAAACTGGCACCTCAAGGCAGGGTCATTCCACCAAGAAGCTACACACCACTTCCTAAAATCAGAACAGTACTCCTCAACGGGTTTCTTACCCTGACGTAAGATCACCAGCTGACTCTCGGCAAAGGCAGTCTTGTCAGTCTCGTCATATATGAGCCCGAGAGCAGAAAAAAAAGAACAACAGAGGAAAGTTCAGGGGCGTCAGGAGCCAAGGAGAAGGCCCATTCTTGGGGCCCGTCCTGGAGCCGGGACATAATTATACCCACTCGCTGGCTCTCAGAACCTGAGGAGTGGGGCTTTAAACGGAAATAGAGCCTACAACTCTCCCGAAAGGAGAAAAAGGTCTTTCGGTCCCCTGAGAACCGGTCAGGCAACTTGAGGTGGGGTTCAAGAGGTGAGGTGGGGGGCACTACCAGGGTAGTATCATGCTGGTTGCCCCTCTGAGCCAGGGCTTGGACCTGTAGGGAGAGGCCCTGCATTTGCTGAGCCAGGGTCTCAAGGGGGTCCATAGTTGTATCAGGGACCAGGGTAGAAAAGGTATATGGGCCTGTGATTATGTAATGTCGGGTAAGGGAGACAGACAGGTGAGCCCTAATCTACCCGCCACTCAGTCCCTGCCTACTTGCAACGGCCCGTCCTAGGCGACGGCGTACAACTGGGCGACGGTCCCTGCGCTCAATAAGTGCACGACAGACAAACAGAAATGGGTACACAGAAACTAAGAGAAATGGGGCAGTTGCCCACGGCAACACCGTGAGCAACAAGAGAAGTGAACGAGCCGAGTCAAACAAGGAGTGTACGAGGTACCAAACGCAGAGCAGGAGAGTAGTGAACGAGCCGAGTCAAACCAGGAGTGTATGAGGTACCAAACGCAGAGCAGGAGAGTAGTCAGTAAGCCAGGGTCAATATGAAGCAGGGACAAATAGTTCAGCAGCAGCAGAGCCAGGAAACGGGAGAATCACAGGCAAAGGAGGAGAAGGAAGTGAAGGTATAAATAGACAGAGGGCGGGAGCTAGCTCCGTCTGGCCAGGCTGTGATAGGCTCTCCCACTCCTCAGCCTCCCAGCCTGATTTGTAGAAGGAGGGGTCACTCGATCAGACTTAGGAGCAGGTACAGACTGACTAACCACGGATGTCGACACAGAAGCTGTGTCTGGCAGATCCTTTACAGGATGGAGCGGCATTTGACTTTTTGGAGTGCAGATTTTGCAGGATTGGTTTCTGGTCACTATGTTGCATTTGCAATGCCCCTGTGGGACCGAAACAGTGGAAACCCCCAGAAGTGACCCCATTTTGGAAACTACACCCTCAAGGTATTCACCTAGGGGTGTAGTGAGCATGTTAACCCCACAGGGGTTTTACAGAAATTAGTGTGCACTCGATGTTGCAGAGTGAAAATGGGATTTTGAGACGTTGTTTATTTTGTGTGTGCAAATACCGTAATTATTATGCTGTGTTTCCCAGTTTTAGTGGATAAATGTAGAAAAAGAGGGGATCTGTATTGGCGCTGCTGAGTGGACCAAGTACAATGGAGAAACGAGTAGTCTCTTCCTTAGTTTAAATAAGTGCTTTATTGCAACGCGTTTCGACGCCGAACTGGCGTCTTCATCAGGCATAAAATTTAGTTTAAAACATGCTGGTATATATATACACAACACTGGATACTGATTGGCCCAGTTCAGATGGAACAGAATTGGCAAAAAAAACGCCAAAACATGGCGGGTCAAAGTTCAAACAAATATCAGGCAAAATAACAGGAATAGTCAAATTGAATATCGATTAGAATGGGAACATATAGTTAAATGAATAAAGACTCGGGATATTAAAATACAGAATAAAAGATGTTTTGCGTGATTTTTATATAAGTCAAATGTTGTAACAGCACCAAGAACGTAAATATTTTAAGTAAAGAGGTTTTTCATAATATGGTCGGCAAAGGTTTATTTTCCATTAGTGATACTGTAGCATAAATGTGTTACTTTTATTCGGTGTTTTTATTGATATAGTAAATGGGGATTTGTTTAGGTCAAATGCGGGCCGTAGTCATGGAGATTATTGACTTATTACCTTTATTATAGGTGGTAATAAAATTGGTATTGAAATTGGTATTGAAATTCTTACTAGGTCCAGGATTTCTAGGGGGCGGGTTTAGGCAGGAACCTTTTATTAATTTCAGAGGGAAGTGTTTGTCCTTAAATCGTTGCTCAAGGACATTGCACTCCTTGTGGTAGTGAGTGTCTGTACTGCAATTTTTTCTGATTTAAGGACAAACACTTCCCTCTGAAATTAATAAAAGGTGCTAGACAGAAGGCCACCGAACTATCACAAGATTCCTGCCTAAACCCGCCCCCTAGAAATCCTGGACCTAGTAAGAATTTCAATACCAATTTTATTACCACCTATAATAAAGGTAATAAGTCAATCAGAGCTATCTTAGTTAAGCATTGGCACATTATCAAAAATGACCCTTACTTGAAAGACCTGGTCCCCATAAAACCGAATATTACCTTCAGGCGGTCTTCCACCCTTAAAAATATCCTGGCTCCTAGTAGAATCAAAAAACATCTAATACCCAACACTAACTTCCTCTCGGATCTCAAAGGTTCATACAAATGCGGTCGGCCACGCTGTTTATGCTGTAACATTATTAATCATAACAAACATACATACACATCCTCAGTTACCGATGAAAATTTTCCAATCAGAACGTTTCTCAACTGCGGCAGCTCGTATGTCGTTTACCTTATAGAATTCCCCTGTCAACTACAGTACATAGGCAGGACTACGCAATGCCTACGGACCCGGGTTAATAACCACCGTTTCAATATTAAAACTGGTTTTCTAAAACACAGTGTTTCTCGCCACTTTGCTCAAATACACAAATGCCAATTTAATGAAATCCGCATTACTCCTATTGAACATATTCACCCCGATGTCCCAAACAGGTTCAATAAGTTGAAACAAAGAGAGAATTTTTGGATATTTAAAATGGATACATTACACCCCAGAGGCCTGAACGACATCTGAGAGTCGTCCTTGGATTAGTCCTACCAATAGTTACTAATTCTCCTAATTATGATATGCCTTGACCCGTCTAGTAAACACACCAAGACGCACACACATATACCTTCATGATTTCCTTATCATAACCTAGCGATCACATACACAATCAAATACCGTCTTCTTCGGATCTTCTAATCAACCTCTATATGTGAACAAACCATTCAAATTTCCTCAACTAAAAACTTCTGACTCACAGTATTACTTATCGTCAGTCGCCGACAAAACCCCCCCCCCCCCTTTTTACCTATATTGTGAATTAAAATTCTTTCATACAAATCTCTACTTACCTTTTCAGCAATAGTTCTGTCCATCTCTCTACTTAATGACATCCCACACGATTCCCCGGACTTTGCATGCCATTTTGCGTTCCACCATGCGCTCCACCGTATGCGGTCCACCACCTAGTTTTGGCCCGCCTCGGCCTCCGTAGTTTAAATAATCTCCATGACTACGGCCCGCATTTGACCTAAACAAATCCCCATTTACTATATCAATAAAAACACCGAATAAAAGTAACACATTTATGCTACAGTATCACTAATGGAAAATAAACCTTTGCCGACCATATTATGAAAAACCTCTTTACTTAAAATATTTACGTTCTTGGTGCCGTTACAACATTTGACTTATATAAAAATCACGCAAAACATCTTTTATTCTGTATTTTAATATCCCGAGTTTTTATTCATTTAACTATATGTTCCCATTCTAATCGATATTCAATTTGACTATTCCTGTTATTTTGCCTGATATTTGTTTGAACTTTGACCCGCCATGTTTTGGCGTTTTTTTTGCCAATTCTGTTCCATCTGAACTGGGCCAATCAGTATCCAGTGTTGTGTATATATATATACCAGCATGTTTTAAACTAAATTTTATGCCTGATGAAGACGCCAGTTCGGCGTCGAAACGCGTTGCAATAAAGCACTTATTTAAACTAAGGAAGAGACTACTCGTTTCTCCATTGTACTTGGTCCACTCAGCAGCGCCAATACAGATCCCCTCTTTTTCTACATTTATCCACTATACACCAGCGGTACCTCTGGTCACCGGTCCGGATCTGGCAGCAGCACCTGTGGACTCTGTTTCCTCGCGCATTACCTATGGCTTTCTGGTGAGCATGGTATCTTCTATCCCCCATTAGCTTATCCTAACCTACTTCACTATGTGGCGCCGTGGTTTTTTCTCTATTTGTTTCCCAGTTTTAGAAACTCCCTACATGTGGCTCTAATCTTTTGCCTGGACGTTTGACAGGGCTCAGGAGTGAAAGAGTACCATGGCGTACTAATTGGCTTCCGTAATGGCAGAGCAGGAAGCCATTATTAGGTCTCCTGTTGCCATAGCAGCAGTCGCCAGCCTTGCTATCGTATTGGGTTAATGGCAGGGATCGGAGCTAGCTCCGGTTCCTGTCGTTACAGGTGGATGTCAGATGTAACATACAGCTGACATCCACCGCTGATGACGCCGGCTCATCTTCTGAGCTGGCGCCATCTTACCGTCGGCTACGGAAGCATTTCAGGCCCCGCCTCTGGCTTCTATGCTAGGCAGACCGGGAGGCCAGTATTAGGCCTCCGGATGCCTTTGCAGCCACCGGAACCCTGGCAATTTCATTGCTGGGGTGCCGATGAGTTGCTAACTCCTTAAATGCAGCGATCGCTTTTGGCCGCTACATTTAAGGGGTCAATGGTGGCTATCGAAGCTAAATCCGGTCTGCGCAATTACAGCCGGTTGTCAACTGTAATACACCGCTAACATCCGGCGATGCCATCCATTTGTCATATGGATAGGGCAAAATGCGGGAAGCACTAGCTTTCCATGACGTATCCATACAACAAATATCGAGAAGGGATTAACCTTTGTAAATTATAAAGAGCTTAATCATATCTGCAAAAAAGTTATAAAATCAGCAAAAATACAAAATGAAAGGCAGGTGACCAAGGATAGTAAAACAAATCCCCAAAAATTCTTCAGGTATATAAATGCAAAAAAAAAAAAAAAAAAAGGTCTGAACATGTAGGACACCTAGATAGTGGTAATGGGGAGTTGGTCACAGGGGATCAAGAGAAGGCAGAGTTACTAAAAGGGGTTCTTCAGCTCTGTATATACAACAGAAGAAAGAGCAGCTGATGTAGCCGGTGCCAGTGTTGTATATCAGTTGATATACTGAATTGGATTAATGTAGATATGGTCCAAGCTAAATAAAATAAATGTACACAAGGCCCCGGGACCAGATGGGTTACACCCTAGAGTCCTTAAAGAACTTAGTTCAGTTATTTCTGTCTCTCTCTCTTTATAATATTCAGAGATTCTCTAGTGACTGATATTGTGCCAAGGGACTGGCGCAGGGCAAATGTGGTGCCTATTTTCAAAAAGGTCTCTAGGTCTTCCCCGGGTAATTATAGACCAGTAAGCTTAACCTCTTCCCGCGCTGCTCCGCAATAGTATGTCCTGCAGAGGGGTTAGTTCCTGCATCCAGACGTACTATTGCGGAGTAGTTCCCGGCGCACACTGTCCTAACGGACAGTGTCCAAGAACAGGGAGGTCAGCTGTCCCTGACAGCTGACACAACAGCCTTGCCGGTCAGCAGACCATCGCCGCTGATTTCGGCAATTAACCCCATAAATGCGGCGACGGATTGGCGTCGCCACATTTAAGTGGTTTGAAGCACATCGGCAGCCCCCACGAAGTGATCGTGGGGGCTACCGATGCTTGTCGTGGCAATCGGAGGTCAGACAATGACCTCCGGGTTGCCATGTACGGAAGCCTCGGAGGAGCAGCCTCCTGCCGCTCCTCCTCGGCTTCCTGTCAGTGTGACTGTTACGTCATAATGACAGTTAGAGTACATTACACTACGTGTGTAGTGTAATGTACTCTAGCAGCGATCAAAGCTGCAAGTCTAAGTGTCCTCTAGTGGGACAAGTGAAAAAAGTAAAAAAAAGATCATAAAAATGTTTTAAAAAAGTGTCAAAATAAAAGTTATAAGTTATATAAACAAACACTTCATTTTTTTCCTATAATAAGTCTTTCATTATAGGAAAAAAATGAACACGTTAAAAAAAGTACACATATCTGGTATCACCGCGTTCGTAACGACCCCAACTATAAAACTATAATGTTATTTTTCCCGCACGATGAACACCCCAAAAAAAATCAATAAAAAACTACACCAGAATCGCTCTTTTTTGGTCACCACCCCTCCAAAAATAGAGAATAAAAAGTGATCAAAAAGTCGCATGTACCCGAAAATAATACCGATAAAAACTACAACCCGTCCCGCAAAAAAGAAGCCCTTACACCGCTTTTTTGACTGAAAAATAAAAAAGTTACGGCTCTCAGAATATGGTGACAGAAAATAAATTATTTTATAAAAAAGAGATTTTATTGAGCAAACGCTGCAAAACATAAAAAAAACCTATATACATATGGTATCACCGTAATCGTACCGACCCACAGAATAAAATATAATGGTCATTTATAGTGCACGGTGAACACCGCAAAAAATAAACTAAAAAACATTGTCAGAATTGCTTGTTTTTGGTCATCCGGCTTGCAAAAAACGTTAATAAAAAGTGATCAAAAAAAATCGCATGTACCCCAAAATGGTACCAATGAAAAGTACAGATTGTCCCACAACAAATAAGCCGTCACGCAGCTCCGGTGGTGAAAAAATAAAGACGTTCTGGCTCCCAGAAATATGGCGATGCAAAATGTGCAGTGTTTTCTAAAAGTGGATAACATCTGACACCATTTATCAGTGCGACACCGGCCACGCATCTATGAATTATTATTTATTTACCGCATTATTATACCCTCTTATTATGCCCTGATGTTCTCCGCACAGATTACACATACCCCCACATTATAAGCTGAAATACCAGCGAAACCCAAAACAGAAAAACTACCAAGCAAAATCTGCGCTCCAAAAGAAAAATGGCGCTCCCTCCCTTCTGAGCCTTGCAGCGTCCCCAAACAGCAGTTTGCGCACACATATATGGCATCGCCATACCCGGGAGAACCCGCTTAACGTTTTATGAGGTATTTGTTTTCAGTGGCACAAACTGGGCACAAAATATTATGCACTAAAATGGCACATCAGTGCAAAATTGCAATATTCACACCATCCGCTGTGCATTAACCCCTTTGAGCACTATGACTTAATAGCACGTCATGGTGCGGGGGTGATGTATGGAGCTGGCTCACGTGTTGAGCCCGCTCCATATGCTGCGGGTGTCAGCTGTGTATTACAGCTGACACCCGGGACTAATGAACAGGAACAGCGATCGTGCGGTTACAGAAGCCTGTAAGAATAACAATATACTGCAATACATTAGTATTGCAGCATATTGTACCCGCGATCCAATGATCGCTGGTACAAGTCCCCTAAGGGGACTAATAAAATATGTAGAAGAATGAAAGTTATTAGTAGTGAGAAAGAAAAAAAAGTTAAAAAAAAAAACCTTTTCCCATTTTTCTTCAAAAGTAATGTAAAAAAATAAACAGAATTGATATCGCTACGTCCGTAAAAGGCCGAACTATTACAATATACCATTATTTAACTCGCACGGTGAACACCGTAAAAAACGTAAATAATTTAAACCGCCAAAATCGCTGTAGTTTTCGTTTTTACCGCACGGCGAAAGCTGTAAAAAGCGTAAACCCCTAAAAATGGAATCAGATTTTGTTCCTATATTACTATATTTTCCAGTTTTTTTTCAGTTTCCCAGTACTTTTTATGGCTCTTTAAATGGTATCAATAGAAACTACAATTCCTCCCACAAGAAACAAACCCTCACATCACTCTACTGATGGAAAAAGAAAAAAGTTATGGCTCTTGGAAGGCGGGTAGTGAAAAACGAAAATAAGAAAGCAAAAAATGGATCAGTCCTGAAAGGGTTAATTCATTTCTAATGAAAAAAATGTATGACCCCATGTGGGGTATTTCCGTACCCGGGAGAAAATGCTTTATAAAAATTGGTTGTTTATTTCTCCTTTATCCCTTGTGAAAATGAGAAAATTCAACATTTTAGTGGAAAAAAATTGTGATATTAATTTTCTCCGCCTAATTCTAATAAATTCTGCAAAAGACCCGTGGAGTCTAAAGGCTCACTGTACCCCTAGAAAAATTCCTTGAGGGGGATTTCCAAAATGGGGTAACTTGGGGGGCTTCCACTGTTTTGGTCTCTCCAGGGCGTTGCAAAGGCGGCATGGCACCGAAAAACAATCCATCAAAATCCGTGCTCCAAAATCCAAATAGCGCTACTTCCCTTCTGAGCGCTGCCATGGGTCCAATCAGCAGTTTATTACCACATATGGGGTATTGCCGTAATCAGGAGAAAATGCTTTACAAATGTTGTGGTTCTTTTTTTCCTTTATTCCTTGTAAAAATTTAACATTTCTATGCTTTTTCAGAAAAAAAGTTGATTTTCATTTTCACTGCCTAATTCCACTAAATTCTGCAAAAAACCTGTGTTGTCAAAATGCTAACTATACCCCTAGATAAATTCCTCGAGAGGTGTCGTTTACAAAATGGGGTGGGGGTTTCCCCTGTTTTGGTCTCTCCATGGCGTTGCAAATGCGACATGGCACCGAAAACCAATCCAGCAAAATCCGTGCTCCAAAATCCAAATGGCACTCCTTCCCTTCTGAGCCCTGCTGTGGGTCCAATCAGCAGTTTATTACCACATATGGGATATTGCTGTAATCAGGAGACATTGCTTCACAAATGTTGGGGTGATTTTCTTCATTATTCCTCGTAAATATTAAAAATGTCTATGTTTTTTCAGAAAAAAAGTAGATTTTAATTTTTACAGACTAATTCCAATATATTTAGCGAAAAACCTGTGTGGTCAAAATGCTAACTATACCCCTAGAAAAATTCCTTGATAGGTGTAGTTTCCAAAATGGGGTCACTTTTGGAGGGTTTCCCCTGTTTTGGTCCCTCCAGGGAGTTGCAAACGCGACATGGAACCAAAAACCAATCCAGCAAAATCCATGCTCCAAAATCCAAATGGCGCTCCTTCCCTTCTGAGCCTTGCTGTGGGTCCAATCAGTAGTTTATTACCACATATGGGATATTACCGTAATCTGGAGACATTGCTTTACATATATTGGGGTGCATTTTCTTTATTATTTCTTGTAAATATTAAAAATTTCTATGTTTTTTCAGAAAAAAAGTAGATTTTCATTTTTACAGACTAATTCTAATAAATTTAGCGAAAAACCTGTGCGGTCAAAATGCTAACTATACACCTAGATAAATTCCTTCAGGGGTGTAGTTTCCAAAATGGGGTAACTTTTGGGGTGTTTCCACTGTTTTGGCACCACAAGACCTCTTCAAACCTGACAAGGTGCCTAAAATATATTCTAAAAAAAAGGAGGCCCAAAATCCACTAGGTGCTCCTTTGCTTCTGAGGCCGGGGCTTCAGTCCTTTACCGCACTAGGGCCACATGTTGGATATTTCTAAAAACTGCAGAATCTGGGCAATAAATATTGAGTTGCATTTCTCTGGTAAAAGCTTCTGTGTTACAAAAAAAAATTTATTCGAAATTAATTTCTGCAAAAAAAATAAAATTTGTAAATTTCACCTCTACTTTGCTTTAATTCCTGTGAAACGCCTAAAGGGTTAAAACACTTTGTGAATGCTGGATCGAATACCTTGAGGGGTGCAGTTTTCAAAATGGGGCGACTTCTGGGGATTTTCTAATATATAAGGCCCTTAAAGCCACCTCAGACTGAACTGGTCCCTGAAAAAATAGCCTTTTGAAATTTTCTTTAAAATAAGAGAAATTGCTGCTAAAGTTCTAAGCCTTGTAACGTCCTAGAAAAATAAAAGGACGTTCAAAAAACGATGCAAACATAAAGTAGACATATGGGAAATGTTAACTAGTAACTATTTTGTGTGGTATTACTATCTGTTTTACAAGCAGATACGTTTAAATTTAGAAAAATGCTAATTTTTGCACATTTTTTCTAAATTGTGTTTTTCAGAAATAAATACCAAAATTATAGACAAAATTTTTTCACTAACATAAAGTACAACATGTCATGAGAAAAACAATCTCAGAATCGCTTGGATAGGTAAAAGCATTCCAACGTTATTACAACATAAAGTAACACATGTCAGATTTGAAAAAATCGTCTGGGTCCTGGAGGCCAAAACAGGCTGGGTCCTGAAGGGGTTAACATCCATCATGGGAAAAATGTTTTTTGTGACAAAAAATATTATTCGAAGTGACAGCCAGCACGGTTTTACGAAGGACAGAAGTTGTCAAACTAACCTGATCTGCTTTTATGAAGAGGTGAGCAGAAGCCTAGACACAGGGGCCGCTGTGGATTTAGTGTTTTTGGACTTTGCAAATGAATTTGACACTGTCCCTCATAGACGTCTAATGGGTAAATTAAGGACTATAGGTTTAGAAAGTATAGTTTGTGATTGGATTGAGAATTGGCTCAAGGACCGTATCCAGAGAATTGTGGTCAATGATTCCTATTCTGAATGGTCACCGGTTATAAGTGGTGTACCCCAGGGTTCCGTGCTGGGACCACTATTATTCAACTTATTTTTATCGCCGGTTTTTCAAAACCGCCGCGTAAAAAAATACCCCGTCGGAACAGAACGCCATTCCGATTTTTCGGCCGTTTACAGCCCGAAAAACAGCCGAAAATAAGCCGTGTGAACATACCCTCAGAGGGAGCTATACTGGGAGAGTCACTTGTTGAGAAGGATCTGGGTGTACTTGTAGATCATAGACTAAATAACAGCATGCAGTGTCAATCAGCTGCTTCAAAGGCCAGCAAGATATTAAGTATTAAGGCTGTGTTCAAATCAGTGTTGCCCTTCGGTTGAGGGGTACCGTCGGAGGTTTCCGTCAATTTAACCCCACAACGGAAAGGCAAACGGAAACCTTAGCTTCCATTTGCATTACCATTGATCTCAATGGTGACAGAAACGTTGATAAAGGCTTCCGTTTGTCACAGTTGTGACAGGGTTCTGTTGTTTTCGATAGCACAGTCGACTGTCTTTTTTCAACCTTACTAACTATGTAACTTTCCCTATCATTCTCAGGAAGCACAAGAAGGGAAAGCAAAGCAATCTAAAATAAAAAAAGGGGAAAAAAATAATGGTCAGCAGCTTCCAGCACTTTTCTGCCAAAGGACACCTCTCCAACGGATTTATTTTAAATAAGGATCTAAACCTGTGACCCAGATCCGGTTTTATTTCTGGCTTAGACCAGTCCATTTAAAAAAAAATATTTCAGAAATGGGTGATGTGTTTGTAGTTTCCCTGATTTATTTTTTTTTGTGGGGGGGGGGGGGATAAAACAGCTGCTGTTTTTTTTAGGCCTGTCCTCTCTTGTTTCATCAGAATTCCAGTGTGTATTTTTACAGATGTAATTAAAGTACTCATTTTGTCTTTATCAAAAAAATAAAAATCATCCGAAATTCATAAATCCGAGGAGTCAGGGTATGTTCACACTAGAGCGTCCGTTACGGCCGAAATTACGGGGCGGTTTTCAGGAGAAAACAGCCCCGTCATTTCAGCCATAACCGCATGTGCAGGCGCTTGAACGCCGCGTCCAATACGGACGTAACTGGAGCTGGTTTTGAATGGAATCCATGGAAAACGGCTCCATTTACGTCTGAAGAAGTGACATGACACTTCTTTGACGCTGGCGTCTTTTTTACGCCTTTTGTCAGCGGGGCGTAAAAAAAATGACCGTCTGAACAGAACATTGTAAGACCCATTCAAATGAATGGGCAGATGTTTGCCGACGCTATTGAGGCGCATTTTCGGACGTAATTCGCCCGAATTACGTCCGTAAATAGTGTGTGTGAACATACCCTCAGAATCAGATTAAATCTCTTACTAGGGCCTTGATCCAGATGAGGAGTTAGACCATATAGCCGATTAGTGTCCTTCCTCAATGCTAGGCCTTTTACGTTTAGATGATTTCTGCTTACGTTTAACTTACTGAAAAGCTTCCAGGAGCTGTGCCTTAAACCAGTTGTTTGGCCTCCTGTTGTATTGCAGAATCCTCAGGGGGGGGTCACACACGTTGCATAACTCTGCTTCCTAACTCCTGGTAATGGCTGATTGCACTTAAAGGGAAGGTGTCATGAATATTTATTTTTTTATCATATTGCTTTTAGTATGATAAAATAAAATTAATTTATTTGTGTTCGTGTGTTCTACTTTTTCCCTTTCTTTTATTTTTACTTCTCTATGAGGGCTGCCATTTTTTTTTTCCTCTCTGTATGTGTCGATTAACGACACATACAGAGATGGAATACGGCACATACATCCCCATAGAGAATGCGAACGGGAGCCGTTCCATTCACTGCAGCGTACGCCGTCTGTGTGGGAATGGCGCTTGCGCCACTCCCACACAGACTAAAACAAAGCTCGTTAGCAGAGCGAAATTTGGCGCCATTTTCATGTGGACCGGATGCTGCTGCCGGACAGTCAGATGACGGCTTCCGGCCATATGTTCAAGGAAGCGAAGATGCAAGGAACAGGAGCGGAGGTGGCAGCTGCGGCAGGAGCAGGTAAGTTATGTTTGTGTATGTGATGTGTGTATTATGTTCGTGTTATACTGTCTGATTAGCCCTGTATCTAATCCTCCTACACTGTGCAATCGCTCAGAAAATGGTGGCACACAGTGTAGGAGGTTTGAAGATTCAACACCCTCCTTCTCCTGGCACTAGCCAGAATAAGGGAGGGGGGATTGTGTGAGGACACAAGAGAGAGTGTGTGTCTACCCCAAATTTGCAGCATAAAGCAATGAGGTTGCTTTACCACATTGACCATGCTGCAATTTTGGGAACTGCTCCCTCTAGTGACCAGCAAATGGAAATGTTATAAATTAGAATCTAATTTATAATATTTCCTGACTTGTGATTTTTTTTTTTTTTTAAAACAATGTGTAATCACTTAAATAATAATTGTTTAACTAAAAAAAATGATAATAATTTCTAGCAACACATTCCCTTTAAAGAGGATCTGTCACTAGTTTATTAACCCCTTCCCGCACACGGGTGTGACTGTACGTCCAAAATCTAAGTGAGTTCCCGCACTCGGGCGTACAGTCACGCCATGCAGATAAAGCGAGCACAGGAGCTGTGCGCGCTTTATCTTCAGCGGCTGTCAGCTGTTATACACAGCTGACATGCCGCTGCGATGGCTGTTACCGCCGATCGCAGCCATTTAACCCCTTCAATGCGGCTGTCAATGATGTCCGCCGCATTGAAGTGGTTTACAGAGGGAGGGAGCTCCCTCTGTATCCCCCGGGCCACCCCGCGATGGATCGCGGGTGGCGATTGATGCTATGGCAACCAGGAAGCCGTTACTAGGCTTCCTGGTTGCCAAGGTACGGTAGCCTATTAGGTCCTGCCCGAGGCAGGACCTAATACGCTGTCAAATGAAGAATGACAGTTACAATGCACTGCTCTACATAAGTAGTGCAGTGCATCGTAGCGGGGATCAGAAGACCAGATCTTCAAGTCCCCAGGTCAGTGTAAAAGAAAAAGTAAAAAATGTAAAAAAAAATGTGAAAGAAAAATAAATAAATAAAAGTTAATAAATAATAAATAAATAATAAAAACAACACTTGCCCTGTTTCCCTGATCAACGCCTTTATTATTCGAAAAAAATTTAAAATATGAAAAAAAACTATACATAATAGGTATCGCCGCGTTCGGAACGGCCTGATCTATAAAAATATCACATTATTTTTACTTCACGGTGAACACCGTAATTTTTTTAAAATAAAAACCAAAGACAGCATTTTCTTTTTTGGTCATCTTGTCTCAAAAAAAATGTAATAAAAAGTGATCAAAAAGATGCAAGTAACGCAAAATGGTACCAATAGAAACTACAGTTCGTCACGCATAAAACAAGCCCTCCCGCAGCGATATGAACGAAAAAATAAAACAGTTATGGCTGACAGAAAATGGCGACACTAAAACATGATTTTTTTTAGAAAAGAGTATTTTTATTGTGGGAATGTAGTGAAACGTAAAAAAATGAAATAAATTTGGTGTCGCTGTAATCGTATCGCCCCGCAGAATAAAGTTAACATGTTGTTTATACTGCACGGTGAACACTGTAAAAAACAAAACAAAAAAAAACGTGCTAGCATTGCTGTTTTTTGGTTTCCTTATATCCCAAAAAATGGAATAAATAGTGATAAAAAAATCGCATGTACTCCAAAATGGAACCAATAAAAATTACAGCTCGTTCCACAAAAAACGCACCCTCACACAGCTCCGTCACCAGAAAAATAACACGTTATGACTCTCAAAACGCAATGATGCAAAATGACGGCCCAGACTAATTTTTAGGTCCAGTAGAATTTCACTAAATAACCCACATCATCATTTGCTGGACCCCACAGGTGGACCCTGTAGATGCAGCGGAGATGAGGAAACTTTAGGGCCTTGTGCGGCTTATAGGGCTAGTGAAGAAGTCAAATATAAGGCAATACTGGAGCGCAGATATTTTGTATAATACCCAATAATCCCGGCCTGTGTATAAAGGATTGGTTCAAAGCGTACCACACCAATCCATGGATTATTCATTCACCCCATTATTACATCATCCTATCATGACCTGATGCACTCCGCCCAGCTTATATATACCCTGATGTACTCCGCCCAGCTTACATATACCCTGATGTACTCCGCCCAGCTTACATATACCCTGATGTACTCCGCCCAGCTCACATATACCTTGATGTACTCCGCCCAGTTTACATATGCCCCCACATTATAAGCTGAAATACCACTAATACACCAAGCAAAATCTGCGCTTCAAAAGCCAAATGGTGGTCCAACTGAGCCTGGCAGTGTACCCAAATGGCAATTTATGACCACATATGGGGAACTACTGTATTCTGGAGAACCCGCTTAACAATTTATGGGATGTGTGTCTATGGTGGTACAAGCTGGGCACAACACATTGGGCACTGAAATGGCATATCTGTGGAAAACGGCAATTTTCAATCTGCAACATCTATTGTTTACTCATTTTTTCAAAACACTTGAGCGGTCAAAATGCTCACTACACCCCTAGATCAATTCTTTGAGGGATCTAGTTTCCAAAACGGGGTAATTTGTCAGGGGTACCACTGTACTGGTATTATAGCTCAATGCAACATGGTGTCAAAAAACTAATCTTGTAAAATCTCCACTCCAAATACTAAATGGCGCTCCTTCCCTTTAGAGCATTGCTGTGTGTCCAAATAGCAGTTTATGACCACATGTTGGGTATTTCCGTACTCCGGAAAAGTTGCTTTACAAATGTTATGGTGCTTTTTCTCTTTTATTTGTTGAGAAAATGAAAAATTTTGAACTAATGCTTTGTGTTATTGGAAAATAATGTAATTTTTCATTTTCAATGCCCATTTGTAATAAAATCTATGAGACACCTGTGGGGTCAAAATGCTCACTACACCCCTAGATGAATTCCTCAATGGGTGTAGTTTGCCAAATGGAGTCACTTTTGGGTAGTTTCCACTGTACTGGTACCCAAGGGGCTTTGCAAAAGCAACATGGTGCAGAAAAACCAATCCAGCAAAATCTGCTTGCCAAATGGCGCTCCTTCCCTTCTGATCCCTGATGTGTATTCATACAGTGGTTTATTACCACATATGGGGTATTGCCGTACTCTGGAGAAGTTGCTTTGCAAATGTTACGGTGCTTTTTCTCCTTTATTTGATGAGAAAATGAAACATTTTGACCTAAAGCTACATCTTAGTGGAAAAAAATTTAATTTTTAATTTTTACTGCACAACTCTAATGAAATCTATAAAAAAACACCTGGGGGGTCAAAATGCTCACTACACCCCTTGTTGAATTCCTCTAGGGGTGTAGTTTCCCAAATGGAATCACTTTTGGGGGGTTACCACTGTACTGGTACCTTAGGAGCTTTACAAATGAGACATGGTGCCGAGAAATTAATCCAGCAAAATCTGTACTCCAGAAGCTAAATGTCGCTCCTTCCCTTCTGATCCCTGATGTGTATTCATACAGTGGTTTATTACCACATATGGGGTATTTCCGTACTCTGGAGAAGTTGCTTTACAAATATTACGCTGCTTTTTCTCCTTTTATTTGATGAGAAAATGAAACATTTTGACCTAAAGCTACATCTTAGTGAAAAAAAAAATGTAATTTTTACTGCACAATTCTAATGAAATCTATGAAACACCTGGGGGGGGGGGTCAAAATGCTCACTACACCCCCTAGATGTATTCCTCTAGGGGTGTAGTTTCCAAAATGGAGTCACTTTTGGGGGGTTACCACTGTACTGGTACCTTAGGAGCTTTAGAAATGAGACATGGTGCTGAGAAATCAAACCAGCAAAATCAGCGCTCCAAAAGCTAAATGGCGTGCCTTCCCTTCTGAGCCCTGATGTGTATTCATACAGTGGTTTATTACCACATATGGGGTATTTCCGTACTCTGGAGAAGTTGCTTTAAAAATGTTGGCGTGCTTTTCCTCATTTATTTGTTGAAAAAAATAAAAATTCTGAGGTAAAGCTACATCTTATTGAAAATAATGTCATTTTTCATTTTCACTTGCCCAATTCTAATGAAATCTATGAAACACCTGTGTGGTCAAAATGATCACGACACCCCTAGATGAATTCCTCTAGGAGTGTAGTTTCCCAAATGGAGTCACTTTTGGGGGGGTTTCCTTTGATTTTGCACCACAAGACCCAGGGGCGTAACTAGGAAAGACTGGGCCCCATAGAAAACTTTTGACTGGGGCCCCCCCTCCCCTGGGTGTCACACAACCCCCCCCCCCTTGTAGATAGTGCCTTTTTTACAACCCCCCCCTTTTGATAACGCCATACAGCCCCCCTGTAGATAACGCCATACAGCCCCCTTTGTAGATATCTACAGAGGGGGCTGTATGGCGCTATCTACAGAGGGGGCTGTATGGCACTATCTACAGAGGGGGCTGTATGGCACTATCTACAGAGGGGGCTGTATGGCGCTATCTACAGAGGGGGCTGTATGGCGCTATCTACAGAGGGGGCTGTATGCCGTTATCTACGGGCGGCTGTATGGCGTTATCTACGGGGGGGGGGGCTGTATGGCGTTATCTACGGGGGGACTGTATGGCGTTCCCTACAGGGGGGGTATATGGCGTTCCCTACAGGGGGGACTGTATGGCGTTCCCTACAGGGGGGGGACTGTATGGCGTTCCCTACAGGGGAGTATATGGCGTTCCCTACAGGGGGGGACTGTATGGCGCTATCTACAGGGGGAACTGTATGGCGCTATCTACAGAGGGGGCTGTATGGCGCTATCTACAGAGGGGGCTGTATGGCGTTATCTAGAGGGGGGACTGTGGCGTTATCTAGAGGGGGGGCTGTATGGCGTTCCCTACAGGGGGGGTCTGTAGGGAATGCCATACAGCCCCCCCTGTAGGGAACGCCATACAGCCCCCCCTGTAGGGAACGCCATACAGCGTTCCCCCCCCCTGTAGGGAACGCCATACAGCGTCCCCCCCCTGTAGGGAACGCCATACAGCGTAGTCCACCCTGTAGGGAACGCCATACAGCGTAGTCCACCCTGTAGGGAACGCCATACAGCGTCCCCCCGTAGGGAACACCATACAGCGTCCCCCTGTAGGGAACGCCATGCAGCGTGTCCCCCCCTGTAGGGAACGCCATACAGCGTGTCCCCCCCTGTAGGGAACGCCATACAGCCCCCCCTGTAGGGAACGCCATACAGCCCCCCCCTGTAGATAACGCCATACAGCGTCCCCCCTCCCAAAAAAATGCGACCTACACTGTGCTAATAAAATACATGTATCCCCTATCCACAGGACAGGGGATACATGTGTGATCGATGGCAGCGATAGGGAGAACGGGGGACTGAAAGTCCCCCCAAGTTCTCCATGACTAACCTCTGACTTCCGGCGTCTGCGCAGCTCTGTAGAAATGAATGGAGCGCTGGTCACGCATGCGCACAAGCGGGACCGGCGCTCCATTAATTTCTACGGAGCTGCCGACACAGACCTCGGAAGTCCGAGGTTTGTGATGGAGAACTTCAGGGGACTTTCAGTCCCCCGTTCTCCCTATCGCTGCCAGCGATCACACATGTATCCCCTATCCTGTGGATAGGGGATACATGTCTTTTGCTTAATGACAGAGCGGGGAGATACCTCCCTGCTCTGCCGTAGTGTTCAATGACGTCGCGCTGTAGCAGCCATAGCGGCTGCTAGCGGAGCCTCCGGCCATGGTGGGGGCCCGTGCCAGCGGGCGACACGGGCCCCCTCATGCCGTGGGCCCCGTAGCAGCCGCTACTGCTGCTACGGCGGTAGTTACGCCACTGACAAGACCTCTTCTAACCTGACATGGTGCCTGAAATATAATTTAAGAAAAGGAAGGCCGAAAAATCCACTAGGTGCTCCTTTGCTTCTGGGGCCTTTGTTTCAGTCCAGTAGCGCACTAGGGCCACATGTGGGATATTTCTAAAAACTGCAGAATCAGGGCAATAAATATTCAGTTGTGTTTCTCTTGTAAAAACCTTCGGTATTAGAGGGAAAATGGATTAAAATGGAATTTCTGCAAAAAAAAAATGAAATTTGCAAATTTCCCTTCCACTTTGCTTTAATTCCTGTGACACGCATAAAGGGTTAAGAAACTTTCTAAATGCTGTTTTGAATACTTTAAGGGGTGCAGTTTTTAAAATGGGGTGATTTGTGGGGGTTCCTAATATATAAGGCCCTCAAAGCTACTTCAGATCTGAACTGTTCCCTAAAAAAATAGCCTTTTGAAATTTTCTTGAAAATATGAGAAATTGCTGCTAAAGTTCTAAGCCTTGTAACGTCCTAGAAAAATAAAAGGATGTTCAAAAAATGATGCAACCATAAAGTAGACATATGGGAAATGTTAACTAGTCACTATTTTGTGTGGTATTACTATATGTTTTACAAGCAGATACATTTGAATTTAGAAAAATGCTAATTTGTGCAAATTTTCTCTAAATTTTGGTGTTTTTCACAAATAAATATTGAATTTATCGACCAAATTTTTTCACTAACAAAGTACAATATGTCACGAGAAAACAATCTCAGAATTGCTTGGATAGGTAAAAGCATTTCAGAGTTATTACCACATAAAGTAACACGTCAGATTTAAAAAAAAACGCTGCAAAAGATGCTTTCTTTGTCCCCCATTGAGGTCAATGGGAGGTCAGAGAAGGAAACGTCTGAAGAAAGGGCATGACGCTTTTTTCTACAAGCGGAAGAAAACGTCTCCGCCTCCCATTGAAATTAATGCGAGGCGTTATCAAACATTTTTTGGAATGGTTTACAACAGTTTTTGCATCAAAAAATGCGCCGAAAACTCTGTGTGAACAGGGCCTAAAGCATACAGCTTCCATTCCAGACTGTATTTTCAACTTGTGATACCTGTGGTTTCACAGCTAGAACCCGCGATCCTGGTGTCATATGAATGATTAGAATCTCATATTTCGTAGCATTATGAGTGTGACAGCGCCTATTAGATTAGCTAAGAGATCGGGCATTACTAAACTAGTGACAGATCCTTTGAGGCCTCATGCGCACGACCGTGCCCGTAATCACGTTCCGGCCACTGACCGCAGCCCACAAAGTATGGGAGCACGGCACGTAAAACGCAAAAGATAGGACATGTTCTAACTTTTGCGGTACAGTTCTACGGCACAGACACCAATCCGTAGCGATACGGAAAGGTATCCCCGGCTAACAGAACTAAATGGGTCTGTAATTGTGGACCGTATTACGGTCCACAATTACAGAGCTTTTATACAGTCGTGTGCACGGAGCTTAAGGCGGGATTCACGCGACCGGGTCGCGCGCGAGTGCCGGCCGGTAAAATCGGCCATTCTGCCCGGCCGGTTTGCATAAAGTTTTGCATCCGTGCCGGGCCGGGCAGATCTGGACAGTGACATCAGCGGCAGCTCCTGAAGGGGAATCCCCATGTGTTCGGGGATTCCGCTTCAGGAGTTTCCCCTGATGTCACTGCCCAGATATGGACAGAGACATCAAGCGCTCTGTCCAGGAGCGGAATCCCCGAAAACACGGGGATTCCGCTCCTTCAAGCAGCTAAAGTGCGGCTAGCACATAGCAGAGCAGGGAGATACCTCCCTGCTCTGCTATAGTGGCGTCGCTGCAGTAGTAGCAGCCGCAGCAGCAGCAGCAGCTGCTAGCGGCGCCATCGAAGGTGTCGCCGGGCCAGGGCGCTTTTAAAACAAGCAGGGGAAGGGAGCCAGCGCAGCGCTCCCTTCCACCTGCTGTACACCCCGGCCCTGCCACACAGTGTACAGCGCACAGCCATTCGTCAGAATGGCATCAACTCCTCCTCCTCACATGCACTCTGCGCTGTGAGGAGGAGGAGATAGAGCGCAAGCGCAGGAAAACCCGGCCATCACTCGGGACACATCCCGGTGATGGCCGTGTATTACCCGGCCCCATAGACTTCTATGGGAGCCGGGCGGCCGAAGATAGAGCATGTCCTATTTTTTGACGGCCGGTTTTCCAGGCCGTCAAAAAATCGGTCGTGTGAATAGCCCCATTAGGGGTCTATTATTCCTAAAGCAGCCGGGGGCCGGCCGATTTATGAACGGCCGGCACCCGGCTGGGAAACCCTGTCGTGGGAATGAGGCCTAACACAAATTCTATGTCTTGACTTTTTTGCTCCTGCATCTTCTATGCTGAGAGCTGGACATCTAGGAGCCAACACAAACTAGCATAAGCATGCAGGGAATACTAGCAGTTTTTAGAACCCCAAACATGGCCACAGAGGGAAGAGCCCGTGTCCTACCTTAAATGCTGAAGTAAAGTGCAGCCTGGCAGAGTGTCGACAAACCGAGAGGCCAAAGACTAATTATACAGTCAAGTCACATTATTATGACCACCTCCTACTTCTGACATCGGCAGCCCGTAGCCCATGCAGGAAGTGATGCGTCGTGGGTTGGCTTGGTGGGTCACTGCTCACTGCTCTTAGGGTATGGTCACTGCTCTTAGGGTATGTGCACACGATAACGATCATTACATCTGAAATTACGGAGCTGTTTTCAGGAGAAAACAGCTCTGTAATTTCAGACGTAATTGCATGTACTCGCATTTTGCAAGGCGTCTTTGACGGCCGTAATTTGGAGCTGTTCTTCATTGGATTCAATGAAAAACGGCTCAAATTACGTCCAAAGAAGTGTACTGCACTTCTTTGACGAGGCAGTCATTTTACGCGTCATCTTTTGACAGCGACGCGTAAAATGACAGGTCGTCGGCACAGTACGTCGGCAAATACATTCAAATGAATGGGCAGACGTTTGCCAACGTATTGGAGCCGTATTTTGAGGCGTAAATCGAGGCATAATACGCCTCGTTTACACCTGAAAACAGGTCGTGTGAACCCAGCCTAATGCTAACAAAGGTGCATTATTTTTTTTTTTCTCCAGTACGGGAGCTTGTGGTAATTTGGGGTTGGAAGGGGGTTAGAGGGAAGAAAAAGCAAAGTTAAGGAAAAAGAATAGGGAAATAGTTATTAGTTCTATCTCCGTCATATAACTGAACGACCTCTTCCCTATCTTATTACTATAAATGCACACTTTTTTGATATACTGATTATTATGCTGTAAAATGTTAAAACTTTTGAAAAAAAAAAAAGTGTAATCAATCCCTTTCACTTTAAAAAAAACAAAGGTGCATCGGAAAAAAAGGCTTAAATTTGCACGGCCGTATCGTAATTGGACCACCGATGATTGGCAAAGGTTTGCCTTCTCCAAAGAGTCACGTTTTGTGCATCATCAAACGGATGGACGTTGGCGTGTCAGGCGAGAAACGTCAGAGAACAAACACCCTGCAACCATTGCTGGAAGAACACAAGCTGGTGGCGGCAGTGTTATGGTCTGGGGAATTTTTTCATGCCATTCTCTGGGCCCACTCATCCACGTGGAAGGCATTCTGAACCAATTTGTTTATGAATCCATCATTGCAGATTACGCCCACCCATACATGCTGTTGGTCTTCCCTGGGGCAGATGAAACCTTCCAGCAAGACAATGCGACATGCCACACAGCTAGAAATGTCCGACAGTGGTTTGAAGAGCACAGTCAAGACTTCCAAGTACTTCCCTGGCCCCCTACTTAGCCAGACTTGAACCCAATTGAGCATCTGTGGGACCACTTCGATCGTCTTGTTCGCTCTATGAATCCTCCCCCATACACCTTCCAGCAAATTCACATCCGTAGCCGTCCGCAAATTTTGCACGCACTTATATACTACTATGGGCAGGTCCATGCTGCAATTGCGGACAGGAATAGGACATGTTCTATATCTTACGGATCATTTCTACGGCCTGGACACACATCCGTAAATATGGCCTATAGCAATGAATGGGTCTGCAGATTATCCATAACTACGGTCGTATACATGGAGCCTCAGGCATGGCTTTATTAGGGGCAGAAGTGATATTTAATTATTCAATTAAGACTTAATCGGTTTGTTTGTTTTTTTCGTAGCTGGGAGCAAGCGGAATATTAACTTTTCTTATGCTGCCTGCAGGCGATAGTGAAAGAGATATTCCCACTAAGAACATTGATCACCTATTCCCAGGATAGGTGATAAATGTATGATCGCTGTGGGCCCCACCACTGGAATTCCCCAGTAATCACTAGAGCAATGGGTACTGAGCCTCCGTTCCTCCTCACACACAAACTCAAAAACATCTGAAAATACGGAGCTGTTTTCAAGGGAAACCAGCTCCTGATTTTCAGACTTTTTTGAGCCACTCGCGTTTTTGGCTGCATTTTTAACTGTTTGGCTGTTTTCTATAGAGTCAATCCAAAACGGCTCCAAAAATGTCCCAAGAAGTGCCATGCACTTTTTCGCGGCCGCTTTTCAAAACGGCCGCGTAACAAAACGGCCTGTCGGAACAGAACACCGTTTTTCCCATTGAAATCAATAGCCAATGTTTGGAGGCGTTCTGCTTCCGATTTTTCTGCCATTTTTCGGGCGTTTACGGCCCGAAAAACGGCCGAAAACACTCTGTGTGAACATACCCTTATTGCACATGGAAAAAATAAACAACAAAATTATGCTGAGGATTTTACCCCTCGACATTGAAAGAAGTGAAACCTATGGTGAAAAGTTGACACGCTTCAGATTTTACAAAAGGCAATGCAGCTCAATTTCCATGCGAAAAAATACAGCATACAATAAAAATACAGCCTTTAGCATAAGACAAATTGTATGGGTAAGGCTCTATTAACACTGGCGCCATGAGTTCCATTTTTTTACAGGCTCAATTGCGGATATGACAGATCCATTTTGTAATGGATCCTATTGACATTATAACATTATAATGGGTCTGCCGTCGGATGGCATTGAACAGTCACAGTGTGAACGCCTAATATGAGCCAAGCAAACACACAGGACAGCAATGAGATAGGGCTCATTTGTCTAACTCCAGAGAATAAATATACTTTATGCACCAAAGACTAACCTGTAAAGCCTGACAATTTGTTAAACATCACAGGCAGTGGGGGGCGTGGCTAGCTACCGCCACGAGCAGTCGCATGCAGTAGGAGCTCCGTCCATGTCTCAGCATCTCCACTCATAATCCTGACATAATACTGCCGCAAAATTTCTTGGACCAGGTATACCAGACGGAGGAACCGAGGAGCACTTACCATGAGTAAAACTCGAAACTCGACTGCTGCGGACAAGCTCCGGGAGTTTGCAAGGCCGGGAGGCCAACATGGCGCCGATGTTCCTGAGGTGCGACACGAGCAGAGTGGAGGTGAGGGGGAGGGGGAGAAGGAACCAACTTTGAAAGAAGTCACAGCACAGCTTTTGACGGCTATAAGGGAGTCGACTACCTCATTGACCACTAGAATACAGAAAGTTAAAATTGATATTGGCTTGATACGCCAGGATATTCATAATCTCCGGGACAGAGTGAAAGACACGGAAACCCGAATATCACAGATTGAGGATGACGCTGCGCCAGTAGCCAGACAGCTTGGGGCCTTGGAGAGGGCGGCAGAAATGTGGTCCCAAAGATCCGACGATCTTGAAAACCGCCTAAGGCGGAACAATGTACGCGTACTGGGGCTGCCGGAGCGAGCTGAAGGACCGGACCCCAGCACATTCATGGAGCAGTGGATTAAGGATACTCTGCCGGATGCTAAATTGTCTTTGGCCTATGCTGTTGAGAGAGCTCACCGAGTCCCCTCTCGTCCCCCCCCCCTGGGACTGCACCGAGACCCATGCTGGTTAAATTGCTAAGCAGTAAAGATAGAGATGCCATTTTGAGAGCTGCGCGCCAAAAAGGTCACATCACCTACAACACGGCATCCATAATGCTATTTCCGGATTTCTCTGCTGTACTCCAGAAAGCTCGTGCCACGTTTGTGGGGATTAAAAAGCGCCTGAGAGATCTCCAGATCCCATATTCAATGGTTTTCCCTGCAAGACTTCGAGTCGTTTATCAGGACAGGTCTCTCTTCTTTATTATGCCGGCGGAGGCCGAAGACTGGCTGAATAGCCGTAATGCCACGGCGCCAAGAAGTTCATCATAACGCCCATCTGCTGCGAAGCAGGACATGGATCCTGGCAAGAAGAGCAAACATGGACTGCTAGGCTGAGTACCGTTTTTTTCAGAGCAGATTGATTTATTCTTATACTTTAATACTCAGATGTGTACCATAGTGTTAAATACCTGGTAGTACCTAGTTATGTTTAAAATAAGTATACAGCCACCCCTGCTGCATCTTTTGGGTATGTGCGCATATCTGTGCGGAATGATACAAATGATAACTGCATAGTAAAGAGTCTTATAGCAGGAATGTAATGTATATGGCTGATAATCTACAACATAATAGAGGGGGTTGGAGAGATATTATATATTGATCGACTGCAAATACAGGTATATCTTTATATTGTTGCACACAATTGTCTGATACAGCCTGGGAGACGCTGATTGGGCGGGGCAATAGTCTGTGATAGGTAGATCGTTCATCACAGACTACCCCCGTGATAATCTTCATAGTAGGATCTGACTCGTTTCATATCAGATTCTGAGGAGTTTCTTTAGTTTTGTTGTGTTACTAAGTTCTGTTTCTTTTCTTTGGTGCTCTTTGTCTTATATCTGCCAGTGAATGGTAGTCCTAAATGTATTATCATGGAATGTCAGGGGAATGGGGACCCCAGGTAAACGAACCCAAGTATTTTCCCAAATCCGGGCAAGCGGAACACAGATGATATGTCTACAGGAGACGCATTTAGTACCAGAAACGGTTCGTTTTCTCAGAAGGTCATGGATACAATGGGCGGCACATGCCACTTACTCTACCTATTCCAGAGGGGTTTCCCTGCTAGTCCATAGGTCCCTTAGGTGGGAGCCTGGAGTAATCAAAAAAGATCCGGAGGGTCGTTACATTTTCATACATGCGTGGATTGAGTGTCAGCCTTATGTAATAATGTGTGTATACATACCCCCTACGCAGGCCTTAGCAGTTTTATACGAGGCGGCGGGCTTCGCATCAGCCTACCCCTCGGCCACAATTATCTGTATGGGAGACTTTAACTCTTTAGCCGTCCCTGCTCTGGATAAGTTCAGAGGCGACACTGTTCCTGATCCCTCGTCAGGTAGTAGGCCTTCGCCATTGGCACTATTCTTGGAGGAGGTTGGGTGGCATGACCTCTGGAGACACATGTGGCCCGGGGTTCGGGAGTTTACCTGCTTTACCCCCGGGAAGAATTCGATGTCCCGCATAGACTACATCTGTGGGAATGGGCAGACTTGCTTGGCCTTGCAGTCTGCAGAACATTTACCCCGCACGTTCTCAGACCACTCTTCTATATTGGTACGTCTGAAGGTGGCTCAGGGGGGGACACGAACGTTGAGTAGGAAGATACATTCCTTTTGGCTAACACAGTTTACCCATCAGGACCGCATACCGGACCAGTTACAGATTTACGTAGGGGAAAACTCGTTAACACCTAATCACTCAGCCTACTGGGATGCACAAAAAGCATATCTTAGGGGTTGCCTCCAATCTACCATTTCCTACATAAAGCGAGAGTCGGTCAAAAAAGAGAAGGAATTAGCTGAGTCTTGTACACAGTTAGAAGCTACTTATATTTCTGATCCTTCGGAGGTTAATAGACTGGCATGGTTACAGGCGGGTAGACAGTATCTTCTATATCTTACTGAGAAAAGCAAGCGCAGAATGTTTTTTAATAACCAGAAGTATTTTGAACAGGGCAACCAATCTAGTAGCATGCTAGCACATATTATCCACCAGAATAATGCGTCACCGGCTATACTGAAAATCAACACTAGAGAGGGTACGACTCTGACATCTACACCTGATATATTATTGGAGTTTTACGCCTTTTACAAAGATTTATATGTCTCTAGATCTCATAGATCAAAGGAAGAGTTGCTAGACTATTGTGACCAAGTTCGCTGTCCTAAAATAACAAATGACCAGATACTGTATCTTGATAGCCCTATTACTATGGAGGAGATAGTGGAAGCAATATCGACCATGCCCAAGGGGAAGGCCTCGGGCCCGGATGGCATCCCACTAGAAGTATACTTGAAGTATCAAGACCAGTTAGCCCCTGAGCTGCTTAAGACGTATCATGCATCTCTAGTGGCAAAGGCCCTACCAGACTCATTTTCTGACGCAACTATAGTGGTTATATTGAAGCCAGATAAAGATCCCCTGGACTGTTCGTCATATAGACCAATAGCACTTCTTAACGTGGATTATAAAATACTGACGAAGGTGTTGGCCAATAGGTTGAATACCATTATGCCATCCATTATAGATCCGGATCAAACGGGGTTTATTAAAGGGAGAAGTACATCAGATAACCTACGTAGAACCCAAATCGTGTCTCAAATAGCCTCACGGCAAAAACAGGACTGGGCCTTGGCCTCATTGGATGCGGCCAAGGCCTTTGACTCCATTGAATGGCCATACCTACTGCATATTCTCCAAAAATTTGGGCTAGGGCCAGTCTTTATACAATGGATAGGCCTCCTATATTTACATCCCAGGGCGGCCATATCCCTGAATGGGCAGCTTTCTCCATACTTCACTTTGGAAAGGGGTACCAGGCAGGGGTGTCCAATATCTCCACTATTGTTTGCTCTTGCCAGATAACCCCTAGCTATCCTGATACGACAGGATGAGATATTTCGGGGTACATGCTTAAACACGGGTGAGGAACGGATTGCCTTATATGCGGACGATATGTTATTATACATGTCATATCCGGAGGAGTCGTTACACAGAGCAATGTCAATTATTGAACTATTCTGAGATTATTCTGGTCTACGTATTAACTGGGGCAAATCTTGTCTGATGTACCTCTCCCCGCTCCGGAACTCGGTGGAGGGCCAGAAGGTTTGTGAATTGCAAGTGGTATCTAAATTTAAATATTTGGGGATCCAGATAGCTAGATCAGACAACGACATGCTGAAGCTGAATGTCGACCCTATGCTTGCGATCTTCAAAGACAAATTCAAAATTTGGTCGGCTCTACCGCTCTCGGTGGCGGGCCGTATTAACCTGGTTAAAATGGTGGTTCAACCTAAGTGCTTATATGTACTGCAGCATTTATTTGTCCCCATTCCCATGACGTTTTTTAAAGAAATGGATTCTATGTTTATAAGGTTTATATGGGGGTCCTCCAGATCTAAGTTGCAATTAGCCAAACTACAGCAGCCTAAAGACCTGGCAGGTATGGCTCTCACGGACTTATATGTATATTATCTAGCCGGCCAACTTAAATACCTGGGAGCCTGGGTGTCACATGAAGAACCGGCGGGATTGGAGAGTTGTCTGGCAAAATTTCTAGGATTAAGGAAACTGTGGCCAATACTGGATCCTTTGGTGCCACTTGGCAGTAATGCCTTACCGATTCATAGGGTGGCGAAAAAGTCCTGGGCAACCGCGATGCAGGTCTCGTGGAACGGTCAGATAATGGCAGAGACCCCCTTGTGGTATAATGACACGATGGGCCAGTTGAGCTCGTCACAGGATGCTAGGTTCTGGTCTAATCTAGGTATCAACATTGTTGGGGATGTTTTTGATAATAATTTACTATTTTCTTTTACCCAGATGGAAGAGGTATATCAGGTTCCGAGACAAGCTTTTTTCAAATTTATGCAATTCAGGGACTGCCCAGACATTCGCCAATTCTGGACAGAAGTTACTGCCCTGCTTGCTAGGGTGCTGTCGATCCCTGTATTGGCAGAGCCAGGTATCTGCTTATTCGGGTTGATTGAGGAGGAATTGGTTTCACCACACCTTCGCACGTGTCTTCGTGAAACTCTGTTTATGGCCCGCAAAGCAATAGCACTCAGATGGATGAATGCTCGACCCCCTACCAAAGCAATGTGGATCCAACTGGTAAACACGGCTATACCTTATGAACGTATAATGTATCTTCATAGAAACCGACCTGAAAAATTCAACTGGATCTGGGATAGTTGGTGCAACTCGGATCTTACGTCCTACTCAGGGAGGGAGCTATCAGTGGCTATTAGAGGGATTCACACATGAGCATTACCGACCTATTCTGATCTAGGTGGGGTCGTGGTTAATTGATTGACCGTTATTACAGGGGGTGTTACTCTGTTTCCTTGCTCCTTTATTTGATTATTTTGGGAATACGCATATTATATTGGGACAGAAATGTAGCTGGCAAGAATTCGATAAAAGAGATGTATCTTTCTTCTTTTCCTTTTTTTTTATTTTTCTCTATTTTGTTTTATTTCATAAAAGTGTTATGAATCTTGTTAAATATTTCAAAGCGATAATGAACAGTTTTGTATATGCCTATATTATGGACATGTCCGCTGTGCGGGGGTCCTGCAGTTTACTGTGTTAATGTGTTTATATGTCTCCTTCAATAAACTGAGTTTAAAAAAAACAACAAAAAAAACAAACATCACAGGCAGTGGAGGATAAAATTAGCTTGTGGCAACAGCCGATATTTTCAAATCTGACGTGTCACTTTATGTGGTAATAACTTAAGAAAGCTTTTACCTATCCAACCGATTCTGAGAATGTTTTCTCGTGACATTTTATACTTTGTTAGTGGAAAAATTTGGTTGATAAATTCAATATTTATTAGTGAAAAACACCAAAATTTAGAGAAAACGCGCACAAATGTGCATTTTTCTAAATGTAAATGGATCTGCTTGTGAAACAGATAATAATACTACACAAAATAGTCACTAGTTAACATCCCCCATATGTCTACTTTATGTTTGCATCGTTGTTGTTTTTTTTTGGCTTAGAACTTTAGCAGCAATTTCTCACATTTTCAAGAAAATTTCAAAAGGCTATTTTTCCAGATACCAGTTTAGTTGTGAAGTGGTTTTGAGGGCCTTATATATTAGAATCCCCAATAAATCACCCCATTTTAAAAACTGCACCCCTCAAAGTATTCAAAACAGCATTCAGAAAGTTTCTTAACCCTTTTGGCATTTCACAGAAAATAAAGCAAAGTAGAGGGGTAATTTACAAATTTAATTTTTTTTGCAGAAATTCATTTGAAATACATTTTTTCTGTAACACATATTCTGCAGTTTTTAGAAATATCCCACATGTGGCCCTAGTGTGGTAATGGACCGGACCGAAACACCGGCCTCAGAAGCAAAAGAGCACCTACAGGATTTTGGGGCCTCCTTTTTTTAGATTATATTTTAGGCACCATGTCAGGTTTGAAGAGGTCTTGTGGTGTCTAAACAGTGGAAACTCCCCAAAAGTGACCCCATTTTGGAAATTACACCCCTCAAGGAATTTATCTAGGGGAATACTGAGCATTTTGACCCCACAGGTATTTTGCTATATTTATTAGAGTTAGTCTGTGAAAATGAAAATCTACTTTTTTTTAAAGAAAAAACAAAAAGAAATCTGTAATACTTACAAGGAATAAAAAAGAAAATGCACCCCAAAAATTGTAAAGCATCTTCTCCCGACTACGGAAATACCCCATATGTGGTAATAAACTGATGTTTGGACCCACATCAGGGCTCAGAAGGGAAGGAGCGCCATTTGGATTTTGGAGCGCAGATCTTGCTGGATTGGTTTTCAGTGTCATGTTGTTTGCTATGCCCTGGAGGGACCAAAACAGTGGAAACACCCCAAAAGTAACCCCCATTTGGGAAACTACACCCCTTAAGGAATTTTTCTAGGGGTAGATTGAGCATTTTTTGTCCCCACAGGTTTTTTGCAGAATTTAGTGGAATTAGGGCGTGAAAATGAATATCAACATTTTTGTCCACTAAAATGTTGAATTGTTTCATTTTTCACAAGGGATAAAGGAGAAAATGCCACCCAAAATTTGTAACGCAATCTCTCCCAAGTATGACAATACCCCACATGCGGTATCAATTGTTTTGTTTTTTATTAGAAATTAATAAACCTTTGCAGGACTGATCCTTTTTTGCTTTTCCATTTCAGTTTTTCACTCCCCGCCTTCCAAACGGTATAGCTTTTTTATTTTTACATCAACAGAGCAGTGTGAGGGCTTATTTTTTTGCGAGAAGAGTTGTAGTTTCTATTGACACCATATAATGTACTGGGAAACCGAAAATAAAATTCTTTGCAGGGTGAAATTGGAAAAAACGGAGATTCCTCCATTGTGTTTTGGGTTTCGTTTTTACTGCTTTCACCGTGCAGTAAAAAAAAAAAAAACTTAACTCTATTCTGCGGGTCAATATGATTACGGTGATACCAAATGTATATAGTTTTTTTTTACTACTTTTTTAAATTTGTTTTGTATCAACACATTCTGAGAGGCATAACTTTTTTACTTTTTGGTCGATTGTGCGGTGTGAGGGCTTATTTTTGGCGGGACGAGCTGTATCTTTTATTGGTACCATTTTTTGGTACATACAACTTTTTGATCACTTTTTATTACATTTTATTTAGAGCTAAGGTGAACAAAAAACAGTGATTTTTGGCGGCTTAATTTCTTTATTTCTTACGGCATTCATTATGCGCTATAAATGAGTTTTACTTTATTCTGCAGGTCGATACAATTACGGCGATACCATATGTATATCGTTTTTCTATGTTTTGCTGCGTTTCAACAATAAAATCACTTGTTTACAAAACAATTTATTTTCGGTCACCATAGTCTGGGAGCCATAACTTTTTTATTTTTCAGTCAAAAAAGCTGCGTAAGGGCTTCTTTTTTGCGGGACTGGCTTGTAGTTTTTATTGGTACTATTTTGGGGTACATGTGACTTTCTGATCACTTTTTATTATATATTTTAGGAGGGGAGTGACCAAAAAATAGTGATTCTGGCATTGTTTTTAATTTTAATTTTTTTCGGTGCTCACCGTGTGGGAAAAGTAACTTTATAGTTTTGTTTGCTACGAATACGGTGATACCAAATATGTGTACTGGTTTTTAATGTTTTCATTTTTTTCCTATAATAAAAGACTTATTATAGGAACAAAACAACTTATTTTTACACTTTTGTAAAACATTTTTATTAACTTTTTACACTTTCTTTTTTGACCTGTAGCACTGATCGCTGCTAGAATACATTACACTGCCTAGTAGTGTAATGTATTCCAACTGTCAGTGTGACGTCACAGTCACTCTGACAGTAAGGCTGGGTTCACACGACCTATTTTCAGACGTAATGGAGGCGTTTTACGCCTCGAATTAAGTCTGAAAAAACGGCTCCAATACGTCGGCAAACATCTGCCCATTACTTTCAATGGGCTTTACGATGCCGACGACATGTCATTTTACGCGTCGCTGTCAAAAGACTGCGCGTAAAATTACAGCCTCGTCAAAAGAAGTGCAGGACACTTCTTGGGATGTAATTGGAGCCGTTTCTCATGGACTCCAATGAAGAATAGCTCCAAATTACGTCCGTAAAAGATGCCCCGCAAAATGCGAGTACATGCAATTACGTCTGAAATTCAGGAGCTGTTTTCTCCTGAAAACAGCTCCGTAATTTCAGACGTAATTGCAGTTATCGTGTGCACATACCCTAAGTCTACGAGGACCAGCCTCTGGCTAGTCCTCATAGGATTCCATACATGGCAGACCCGGTGGCCGTTGTCTGGCCTCCGGATGCCATCACAAGCATTAGCAACCCCCACAATTGAATGGGGGCTGCTGATGTGCTGCAAACCCCCTAAATGCAGCGATCGCAATCAAGCGCCGTATTTAAGGGGTTAATTGCCAAAATCAGCAGCGATGAGCCGCTGACCTCCAGGTTTCCGACGCACACTGTCACTGACAGTGTGCATCAGGAACGACACAGTGACTTCCTGTCACTCTGATAGGAAGCCTATCTGGAGGCTGGTTCTAATAGGCTTCCATACATGGCAGACACGGAGGCCATAGTTTGGCCTCCGGTCGCCATGCTAGCCATCGGCAAACCTCGCAATTTCATTGTGAGGTCTACGATGTGCTAGAAACCCCTAAAATGCGGCGATTGCAATCGATCGCCGCATTTAAGGGGTTAATTACCAAAATCAGCGGCAATGAACCGCTGATCGGCAACAGTGGAGTGTCAGCTGTTGGGGCCGCAGTAACTGTACGTCCTCATGCGCTAAGACACTGGCCACCAGGACGTACAGTTGCGTCGTGGTGCGCCTAGGGGTTAAAATGTCCATGTGAGAAAAGTACAATTTATGCTGCAGAAACTGAGCTCTCTGACAAGAACAGCCAACCAAATGTCCACCTAAGGTCTTAAAAGTATTTTTAGATCTAGAAATGTGGGGCTAGTTTAAAAGGGTATTCCCATCTAAGACATTTACAGCATCTCCACGGGATATACATCACTGCCGGAAAATAAAGTTTATTTTAATCATTCTAAGAAAGTAAAATGGGCTGGTATGCCCATATAACGATCAGGCACAAGCAATTTATATCAGACTGATTATTGCACCGGGAGAGAAAAAAGGTTCAATATCCATCTGATAGACCCAACCATGCTCTAATTCACAAAATATCTACTTGAAAAAATTGACACTAAATTGTCTGTCTAACAATACGTGTCCCTATATGTTTCTACACAGAGTTTGTATAAAGGGTGCCTCCCAGGGGTCACAGACTATTGTTAGATTGGATATCACCGGGCAGTACAATTGTATATACGTCACAGTAGAAAATAATTGCCGGAGAGTACTGAATCGAGTCTCCCGGCGTGCCCATCAATATAGAATAGCCTTCTCTAGTGCCCATCAGTATATCTATCAACCCCCTTTAGTGCCCACCAGCATCCTTTACAGCCCACCCTTTAATGCTGCTAGAGTCCACCAGCAGCTTTTAGTGCCACTATAGTGTCTGCCAGCACCCTTTACTGCCCACCCTTTAGTGCACAACACACTAGTCCAAACTCACCCAATACTCCCATATTTTTGAGTAGTAGTTTTGTGTTGTTTTTTTTTCCAGTTTTCTCTCTTTATAAAAAAAAAAAAACGTTTTAGTCATTTAGGTTAGTTTAATAATTTCGGAGTAATTTTGTATGCTACTATTGCACGTCACTGTTATCTTGTCAGGGTTTTTTGTGAAGACAAAAATAAATGTGTGCAGTGTTGTTATATACCCAGAATATCTCGTCTATTTAGCGTGGAGGAGGCATATGCCATTTTATGTTTCCGATACTGAAAGCACCATTAAGGATGAATCAGAGTTTTTGTTATCCTCCTCCACTGATGACGAGGAACCCCCTCAGAAACTAAGGATGGCTAGTGATCCGAATGAGCCCAGCACAAGCGACCGCATATGGCTACCACCTACCTTCTACACACCTGAAATACCAGAGTTTGCCTTTGCCCCTGGCATAAAAATAAATCCAACTGTCTTTTAGGAAATAGATTTTTTTTTCCGGATACTTTAGTTAACCCCATGATTGCGCTAACAAATGTATATGTACAAGAGTTCTTAGCCAAAAATCCGACATCCCATTATGCCAGAATGCAAGCCTGGCATCCAACCAATCCAAATTAAATTGCAACCTTCTGTGGGCTTTTACTCAACATGGGCCTTATAAGAAAACCAACCATAAAATCATATTAGTCCACAGATATGTTGTATGATACACCGATATTCCATGCTTTGATGCGTCTAAAACATTTTGAGGCCCTTTTAAAGTTTCATTGAGTAGGGAGTAGGGGGAAGAGGAAAGATGTGGTCTAGAGATGAATTAATATATAACTTTTATTGATCTGCATTAAAATTGTTAAAAGTCCTTTGGTGCAAACTGGTATGTGTGAGTGACCCCCAAACTCACATACCCTTGGCCTAGAATAGTATAGTGTGGTAATGTATTGAGTGATTAACCGTCACTATTGCTCCATTGTCGTCCACAAATCACTGAGCTGTGGGTAATAATTGAAGCTACAGATGGGATAGAGTGGAGTCAATGTGCTAATATATGTAGCATTGTGTCAGTCTCAGGAGGCTAGGTTGTGCTGGATGGCAGGCTCAAATTGTCTTTGCTGCACTGTTGTGACGACAGGCAGCAAAGTTGATTCAATTCAAATTGGCCCTGCAGTAAGTGTTGATATGGTGAGCAGATGTGATCTCTGCCAAGTGCACACCTTGCGTAATTGCTGCGGTATTAGTGAGCAGTTATTGTAACAAACGCACCCTCACGCCGGTGTCCTTGCTCATAGAGCAGCAGCGTGGGGAGACAGTTACGCCAAAAGGAGGATGTTGGTAGTGTCTTTTCGGACAGTCGAGCTAACACTCAGCAGACCCAGGCAACAGAGTTACACATGGATGATCTTATCAAAAGGTTCAAAAACCTACAGCTAAGGCAGGTACAATCCACCTGGACTAAAACTACACTAGAACAATATCTAGAACAGGGCCTTATCTCTAGAGGTTTGCGCATCCCACTCTTTCCCTCATATGAATTGTCCAAACCAGGGCTTAAAGATAAATGGGAATTAGCCCTGACAGTGTGTTCCAACACACTTATGGGCATATTAATAGAAGACGAAACTCATATTCTCAATTTGGTTGAAAAAGATCTTGAAGTTCTTACACCCAGTTTGGAGAAATACGAGGTTTCAACACAATTTGCAGAGGCTTTCAAAAAAAACATTAGATCATATAGATTCAGTTGAAATTCAAATAAAGAATAGGAAAAGGAAGACATTTTCACGAGATAAGGGAGACTTTTCTAGAGGAGATATTTACGATTGGGGGAAGAAGAGATCACAGAGGTTCCAAAGTGGCAGACCAACTAATATACAGATCCACACTGAGTCAATGGACCCACACGAGTTTTCCGATACAGGAATAGATGGGACAGATGTATCGGACTCAGACACAGACCCACAACCAACTCAGGGCAGACAACCCAGTAGGAACAGGAATCCCAATAGAAAAATTGATAACACCACCACCGAAGTCCCTTTTTTACAGGACAGAGGGAGGTGGGGCTTCAGGGGCTCCCAACAGTGGAGGAAGGAATCTCAGAGACCCTACAAAAAGTGAACCACAGTAGTGAAAATCTTAGTGAGGAATGCCTGAGAGTCATTAACCTCTCTAAGCATGTCCTCACGGGTTCTCAAATTTCAGTCCTCAAAAAAGGTTTTCATTTCTGCCTGACAACTAAATTAAATAAATTCACTGTAATCAAAGACCTTCACCTTTTTGGGCGAAAATTGTTCTATCAAAAGATGTATAATAGACCAACCAAAATTACGAATAGGGAACAGTCAAACACCGCCAGCCTAGAATGTCTATCAGAAGCTGAAATCAACACACTGGGAGACCTGGAGGCACTTTTGTTGGAAAACTCCACTCCGCAACATGAGGGTGTTTGTGGCTCTCTGACTACTCCTCACAAAAAATCTAAAGTTAAGTCTAAAACTTCAACTATGCCCTCCTTGGACGGTTGTCCGGCAATCAAAGTTTTTGTTGACCTAGTGTCCCAGGACCTATTGTCATTACCTGACCAGTGGCTACCTCACAATCTCAGCCCGGACAAAGAACGGGCACTTCATGAAATGCGCAAATGGGATGACGTTGTTTTCAAGAATTCGGATAAGGGGGGCAATGTTGTTATCTGGTCCAAAGATAAGTACTTACTGGAAGCTAAAGAGCAATTGTTGGATAAAACCTGTTACCGTCCACTATGGGGTGACCCGACTGAACAATTTCTCAAGGAATATAACGACATGATCCAGGATGGTTTTGAGGAGGGGGCCATAACTGCCAAAGAGAGGGACTTCATGAGGGTACAGCACCCTAGAATCGCAACGTTCTATCTCCTCCCAAAGGTGCACAAAAACTCCACTAACCCTCCAGGGAGGCCTATTGTCTCTGGTGTGGGTAATTTGACTGAAAAAAATAATCACTGGTTAGATGAAGAACTACGCGAATTGGTATACCAGTTACCCTCCCACACCAGAGATACCATGCAGGTGCTCAAAGACCTGAATGGTAGTTCTCTGGAGAAGGACGAATGGCTCACTACGTGCGATGTGGAGTCCCTTTACACGAGTATAGACCATAAGGTAGGCTGCACAGCGGTGGAATTCTTCTTGCAGAGAAAGGAGGGCTACAATCCATCTCGGAAGAACTTTGTCCTACGTGCACTTACATTTATCTTGAAGCACAACTATTTCCTCTTTGATGGCAGGTTTTACCTGCAGCTACGAGGAACAGCAATGGGAGCAGCGGTTGCACCCACCTTTGCCAACCTATATCTAGGCTGGTGGGAAGAATGTCAAGTTTTTTGCCCCGAAATGGACAAATTTACTTCTAAGATCAATATCTGGCGCAGATTTATAGATGACATATTGCTCATCTGGAATGGTTCATCTAGGGAACTTGAAGAGTTCATAGAGGTCTTGAAAACCAACAACTTTAACCTCAAATTGACTCTCACATATGACCAACAGTCAATCCCTTTCCTGGATGTGAGGCTGTTTACCAACGAGCGTGGCATAATTGAGACAGACCTTTACCATAAGAAAACAGCCACTAATAGCCTTTTGGATGCAACAAGTGCACATTCTGTTCACTATTAGAGGCATTCCAAAGGGAGAATTCCTGCGGCTCAGACGGAACTGCTCCACCTTCCAGCTATTTAAGACTCGGGCAACAGAATTGAAAAACAGGCTGTCAGGTAGGAACTATAGTAAAAGGAACATCAAGAAAGCCTATAACTGGGCGCTGAGGACTGGATCGTGAAACCCTGTTGACCCCAAAAATAAGGGTTAACACAGAACGATCCCAACCACGATTTGTCACTGATTTCAATGAAAACTGGGATGAAATGACACACATTCTGAACCGTCATTGGAACATTTTACTCAGTGACCCAGTACTTAAAAATCTTCTTGCCAGCAAAGTCTCTCTGGGATACAGAAAATGTAAAACCATTTCAAATATTTTGGTACAAAGCCACTTTGAGAAAAAATAAGAACAATATAGTACTTAATCCTGGTTTCTATCCGTGCAGAATGTGTAGAGCCTGTCGAGTACTAGAGGACAAGAGAGAATTTGTGGATGCCTTTGGTACCCTCCATCGGATCTCAGACCATATAAGATGTTGTACCCCTGGTGTGATCTATTGCCTTGAATGCCCATGCGGTCTCAAATACATTGGGAAAAACAAGAGAGAACTGCGCACACGGATCCGTGAGCACATCAACTCTATAATCAACTTTGGAAAAAATGAGAATGATTGCAGGCTCAAGAACAAACCATTTAATCCAACTCCAATAGCCAGACATTTTGGGGACGTACACAATTCCAATTGGACAGCCCTGAAAGGCTGGGCCCTGTTCCAAATACATCTGGGCATTAGAAGGGGCAACTTAGATCAGGCGCTTCTGAAAAAGGAAAGTGAATGGATCTTTAATATGAAAACAGTGAGTCCATCTGGACTTAATGAAAACTTAGGATTTGGTTGCTTCCTTTGACAGGATGGATATTGGCTTATCATCATTTTTCCTATTATCTTTCCCATTTTTCCTGCTTTCCGGTTACTATCATTTTCATATCCGCAGGGCCTATAGGTTGTTTATTTTATTTTATTTTGCTTGAGTTCGTATTTAGATAGTTGTATGGTGCCCTATCAATAAATATTGCATGTTCTCACAAAATTCCTACTGAGAACTCCACTAATACTATACCAATCGAGACCAAGGTCTCTGATTGGTCTATGAGGCTGCCAGTCAACTAGGACCCTATTTATAGGGCGTTACAATGGCAGCCCCCCACCCCTGGAAGAAGCCAGAATGCTGGCGAAACGCGCGTCGGGTGCATAATCCACAATCCCCTGGTGCGAACACTTGGCCTGAGCTGTCCTAGTTCAGTTCAGCTCACGATACACACTGCGGCTGACAGCTGCTCAATTGTTGCTGCACGACCTTGTCTGCAGCGTGTCCCGCTGTGGATTACTGAACAGCTGGGGCATTTTCTCCCTCCTATCACCACGTCTTGCCTTGACGGTGGTGATTCTCAGTGCGGTCCTCCCGGGGCTGATATACTATTCACCCACGGGAATAGACCGCAGATCCGCTGCGGGGTGGCTGTGGGGTCTCGGCAATTTGAGTCCTCACCGCCCCGCTCACAAACTCAGCCTACACACTGGGTTATATCTGCAGACCGCCTCTCAGCTGACAGCTGAGCGCGGTCACTGGACCTATTCACAACCGCTCTCACATCGGAGTCGACCTGGAGGACGGCCTCTATCCGCCGCCTCTGGGCTGACAACTGAGGGCGGCACACAACACAGCCGCTCCCCACGCTGCTGCTCTATGAGCAAGGACACCGGCGTGAGGGTGCGTTTGTTACAATAACTGCTCACTAATACCGCAGCAATTACGCAAGGTGTGCACTTGGCAGAGATCACATCTGCTCACCATATCAACACTTACTGCAGGGCCAATTTGAATTGAATCAACTTTGCTGCCTGTCGTCGCAACAGTGCAGCAAAGACAATTTGAGCCTGCCATCCAGCACAACCTAGCCTCCTGAGACTGACACAATACTACATATATTAGCGCATTGACTCCACTCTATCCCATCTGTAGCTTCAATTATTACCCACAGCTCAGTGATTTGTGGACGACAATGGAGCAATAGTGATGGTTAATCACTCAATACATTACCACACTATACTATTCTAGGCCAAGGGTATGTGAGTTTGGGGGTCACTCACATACCAGTTTGCACCAAAGGACTTTTAACAATTTTAATGCAGATCAATAAAAGTTATATATTAATTCATCTCTAGACCACATCTTTCCTCTTCCCCCTACTCCCTACTCAATTTAGCTCAATACGGTGGTGTACACCAATGTGGTCCTCCTGACCTAATTTAACCCTGTGAGACAGGTGATCTTCACCAATCACCTTTTAAAGTTTCTACATTTTGTGGACAATGAGTAGTGCCCACGCCCAGAACATCCAAGTTTTTCAAGATTATGAACCTCATCGGACATTTTTATTTTTTTTTCAGAAGTTTGTCCCTGAAAAAAACATAGCCATTGACGAATCATGAGTCCATTTCAAAGGACGGCTTCATTTCCATCAATATTTGCCAAACAAGAGAGCCAGATACGGCATAAAAATATATAAACTGACCGACAGTCAGTCTGGATACACACACACTCCTTTAGTGTGTATGAGGGGAAATACACACAGATTAGTCGCCCAGAGTGCCGCCCAGTTCTTGGTACTAGCGGTAAAGTATTGTGGGACCTGATGCGTACGCTGATAGATAAGGGGTACCACCTATACCTCGACAATTTCCATACTAGCGTTCCGCTATTTAAGTGCCCTGTTGAAAGGAAAACACTGGCCTGTGGCACCGCTGACCGGAATCTAAAAAAATCTTGCAAAACTTTTCCTTGCTGAAAAACTGGCAGTTGACGAAACCAGGGCACAATATGATCAAAATGTGCTCCTGGTAGAATTCAGGGACAAAAAAACAAAAAATGTGAGGTGCTCATGCTCTCCTCAATCCATGACAACACCACAAACCTAGTTTCAGTTCGTAGAGCAAACACCACCGTTTCAAAGCCTGTATGCATACAGGCCCACAAACACACACATTGGAAGGGTGGATTTGGGAGATCAACTAATGAAAACACAATGTGCCATGGGAAAGACAAAAGTATAGTACAAAAAAACTGTCAATGTATTTAATTGAAATGGTCCTCCTAAATTCTTTTATTTTGTACTGAAGTGCTGGCAATCGTTCTAGGTACAGGGAGTACCTTAAAAATGTATTTTTTAATAACTTTTTCAGAGACCAAGAGGAAGGAACGAGAAGCAGGGCATCAGGAAGAGCCATCCACAAAAACAATGTCGCGTGTGCTCGAAGAGGGGTATCCGAAAGAATACGATATATCAATGCAGTACTTGTCCCTCCAAACCAGGGCTCTGCATGAAAGAATGTTTCAGAATTTACCATTCTTGATTGGATCACTAGTTTTATTGATCCCTTTTGCCATTGTCAGAATGGCCATATCAAATTTAATCTTAAATTCTATCACCTTCATTTAAACTTGCCCAATTGTACACTAACTGTATATAAAAAAACAAAAAATCATTATACCCCTAGATGAATACCACCATGGTGGCCCAAAATCACTGAAGGAAAAAACTGAGCCTTAAAGAGCCTCATTGTACACCTTCACTTCTGGGCCCACAGCGTGCCTGTACAATAAAAAAAAAAGGTCACATGGGGTATCAATGAATTATTTTTTTTCGATTGCAGCTTGATACATTCCCGAAAGGTTTCAGCAAACTCACAAGTCTGTAAAAGAAATATGTTTTTTTGTTTTCTACCAATTTTGTTTTAATTCCTACAAAAATCTGAAATGTAACATTTCTCCCTATACCGCTAGATGAATACCTTGAGGGTGTAGTTTTCAAAATGGGGTAATTTCGTGGGGTTTTCTAATATTTTAAAACCTCTGAGCCTCTGTAATCATATTACAATGTAGTAAATATCACCAAAGTAGGCATTGTGCTTTTTCCCTTCTGAGCTTTGCCAAGTGCCTTAGCAGGAGATCGTAGCCACATGTGGGGTATTGCCGTACTTGGGAGAACCTGCATAACAATTCATGGGCTGAGCGTCTCAGATAACACAAGCTGGGCACAACATATTGGGCGCTGAAATGTGAAAGTTTTCATGCTTTTCAAATTCTGGAAAACTCCTGTAGGGTCAAAATGATCACTACACCCCTAGATAAATGCCTTAAGGTGTGTAGTTTCCTAAATGTGGTCACTTCTTGGGGGTATCCACCGTACTGATACCTCAGGGGCTCTGCAATCACAATATGGTGCGTGAAAATTATTCCAGTAAATTCTGTGCTCAAAAACCAAATGGTGCTCCTTCCTTTCTGGGCCTTGCAGTGTGCCCATATAGCAGTTTACGACCACATATGGGGTATTGCTGTATTCAGGAGAAATTGTTTAACAAATTAAGCAGTGATTTTCTTTTCCTATTACCCCTTGCATAAATGAAAAATATGGGGCTAAAGCGGCGATTTAATTGGATAAAATGCATTTTCACGGCCCCATGTTTATAACTTCTATAAAATACCTCCAAGTCCAAATGCTCACTACACCCCTAAATAAATTCCTCATGGGATGTAGTCTCCAAAATTAGGTCACTTCTTGGGGGTTTCTACTATACTAATACTTCAGGGGCTCTGCAAATTCAACATGGCGCCTGAAAACCATTCCAGCAAAATCTGTGCGCCAAAAGCCAAATGACACTCCTTCCCTTCTGAGCTCTGCCATATATCCATACCCAGGAGAACCTGTATAACAATCTATGGTAGGAGTGTTTGTTTCCTATAACACAAGCTGGGCACAACATATTAGGCACTGGAATCGCATAATTGTGAAAAATGAGAAATTTTTCGTGCTTGACATCAAATTCTGGAACACTCCTGTGGGGTAAAAATGCTCACTACATCCCTTTATATATTCCTTAAGGCCTTGTTCATACTGAGTTTTTTTGCAGGCAGAAAAATCTGCCTCGAAATTCCTTCAGCAATTTTGAGGCAGATTTTGACCTGCCTGCAAACTCTTGGCGCGATATTCGCGGCAATCGTCGCCCACGGCCATTGAGCACCGTGAACAAAAAAATGCAGCGAAAAACGCCTTCTCTGCCACCCATTGATTTCAAAGGGGGGTCAGAGGCAGAACCACGGCAAGAAAGAGCATGCCGCGGTGGGAAAACCGCCTCCGTCTCCCATTGAAATCAATGGAAGGCAGTTTCGGACGTTTTTCACCGCTGATGGCGACGCGGTTTCCGAATCAAAAAACTATGTGAACTGGGCCTTAGGGGTGTAAATTCCAAAACAAGTCTCTCTTTGTTTTTTTTATTGTACTGGTACTTTAGGGGCTCCGCAAATGCGACATGGTGCCTGAAAAACATCCTCAGAAAATCAAACTGATGCACTAGCACTTTATTTAATCGAGTCTCCCCTGTTTTCCTACTCTACTATTGACTTAACATACATATATACGGTTTATTAATTATCAAATAAGGTAGACTACCGCTTGTGGGTCTACACATGACTTATAGCCCATATACATATATTCAATGTTTTGCAAGAGTCAGTAACTGCTCCTATGTTCATACTAGGGTCTTGTCCTTTTGTTAAATTTTAACTGTTTGTTATAGGTGTTAAATAAATTCCACTTTTTATATACAATCAGGCTATAAGATCGTTTCTCTTTCTTGTGTTTGGTATACAATATGGAGCTGTCTATATGGTAACTTATGGGGGGACGCTTCTGCTGTCAATCGTGCCCAGCCCTTAGTACAAATGCTTTTGGAGTGCATATATTGATCATAAAATCAAGGCCCTAATATGTGCTCCTTCATTTCAGCTGACGAAAGGCGCACTAGGGCCACATATCGGATATTTCTACAAACTGCAGAATCAGGGTAAATAAATATTGAGGTTTGTTTTGCCGTTGACTCTTGATGTGTTACAGTAAAAATGGAATATCTAAATAAAAATTAAACTTTGAAATTTCACCTGAATTTTGCTTTATCTTCTGTAGAACACCTAAAGGGTTAACAAAGTTTGTAACTGCAATTTTGAATAATGTGAGTTTTGCCGTTTCTAAAATGGTCATTTATGAAGGTTTCTATTATATAGGCCCCTCAAAGTCACTTCAGAACAGAATTAGTCCCTAAAAAAGGTTTTGGAAATTTTCTTGAAAATTAGAAAAATTGCTGCCAAATTTCTAACATCCTACAAAAATAAGGAGGATGTTAAAAACAATATTATGGTAAGATGAAAGTAGAGATATGGTTAATATTAAAGGGGATTTCTCATGAGTCATTGATCACATATCCACAGGATAGGTCATAAATGTCAGATAAATGTGGGTCCCATCTCTGGGACCCGCACCTATCTCCAGAACGGGGCACCCTAAACCCTGTTCAGCCGCTACGTGTTGCGGCTGAATGAGGTGAATTTCGACCATACAAAGGGTTATATGGTCGTAAGTTACGTAAGCATAGTATTTCGCTGAGCTACGATGTTTCCGCAAGTCCCATAGAACTGAATGGAAGTTACGGAAACAGCGTAGCTCGCATGCTACCCTGCTTCCGTAACAGACATTCACTACTATAGGAGTTACGGAAACAGCGTAGCTCGCATGCTACCCTGCTTCCGTAACAGACATTCACTACTATAGGAGTTACGGAAACAGCGTAGCTCAGCGAGCTACGCTGTTTTCGTAACTCCCGACCACATAACCAGGAAGTGGCCGGGAGTCAGCGAGATCAGACAAAGCTAGAACAGGGTTTAGGGGGCCCCGTTCTAGAGATAGGTGCAGGTCCCAGAGGTGGGACATGCATCTATCTGACATTTATGACATATCCTGTGGATATGTCATAAATGTCTCTCATGGGAAAACCCCTTTAATTATTAACTATTCTGTGTGGTATGACTGTCTCATACGCAAAGAGCTTCAGATGTGTTAAATTGCTCATTTTTCCAAATTTGACAATTTTTGTTTTTTTAAATAAATAAATGTAAAACACCTGGACCGAAATTTACCACTAACATAAAAGTACAATGTGTCATGAAAAACAATCTCAGAATTGCTTGGATAAGTAAAAGCATTCCAAAGTTATTACCACAAAGCCACGTGTCATATTTAAAGAATGGGGCTTGGTCCTATCCCCCAGATAAGTCATCAGTATTTCACCGGTGCAGGTCCGACACTCGGACCCTGCGCCAGTGGCCTGTGGGCACCGGATGATATTGCCTATTATGCGATGTACGGAGCCGGAAGCAGTTGGCTCCGTACATAGCATAGCGGTTGTGCTGTAGAACTGCAACTCGGACGCTATTCCGTGGCCGGAGCAAACTACGTCCGGTGCCAAGAGGATAGGTCATCAGTTGTCCAGTAGTGGACAACCACCTTAAAAGCCAAAATAGGGCAGATCCTCAAGGGGTTAAGACAGGATGTACTGGATGCTTTTATGTAAATTGATGTGAAAATGTACTTCGAGAATATAGTAATGTTGGAATAAACATTAGTTATTCAAGAACATGTTATGAATTAAATTGTGTAATTTAAAAGTTTAGACATTCTCCCTCAAGAACATAGCACAAGACATAAAATGTGTGTAGATTTATTGCAGATGAAACATCTCAGTGCAACAAAGCAATGAAAAAAACAAAAAAAAACAAATGAAAAAACAGGCTCCTGCTCACAGTTCTGCTTAATGTGTGTTGCTCCCAGACACCCACGTTGCAGCAATGCATCAGTCCACTGCAGAGCCTAGAAAGCGGGAGCAGACCTTGTGCACAACACAAGTCTCCCTTTGGGTCGATGCTAAGGCAAATCATCAATTTTGTATAATTGTGCCATTCTGTGCTGTCCTGTCAGTTGTGTTTATGCAAATTCTGAGAAAACGTAAAAAGTCAGTGAAAGTACAATCTGTTTGCCACTAGCCCCAATTGTGCCTTTATTTAATTAGTGTTGCTGGGAGAGGTAGGGGCATGGAAAGGTTAAAAAAAAAAAAAGGATTGCTATTTGTGGGTTTTTAACAAAAAAAATGTATGTGTAAATATATATATATATATATATATATATATATATATATATAATTTTAATAGCACCATTCCTGGGCATCATTCTCCAGGTGACAGGAGAATACTTGCACATAGCAAAATAACATAAAAACATAAAATTGTAGTGTTTAACATCTACATGACAACCACAAGCTCCTGAAAAGATGACGTACAATATACTGCATCAAAATAATAAAATACGGGGACAGGAATGGTGTACAAGCTAAACAAGATGACGTACTTTAGGATCCCTACTACTCTTTAAAAATAGGTACCTTTAGAAAAGGGAGCTACGAGGGATCAATTCTTTGCAACAGTAGAAATGAAAGTATGAGATTGATGTACATCAATTCATAAACGGAGTAAGAAAAATCATGGCACTCCAAAGGCAAAATAGTCATGTTCTTTGTGGTTTATGAATATGTAAGGCTTGTGGTGCTTCACTCCAATCAGTCGTCTTCTACTTAAAGACCAAAATCTTCCTGTGGCAATGGATTCTCCTCATCTATACAATGACGCCATGATATGTTCAATGAAGAGATACCCTCCGACTGAGGATCATGCACTTTCACTGGCAACTTGCTCAGAGAAAGTCAAAGACCCCCGAATTCTTTGCTGCTTAATAAAAGAAACACAGTTGTAAAGGAAAAAAAAATAATTAACACAAGAGTAAATCCATTCCATTACTGCCGATTGTTTTTTTTTTTTAAACAGATGCAATATTAATTTGTTAAAATCAATCTGTTACAAAAGCCAAGCAACCAGGCAAGAATGTGGCCAGCCTCCTCCCTCTGCACAAACACACAGTCTGGAGCGGGGTCTGATAGATTAGGTGCATGGATTAGTGGCAAGTGTGAGGGTCCGTGCGAACATCACACATACATCTCAGCGAAATTGTGCTGGCCTCTCCATTTCGGTTCTTAATATCAGGATGTAAATAATATTTAAAAAATTTCAGAAAATTAAACTTGCTAAAAACAGGGCCAATGTTGTCAATTTTGTTCACATAACATCCACAAAGAACTCACTGGGATTGCCCATAGCCATGCGGAAGGACTGTCTACTAGCGGTGAGTTCGGGTGGGACGGAGGCTAAATCACGGCCTGGTGGGGCTCCTGGGGGTCCCATGACTGGGAGTGGAGCAGGCATCATCATCATTGGAGGGCCATATAGAGGAGGCACCCCTGGAGGACCATAGGACTGGTGTGTATGGTGGCTCCGGATGCTGTGTGCTATGGAGTGGTGGCTCCTGTGGCTGTGTTCGCTTGCTGGTACGGAGCGTTCACTTGCTGCTCTGTCTCTGCGTAGACTGCTACGTGTAGTGTGGTCAGACTCGCTTCCACTCCCTCCAGATTTTGATTCACCAGTCTTAGGATCTTTCCTTTTTTCTGTACTGCTGCGGTTGGAGCCACTACTTCTACTACCTGTAAAAGGCAGATATATATATATTTTTTTAAATCACAAAAAACAAAACAATGCATCAATAGAGCGTTTTGCCAATTGCAGCCAGTCATAGTACATCTTTCATTTTTCCAAAGGGTTGAAAATGAAAGAAGTGATCGTATTAGTTAGATTTTGGCAACAATAACAATTTCTTAGAAACGTTTTATTTAAACAATTACATTTTTGTAACAACCTCTTATTTTTTTTCAATATAAAAGCTATACTACTATTGTGAGTTCAATGAGCACCGTTTGTTTTATTACTTTTTTTTAATAAAAATGTAACCAACTCTGTGCTAATTGATATAAATATATATATATATATATATATATAGATATAGAGATATATATATATATATATATACATATACACACCAGTAGAAAGACGGCAGCACTGTTTCCAAATACGAGATCAAGTAATGAAGGGTGCCAGCTGATAGTCCCGATCCAAAGACCATACACATATCTAAGAAGATAATTCAGCAGCACTCCGATGATCAAGGTGAAAAAGTGAAGTTTATTGTGCCAACATGGCAAATGCAACGTTTCTGTCCCACCTTGAGAAAGGTCCCAAGGTGGGACAGAAACGTTGCATTTGCCATGTTGGCACAATAAACTTCACTTTTTCACCTTTATCATCGGAGTGCTGCTGAATTATCTTCTTGGAGATTATATATATATATATATATATATATATATATCTTTATAGGAGTGCTAGCAATGTTTTTCTGATATAGAGCTTCAAATCCCCCGCTTCCCTTCACACAGTCTTAAATTATAAAACGGACTGCCTGTATACACCACTAGGAGCTTTATATAACTCATGAAAAAATATTTATGCAGTGAGCTCCTTAACACCTCCTAGAAGCCAGAATTTTAATCGCTTAAGGACCCTCCAGTCAAAAGTAAAAATTTTACTATACATTGCAAATGTAAGTGTCAACATACCTTGTGCTCTCTCCTCAAACTATCCTGCCACCGTTCCAGAATTCTGGTCTCCAGTTGACATCTTTCCAAAATGGGCCCCTCAGTCTCAGACTTCCCTATGCAGAGCATCCTTAGGAAGCCTTGGACAAGCCCCCCTCCATCTGATGGACCAGCACAGAGGATGTTCTCGCCACTCTTATTGGTGCTGGTCCACTGGAGTGCAGGGGAGGGGATCGTGTCTCAGACTTCCCTGTGCAGAACACTCTGCATAGGGAAATCGAAGACTGCAGTGGCCATTTTGGAAAGATGACAACGGTATGTGGACTATACATTTTTACTTTTGACTGGAGGGTCGCTTTAACTCCATAGCGGTTTGAAAGGTACTAGTGAATTTGGAGCACTGAATCAAAGAAACAATGCAATATGAAATTAATCAGCACAGAATTTTTACATAATCATAGAATTTTGTTCAAAAGGTGGACATACAATTTAGTTTAAAGTATGCCAGCTGTTTGCAAACTTATGTTTTCAGACTTTTGTACAATAAAGTTTCTTAATCCCACAGGATAGAATACTGTCCCAAAACGTGAATCTGAACTGCAGTCTACGTACTATGTTCCTTAGTTCAAAATAATTTTCTGAGTTTTTCTTTTTTTGTAACCTTGAAGCCCCAATAATGTTTGATTCCATTAATCTCCTCTTGCATCTTTAGTGCTGGGGGGAGGGGGGGGGGGGTTAGAATTGGGTTAGGGTGTGTTCTCATGAGGGTCGGGCTTCAGTTCATCAGTTCCATTCGATCTCTCGGTCGGAGGAACCAATGAACAGAAAACCAAACGGAAACCTTAGCTTCCGTTTGCATTACTTTTTTCAATGGTAATGGTTCCGTTGCAATTGGTTTATTCTGTAAGGTTTTCGGCTTTTTTCGAGGAAACAATAGCTTAGTCGTCTACGCTATTGTTTCCGCAAAATAAACAGAAACCTTACAGAACGGAAACAAACACACTGCAATGGAAGCTTTACCATTGATAGGCGTTCTTTCGCTGTTTGCATATGTCTTAGTTATGAGTCTATGTAGTAGGGCATGTACTTTTTCATGAGATGGCAGCATATAGATACATCTTTTGACAAGACTGAAAATTGATCGTGGTACGCATGCGTTCTTGTAGTCTGATTGACTTACATGGTTAGGACACAGACGTTTGATCTGTTTCCCGTACACGCATGCGCTCTTTGATCTCATTGCGCCCTCTAGTCGTGATACATCAACAGGATTTGGATGGTCATGCGCAATAGAGATTTGGAGACGCAGGTACAGGAAGTCCACACGTTTTAATGTATGAAGAAATACATTGCAATTTTTAACTCCCCTACACCTGGGTAAATAAGGCACTTTAGTTATTTTTCTCTATTCTTGCACATTTACCCCTTATTATCGCTGATATGCATTATATCATGTATTTTAGAATATATATTAGAATGTATTCTAGTTTTTTTTTACACTTAAATAGATTGTATTATTGGTATTTATCACTTTGAGTCCTTATATTCTGTGTTTTTTCTGTATGCTCACATGCTTGAGTAAGGTCATGTTGGACTGAAACGTTTCATTTGTGGGTGAATAAACTCCTATTTATCTTGGATGTGCTGCCTTGTCTTACGAATTTTTAGGTTTCTATTGAGTCTGTCCTCGGATACATTGATTTCCGGAAAAAGCCGAACAGAAACTAAGCGGCAGAGTGCTCACATGAGCGTTTCTGAAGCTTCGTTTTAGCGATTGGTGGGGGTCTCAGTGCTCGGAACCTCTCCAATCAAAACTTCTGACATGTCACTATGACATGTCAGAAGTTTGTTAAACATTTAGCTACACTTTAAATTAAAAACGTACCTTCACTATGCTGACTTCCAGCACTACCACCACCCCCACCACCGCCATAGCTATATCCAGGTTCCGGAAATCCTGGGTGTGGGCTGTAAGGATGAGGCAGTGGGTACTGGTACTGAAAAGCCATGGGCCAGGGGGCAGCTCCAGGATGTGGAAGTGGAGCCAATGTGTCCTGATCAGATGTCCCACTGGAACCGTCGTGATCATTTAGAGAAAGATTTGCCATGTCTGGAAAATGAGGGGGAAAAACGTTTTTTAAATAATTTCTCTTATAAAAAATTTACAACAAAGGCTTAAATACAATATGCGTATTTCAAGTTACCAAAGCTATTTTTCCCTTTTTCCCACCCCTAGGAGAGAATTAGAAAGAGGGTGATCATTATTATTATTTTTTTACTTAATTACTCAATTAACAACTATGCGGTTCAGAAAAGCAGTGGAGGCACTAGCAGTAGTGACTGAGGAAAGACCAGGTTTCACAAAATCATGACTGGGTGCATTGTTGACCTTCATGAACAGGGCCTTTTGAAAAGCTGAACTTTGGACAGAAATAAAGAAACATGTCTATTGTTGTTTTCCCATCTTAAATATATATTGCAATACAAATTACGCGCTCTTATTAATAGGATTAATCAGATTAATTGTTGATTGCAAGATATATCTGGCTCTAGAGACTTGTGTGGAGATTTTTCTTTATATAAAATCAATTAAAGGGTTATCTTACCATAACAAATCATTTCCAAATGAAGCCACCTGGCGATCCGCTGATCGCTGTGGATCCAGCTTCTGAGACCCCAGCTAAAAGTCGGAGCCAGCCATACTTTTTCCCTGCAGTGAGTATATAGCTATGTAATACATTGGCCACCCTGAGTATGCCAGAGCGGGAGCTGCTCTTGGTTGGCGTAATAGAGGAGGATCCCAAGGGAGAATCCCTACTCCATGATGTCCATATGCCCTAACACAACTTATGGAAAGGGATTGTCTTTATGACAGATTGGATGTCCCTTGTACATGCAAGTGACCAGTATAATGTAAACTCTTAAAAATCATGTTTCCAGATCTATCCCATAAAAAAATAACACAGTGGTCCGCTGAAATTAACGATATGGAAAGGATTGGCTCCACACTGTCACCTCCTCATTGGATGTTTTTTGTCATTAGGACTGCTAGGTCCAGTAACATTGTGGAAATCCATGCTACGATTTCAATAAAAACATTACAGAGCGTGTGAGAGAGTGTGTGTGTGTGCGTATCTGAGTGTGAGTGTGTGTGTTGAATGAAGGACGGTATCAATATGAAAATAACTAAACATGTTCCCAGAGAATTAGGCAGAACAAACAAAGTAAAGCAATAAACAAATGAGCTGTGAAAGGCAGGATGATGGATAGATACATACTGCCACAAAGATCTCCAAAAATGTAGTAACACTGCTCAGAGAAAGTTATTTTATTGACTGTATGGCGGATGTAGCCAGCTTTCAGAAGGTTGCTTGCATATTTCCTTGCTTCTCGGCGATCTGTGAAGCCCTCCACATGGTTATACAGCCAGTCTACTACATCAGAACCTAAAAATAAATAAATCAGTAAATCATGCATTCCCAAAAATAAGGAATTGCGGGAACAAAACAATAGTAAAACATATCCCACTGCAGTTTTTTATGTATGTAAAGCTGGCCAAGGTCATAGCCTGGGGTGAGGTGTAAATGTATGAATTGAGTGCATTCTCAACAGTCACCATTAATGTAGAATTTAGATAATATAGCTTACTTACCAATAAAAGCATTCGGGATGGTAATTTTAAGCCACATCCTATCCCGCACCTCCAAACCCGATTCTGGTGAGCTCATTGCTTTCACAATTGTTACCATGTCACTATGTATGGATAGATGAAAGTCATCGAAGCCTTAGAGGAGACAAAAAATTGTTAAGTGATAAAAAAAATTGTTCCTTCACTTTTCTTTAGCAAGAGAGGTGTTTTTGTAATTTGTTTTATTTCTAAATAAAAATTATACATTTTATAACCAAAAAATTAAAAAAAATCAATGCGCAAGCAAACAGACAAGCTAATCCAACAGTCCCAGAGGACTAGAAGCAATGGAGCGATCACACTTACGCTCAGTTTCAGGTATAGAGCTGGTAATGGAGGAGCTGGTTGAAGTTATTGTACTCATAGATGGACTCATTCCATAGGCTGGGTATGTACCAGTCATTGCTGCGGTGTGTGAAACCCAAGCTGCTGGATCAATAGGCCTGATTGGTTCACCTGATGGGAAGAAAAGACAGTAGATAGAAGATGAGATGGAAGATCAAGGGACGACTCAAGATCATAAAGGGAGTGATGAACAGGACTTACCATACACAAGAGGACAAGTAATAAATCAGGAAGTTTGCAAGGGTCATATACATTTTGGAAAAGCTTAGTAATATTAGTTACTTTTAAAATTGTAAAGTAGTGATTTAAAAAACAAACAAAAACTTATCAGGTCTTATATTGAAGATCATACAAAAAACAAATGTGCCATTGAAAGTTATTAGCCAATTTGTAACTCATCAATAAAAGCCCCCCCCCCAAATATCCCTCATCCTACCAGTGTTTGTACATTGTTATTAGTTATAGCCTCCTGTAGTCCACTTTTAGACAAGACGAGTATGCGCAGTATCTCCCCATTCATTGTACTGCAGACCACAGAAGAACAGCACATGCGTAAATCCACCGTCCTTGTTACACATGGCAAGCCTGTGCAGCAGAGGGCCTTGTTTCACATGTGAAAATACTGTATGCTGTAGCGTAGCCAAAGGCTCACAGTACACGGCAGCTTATTAGTTACAGTGCTCTGAGATCTTAGAGATCAGCTTATATGAGCTACGGGCTCTCTTGGCTGATAGCGAGAAAGCAGTCTGTGAACAGCCACACACATATAGTGCACAGCACAGTGGTGTCTGATGAAGACAATGCGGACCATGCAGTGCCCAGCAGCAGTACGATTGTGGCGCAGGTGAGGAAGAAATAAAGAGCAGCAGCAGCTCGGAGTGTGCACAGCAGGGCACAGCCACACCTACAGTGTCCCAGAACAACAGGCATAGCACAGGCTAAGAGAGCTGCAGTCCCTGCTGAGGAGCGGCCCGAGTCTGCACAGATGGAGCACACCCTCCGTAGGGTAGGGTAGACTGTGGCAGCCACTGCCAACAGCAGCTCAGTGAGTGTGATAACTGCTGCCCATGGACACATGCCACTGACTTTCCAGAAAGTGAAAGAAACATAGTTAAAAGTATTACAGAAGTTTGGCAAGAAAACCCCTTTATCCGGTGGATAGGTCATCAGTTGTCAGAAGGTGAACAATCCCTTTAACTGATTTATCGCAGATGTTTTTTTTTGTGAGAAAGTGTGGGGGCATTCAACACTACCAGGAATCTGTTTCACTGAATGAAGTGCCACCCTTGTGATATTCAGAGAAAATGGGCATGCAAACGTTGACCTCACCTTTAGAGATATATATTTGCAAAAAGGCCCTGAATAGCGGTAGAAATCACACACAGACTTGCTAAAAATGATTCATATAAAAGTGAAGTCCTAGGCTGGAGCCACTTCACAGAAGCACTCATTTCAGACACGTATAGCATATCCACAGGAGGAGCTGGCCACATCCAGAATAGAGAGGTACGGGAATAGAGGCAGCCTGGGAACAGGGGTCCCCACATGCTCAAGATAGTTGCGTGACCTCCACCTACCATACATTCATGACATTTGGTGCATATGCCATGAATATCTGAGATAGGAATACCCCTTAAACCATTACATTAGTCAATACAATTGTGAGGAATTCTCTAATGCTGCCTTTGGAACTGCTACCTTAGGAGAGAGTTAATACCAGAGCCCACTACTTGTTTCCCTTGTCTGAATTCCAGAATTCTATGAATGACATTCTAAAAGAGATTGTTGCAGTTCCCTTTATAATACTGCAGTAGATAAGACTGAACTGTAATACCAAAACCTGTGGATAGGTGTGGTGCTGTTTGTGGATGAAAACAGCCAATTATCCAATCCTGGAAAAACCCCTTTATTACCTTTAATTCTGACAAATACATTAGGCGATTTCTTATAATTAGTTGATGAAAATACAGGTTCAATAGAAACATTTTTCAAACAATTTATGCTAATCCGATAGTATGCCACATATAGATCAACTTTATTTACTTATTGTTAAAATGTAGTGGTTTTATCCATGCAAATATTGTGTGAAGTTACTGCCGCTAGGTTTCTCACTTCCTGTAATCTGAGGTCCACCCCCTGTTGCCAAGCAAAATCCGTCCCTAGTTACAAAGCAGAGGAGACGGACTGCAGGAAGTGGGGTGTGTCTCTTCAAAGCCTGACCATAGATTATGGAGAGGTGAGAGCAGGAGGAGAGAGCAGGGAGAGGAAGAGACACAGAAACGCTACCAATACAAGTCTATGGTAAAGGCGAGGGGCGAGCAGAAGTGAGAAAGACACAGATATATGCTGAAGCTTCCTGGTAAGTGTTACTGTCTCACCCCAATGCTGGATTCTCAGATACACTGCTTGTTACTGCTGTATAATCTCCTCTATGCTTATATATATATATATATATATATATATATATATGTGATCGCGATGAGAGCAGGACCCTCATCGTTACGGTGTGTGCTGTGTATAGAAGACGTAATAGCCATTAGGCTCCACCCACTAGCGCAGAGAAAATGGAAAATTAGAGATAGCACATGCAGAAGGAAAAAATGCTAAAAAATTATGAATACAAGTCATACAATGGCCAGAAATAGTTATTTCTCATGTACACACACACATATGACAGCTTATTCTGAGAAGTCACCTGAAAAGTTAGGTACGCTTTCAGTGTAACCACTTGTGGAATAGACCAGTGGACCTTAAGGGAAAAGGGAGGAAAGAAAAATAAAAAAAAAGAAAGATGATCCATATGAGATAGACAGATAAAATATGAGATAGACAGATAGGTGGTGCAGAAGCAGCAGTTGCACTAGTGCCCTGATGGCTGAACAGACACCAGTATTATAAATGACACATGGTAGGTGGAGGCTGAGGAAAAGAAAGGAAGAAAAGAGAAAAGAAAGGAAGGGGAGAAGAAAGGAAAAAGGAAAAGAAAGGAAAAAATAGGAAGGAAAAGAAAGGAAAAGGAAAAAGGAAAAGAAAGGAAAAACGAAAGAGCCTTACTAACAAATACAGAAATACTTTTCCCTTATGTACTCTATCGGCTCAGTTGCTCTCCCGTCATATTTTACACAATAGCTTCAGCGTCTACACATTTGAAATTTTAACTTTAAACAAGCATGGATTACTTTACTGAAAAAGAAAATAATAAAGGGTGTCGAGGTATTGCTTTCTGGAACTTACTTCTTGGCAAAGTAAAGCAACCACGAGGAGAGGGATCCCAGCACTTCGCTACAGTAAGCGTGATGGGCCTGCAAAAGAAAACATGGAGATTTTTTTTTTTTTATACCTGGACAATTCAATATACCAAATTTGATAAGTTCTGTAAGTCTCTAGAAGTCTATAAATTCAGGGTTTGCGGTGATCTATTAAAGTGCTCTTTATTTAACAGCATCAATCTTTAAATTGGGAGGATTTCCCGTGCAGTATGTAAATCAGGGAGTAAGAGGCCTATTGGTGCTCCTTACTGGTGAAGAGGGCTCATAATATAATAGAAAAAGACAAAAGCATCTACAAGGGACCATGCGGGGTATAAATAGTGGCTCAAAAAGCATGCACCATTTTACAGGACCCTCAAACCGGATTTCGGAGGATAGACAGCTGAAAGATGATTAGACGAGAACAGAGGATGAACGGCACTCCCTTTACAATTCTATGTCTGAAAATCATTTTAAGGTGATTGATAGGTGCAACACGCAGTTCCACTAAGGAACTATGTATGGTGGGTGTATCTTATAAAGATCATAATTTAAACTGCCCGTCTCATGATATGCTTTCAATTTTGGGGTGATTTTATACAAATTGGGGGAAAATAATGAATGCAGTTACACTAGAATGGTATATGTATTAAATGCCATATTTATGAGGGCCCTCAGATACAAAAGACAATATGTATAAAATTAGACATAGCCATCACCTAGTGTGAATGTATTTTTAAGGTTTTCTGGCACAGGGAATTATGGCAGGTACAATTTGGAGTTGTTGAGTAGCTTCCATTATGTCCCACAACAGGCGTGTGCATTGTTGGGGTCTATAGCGCATGCTATGCTGCAAATTGCAACTGAGTGTAGCATGCAAGTCTTAATAATCTCCCCCATGGTTTCTTAGTGAACCCTGTACTGAAGGGGTCATAAATTACCCAAGAAATGGCAAGTGAATATATCCCTTGTTGTTCATATAAGATTTTATACCACTTCTATTACACGGGTATTTTTAGCAAACCACAATGACAAATGTAGCTACATGGCTATATTGTGATATACAACTGAAATGCTTGTAAAAAGAACTTACCCTGGCTTGTGCACAATTTCCCTAAGGACTCTTACAGCATCATCATTGCTCATGTTTTCAAAATTTATGTCATTGACCTGCAGAAATTACAAACATATGACATTTTATGTGTCAACCTTGTAAAAATGTGCCCTGAACCAAACCATTCCCAAATTCTAACAATCTAAAGAGGAAGATAAGCACCTGCAGTAACATATCGCCTGGTTCAATTCTGCCATCGGCAGCCACTGCTCCTCCTTTCATGATGGATCCAATGTATATTCCTCCATCCCCACGCTCATTACTCTGCCCAACAATGCTGATGCCCAGAAAGTTGTATTTTTCTAATGTCATAAAACCAACACAGGATGAAATTAGTAAAACAGTTCTTGAAGGAATGGTCAGAAACAATAAAGGGCAGTTGGTTCAGACATACGCACCCATGTTTAGTGTGACCGTGATTATATTCAGAGACATGGTAGAGTCTGTTATGCTGCTGAATGAAGAGGACTGAAAGATAAGACACAGTTATTTTTCAGCCCCACAAAACAACACAATAATGTATTTAAAAGTAGTTGCCATTGGATTCCCCCACCGCTACCCGTTGTCGCTGTAGCACAAACCAAACAGTGAAGTCACGATGGGTGGCACATCACTGCTGTGACCTGTGATTTTTCTGCCATGATCATGTGGCACTGGACGCTGAGCCCTGTACCTTTGCGTGTCATCAGCTTAGTTTAGCTGATCGTTGGAGATGCAAGATTACTGGTATTCAGGCCGTAGACTATGTATAAGCCTGCACGACCATTCTCTGTTCTCCAGGTGAGCAAAACTAAATTGATCACAGCCGAAGAGGTACATCACTCTCCATTCCAGTAATCAGTGGATCAGTCTCGGCACCCGAACCCTCATGCTGTTTTTGTCATAGAACTACTCAGAAAGACTACTATCACAACGTGCAGATGGGCACAATCAAAAGTCCAATCATAAAATTGTCATGTATTGTGTTGACTCCTGAATGATAGCAGCAGACAGTTAAAATAGTCCACTGCCATGCAGTCTTTGAATCAGAATACTTTTGACATAATAAAATTTTGCTCATACTGCAGTTTGTGAATATATTTCAAATGGCTCCATCACTTTGAATGAGTGATAGTCTTAGAATACTCTAATACATGCTCATGCAACCTGCAGTGCACATTTTCTCCTCACCCGCTCAATGCGAGGGACCTTTGGTTTTCTTCGGCGTCTCTTATGTCTCCTCATTAGACGAGATGCACTGCTCTGCTCTGTGGAATTGCTGAACCTGAAAAGATAACATTTATTTTCTTAAAAATGAACACAAACTTATAAAAAAAACAAAAAACAATCTAACATCTGGGACAAAACATAATAATATTGTTCGTAGCAGAATGACAACTACATTCCCAAATTCCCCCATTACGTTTTTTTCAGCTTGGACAAACCATCATCCATCCTGTTTGATGGAAAAAGTTTTAAGCAGTTTTGAAAAAAAAAACGCTACAAATTAAGAATGCTTTCAAAAACAGAAGTGGTAATCGTTTGTTTTGTCATTCAACAAAATGCAAAGTGTATGAACAGATAAAAAACAAAAAAAATAAAAAACACAATATTTGGTGTGACCACCCTTTGCCTTCAAAACAGCATCAATTCTTCTAGGTACACTTGCACACAGTTTTTGAATTCTTGGAGAACTAACCACAGATCTTCTGTGGATGTAGGCTCTCAAATCCTTCTGTCTCTTCATGTGATCCCAGACAGACTCTATGATGTCGAGATCAGGGCTCCGTGGGGGCTATATCATCATATCCAGGGCTCCTTGTTCTTCTTTATGCTGAAGATCGTTCTTAACCCCTTCCCGCTCCTGGACGTACTATTAGGTCATGGTAGCTGTATCGTTCGCGCTCCATGACCTAATAGTACGTCTCGGGAGTAACGGCCGTTTCGGCTGTCCTCCCGACACATACAGGAGCTGTGACAGCTGCTTTCTCGTACAGCAGCTGTCACAGCTCCTACAGCGGGGACCGATCGCTGTGTCCCAGCTGATTAACCCCGTTCAATAGAGATCGCGGCTTTTTGGGGGTTAAACTGCCATCGCCGGCCTGCTACACGATAGCGGCCGGCGATGGTGACTATGGCAACCGGACACCAAACAATGGCGTCCGGCTATGCCATCGACGGAAGCCTAGTCGGTCCTGACAAAGTCAGGACCCACTATGCTTGCTGTCAGTGAGTAGCTGACAGTTCTAATACACTGCACTACGCATGTAGTGCAGTGTATTAGAATTGCGATCAGGGCCTCCTGTCCTCAAGTCCCCTAGTGGGACAAAGTAATAAAGTAAAAAAAAAGTGTGTCAAAATAAGAAAATAAAAGTTTTAAAAGTATTAAAAGTAAAAATCCCCCTTTTTACCTCATCAGTCGTTTAATATTATAAACAAACAAATAAACTATACATAATTGGTATCGCCATGTCCGTAACGGCCTGAACTAAAAAATTATTTCGTTATTTATCTCGCACGGTGAACGCCGTAAAAGAAAATAATAGACCGTACCACAATCACAATTGTTTGGTCACTTCACCTCCCAAAAAATGTAATAAAAAGAGCTCAAAAAGTCGCATGTACCTAAAAATGGTGCTGATCGAAACTACAGTTCGTTACGCAAAAAATAAGTCCTCGCACGACTTTATTGATGGAAAAATAAAAAAGTTCTGGCTCTTAGAATAAGGTAACACAAAAAGTGAATGATTTTTTACAAAACGTATTTTATTGTGCAAACGCCATAGGACATTAAAAAAAACAACCTATAAACATCTGGTATCGCCGTAATCGTATCGCCACACAGAATAAAGTGAATATGTCATTTATAGCGCACGGTGAACGCTGTAAAAAAAAATTGAATAAAAAAAACAATAGTAGAATTGCTGTTTTTTAGTCACCACGCCACCTAAAAATAGAATAAAAACTGATCAAAAAGCTGCATGCACCCCAAGAAAACTATAATGAATTCCTCAAGGGGTCTAGTTTCCAAAATGGGGTCACTTTTGGGGGGTTTCCACTGTTTTGGCACCACAAGACCTCTTCAAACCGGACGTGGTGCCTAATAAAAAAAAAAGAGGCCTCAAAATCCACTAGGTGCTCCTTTGCTTCGGAGGCCGGTGCTTCAGTCCATTACCGCACTAGGGCCACATGTGGGATATTTCTCAAAACTGCAGAATCTGGACAATATGTATTAAGTTGCGTTTCTCTGATAAAACCTTGTGTTATAAAAAAAAATGGTATAAAGAGGATTTTCTGACAAAAAAAAAATGTAAATTTCACCTCTACTTTGCTCTAAATTCCTGTGAAACACCTAAAGGGTTCATAAACTTTCTAAATGCTGTTGTGAATACATTGAGGGGTCTAGTTTCTAAAATGGTGTGTTTGATAGGGGTTTTTAATATATGGGCCCCTCAAAGCAACTTCAGAACTGAACTGTAACCTAAAAAAAAAATAAAAAAAAATGAGGCAATACTTCGCTTCTTACATTATACTGATAATGAGCCGTGCCCACCCCGAGATGACCCCAGTTTTGACTGTTTGTATAAACGGAGACCCCTATTAGACCGTTTCAGTGCCCGGTTTTCCCAAGCATACACCCCCGAGAAGTGTATTTTTCTTGATGAGTCCTTGGTACATTTTAAAGGGAGGGTTCAATTCCGCGAGTACCTGCCGGGTAAGAGGGCAAGGTATGGTGTGAAGATGCATAAGCTGTGCGAGAGGGCATCAGGGTATACCTACAGATTTAGGATGTATGAAGGGAAGGACACCAGTATTCAGCCCCCAGAATGCCCCCCCTTACTGGGAGTTAATGCAAAAATTGTGGGGGATATGGTGCACCCACTGCTGGACCAGGGTCACCACCTCTACCTGGTTAATTTTTATACCAGCGTCCCACTCTTCAACTGCCTCGCTTCCAGAAGTACTGCGGCATGCGCCACTGCTAGAAGAAATCTGAGAGGCCTCCCTAAGACTCTGCTTGTGCAAACACTCAGAAGGGGTGAGAGCTGGGCACATTCTAGCAGCAACATATTGTGTGTCAAGTACAAGAGAGATGTCCTTGTATTGACAATACATTGCCACACCAGTACCCATGTACCTGTACGAGGTACCAGTACAGAGACCCCCAAACCAGACTGCATCCTGGACTACAATAGGTACATGGGAGGGGTGGACTTGTCAGATCAAGTCCTGAAGCCCTACAGCGCCATGCTGTGTGGCATAAGAAGCTGGCCGTGCACATCATACCGATGGCTTTGTACAATGTGTACGTGCTACATCGATGTGCAGGCCAGAGGGGCACTTTCCTGGAATTTCAAGAGGTGATTATCAGGAACCTAATCTTTAGGGACCAAGAAAGGGGGGGGGCACCCAGTACTTCTGGAAGAGAGGCCACACGCATCGTACCAGGGCAACAATGTCCAGGAGACGTTCCCCAAACTGGCAAGAAGGGAAAAAGTCAAAAGAGGTGCAATGTCTGCTATAAGAGGGGGATAAGGGAGGACACAATATATCAATGTGACACGTGTCCCGAAAAACCAGAGCTCTGTATGAAAGAGTGTTTTAAAATTTATCATACATCCCTTGGTTTATAATTTACCCCAATTTTACTTACCCTGATGTACTCCGCACAGCTTATCCCCCCTCGTCTTTTCCCCTCTGGGCCATGCTGTGTGCCCAGGCAGCTGATAACAGCCACATGTAGGGTATTGCCATACCCGTGAGAACCCACATTACAGTTTATGGGGTGTATGTCTCCGGTAAAAATGCTCACTACACCTTTAGATGAATGCCTTAAGGGTGTAGTTTTTAGTAGTGTTTCTCTGGTAAAACCTTCTGTGTTACAGAAAAAAAATTGAATAAAATTGAAATTCAGCAAGAAAAATGAAATTTGCAAATTTCACCTCCACTTTGCTTTAATTCCTGTGAAATGCCTGAAGGGTTAAAAAAAACTTTCTAAATGCTGTTTTGAATACTTTGAGGGGTCTAGTTTTTAAATTGTGGTGTTTTATCAGGGTTTCTAATACATAGGCCCCTCAAAGCCACTTCAGAACTGAAGAGGTACCTTAAAAAAAAGGCTTTTTAAATTTTCTTCAAAATATGAGAAATTGCTGTTTATGTTCTAAGCCTTGTAACGTCCAAGAAAAATAAAAGAATGTTCAAAAAACGATGCCAATCTAAAGTAGACATATGGGAAATGTGAACTAGTAACTATTTTGGGTGGTATAACCGTCTGTTTTACGAGCAGATGCATTTAAATTCTGAAACATGCTATTTTTTTAACATTTTCTCTAAATTTTGCAATTTTTCACCAATAAACAGTGAATATATCGACCAAATTTTACCACGAACATGAAGCCCAATGTATGGTTGTGTTCAGATAGCACCGGTATCTTTGGGTGCTCGAGATAGGGTCCCAACCCGGATGTAGGTTAAGAATTGTAGTCTGCACACCTTGATTGTGTTCAAAATTATATTTATTTGTTTCTCAGGATAAATGCCAGAGGCTATATGTGCAACGTCAACGTTTCGGTCGTAAGACCTTCGTCGGGCACTGAGCCGTACTGGGGACTTGATCGATCTGAATGTACAATGCGTAGTAGCTATAACAGTAGTTATTGGCTGTGTGTTTGAGGTCGTTGTCCTGCTGCAGAATAAACTTAGAGCCAAACAGATGCCTCCCTGATGGTATTGCATGATGGATAAGTATCTGCCTGTATTTCTCACCATTGTGGACACTATTAATCCTGACCAAATCCATAACTTCATTTTATGAAATGCAGCCCCAAACTTGCAAGAAATCCCCACAAAGCTTCACTGTTGCCTGGAGACACACATTATTGTACCGCTCTCCAGCGTTCCTGCCAACAAACTGCCTTCTGTTACAACCAAACATTTCAAATTTTGACTCGTCAGTCCAGAGCACCTGCTGCCATTTTTCAGCACCTCAATTCCTGTGTTTTCATGCATAGTTTAGTCACTTGACTTTGTTTCTACGTCAGAGGTATGGCTTTTTGGTCCAAATTTTTCATGAAAACCACTCTCGGCCAGACTTCTGCAAACAATAGATGGGTGTACCTGGGGCCACTGGTTTCTGCCAGTTCTGAGCTGATTGAAATCAGAAGATGTCCAGCACTTCCAAGGGAAGTAAGCATGATGTGCCTTTGATCTGCTGCACTAATTTTCCTTGGCCAACCGTTGCGTCTACGGTCCTCAACATTGCCTATTTCTTTGTGCTTCTTCAAAAGAGCTTGAACAGCGCATCTTGAAACTCCAGTCTGCTTTGAAATCTTTGCCTGAGAGGGACCTTGATGTTGCAGTTTATCTACCTTGTGAATTGTTGCTGTCGTCTCAATCTTGCCATGGTGGACCTGTGACATGAAACAGTCTACCACAACCTCAACTTTGTAGCAGAGTTTGGCTGTTCCTCACCCAGGTTTTAAGCATCTTACACAGCTGTTTCTGTTACAGTTAATAACTGTGTTTTAACCTACATATGAATATGATGATCATAATCACCTGTTTTGTATAATTGGTTAATCATACACCTGACTAATTCTACAAAATCCATGACTTTATGCAAGGGTACCTAGAAGAATTGAAGCTGCTTTGAGGGCAAAGTGTGGTCACAGCAAATATTGATTTGATTTAGATTTCTCTTCTGTTCAATCACTTTGTATTTTGTTAATTGATTTTAAAAAAAATGTATTTTTTTTAAAGCATTCTTTTGCAGAATTATTCCACAACTGCCTAAAATTTTTGCACAGTGCTGTGTGTATATATACTAGTCCTTCTCAATGAATTAGATCAAAAAGTGAATTGAATTACTGAAATAAAATTAAGAAAAGTGAAACTCCTATTGTATAGATTCATTATACACAGAGTGATCTATTTCCCACATTTTTTTCTTTTAATGTTGAGGATTACGGCTAACCGTTAATGAAAACCCAAAATTTTGTGTCTCAGAAAACTAGATTATATAAGCCCAATTTAAAGAGGCTCTGTCACCACATTATAAGTGCCCTATCTCCTACATAAGGAGATGGGCGCTATAATGTAGGTGACAGCAGTGATTTTTATTTAAAAAAACGATTTTTACCACTTTATTAGCGTTTTTAGATTTATGCTAATGAGTTGCTTAATGCCCAAGTGGGCGTATTTTCACTTTAGACCAAGTGGGCGTTGTACACGGGAGTGTATGACGCTGACCAATCAGCATCATGCACTCCTCTCCATTCATTTACACAGCGCATAGGGATCCTGTTAGATCGCTGTGTGCGGTCTTATACTTACACATTAACGATACTGAAGTGTTTAGACAGTGAATAGACATTCCACGGACTGTCTATTCACAATCTCTGCACTTCGTTACTCTGTCTGTGGTAGTTACAGCAGAGGACGCGTAATCTCGCGAGATTACGCGGTAAATGACCGGTTACAACGAGATCACGCTTCCTCGGCTGTAACTACCATAGAAACAGTAACGAAGTGCAGAGATTGTGAATAGACATTCCGTAGAATATCTATTCACTGTCTAAACACTTCAGTATTGTTAATGTGCAAGTATAAGACAGCGCATAGCGATCTAGCAGGATCCCTATGCGCTGTGTAAATGAATGGAGAGGAGTGCATGATGCTGATTGGTCAGCTTCATACACTCGCCTGTACAACGCCCACTTGGTCTAAAGTGAAAATACGCCCACTTGGGCATTAAGCAACTCATTAGCATAAATCTAAAATCGCTAATAAAGTGGTGAAAACAGATAGATTTTTTTTAAATAAAAAGCACTGCTGTCACCTACATTATAGCGCCCATCTTCTTATGTAGGAGATAGGGCACTTATAATGTGGTGACAGAGCCTCTTTAAAAATGATTTTCAATACCGAAATGAAGGCCTACGGAAAAGTATGTACAGTATATGCACTTAATACTTGGTCGGGGCTCCTTTTGCATGAATTACTGCATCAATGCGGCATGGAATGGAGGCGATCAGCCTGTGGCACTGCTGAGGTGTTATGGAAGCCCAGGTTGCTTCGATAGCGGCCTTCAGCTCGTCTGCATTGTTGGGTCTGGGGTCTCATCTTCCTCTTGACAATACCCCATAGATTCTCTATGGGGTTTAAGTCAGGCGAGTTTGCTGGCCAATCAAGCGCAGTGATACTGTGGTTATTAAACCAGGTATTGGTACCTGCCCACACTGCCAAAAGTACCAAGTCCTGCTGGAAAATGAAATTAGCATCTCCATAAGGCTTGTCAGCCGAGGGAAGCATTAAGTGCGCGAAAATTTCCTGGTAGACGCTGCGCTGACTCTGGACTTGATATAAGTATTTGGTGGATATACTGTACATACTTTTCAGTAGGCTAACATTCCGATATTGAAAATCATTTTTAAATTAGGCTTATATAATATTCTAACTAAATTTTGGGTTTTCATTAACTGTTATCCATAATCATCAACGTTAAATGTAAAAAAAAAACCTGGAAATAGATCACTCGGTGTGTAATGAATCTATGTAATATATAAGTTTCACTTTTTGAATTTAATTACTGACATAAATTAAACTTTTGATGATATTCTAATACATTGGGTAGTAGGATGTATTATATATATATATATATATAAATATATATACACATACATACACACACATACATACATAACCGTTCAAAAGTTTAGGGTCACTTAGAAATTTCCTTATTTTTGAAAGAAAAGCAGTTTTTTTCAATGAAGATAACATTAAATTAATCAGAAATACACTCTATACATTGTTAATGTGCTAAATGACTATTCTAGCTGCAAACGTCTGTTTTTTAATGCAATATCTACATAGATGTATAGAGGCCCATTTCCAGCAACCATCACTCCAGTGTTCTAATGGTACATTGTGTTTGCTAACTGTGTTAGAAGGCTAATGGATGATTAGAAAACACTTGAAAACCCTTGTGCAATTATGTTAGCACCGCTGTAAACAGTTTTGCTGTTTAGAGGAGCTATAAAACTGACCTTCCTTTGAGCTAGTTGAGAATCTGGCGCATTACATTTGTGGGTTCGATTAAACTCTCAAAATGGCTAGAAAAAGAGAGCTTTCATGTGAAATTCGACAGTCTATTCTTGTTCTTAGAAATGAAGGCTATTCCATGCGAGAAATTGCCAAGAAACTGAAGATTTCCTACAACGGTGTGTACTACTCCCTTCAGAGGACAGCACAAACAGGCTCTAACCAGAGTAGAAAGAGAAGTGGGAGGCCCCGCTGCACAACTGAGCAACAAGACAAGTACATTAGAGTCTCTAGTTTGAGAAATAGACGCCTCACAGGTCCTCAACTGGCAGCTTCATTAAATGGTACCCGCCAAACGGCAGTGTCAACGTCTACAGTGAAGAGGCGACTCCGGGATGCTGGCCTTGAGGGCAGAGTGGCAAAGAAAAAGCCATATCTGAGACTGGCTAATAAAAGGAAAAAATTAATATGGGCAAAAGCACACAGACATTGGGCAGAGGAAGATTGGAAAAAAGTGTTATGGACAGACGAATCGAAGTTTGAGGTGTTTGGATCACACAGAAGAACATTTGTGAGACGCAGAACAACTGAAAAGATGCTGGAAGAGTGCCTGATGCCATCTGTCAAGCATGGTGGAGGTAATGTGATGGTCTGGGGTTGCTTTGGTGCTGGTAAAGTGGGAGATTTGTACAAGGTAAAAGGGATTTTGAATAAGGAAGGCTATCACTCCATTTTGCAACGCCATGCCATTCCCTGTGGACAGAGCTTGATTGGAGCCAATTTCATCCTACAACAGGACAATGACCCAAAGCACACCTCCAAATTATGCAAGAACTATTTAGGGAAGAAGAAGGCATCTGGTATTCTATCTGTAATGGGGTGGCCAGCGCAGTCACCAGATCTCAACCCCATAGAGCTGTTGTGGGAGCAGCTTGACCGTATGGTATGCAAGAAGTGCCCATAAAGCCAATCCAACTTGTGGGAGGGGCTTCTGGAACCATGGGGTGAAATTTCTCCCGATTACCTCAGCAAATTAACAGCTAGAATGCCAAAGATCTGCAATGCTGTAATTGCTGCAAATGGAGCATTCTTTGACGAAAGCAAAGTTTGAAGGAGAAAATTATTTGAAATAAAAATCATTATTTCTAACCTTGTCAATGTCTTGACTATTTTCTAGTCATTTTGCAACTCATTTGATAAATATAAGTGTGAGTTTTCATGGAAAACACAAAATTGTCTGGGTGACCCCAAACTTTTGAACGGTAGTGTATATATGTATATATATATATATATATATATATATATATATATATATATATATAGATAGATATAGTATTTTATGTAAAGATATGGCCTTCCAAAATATAGGGAATTTACAAATTTGTTAAGATTAGTTTGAATTAGGGATGTCGCGATACCAGAATTTGGACTTCAATACCGATACTTCGTTTAGTATTGCGATTTCGATACCGATTCGATACTTTGCCAACAGTAATAAAAAAAAAAAGTTCTTCCGTTTTCTGATGTGAGGCGCGTGGTGTGATAATGAATTTAAACTCCATGTGCCTCACATTAATAGTAATTAACCCCATCATGTTTATCAGTCATAATGGGTTAATATGTAAGGTACATGATGGGGTTAATTACTATTAATGTGAGGCACATGGAGGTTAGATTCATCACACCTCGTGCCCCACAATAAGTTATAGAAAGCAGTTTTTATTTTTATTTTTTTACAGTGTACACATCATGTGGTGCAGGTTATTACGGCCGTGCCAATACCCAATATGTGAATACTTTATGTATTGAGACTTATTTTAATGTTTAGGGTATGTGCACACACACTAATTACGTCCGTAATTGACGGACGTATTTCGGCCGTAAGTCCCGAACCGAACACAGTGCAGGGAGCCGGGCTCCTAGCATCATACTTATATACGATGCTAGGAGTCCCTGCTTCGCTGCAGGACCACTGTCACGTACTGAAAACATGATTACAGTACGGGACAGTTGTCCTGCAGCGAGGCAGAGACTCCTAGCATCGTACATAAGTATGATGCTAGGAGCCCGGCTCCCTGCACTGTGTTCGGTCCGGGACTTGCGGCCGAAATACGTCCGTCAATTACGGACGTAATTAGTGTGTGTGCACATACCCTTATTGTAAAAAAGGTGTATGTGTATTTTTTTTTTCATTTAATATTACTTTGTTTTTACTTTATTTTTAAACTTTAATGTACGGATATATATCTATATGCCAGTACATTAGCCTGTGTACTCATAGTATACAGACAGTTGTTAGGACATATCTAAGTATGCCCTAACAATAGGAAATATGGTATGACAGCCCTGGGGTCCTTCAATGGACCTTGGGCTGTCTGCCCATATATGGTATGTCCCTCAATTGCGTCACAAGGAATTTCTGTGACGCGATCCATGGGCATCCCCCCTTCTCACTTCCTCTTGAATGCTGCAGTCAGCTTTGATCACAGCATTCAGGGGAATAACGGCGGAGATGAGAGGTTTCTTTGATCTCTGCCGTTATAGAGCGGGGCTGTGGCTGTGTAATACAGCCATTGCCCCACTCCTGACAGTAAGTGCACGTGCGGTCAGCATGAGGTGATGCGGCCGGCACTGCACTAGAATAAGCGGCGGCGCAGGCACTGAGGACAGAACAGGGGGGTGTTTTGAAGTCCGCCCGCCATGTTCTGTCTTCTGTGCCGCCGCTCATTAGTGCAGCGCCGGCCGCATCAAATCATCCTGACGGCGCGCACATGTCAGGAGCGGGGCAATGACTATTACACAGCCGCAGCCCCGCTCTTATACATTCATGTATTACTATACTGAGCTGTGCGGGCGCACAGATAAGTATCGAAATACATGATAACGGTATCGAACCGTTTGGGGATGCAGAGTATCGAAACAGTATCGAAGTTTCGATGCATCGTGCATCCCTAGTTTGAACATATTGTGGTTTAGGGGCTTAGTGATAGTATGCAATATCCCTAGTGGTCTAGATTGGTTTAGGTTGCCATCTCCACTTCTCTAGGGTTGTTGAGGGGTTAACTGTAATACACTGGAGGTATGGGGTAGGTTAAAGATTAAACAGCAAATAATTCTGGTTTTGAAAAACAAAGGACTACAATGCATCTTAATATACCGATCTATGCTGATTAATTTCATGATTTATCTTTATAGTTACATTGTGCAGCTTCTGTTACAGAGCTCCAAAATAGGGCTGGGCAAATTCTGACCAATAATCGAGGTTACATGTTCAATTAACTGTGATTTTTATTTAACGATTATTTAGGTCACATCCATTTTTTGCATGCCCCTCCCCCTATTCTCATGCTACGCCATTGAATTAATATTTATCCCGTGCCTGCGGTGCACTACTATATATAATATACCCCTGGCACTGCCCCCACACAGTATATTGCCCCCATAGTGCTCCCCACACCATATAATGCCCCGATAGCTGGCCCCACACAGTATAATCCCTTCATAGCTGCCCCACACAGTATAATGCCCCCATAACTGTTCTCCCCACAGTATAATGTCCCCATACCTGCCTCTACATAGTATAAGTGCCACAATAACAGACTTCAACACCGTATAATGCCCCTATAGCTGCCCTCACACAGCATAATGCCCCCATAACTACACCGCACACAGTATAAAGTCCCCCCTAGCTGCCCCCACGCTGTATAATGCCCCCCACAGCTGCCCCCAATAGTGGCTGCTAAAAATAATAATATACCCACTCACCTAACCCCATTCCAATGACGAGTGGAGGAGATCCCTGTGCTCCTCTGGTGTGTGCAGCTCGGAGCAGACAGGCGCGATGACATCACTGCCTCCTGTCCAGCGATACATAGTGAATGGTAGAGCAGGGACCTTACGTTCCCCTGCTCTACCATTGTTTCAATTGTATCTGCGTCCTGAAGATGCAGATACAGTTTAAGCTGAGAGAAAAGAATTGATAAAACCGAAATTCGCAAGAGGACGTTGATTAATTGTGCTGAATTTCTATTTTGATTAACTGTCCAGCCCTACTCCAAAATCACTCTACCCTCACTCAGTCAGAGGTACATGATAAAATTCTGCCTGGAGCGACCCCTAGGGGCAGAACACTGAATTCTTTCATTGAGCGCAATACTAGATGAAGAAATCCTTATGTTAGGAGCTCCCCCTATTGCCAGGTACCAGCAGAAATAATTTAGGCATAGTGAGGAAGAAAAGCGGGGGGGGGGGGGGGGGGGGGCTGTGTCCAGGTGCTAGGAAATGGCATTTCCCCTGGTGCCTCTGCAACATAAAAATTTAAGAGACTTTGTGCACATACAATGCATAATTTATTTGCACTGGTCCCGAATTACAGCCTGGATTATAGTCCAATACAGCATTGACATGACTCTTTTTCCAACAGCAACCATCAGACAAGTGCACATCCCAGATTTAGTGATTAGGGAATACTCTAAAATCTGTAGAATTATAAATGCAGCTCTGAACTTTAATACACACTATGAAAGATATGTAATACAATGCATTTACAAAGTTACTCATCATTTCATGTAGATCAATTCCTCGTAAAGACTTTAAAATGATGTTAAATGAATTACGATAGATGTTCAGTGAACAACACAGTTCTGCCATTGTGGGTAAAGAATTTCATAGCGATTTCTGCTACATGTGATACAAATTCCCCAAAAAATAAATAAATCTGGAAATCAAACTCAACTTTGCCACCCACATGAGAAATTTGTCGGTGGATCTCATGTCAGTTAAGATAGACCAATAGTGCCGTAACAAAACGTAGATGTGACAGGTAGGACTTTTATCTGTCTGAAGCTTTACTTCCCATTAGATGCAGTGACAGCACTTCATCTCCCTCCCTCCATAGAAAAAGCATCAGTGTGCTTAAACAAATAATGCTAATGCAATATACGCATTCATTTTTCATCACTTTCACTACGAAGCTCCCATGAGTATTAAAATACTTGAATTATGAATAGTTAAAAATGATTAAAACAATAACGGTCTGACTGTCTAAATTAAAATGGTTAGACTTCAGCATACCTGCTCGTAGAATCATCCTCTTCAGAATCAAAGAAGCTAGTTGAGTCCAGCTCACTGCTCATTAGGGTGGACGAGCTTTCATATCCTCCAGTATCCCTGCGCCTCTCCATCTTTGATGTCCCATTAAGCCTGGGAGCTGCAATGGAAAAATCCGGTCAACCCAATTTAGAACGTCAATTCAATTTGTTCAATACAGAATAATATCCTGCTCATTGAATGAACACTATGAGGCTACATTCACACGATAGTGAAAAATGGCCCTCGAAAAATAGAACAGGTTCTATTTTTGCCTGTTTTCCCGGCCCGACGGGCCCCATAAACTTTAAGTGCTGAGCCCATGGTAGCCCTTGACGTCACTGTCCATATATGGCCCAATGGCGCCATCTACTGGGGGTGTCTGGCACAATCGACAGTGGGCACTGTGTGTCTATGTGGGCACGATCGACAGCAGGCACTGCAGTGTTTTCAGAGGGTTGGAACGAAAAAAGACCTGACAAATGAAATCCATCCGCTTTTTTCTAACGGCCATGAAAAACCGATGGCAAACGGGCATTAAAAATGGTCAGACTGAAAATTTTGACACACACGGGTGCAAAAACTGCCATTTTTTTTCCACGGTCGTGCGAATAAAGCCTCAAAGAATCCAACAAAAGGGGTATTTATGGGTAATCTTTTGGAAAGGTATATAATCTATACAAACACTCAGTATTATATTTTTATTGCACGTCACTGGATATTTTCAGTGATATGTACATAAATATAATAATTTGATGTCTGAATGTACTGATTATACAGAGTGCTCAATTATATGCATCTCTACCTGCAAAAACAAATCTGTCAAATTTAACCTCCAGCACTGGAGGAACTTCCATTACAAAAGGTAAATTTGCACACATTTTTTTTATTAAACAATGATCCCCGACTCCTTGTATAGATAACCAGCAAACAGATGTTTACACGACTACGACAGATTTTAAAACATACTATCGGTGGTACAGTAGCACAGGTAGGAGGACTAATCTGACACAGTGATGAATAAGGATCATTTTTATGTATGAATATTCAATTCGTACCAACGATAAACAATACTTTTTTTTGGTTACCATTTTGTGCATTTACGCTGCTAGATTACCTTATAGGCACCTCACACAGAGGAGGTAGTGAAGGAATAGGAGACAAAATTAATGGCACAATGTGGCTGGTGCCATTATGGGCACAAGATGGGACAATGTAGCGGACATCATTACAGCAGGAAATTGTGGCTTACCAAGTATTTGTGTAGATTACCATCATTGGAAACTCAAGTTGAGCTGTTGAAGGATATATCATTTCCAGTAAATAATAATAGGAGAATTAAGGCCCTTTTCACACTGAGTATTTTGGAGGATGAAAAAATCTGCTGCAGATTTTGACCAGCCTGCACTTTATTGCCACTGTGTTCGCTGCGTTTTTTTGGCCGCGGCCATTGAGCGCCACGGCCCAAAAATGCCACGAAAAACGCTTTCTCTGCCTCTCATGGGAGGTCAGAGACGGAACTGCGGGAAGAATGAGCGTGAAATCTATGGGAGGCGGTTTCGGGCGTTTTTAGTGCCGATTCCGATGCGGTTTTAGCATCAAAAAACTATAAATGACATACTTTAAAAGAGAACATAATGATATACTTTAAAATATTTAAGTACTGGTGGGAAAAAACACGGTATAGATTCCAAAAGATTGTGGTATAGACTTGCCTAAAAGACAAAATAAACCTCAATATGAAGAAAATACCCCCCAAAAAACAATAGCATAACAAAAGCAACTCTTCACAACTTTCTGTAAACTTCTGAAATAGTTTTGAGAAATTAGGAAGAGAAAGACGTCTGCGGAGAGAGGGCTGGGCTAATTGCACACAGAGCAGAGGGGGAAGCTTCCCACTGCAGCAAGCTGCTTCCCAGACATATTTTAGTCTGTGGCTGTGAGAAGGAAGTAAGGGTGGGGTTCGGGAGACACACAATGCCTACAAGCAGTATAAACTGACGTTTTTTTTTTTTACGGTGCTTACTTCACATAATATTATTGTTCTTGTTTTATATTTTCTGATTTAAATTCTCTTTACTTAAAAGCTTGAATGAGTGTATACTGAATTAACAAAATAAAACGTTACTTCCCAGCCCTGATCTGCTTTCATGGTTGCTTGAGAAACTGTCCGTTGCTTCAACAACACATTATCTATTTTGTTAGAGGCAGCTAGAATCACTTCATAGAAGTGTGAACACACCTCCCCCATACAAAGCAGTCCCCAAGATATCAGCTCGAGGATGACTTTGATGCTGGATATATATTAGAAAGCTTCAGTGTTTACAGAAGCTAATAAACACTAATTCCTGGAACACCCCTTTTATTACATACATTATATCATTACAGGTGGGATCCTTTCACACAAATAGTAAGGCCTCGTTCAGATCTGCACTGGAGGCTCCATGCTGCGCTAGCATTTCTGGTAAAAGCACGGATACCCCGAAGGATACCGGCCGCTGGGGGTGTCCGGGGTGCAACTGAACCACTATGTCCGGTATTTTCATTGCTCTGCTCCTATGTGGAAGCAGAGCAACACAAATACCTAACGCAGATGTAAACCCACAACAACATGCAGGCAAGTTATGAATGAATTATGTGAAAAGTGTAAGGTGGCATTTACACAATGCATGTTTGGCATGTGTTCAGACTAAGCCAGAAAGGGTACAGCACCCTGGAATTAATGGCGCTTTAAAATAAATAATAAAGAACAGGGAATCTTCTGATCAAGGCCCTAGGCTGTACTGAGTAACGTGTTAAGATTTATAAGGAACACAGATTAAAATGTTTTTTTTTCTGGGATAGAACATTGATGGCTTATCTTAAAGATAGGCCATCAATGTGAAATCTGTTGAGAGGTGAACATCAGGACCCCTGCTGATCAGCAGCCTAACACAGCCCCCCTGTAGGTAGTGCCACACAGCCCCCCTCTAGGTAGTGTCACACAGCCCCCTCTAGGTAGTGCCACACAGCCCCCTCTAGGTAGTGCCACACAGCCCCCTCTAGGTAGTGCCACACAGACCCCTCTAGGTTGTGCCACACAGACCCCCGTAGGTTATGCCACACAGACCCCTGTAGGTAGTTCTACACAGGAACCTTTTACATATCACCCCCTACCATAGATGGCACCCCCACCTTCCTTTCTGTAGATAGCGCCACTATTCAAAGAGAAGAAGTCCCTGACTTCACTGTCCATATATGGGACAGTGAAGTCAGGGACTTCTCCTGGAGTGGAAACACCGGCCTGTGGCCGGGTATTCCGCTTCAGAAGTCCCTGGCGTCGGGGGGGCGCATGCGCGCAGCTTAACATGGCGGACGTATTCTAGCCAGGCTCCGCACCTCGTGAAGGCAACCCAGCATACATACCGCTAACAGCAGGCATCGGACCCCTAAAAGAGGCAGGGGAAATACCTTGGATGCTCGGGCATCCATCTATGGCCAGAGGGAGCGGCAGACGGGGTAAGCAAATCCAGGCACAAAGATCCGTGGCGGACATGCTGATGGCGGCGCCAAACATGGCGGAGCAAGGCCTGCAGCAGCAGCAGGAGACACAGGCACAGACACAGCCCGGCACTATCGCAGGATTATCCTGTGCTCCTGAGGGAGCACAGTAGTGAGTCACCTACGCAGGCACTGGAGGATTCTCAGGCAGAGGGCCCGATCCCGGACCTAGGAATGCCGCAGCCATTGCCCGCTCACGTGGTATAGCACCCGTTCATGCCACCGGTCAGTAACACTGCCCTGTCAGAAGACGCCATTTTCTCGTGCATATCACGAGCCATGCAAGCGCAGATGGGAGAAATCAGCTCCAAAATTGCCGAAGTTCATCAGGACCTTCATAAAGTAGGGGCTCACATGTAGGCTATAGAAACCAAAATGATCTCCATCACGACCAGGGTTAACCAGAACAACAGATTTATGGAAGACCTACAGGGGCAATTGGAGGTGGCGAATACCAGAATTGAGGACCTGGAAAACAGATCCCGACGCTATAACTTCAGGATCAGAGGGGTCCCGGAATCTCAAACAGATGTGCAGGCGGTGGTTCGTATGCTACTTACTACCCCGATACCCGATATATCGGAATCTCATATGGAAATTGACCGGGCACACAGAGCATTGACAGCCATGAGGCGGGATGGACTTCCCAGAGATATAATAGTGAAACTCCACTATTATTCGGTTAAAGAGAAAGTGATGGAAAAAGCTTGGAAGCTTCCGGTGATCACCATTTGTAACACCACGATACAGATATTTGCGGATTTGGCTCCCCAAACAATACAAAAAAGGCGGATATTGGCGCCCTATTTTGCAGACCCTCAAACACTATGCTATTCCGTATCGGTGGGCATTCCCATTTCGTCTCCTCTTTATGCGCAACAATAGGCAATATGGCTTCTCTACGCTACAGGAAGGGGAAGATCTTCTGAGGGACTTCAATATCCTACCGTCACCGGACACATCCAGCTCTTCTCGTTTACATATACAGGAACCTCCGTTGTCGCCTATCTGGCGCACGCAAGGTGGCCGTCAAGATGGGCCCCGGGAACCGAGGGTGCACGCTCGTCGTCAATCCCCCATGACAGGTGGAGGGATAGCTCAATTCATTTTTCTTCATTAAGGATCACAAGGTCTTCAGAAAACACAGATGTTGTGCCCAAACATGATGCTTCCTAGTTGCAGCCCGTTGCAGTTCCTAGATGGATGGGAGCCTCGATTCCATTTGTTGAGTTCGTCCTGGAGTTGTCAGACTTCCACATATATCATCGGACCTTGTTTATAGTTTGGCCCGGACATTACGAGGAAAGAACTTGTTATCCTGGAGTCGCAGTGAGTTCGCGTTCCGGCCATATATATATGCTCAGCTAAGGATGCAATGTTTATTTTATATCACTATTAGTATATGAATGCATATTATTAACATGTGTTTACCTATCTTCCCTGTTATTGCTCCCACTTGGTCCCGGTTAAGGGGCGGTATGAGGGATACAGGGGGGGGGGGGAGACATAGCGGGGTGTAAGGGAAAGATTTTCCACCTAGTATGCTCAGGGATGGTATGTGTTACGGGTCCAAATGTCTATATATGTATTTATGGATATGCTTTGCCTTCTCGACGGTCTGCTGCCCCCATTTTGCAGTCCTTCTTGACTGCTTAGTCGGTAGACTATGTTCAGTATTACTGATATTTTGTGTCTGTTATTGAATGTTTCCCCCCCTTTTTTTTTTTTTTTAGAGGCCATGTCATGGGACTCTATAAAGCAATGTGATGTCAATGATAGTTACCTATGTTAGCAATAACTATATTTATATGCCTTATATTTGGAAGGAGTTTTGACGTCATAACAGACATGTAATGTGAGTTTCACTGCAGGCCATGTTGGTCTAATATTCTGCTCAATTGTATTATTGATTTTCAAAAAGTTGAGACTCTGCGAGTCTGTGTTATTATTTTACAAAAACTGTTTAATAAAAAACTATTGAAACCAGAAGTCCCTGATGTCACTGTGTCCATATATGGACAGTGACTTCTGCTGGAGCGGAATCCCCAATCCCCGGCCACAGTGTTGCCGAAGCTGTGGCCAGGGATTGGGGATTCCGCTCCCGTAGGGAGCAAAAAAATACCCTCTTCCTCCTCACATGCACTTCGCACTGTGAGGAAGAGGAGGAGGAGGAGAGAGCGACGGAAGACACGGCCGTCACTCGGAACACATTCCAGTGATGGCTGTATATTACCTGGCCCCATAGACTTCTAACGGTCATGTGAATAGCCCCATTTGGGGTCTATTTTTCCTACTGCAGCCGTGTGACGGCTGTTTTTTGAACGGCCGGGAAACCCTGTCCTTTTGAATAGGGCCTAAGGGCTCATTCAGACGAACGTGAATAACATCCGTGTGCTGTGCAGGGAAATCACGTATCAATAAGACGTGCCATCCGCAAGCACACTGATGCATAACGGACCAGATTCACGCGTGTTTTTTCACGAGCGTGAATCTGATACACTCACACGACAGTGAAAAATGGCTGTGTGATGGATGTTTTTTTTAACAGCCGTCACACGACCGTTTTCAGAATTATGAAGTTCTATGGGTGTATTCACACAGCCGTTTTTTTTTGCTGTTTTTTTTTTTTTTTAACGGCCCGTGAATACGGTCAATCAAAAAATAGGACACGTCCTATTTTTGCCCATTTTCACAACTTGACAGCTCAATGGATAATTTTTTAACTGCTGTCTTTCTAGAATCAATCCTTGTAACGGCCGGTAAAAGGGATCCTGGCCGAGAACTCCCTGGACACCACATGAGCATCAAAACGTCACTGTCCATATACGGACAGCGACGTCAGGGGCTCCCTCTGAAACCCCCCCATAGATAGGACCCCCCATGTAGATAGCACTCCCCTCGTAGATGGCACACCCCTCTCTAGATAGCGCTACTGTAGCTCCATGTAGGAGCAGAATCGGCAACCAGAGCCCGCTCTGGTCGGGGATTCCGCTCCAGGAGTATATGGACAGACGTGTCAGGGGCTCCCTCTAGGACCGGAATCACCGAGAGATTATGTTCCTGCAGGGAGCTACAGTGGCGCCATCTATGGGGGGTGGGGGGGGGCGTGCTATCTACATGGGCACTGTGGCACTACATGGGGATATGGCACTATCTACAGGGGACATTGTGGAGCTATCTACATGGACACTGTGACTTTATATGTGGCCACTATGTCACTTTATATGCGGGCACTGTGGTACTATGTGGCACTATCTACAGGAACATAGAGGCCCTGTCTACGTGGGCACTGTGGAGTTTTCAGGAGGTTGTGACAAAAAAAAAAAACCTTGTCAAATTTAATCCATCCGTTTTTGTATTTTTTTATTTTTTTTTAACGGCCATGAAAAATGGATTTCAAATTGCCATTAAAAACGGACAGACGGACTGGAAATGGACGAAAATTTGGAGACACTGATGAAAAATGGCCATGGAAAAAACTGAACGTTTATCACTTTTTAGTGGCCATTTCGTTTCACGGTCGTGTGACTGTAGCAAAGGGCTCCTCCACTGCAGTAAATGACATAATTCTGCCAATGTCAGTGCGGCTGTGTTTGGTACATTTAAGTGGGGCTAAGCACCGGTACCCAAAACTGCTGCATAGACAAGAGAATCACTGTATCAGGGTCCCCTGCTGCCCCTTCATTTTACTGATCCAGGGAACAACGACGACTACTATGGGTCGAAACCCTACTGATCACATACTGATGGTCTGTCCTAAGGATACACCATCAATTTTAGGACCCAGAAAACCCTTTAACGATTATTTACTAGTCGAGATTTGACAAACCACAATCATAAATAGTACCAATTGCCGAAATATACATTTCTACACTCATTGGAATCAGAAACCATGCAAAAAAATTACAGTGCTTATGTTGAGCTTTAGGCAAGAATGCAAACTTCATAGTCTGAAGTCATTCAGCTTTTCAACATTCTATTTGAGACAAGTTCACTTTGGCCTTGTGAACATATCTGAATTGAAAACTTACCTGCCTGGTACGTTTCCGGGAGTCAAATTTCTAAGCTGCTATGTACACCGTACTAACGTTGACATGTTGATTTGGGCATCAGTACACGGACCTGCCATAGCTTAACTAGCGGGTGCAATTGTCCCCTAAAGTGCCCATAACAAGTATAAAACGACTACACAAAGCAAGGAAACCCTCTCTGCTCCTATAACTGGATGAGAGAACGGCACAAGGAGAAGGTGGCCATATATGACCAGCCATTTTCCAGTCCCTTAAGGAATATTGGCAAAGGCACAACCAGTACAAAAGTTATGATGGCATTTTTAAAAAGTTTTAAAGAAAAGGGGGACTTGTTAGCAACAGGTTCCTTCTAAGTAAAAGTATTCGCAATTGTCACACATTTAGTCACATTATACTGCTTATACAGCTGGTCTTCTGTTCAACATTTGATAGATGGATAATACTGGCACAATTATGCTCTCTAGTTAATCCGAACATCACAAAGAAAATAAACACCCTTTTTAATTTTCCCTTGTTGCACTGAATAGACCAATGATGGCAAACTATTAGAAGCCAAATAGTTACTATACTTCTCATCAGGAAAAATTCTGCTAATCTTAGGCCTCCATGCACACGACCGTGCCCGTAATCACGGTCCATGAAAGAAAAGTTGGTTTCTTAAAAAAAATAAACGTTTTTCACCAAGGCGTTCTTCAGACTCTCCAACGAATGAGTGTGTGCCGTTTGCTAGGCCCCAACCTAAACCAGATCAAGCTTTGCCAGAGTGCACAGATAACAGAGGCTGACCGCCATGCTCCTGAACAGATTGGTACAGCGTGCTTATGACGTGCCAGTTTGGGAGAGGACAAACTAAATTAGTTTTGGAAACGCTTTAGGTAAAATCGACTTTATCATAGTATGCAATTGTATCTTAACATTTTTATTTTGTTAAAGAAGTAAAATAAGGAATCCACAAACATTTTCCATCAGGTTCAAGCAGAACATGAATAGCAGGCAAAACAGCAACACGCAAGCAGTACATCAGGAGGCATGAAGTGCAAATACATCAGAGACAGATTCCACGCTGATACCCGATATGTGACGTGTGACGTCTCCTTCAGCAACCAAAATAACCGGTTTAGCAAAACAAACAGATAACTAACAAAGCAGCAGAAAGAATGCAGTACTGAGAGTCCACATAGAACACAATACACATCATGCAGAATATTGGACGTCCCCAAAATATCTTCAGCTCTTTAGGTTTCTCTTTATACATATTTTAGATAAATAAGAAACATAAGGTGGTCATAAACATTACTTGAAAGTCAGCCATCTGCTTATTTTGACCAACTATTTCATGCGAGTTGGGGGGCAGCCTGAATGTCCCTGGCAGGAGATGTCGGGGCAAAGGAGAATGGGGCACATTGGACTTCAATATGCCCAATCTTTGGTTTGTCTGGGAGATACAAGCCGCTGTCAGCCGGGTTTCACATCAGTTATTCCACTCTCCCCATTGAAAAAAAAAGCAGAGCCAAACATGCAAGTTTATGGGGAGGTTGTGGAAGGTTGCTTTTGGCGGACTATCAGAATAGCGTAGCATACTGTGCTAGTCGAACCAAATTTTAAAAAAAATAAAAAAGGAGACCATATTGGATCCTGTATAAACGGAAGCCATGAAACCAGCATGAAGGCTGTCAAAATCAAAGCTTTTTTTTCCTTTTCTATTTTTTACAGAACATACACATCTGTTCACAGATTTCCATAAAACTTGCATAAAGTTGAATTCAATTATCTAAGAGACACTCACGCTGCAGACTTCGCTGATCAGGACCGGGGTACCAGAAATCAGGGTGTACATCGAGCGGGCGATGGGCAGTCGACTGCGCTCTGGATGTCGAGCGACTCCTCTCCTTACTTCCAAAGCAGAGAACCATGACCATTCTGGCATTGGATGGTAAATGCAATCTCACTAGACGCTCATCCAACAGATATATCCGACACTTCTCAAAACACCAAGAGGTTGCCAGTTACATAAAAAGGAACAGTGTCCATCCTCCTCCTGTACACGTGGTCGTCTCTTCAGAACCAGCTGAGACCCATCTCCAACAAATCGTTCAATGCTATCATTTTCTTCTAAAGATAAAAAGTCTTGCAGGGTTCCTGCTCACAGTCGTCAGTCAGATGTGGCTTTCCAGCTTATGCCCTTCTTACAACATTTCCTGCCTTGTCGGAGAGACTCCTACTCCTCCTCCTCTCCCACGCTTCTACCTTGCAGAGGCGTGGCTAATGAGTCGCTCAGCAACAAAGTCAAACAATATAGAAGCCTGCAGGGTGTAGGCCGCCCTGAGTCTGACAGACTGCAGGGGAAGTATTGTTATCTTTTACCATTCAGTGTTATGAATGCACCTGGTGCCACGGGAGCTTACAGTACGGACTAAATAATTAACGGACACCGCAGATCGCTACAGGGAAGCTCGCCATTTATTACGCTTTTGAGATGGTTAGGATTATACAGAGTTATTTTTTTGCAATGATCCAACTTGCAATCAGGTTCTTAACCCCTTAATGGCCAGCCTATTTTAAACCTTAATAGTTACATAGTTACATAGTTAGTACGGCTGAAAAAAGACACATGTCCATCAAGTTCAACCAAGGGAAGGGAAAAGGGAAGGAAAAATGTCTACACATAGGAGGTAATACTTTTTTGTTCTAGGAAATTATCTAACCCTTTTTTAAAGCCATCTACTGTCCCTGCTGTGACCAGCTCCTGCGGTAGACTATTCCATAAATTCACAGTTCTCACTGTAAAGAAGCCTTGTCGCCCCTGAAGCTTGAACCTTTTTTTCTCCAGACGGAGGGAGTGCCCCCTTGTTTTTTGAGCGGGTTTTACAAGGAATAGGATATCACCATATTTTTTGTATGTGCCATTAATATATTTATATAAGTTAATCATGTCCCCCCTTAGTCGTCTTTTTTCAAGGCTAAATAGGTTTAATTCTTTCAATCTTTCCTCATAACTTAGATTCTCCATGCCCCTTATTAGCTTCGTTGCTCTTCTTTGTATTTTTTCCAACTCCAGGGCATCCTTTCTATGAACTGGAGCCCAGAACTGGACTGCATATTCTAGATGAGGCCTCACTAATGCTTTGTAAAGTGGTAATATTACATCCCTGTCCCGCGAGTCCATGCCTCTTTTAATACACGACAATATCCTGCTGGCCTTTGAAGCAGCTGATTGACACTGCATGCTGTTATTGAGTTTATGATTTACAAGTACACCCAGATCCTTCTCAACAAGTGAATCCGCCAGTGTAGCGCCCCCTAGAACATATGATGCATGCAGGTTGTTGGTACCCAGATGCATAACTTTACATTTATCTACATTAAACTTCATTTGCCAAGTGGATGCCCAAACACTTAGTTTGTTTAAATCTGCCTGTCATTCATGAACATCTTCCATAGACTGAACTATATTACATAGCTTGGTGTCATCTGCAAAAATAGAAATCGTGCTATTAATCCCTTCCTCTATATCATTAATAAATAAGTTGAATAATAGTGGTCCCAGCACTGAACCCTGGGGTACACCACTTATAACCGGGGACCATTCAGAGAAGGAATCATTGACCACAACTCTCTGGATACGGTCCTTGAGCCAATTCTCAATCCAATTACAAACTATATTTTCTAAACCTATAGTCCTTAATTTACCCATTAGGCGTCTATGGGGGACAGTGTCAAATGCCTTTGCAAAGTCCAAAAACACTAAATCCACAGCGGCCCCTCTGTCTAGACTTCTGCTCACCTCTTCATAAAAACAGATTAGGTTAGTTTGACAACTTCTGTCCTTAGTAAAACCGTGCTGGCTGTCACTTATAATGCTATTTATTGTCACATAATCCTGTATATAGTCCCCCAATAGCCCCTCAAACATTTTCCCCACGATGGATGTTAAGCTTACTGGTCTATAATTACCCGGGGAAGACCTAGAGCCCTTTTTGAAAATAGGCACCACATTTGCCCTGCGCCAGTCCCTTGGCACTATACCAGTCACTAGAGATTCTCTGAATATTATGAAAAGGGGGACAGAAATAACTGAACTAAGCTCTTTAAGAATTCTAGGGTGTAACCCATCTGGTCCCGGAGCCTTGTGCACATTTATTTTATTTAATTTAGCTTGGACCATCTCTACATTCATCCAATTCAGTAGATCAACTGATATATTAACAGCACTGGCCCCGGCTACATCAGCTGCTCTTTCTTCTGTTGTATATACAGAGCTAAAGAACCCATTTAGTAACTCTGCCTTCTCTTGATCCCCTGTGATCAACTCCCCATTACCACTATCTAGGGGTCCTACATGTTCAGACCTGGGCTTTTTTGCATTTATATGCTTGAAGAATTTTACTATCCTTGGCCACCTGCCTTTCATTTTGTATTTTTGCTAATTTTATTACATTTTTACAGATTTTATTAAGCTCTTTATATTTTACAAAGGCTACAGCTGTACACTCAGATTTGTATTTTTTAAATGCCCTTTTTTTGTCACGTATTGCCCCTTTCACAGAAGGTGTAAGCCATGTGGGGTTTAATTTTAGTCGTTTATACTTATTACCTGTAGGAATAAATTTTGCACTATAATAACTCAAAGTAGATTTGAAAATCTCCCATTTATCATTTGTTCCATTATTTGACATTAGTTCTTCCCAGTCTATATCCTGAATTGCAGCCCTCATCCTGGGGAAATTGGCTTTCTTAAAATTAAATGTTTTTGCCCTCCCAGCCTGCGTTTGTTTTTTACAGTATAGGTAAAATGTAACTATATTATGATCACTGTTACCGAGGTTTTCACGAACATTGACATTCCCAACAAGATCTGCATTATTAGAAATGACCAGATCCAACAGAGCTTCACCTCTAGTCGGGTCTTCCACAAACTGGCCCATAAAATTTTCCTGCAACAGGTTGAGGAAATGTCTCCCCTTTGCAGTTGAAGCCGAACCATGACACCAATTAATATCCCGGAAATTAAAATCTCCCATTATCACTACAGTACCCGCCTGTGCAGCCCGCTCCATCTGTTTATATAGCTGAACTTCCATCTCCTCAGTTATATTGGGGGGTCTATAGATTACACCAAAAGTAATTTTTTCAGTGTTTACCTCCCTTTCTAGTTCCACCCACAAGGTTTCAATCTCCTCACAGTCTTCACCCACTATTGTCTCTTTCACACTCGCCTTCATATCACTTCTCACATACAGACATACACCACCGCCTTTCCTATTTGTCCTGTCTTTACGAAAAAGTGTAAAACCCTGTAGATTTACAGCCCAGTCATGTGAAGAGTCCAGCCATGTTTCAGCAACACCAACTATATCTATATTTTCTTCCAGTATCAAGGCCTCCAGCTCCCCCATTTTGCTTGCTAGACTTCTGGCATTTGTGAACATACACTTTAACTTGCCTGTCAGTTTTTCACTTTTATTATCAGAAATGTGATTTGACATTAATCGGTCCTTTTTATTTACACTGATGTTTTGTAACGAAAGGATCTCCTTATCCTGTTGTCTAGTCCTCTCCCCACATTCTGTTTCTCCCCCCACCAATATAGTCTGACCCCTCTCTAACCTGGCTACCCCTTTTTTTTCTACATTGACCTCCCTCCTCAGCCCTAGTTTAAATACTCCGCCACCCCAGCTAGAATTCTCTCCCCCAGCACAGCGGACCCCCTTCCATTTAGGTGCAAATCATCTGCAGAATACAGTTTGTACCCCAATGAAAAGTCAGCCCAGTGCTCTAGGAACCCAAATCCTTCTCCTCTACACCAAGACTTCAGCCATGCATTTAAAGAGGCTCTGTCACCAGATTTTGCAGCCCCTATCTGCTATTGCAGCAGATAGGCGCTGCAATGTAGATTACAGTAACGTTTTTATTTTTAAAAAACGAGCATTTTTGGCCAAGTTATGACCATTTTTGTATTTATGCAAATGAGGCTTGCAAAAGTACAACTGGGCGTGTTGAAAAGTAAAAGTACAACTGGGCGTGTATTATGTGCGTACATCGGGGCGTGTTTACTACTATTACTAGCTGGGCGTTGTGTATAGAAGTGTCATCCACTTCTCTTCACAACGCCCAGCTTCTGGCAGTGCAGCACTGTGACGTCACTCACAGGTCCTGCATCGTGTCGGCACCAGAGGCTACACTTGATTCTGCAGCAGCATCAGCATTTGCAGGTAAGTAGCTACATCGACTTACCTGCAAACGCCGATGCTGCTGCAGAATCATCTGTAGCCTCTGGTGCCGACACGATGCAGGACCTGTGAGTGACGTCACAGTGCTGCACTGCCAGAAGCTGGGCGTTGTGAAGAGAAGTGGATGACACTTCTATACACAACGCCCAGCTAGTAAAAGTAGTAAACACGCCCCGATGTACGCACATAATACACGCCCAGTTGTACTTTTACTTTTCAACACGCCCAGTTGTACTTTTGCAAGCCTCATTTGCATAAATACGAAAATGGTCATAACTTGGCCAAAAATGCTCGTTTTTTAAAAATAAAAACGTTACTGTAATCTACATTGAAGCGCCGATCTGCTGCAATAGCAGATAGGGGTTGCAAAATCTGGTGACAGAGCCTCTTTAACTCCCTAAGCTCCCGCTGTCTTTCCTGTGATGCGCATGGCACAGGCAGTATTCCTGAGAATACAACCTTGGAGGTCCTTCCCTTCAGCTTGTAGCCTAGTTCTTTAAAATTATTCTTAAGGCTCCTCCACCTACCATTTATTCTGTCGTTGGTACCGACATGGACCACGACAGCTGGATCATCACCAGCCCCTCCCAGCAATTTGTCCACCCGTTCCACCACATGCCGAACCCTGGCACCAGGGAGACAGCAAACCATTCAGTTGAGGTGGTCTTGGCGACAAATAATTCTATCCGTCTTCCTGATTATAGAATCCCCTACGACTAAGCTATTTTTTGCGTTTTTCCTTCGTCGCATTCCAAGTCGGGACAAGTCGTGTTTTTTTAATAGCACCATTTTGGGGGACATTATTTATTGATTAACTTTTATAAACTTTTTTTTGGGGGGGAGGGAACGGGAAAACAACAACATACATTTCGCCACTCTTTTTTGCGTCTTAGATTTACGCAGTTTACGGTGTGGTATAAATAACATAACTTTATTCAGTGGGTCATTACAATTGTGGGGATACCAAATTAATATCGATTTTGTATGTTTTACTACTTTTACACAGTAAAAAACACTTTTTCAAAATTATTTGTTTTTGTGTCGCCATGTTTTAAGAGCAATAATTGTTTTATCTTTACGCCGAAGCAGCTGTACGAGGACTTGTTTTTTGCGGGACGACTTCTAGTTTTTATTGGTACCATTTTGGAGTACATGCGACACATTTTTTTAAGGCAGGATGAAAAGAAAAACAGCAATTATGGCATTGTTTTTACGGCATTCAGTGTGCGGGTTAAATAACGTAAAGGCTTTATAGGCGGGGTCGTTACGGACGTGGTGATACCAAATATGTGTAATGTTTTTTTTTTTCATGTTAAAGTATTTTAACCGGTTAAGGACTAGGCTGTTTTACAGCTAAAAGACCAGAGCAAATTTCACAATTTTGCTATGCGCTTCTTTAGATGACTATAACTCTGCAGGTGAATAAAGTTCATCTTTGAATTTTACACTCTTTTTAAAGGACAGATAGGGCTTTGTTTTAGTGGCATTTATCAGTATATATCATTTTTATTTTTTTCTCTAAAGTGGGCAAAATTGGAAAAAAATGCAAGAATTTAGCAATTGCGCCAGTTTATGCTAGCATTTTTCACACACAGTATGGACCACGGACAAAATTAATCTCCTTTCACATTCTTCCACTTCTCCCATGCATGGGGATACCAAATATGTGTGCTTTATTCACGGGCATGTGCCAGGGCTTGGCATAAAAGGAGGCTTTTTGGCCTTTTCGGTCCAGGAATTCTGCATTTGATTTTATAGCCGCATACTGTAATCTGGGGGGTGTAATGCTGCTGAAACATTAGAAACACCCCATAAATGACTTCATTCACACAAGTAGACCCCACAAGGTTTCCTTCAAGGGGTTTAACATATTTTTAGACGGTCCAGTTTTCTTCTGAAAGTTTCTTGAATAAGATGGATCAAAATAAAATTAGCAATTTTTTAGCAAATGCGTCAGTTTATGCCAGCATTTTTCACACACAGTATAGACCACGGACAAAATTCATCTCCTTTCACATTCTGCCACTTCTCCTGTGCATGGGGATACCAAATATGTGGGCCTTATTATCACATAGAGATGTAGGAGGGCAGACGATAGAAGAAGCTTATTTCACAAATCGCTTTTTTTTCAAAGCTGGTTTTACAAAACTCAACAGAGTTTCTATAAGGGTATGTGCACACACACTAATTACGTCCGTAATTGACGGACGTATTTCGGCCGCAAGTACCGGACTGAACACAGTGCAGGGAGCCGGGCTCCTAGCATCATAGTTATGTACGATGCTAGGAGTCCCTGCCTTTCTGCAGGACAACTGTCCCGTACTGTAATCATGTTTTCAGTACGGGACAGTAGTTCCACGGAGAGGCAGGGACTCCTAGCATCGTACATAACTATGATGCTAGGAGCCCGGCTCCCTGCACTGTGTTCAGTCCGGTACTTGCGGCCGAAATACGTCCGTCAATTACGGACGTAATTAGTGTGTGTGCACATACCCTTACACTTCCAAAATATCTGCTCTTGAAGCAGAAATCCCAAAATATTCATCTAGGGGTATAATGGGAATTTATTTTTTGGGGTTTTCTAAAATAATAAATTGCAGGTTTATGCAAATGGAGCTCTCCAGCAGATGAACTTTAGAAAATAAGCAAACATGACATCCACCCCCCACCCATTCCCTCCCTCACCCTTGGAGTAAAATCAGGGGAAAAATAAAAAAGTAATGTAGGGCAAATATATTTTCAACAAATTAACTAAAATCTAATAATTCAGAACAGTGTGGTATTTTTTAAAACATGGCTCAATGCACAGGCCTGGTTGCGAGGGACATGAGGGACAGAAATATCGGGAATCTTTGCGGTGCCCGTCTTTTCTGCAGACGCGGCACTTTTTCTGAGGGTTGCTTCTGGTTGGTGTTGGGGGAATCCGACTGATGAAGTGTCTTTCAGTCAGTCGCGTGACATCCTCAGACTGGGGGCATTCTCGGGTGTCCTGAACATCAAATATGAGGCCTTCAATAATTTTCTCCTGGAAATCCAGGTATGTGTCTCTGCCTCTGTTTTTTTTGTAGAGCACAAATGAGTTGTGGATGGCCACCTGTAACAGATAAATGGCCACTTTTTTGTACCAGGTTTTTGTTTTTCGCTTCACTAAATAGGGCTGTAAAACCTGGTCGCTCAAATCCACCCCCCCCCCCCATGTACTTGTTATATTCGCACACGCTCACTGGTTTGTGCTTGTCCGATGTTGCCCCCCTTTCCCTCACTGCCACTGTTCCTGCGGTATGAATCGTGCTTAGCACATACACGTCTTTGCGATCCCTGAACTTGACCGCCAGCAATTCCTCAGATGCATAAGAGTCCCCCTTTAACATGCGCTTCCCCACTAATTGCTGTGGAAAACCAATTCGATTTTTGTGCATGGTACCACATGCCCCAGTCCTTGCAGCATGCAAATGCTTAAACAGGGGCACACTCGAATAAAAATTATCACAGTACAGGTGGTACCCCTTGTGAAGCAGAGGCTGCATTATCTCCCACACGATCTTACTGCTGGTGGAAAGATCAGGGGGGCATCCAGGAACATTTAGGGTATGTGCACACACACTAATTACGTCCGTAATTGACGGACGTATTTCGGCCGCAAGTCCCGAACCGAACACAGTGCAGGGAGCCGGGCTCCTATCATCATACTTATATACGATGCTAGGAGTCCCTGCCTCTCTGCAGGACAACTGTCCCGTACTGTAATCATGTTTTCAGTACGGGACAGTAGTTCCACGGAGAGGCAGGGACTCCTAGCATCGTACATAAGTATGATGCTAGGAGCCCGGCTCCCTGCACTGTGTTCGGTCCACTACTTGCGGCCGAAATACGTCCGTCAATTACGGACGTAATTAGTGTGTGTGCACATACCCTTATTGTGCGGTCCCGCCCTTCATAAATCCTGAAGGCGGTGGTATATCCTGACCCGCTTTCGCACAGTTTATAAAGCTTAACGCCATATCTTGCCCTTTTGGAAGGTAGATATTGGCGAAAGCTAAGTCTTCCATGGAAGTTGAGGAGGGATTCGTCCACGCTTACATTCTGCTCAGGGGTGTAGAGTTGCAGAAATAAATTATTCAGGGAATTTATCAGTGGTCTAATTTTGAACAACCGATCCCGGTTTGCATCGGTACTTGGGGGGGGGGGGGGGCCTGTGCGTTGTCGTTGAAGTGGAGGAACCTCATTATTGTCTCATAACGAGACCTGGGCATTACTGCAGAATATACTGGGGTGGCTTGTGCGGGTCTTGTTGACCAGTAAGACCTAATGGAGGGCTTTTTGACAATACCCATATTTAGGGTGAGCCCCTGTTTTTAATTCCTGCAAATTGGTGGGCGTCCAATCTCTGGCATGGGTGGATGAAGGTTTCTGCCTTATATATTGAGTGGCATATAAATTTGTTTCGTGGACAATCAGATTTAGGATGTCGTCCGTTATAAATAAATGGAAGTAATCCATTTGGACAAAATTTGTATTGTCCACAGTTATGCCAGGAGTTGCAGTAAATCCGTGGATTCTAGGCCCAAAAGATGGGGCAGGTGCCCATACAAGAGCCTGGACTGGAGGGACCAGGCTGTCCCGTGCTACAGCGCTACTTGGCCCTGCGCTTTCATGTTTTGCAGTTTCAACTGCATCAGGGACAACGTCCCCTGAAGATGAACCTGAAGTGACGCGGTCATCGTCACTACCTAAAACAGGTTCCATCTCGGACGCCATCTCTGATGCGGTCTCCGACTCAGACCACAGCATGGCGTATGCCTCCTCGGCGCTAAACAACTTCCTCGCCATAACGTTACTAACACTAACTAAACAAATTATTTTTTTTTTTTTTTATAAAACACACAAACTAACTGGTATATATATCTACACTACCGCTAACAAAAAAATAAACCGCTATTGCTATATATATTATATATATGTGGATATATATATATAATTATATACTCCCTACCTGCCTATTCTAGTAGAATAAAAGAAAGAAAGGTAGATAGAAAAAAAGAGATGGATAGATTGTATAGATAGATAGAAATCTATCTATACAGAGAATGTTTTAGAGTGTAACTGTATTTTTTTGTAACTAACTGTAATCTTCTGGCAGCAATTCTCCCGAGTCTCTTCTTCTCCTCAAACTGAAACAATGTTTGAGGAGAAGAAAAGAGGCAGGAGATTTGCTGCCAGAAAAGTCAAAATAAAACAAATGTGGTCGCTGTGATAGGTTTTCACAGCGACCACATGTTCAGGGACCATCAGTTGGTCCCTGATACTCTGCCCAGTGCCCGGAGCTGTTGGTAACAGCGTGGGCATAGGGCTTTGTGCACGCGATCGCGTGCACACTGTTTTATACGTACAAATGCATGTGATCGCTGTGATTGGTTGTCACAGCGATCACATGTTCACGGGCCAAAAGATTGGCCCCTGACATTCTGCCCAGTGCCCATGGCTGTTAGCAACAGCCAGGGCACAGAGCTGTGTGCACGCGATCGCGCGTGCACAGGCTCTGAAGTGCCGCCGTAATTAGTCTATGCGGCAAACTTCGGAGACCCTGACCGATGGCCGTATAAATACAGCCAGGGGTCGGGAACCTGTTAAAAGGGAAAAAGTGGGTTTTTCATGAATTTTTTGGGGAGATTTTTATTTATTATTAACTTTATTAAACTTTTTGATAACTATTTTTAGTCCCACTAGGGGACTTGGCTAAGCGTTCTTCTGATCGCTTTTATAATACACTGCAATACTTCTGTAATGCAGCGTATTATTGCCGGTCAGTGTAAAACTGGCACCTGCTAGGTCATGCCTCAGGCATGGCTTAGCAGGCATCCACTACAGGAAGACCTGAGGGCCTTTGTTAGATCCCCCAGCTGCCATTGGCACCCTGCGTTTGCAATTGCAGGGTGCCGATGGGGCGAGAGAGGGAGCACCCTCCCTCCAAAACCACTTGGATGCGGCGCTCGCTATTCTAAGGGCATCTAAGGGTTGAGATAGATTCCACCAGTTAGTGCAGGTGTCTGGCTGTCTTTAGACCGCCCGACACCCGCTTTAGCTGGCACAGGACACCCGTGCCGGGCTTATGTCAGAGCACCGTGAAAAAGCGGCGCTCTGGCATAAGTACCTTTAACGGCCGCCGTGAAAAGGTGTATTGGCGGTCGTTAAGGGGTTAAGATGGTCGTGAACTAATGTTCATTGCTAGGCCAGCCATTCCTATGCCGATGACTGAAAACGGCTCCCATTTACACGTGGCGATCACCACAACGGCACCACATGAATAACACAAACTTTATAACTAACAACCTACAAAAATGGACTATCAAAACAATCCTCAAATTCAAAACCACGAAAGCAAATAGATCTCATGACAATTGCAGAGATTATGGACATATGAGAAATATCATTTCAGGCCAGTCTAGACACAAATATTAGTCCAAGATGGTCAGGGGTACAAAAGAAAAAAAGAAGGGTTCACAAATGTCCAAAAAAAATGTAAATGACTGAGAAACGCTCAAGACAACAAATGCCAGTCACCTCATTTTTTCCAGACTGCTTGGAAATGACAAATATAGCAATGGTGTGTTGTACAGTGACATGCGGGCGTATAACTAGGCAGATTTGCCATTCAGTAATCTGGAAAAATGGAGTGAGCTGTATTGTGGTAATATTGGTTGTACCCTTACCTTACAGCAACAGCCGCATATTAGGAAATTAGGAAATGGCTGAAACTTTCTGGTCTCAGGTTGACAAAGAATTTATTGCTGTGGTTTTTTTTTTTTTATATACACTTTTTGGGAAACAAAATATTATATATTTATATTATTACTATTAATGAAAATGCCTTTTGTCAACCGACACCTCTGGACTCCCTTCATTTGCACTTGGACCGTAATTACTATTCAGGACTAAGCCAAGTCTCCACATACGAGTCAACAAACTAATGGTTTTGTGAAAGCATCCATGGAAATGGAAATTTTTCTGTGTGATTTCCAATGGGGTCATTAATGAAACATTCCCAGACAGGTGTTGCTTTCCACACCCACTTTTAGTCATCTACATGGCAAGTGAATGCGAGGCCGCAATAGAAATACAGACCACCAACAATGCATTACAGACAAACCAGTTTCTGAATACTGAGAATTTAATGCAAAACTGAAGCATCACCCTATAAAGGGGTACGCACCCAAGAGGTCTATATGCTGTTCAAATAAGTCCCACGCCAAAAATGTACCTCACTCGATTTAAAGCTGGTGGCAACATGGAAAAAACAAAAACACCAGCGTTAGATAATATATTTATTTTGTGTTTCATAGAGATTTACACACACACACACACACACACACACACTGACACACACACACACACACACTGACACACACACTGACACACACACTGACACACTGCTCAATGAATTAGAATATCAAAAAGTTAATTTATTACAGTAATTCAATTAAAAAAGTGAAACTCATTATATAGATTCATTACACACAGAGTGATCTATTTCCAGCATTTTTTTCTTTTAATGTTGATGATTATGGCTAACCGTTAATAAAAACCACAAAATTTAGTTTCTCAGAAAATGTGATTATATAAGCCCAATTTCAAAAATGATTTTTAATTCCGGAATGTTGTCCTACTAAAATGTACAGTATATGCCCTCAATACTTGGTCGGGGCTCCTTTTGCATGAATTACTGCATCAATGCGGAGTGGCATGGAGGTGATCATCCTGTGGCACTGCTGAGGTGTTATGGAAGCCCAGGTTGCTTTCATAGCGGCCTTCAGCTGGTCTGCATTGTTGGGTCTGGTGTCTCTCATCTTCTTCTTGACAATACCCTATAGATTCTCTATGGGGTTTAGTTTGCTGGCCAATCATGCACAGTGATACTGTGGTTATTAAACCAGGTATTGGTACTTTTGGCAGTGTGGGCAGGTGCCAAGTCCTGCTGGAAAATGAAATCAGCATCTCCAGAACGCTTGTCAGCCGAGGGAAGCATGAAGTCCTCTAAAATTTCCTGGTAGACGGCTGCGTTGACTCTGGACTTGATAGAACACAGTGGACCAATACTAGCAGATGACATGGCTCCCCAAACCATCACTGACTGTGGAAACTTCACACTGGACTGCAAGCAACTTGTATTGATGCCTCCCCACTCTTCCTCCAGACTCTGGGACCGAGATTTCCCAATGAAATGCAAAATTTACTTTTAGCTGAAAACAGGACTTTGGACCACTGAGCAGCAGTGTTGGTCCACTGTGTTATATCAAGTCCAGAGTCAACGTCTACCAGGAAATTCTAGAGCACTTCATGCTTCCCTCTGCTGACAAGCTTTATGGAGATGCTGATTTCCTTTTCCAGCAGGACTTGGCACCTGCCCACACTGCCAAAAGTACCAATACCTGGTTTAATAACCACAGTATCACTGCGCTTGATTGACCAGCAAACTCGCCTGACCTAAACCCCATTGAGAATCTATGGGGTATTGTCAAGAGGAAGATGAGAGATCAGACCCAACAATGCAGATGAGCTGAAGGCCGCTATCAAAGCAACCTGGGCTTCCATAACACCTCAGCAGTGCCACAGGGTTATCGCCTCCATGCCACGCCGCATTGATGCAGTAATTCATGCAAAAGGAGCCCCGACCAAGTATTCAGTGCATATACTGTACATATTTAGTAGGCCAACATTTCGGTATTAAAAATCATTTTTTAAATTGGGCTGATAGAATATTCTAATTTTCTGAGACACAATTTTGGGCTTTTATTAACTGTTATAACGGTTAGCCATAATCTTCAACATTAAAAGAAAAAAATGCTGGAAATAGATCACTCTGTGTGTAATGAAAATCAATATAATATAGGAGTTTCACTTTTTGAATTGAATTACTGAAATAAATTAACTTTTTGATGATATTCTAATTCATTGAGAAGGACTAGTATATATATGTCATGAAATGTACATTAGTGGGGGTCTGTTGGAAAGGGAGACTATGTTAACATGCACAAAAAAGGACACGTGAACAGTATTTCTTAGAATCCTAAGAAATACTGTTCACGTGTCCTTTTTTTGTGCATGTTAAAATAATCTCCCTTTCCAACTAGAATAGTAATAACCTTCTTCTGAGTGGGTAACAATAATCCTTAACGATCCAATAGATGATTTGTTTTGCATCTATTGAAGCAAAAACGATTGATTCCAACTGAACGATTAGTTATTACAAACATCTTCCCTACTTAATTTTTCTCGGTCGGTAGTGCTAAACGCTACAATTGTAGTGAAGCTCACTATTGCCCAAGGAAATACATAAAACTATAGACATTAACAATTTTACAACAATCTTTTCATTTGTTGCCCCTTCCAAAGATTGGAATAAGCCGCTTCCAGTCACCGCTGACATCCATTATCTTCCGGGTGAACAGAAGACAGAGCATATTGAAATCAAACATGTGCAACCCTTGTAGACACTGGGGGACTGTCAGGCTGCCCACACATTAAATCGCTGACTAATCCCACTGAAACGTCAGATCGGTTGAAGATGGGACCCCCACTAATGTACATTTCATGACATATATATACTAGTCCTTCTCAATGAATTAGAATATCATCAAAAAGTTAATTTATTTCAGTAATTCAATTCAAAAAGTGAAACTCCTATATTATATTGATTTTCATTACACACAGAGTGATCTATTTCCAGCATTTTTTTCTTTTAATGTTGAAGATTAAATTATAGAGCTCCATTCGTGCTCTATAAGACTGCTGGATAAAGCCAAGTAGAGCACTCGGGACCCCCCCCCCCCCCGTTCTCTTGCCCGGTGGGTATCTCAACACTAGAACCCCCGGCGATCAAACACTTATTATCACCTTTCCACAGGATAGATGAAAAGTTGTTTTGGTAGGAAAGCCCCCTGTATTTTTTTAAATAAGTCAAATAAGGGAATTAAAAATCGGTGAGAACGCAGTGAGTTAATGTATAAGCTCAGTTATTAAAAATTCATAGACCAGCTATTGAGCTTGTGAATATATCATGAGCTTGTGACAGAGTTTCAAGTTTAAATTTATAGAAAAGACAAGAAAAGCCGCACTCCCTATTCCCAAAGTCAAGCAAGAGATATGTAAGCAGCACTGACTGCTATAGTCCCTACATGAAAACTGACAACAGCTTCTCTTCCCGGGATACAAACATACCGAGACAGTAGAAACAATAAATCATTTCATCATGAGGCTTCACAAATTCCAGGTAGACAAAGGGAACTACTATTTCTAGAAGACAGTTTATCAATTTTGATTGTAAATTACAGTAATTTGTGGATCAAATGGGGGTCACCAATAAGACTGACTCAGTGGAAGCTGGCCATGGATGGCCAAAAGCTTCACACACTCTAGGCAAGATATAGACCAATCTTTAGAACGGGAATATATGTTAAGGTCCTTTTACACGGGCAAATGATCGGGTGAACGAGAACTTGAACCCAATTATTTCCCTAGTTGTCAGCCGACAAACAAGCAAACCCTCGTTTGTTGGCTGATCTAATCTTTAATGCGATTCGAAAAATGGTTGCTTGTCGGCAGCACATCTCTCTATATAAACAGGTAATCTGCTTCTGTATGGTGAAAAAAAGTTTGTCCCTATACATGCCGATCATAGCCCCGTTTAAATGGAACAAATGAGCGCCAATCAACATGATCTATAGACGATCGCCGCTAGTTTACCGTGCAGAAATTCTGCATGTGTAAGAGCACCCTTGGCTATATCATATATAGCTCAAATGGCCAGAGATTTTACAGGCTGCAAAATCTCTTTTGACTGATATCAAATGAATCGGACCATTAAAAACTTTATATTCACCTTAAGGCCGGTTTCACACATAATAGCGACCTATGATGCGGTTAGAGTTAATAAACCCACAGTCGGGCTAGAATTTGCAACCGTAATACAGACACAGAAATGCGCTTCTATCATGCTCGTGTAAAACCGGCCTAAGAGGCCAAATTGACCCTTTCTTTGCTCTACTGGTGCCTGTATTCTGTGAAAAGGAAAAACAGTGAAGCTGTTGTGATAAGAGCAAATCTTGATAGCACAGTTGTATTACTGATAATGCAAATCCATAATATACAAGCATATGGTTCCAAAAGGTAGGTCTACACCAGAAAGGGACTCTCACGACACCAACCTGTTCAAATGCCCTATTAAAAGCCCACAGATGTCAGAGAGGGGTCTCCCACTCGGGCCCATCCTCTATGAGCCAGAACGGAGGACAGCTCTGTTACAGTGGCTCTCACCATCAGACCCAGGGCATCCATGCATTACATGGATGGCCTTCATGTGTATGGCTATATGCGGCTTTTCCCAGCAACAACGGGACACATTTTTGTCTATCAATTTTCATACTTAAGGCCCATAGTTTCTAGACCAGAGTAAGAAAAAGCACTTCTATAGGAAAGTTATTTATTTATAAAGTACATATTACCACAAAATTGCAGCAATAGTAATTTAGATTAAACGCGAGGTCAGTGAATGTCTTTCACAATACAGATAGTTGTATGTATGTGGCTGTAAAGATAATCGTGCTGCAAGACCGAGCTCCCTTCTTTATTAAAAAAAAAACTGCACAAATGTATGCCAGCTATATTAGGACCCATTCACATCACATTTTTGGCCCACATTTAAAAATGTACACACTTATTTTCTCTAGACATCTGCCACTACCTTCCATTACAGAAAAAGTTTTTTTTTCACATAAAAAAAAAAACGCATGAAGTTCTACAAAATGGTATGCCCAAGGTTTGCACAAAAACCCATGCCAAATTTAGATACTTTGACATACGCGGTCCCATAGAAAACAATGTGATACTTAGAGGCTCTGTCACCAGATTTTGCAACCCCTATCTGCTATTGCAGCAGATAGGCGCTGCAATGTAGATTACAGTAACGTTTTTATTTTTAAAAAACAAGCATTTTTGGCCAAGTTATGACCATTTTTGTAGTTATGCAAATGAGGCTTGCAAAAGTCCAAGTGGGTGTGTTTAAAAGTAAAAGTCCAAGTGGGCGTGTATTATGTGCGTACATCGGGGCGTTTTTAATACTTTTACTAGCTGGGCGCTCTGATGAGAAGTATCATCCACTTCTCTTCAGAACGCCCAGCTTCTGGCAGTGCAGACACAGCCGTGTTCTCGAGAGATCACGCTGTGACGTCACTCACAGGTCCTGCATCGTGTCGGACGAGCGAGGACACATCGGCACCAGAGGCTTCAGTTGATTCTGCAGCATCAGCAGGTAAGTAGCTACATCGACTTACCTGCTAACGCCGATGCTGCTGCAGAATCAACTGAAGCCTCTGGTGCCGGTGTCCTCGCTCGTCTGACACGATGCAGGACCTGTGAGTGACGTCACAGCGTGATCTGGCAGAAGCTGGGCGTTCTGAACAGAAGTGGATGATACTTCTCATCAGAACGCCCAGCTAGTAAACGTATTAAAAACGCCCCGATGTACGCACATAATACACGCCCACTTGGACTTTTACTTTTAAACACACCCACTTGGACTTTTGCAAGCCTCATTTGCATAACTACAAAAATGGTCATAACTTGGCCAAAAATGCTTGTTTTTTAAAAATAAAAACGTTACTGTAATCTACATTGCAGCGCCTATCTGCTGCAATAGCAGATAGGGGTTGCAAAATCTGGTGACAGAGCCTCTTTAACATATATATGTTCAAACATGTTTGTTTTTTAAAAAAACCAAAAACGTAAATTAACTTATTACTGCATCTTAGGGTACATTTAAACGGGTCTGTAAAGATGGTAAAAATGTGGAAAAAAAAACTGAGGGTAAACAAGTACACAATACTTGAAAATGTTAAGTAAAAATAAGGCACTCTCCCGATCCATAAAACCCACACTTTATTCATCCATATAAAAAACCCAGCAAAAGTGTATTCACAGCAATTGCAGAGCTGTGACGCAAATACCCACCCAGGGTCTGACTTGGCTTTAAAGCACCACCTATGATACACTAAACAGAAATATATAATAAACGTGACGGGTGACAACACACTCCTCTAGAGAGACATTTGTCTATTGCCTTGGTTTTGCCACGATAGCGGCCACGGTTTTAGAAAAGAAACCGTTCTAGATTGTGGTTTTCACTGGCACAATTTTCCCCACTTCAAGCATGCCCTGAAAACTGCTCCGTTTTCAACCTCACCGTGTGAATGAGTTTTCATAAAATCCTATTCACTAGTGTAACATCTGGCCTTTGCGGTAACGTACAGCAGCGCAACTACACAGTAAAAACAGTGGAGAGGATAGATCAAAACCAATGCAAAGGAAAAGTGGAGTAGTTGCCCATAACAACCAATCAAGACTGGCTGCTTTCATTTTCCAAAAGGCCTCTGAAAAATGAGAGGTGGAATCTGATTGGTTGCTACGTGCAACTACTTCACTTTTAATTTGCACCAGTTTTGATACATCTCCACGGTATGGGAAAACAGTCTTCTACATGTCCAATTACCATGTTCTGATGTCTCCTTTCTCCTTGGTCTCTCTCGTTGTGCTGATACGACAGAATCCGTCTCGGTGTCATTGTCCAGGTTTTCTTGGCTGCCTCGAGTGTTTGGGCTGTAAAGAAGGAAAGCAGTTAAGAGATTCCCAGCTTGTATATATTTTGCCATTTTCAGCATTAGGGCATCTTTACACATGCTTATAGTGATGCCACACCAATACCACCATGGAATTTTTATTTTATTTTTTTAGTAGAAAATTACATATAGTTTCAAGAAAATTTTTACTAAAACTGCTCCATTGAAAACGGCATTGCACTTTTCAATGCAGTGTTTTTTTTCCTATAAGGTTGCAGTCACACGCGGCATATTTTGAAAATCACTTCCATTCATCTGAATGTAGTTGTTTCTGCAGCTAGCACATGGATTTCTACTGGTTCTATTCAGATAAGGCCTCATGCCCACTCCAGTTATTTTCTTCAGGGTGCGATCTGTTTTTTTAACTGAAGGCACCCTGACACATTCATTTCTATGGGGCCATGCACACTACCGTTGTTTTGACGGTTCCGTTCCATCAAAAGTAGTGCATGTCCTACTTTTGTCTGTCGTTCGGTGACCGTGGGGCCCATTGAAGTCTATGGGTGCGTCAAAAAAACGGACGGCACACGGAAGGCATCCGTGTCCCGTCCGTTTTTCAAGGATCCGTTGCTAAACAACGGCAGGGCGTGGCAAAGTTCCCTACATTCAACACACAAGATGGAATTTAACGGACCGTTTAAAACGGAAGACAAACGGAAGCACAGCATCCGTTTAAAACGGAACGGACACGGCGTGACAATGGAAACCAAACTGATGTCACAACGGACACACGGATCCATTTTAAACGGTGAAAATTTCTGCAACAAAATCTGCCGCATGTTACTGCACCCTTGATGTGAATAGGAAAATTACAAACCAAAACGGACATAACCACACACATAAATTCACCACATAACGTATGCCTGTAAAATGACCCTATGCGTTTTGAAAGGTCAGATTAAAGAAGCAGTGATCATCATGTTCACATCAAAAGTATACGGTCAATATAAAATAAATATGGGTCATTTAATAAAAATGTATTATCCAATGCGGACAACGCCTTATATGTATGTGTCAAATTAATCCGATCACATGGTCTACCAAACGTGATCAGATGTAAGTTATGGACAAGACCCAGCAGAAACTGGCTGCAAAGTATTTTTGAACATTCTCCACTCTGGCTAACAGATGAGGGTAATGAAGGGGGAAGGTAACAGTTCCATAAACTTAGAATCCCCTAATAGGGTAAATATTCCCTTTAAATGGGTAGTGTCATCACAGTGATTGTATCCGAGAGGATTCATTATGCCCCCAATCAGAATTTGATAAAACACAATGTTTAATTGAAAATGCTTCCTTATTCAAATAAATAATTACGCACAGTCCATGAAGGGGGGGAGGGGGGGGGGGCTCCTGTTTACCTAGGTTGCTATTGGAGCCCCCCCAGCAGTGCAGAGCAGTGGAGGACGTGCATGCACAGTAAACACAGAGACCTCCGGATCCCAGGTCCTCTCTGCCTCTGGGCATGCGCACTCCTCTGGCCTCGGTCCTGCACTGGGACAGTGTATTCATCTCTCCAGGACAGCTCCAGGCGGAGCAGCCACAAGAAGCTGCTCAGTGAGCTTCTGACAGATTTATTGATAGCAGCGGGCTCCAGGCTCATGTCTGGAGTCCGTGCTGTAGTGAAATACGGCTAATTCTGGTGTCTAATCAGTTCTCTCTCTCCACCATTGCTCTAGACGAGATAAGAACTAAACGGTTATTCTGATTTTCTTAAGGCCCTTTTACACCAGCCAATCATGAGGTAACGAGCGTCCATATGAATGCTCGTTCCCGATCACCGCCCTGTGTATACAGGGCAACGATCAGTTGATGAACAACAAAATGCTCATTCATCGGCTGATCTGCTCATTATACAGCCAATAAAATGTCTGCTAGTCGGCATGATGGAAACGTATGGGAACTAACGATCATAGAAATGATCACTTGTCCCCATACACAACTGATCATTGCTCCTTGCGAAAGGAGCAAACGAGCACCGATCAACGAGTTGTCTCGTTGATCGGTGCTCATTTTCACGCGCCAAATAGGGCTGTATAAAAAAGGACCCTTAGTAGTGCGGAGACCGACCGAATTTCAAAGAAATTGACATAAATGTGAGTTATGTTTTATTTTGCTGGCAACAGTCATGTGGGGCTATTAGACAGGAAGTCAAAGAGTAAACAGTGAGTCTATCAACAACTTTCATTTAGCTGTACATGAGCTTATAAATAAAAATTTAAAAACAGCATGACATGAAACATCCCCGGCCCCCTTTAGTGGTGGTTGTAGGCAAGCAGAATTTTCGCAGCAGCTCTCATTCCCACAGCCATTCACTTGAATGACTGCATTTAAAGTGATGGTCCGGTTTCAGCAAATTAATGTTATTTGGTGTATAATTAAATATTAATTATAAATGAAATTTTAAATATATTAAATATTTCTGCCATGAATAAGAACACTGCCGGTGTTCGAAACGCGTGGGCTCGGGCATTTGCCCGCAATCATTAGCCACCTAGAGACTGCGTCTCCTCTCTATTTTAACTTTATTTTTCTACCAATAAAAGTGGGAACGGAGTATCGCTTTTATCTTGACACGGCGCTGGATCATCTTTTTTTCCTACATTACCTACCGTGGGCCGTCGCGGGGATCCGAGCGAAGTGTTCATTCGAGACGCATAACCGGTGAGATGGAGGTTTCCTCCTTTCTCCTATAATTAAAAGCTTTAGGGTATGTTCACACGAGGGCGTCCGTAACGGCTGAAATTACGGGGATGTTTCAGCCTGAAAACATCCCCGTAATTTCAGCCGTAACGGCATGTGCAGGCGCTTGAACGCCGCGTCAATTACGGACGTAATTGGCGCAGCTATTCATTGGAGTCAATGAATAACGGCTCCAATTACGGCCAAAGAAGTGACAGGTCACTTCTTTGACGCGGGCGTCTATTTACGCTCCGTCATTTGACAGCGGCGCGTAAATTACGCCGCGTGTGAACAGACAAACGTCTGCCCATTGCTTTCAATGGGCAGATGTTTGCCAGCACTATTGAGGCGCTATTTTCGGACGTAATTCGGGGCAAAAACGCCCGAATTACGTCCGTAAATAGGCCGTGTGAACATACCCTTAGGGTATGTTCACACAGAGTTTTTTGCAGGCAGAAAATTCTGCCTGGAAAAATCAGCTCCGGTTCTTTTGAAGTGGTTTTGCACCACACATTTTTTTATGCGTTTTTTTTAGGCTCTTTTTTACCTATTTCTTCAACAGACCAAATGAATCACCACAAGCGTTTTTTTTGGCAAAAAATGCATTAAAAAAAAATAGTGTCTAAAATCGCGTTTATTTCTGTCTCATTGATTTCAATGGGGTTTTTAAGGCGGAAAACGCCTCAAGATAAAGCATGTCGTTACTTTTTCCCACTAGTGTTTTTTTTGCTTGCGGGAAAAAAACGCCTCCACCTCCCATTAAAATCAATAGGAGGCCATTTCGGCCGTTTTTTTCAGCGGTTTTTTACCGCGGTTTCCGCAAAAAACGCTCTGAGAACAGGGCCTTAGAATTTCCTAATATACTTTCTGTATTAAGCCCTCACGGTTTTAAAGATCTCTGCTTGTTTTATACTAGGAACATTCATGGTTTATTCCAGTGGAAAAAATTCTGTCCATCGTCATAGATAACGATGACTATAAGAGCCCAGCTCCCTGCAGTGTGCTCAGTCTGGGAAATACTGCCGACATACGGGGACCGTATATCCCGGACAGAACACGCTCGTGTGAATCCGGCCTGTGTGTGTATATCAGAGATGTGCCTTCTAACGATCTCAGCACCTGTGTGTCCATCACATGGACAGAACTTTATCCACTAGATGTAAACAATGAATGTTCCTACTGAACAACAAGCAGTAATCTTGAAAACCGTGAGGAATACAGAAAGCATATTGAAAAAATGGTCTAAACCAGGGGTCTCAAGCACGCGGTCCGCGGGCCGCATGCGGCCCCTGGGGCTGTCATCTGCGGCCCGCGGGACACAGAGCCGCTAGTATCGGCTCTGCTCCGAGACTCTGGAATTCCCGGACATCGCTGTCCATATATGAACAGCGATGTCTGGGGCTTCCCCAGAGCCCCGGGCAGAGCGCTAGTACAGGCTCTGCTCCGGGGACTCTGTGGAATTCCCCGACATCGTTGCCCATATATGGACAGTGTGTCAGGGTCTTCCCCAGAGCGGAGTCCCGGGCAGAGCGCTAGTATCGGCTCTGCTCCGGGACTCTGTCCATATATGGACAGCGATGTCAGGGAATTCCACAGTGTGTCAGGGTCTTCTCCAGAGCGGAGTCCCGGGCAGAGCGCTAGTATCTGCTCTGCTCCGAGACTCTGGAATTCCCTGACATCGCTGTCCACATATGAACAGCGATGTCTGGGGCTTCCCCAGAGCCGGAGACCCGGGCAGAACGCTAGTACAGGCTCTGCTCCGGGGGACTCTGTGGAATTCCCTGACATCGTTGCCCATATATGGACAGTGTGTCAGGGTCTTCCCCAGAGCGGAGTCCGGGGCAGAGCGCTAGTACAGGCTCTGCTCCGGGACTCTGTGGAATTCCCTGACATCGCTGTCCATATATGGACAGTGTGTCAGGGTCTTCCCCAGGGCGGAGTCCCAGGCAGAGCGCTAGTATCGGCTCTGTTCCGGGACTCTGGAATTCCCTGACATCGCTGTCCACATATGAACAGCGATGTCTGGGGCTTCCCCAGAGCCGGAGTCCCGGGCAGAACACTAGTACAGGCTCTGCTCCGGGGGACTCTGTGGAATTCCCTGACATCGTTGCCCATATATGGACAGTGTGTCAGGGTCTTCCCCAGAGCGGAGTCAGGGGCAGAGCGCTAGTACAGGCTCTGCTCCGGGACTCTGTGGAATTCCCTGACATCGCTGTCCACATATGAACAGCGATGTCTGTGGCTTCCCCAGAGCGGAGTCCCGGGCAGAGCGCTAGTATCTGTCCTGCTCCGAGACTCTGGAATTCCCTGACATCGCTGTCCATATATGGACAGTGATGTCAGGAACAGAGCTGGAATCCCAGGCTGCACTCACAACTCTACTATTATATCATGTACTTTACTCCAGTCACATCCAGAGCTGCAGTCACCACTCTGGAGTAGAACATGTTACAGTAGAGTGGTGACTGCAGCTCTGGATGTGACTGGAGTATAACATGTTACAGTAGTCACATCCAGAGCTGCACTTACAACTCTACTGTATCATGTACTATACTCCAGAGATATCCACAGCTACACTCACAACTCTACTGCAAGATCAGTAGATGCAGATGCAAACATCTTGTCTTATATTCCAAACAAATCTAGAGCTCCAGCCACAACTATACTATTATATAATGTGCTATACTCCAGTCACATCCAGAGCTGCAGTCACAACTCTACTGTAACATCATGTCTTATACTCCAGCCACATCCAGAGCTGCAGTCATAACTCTACTGTAACATCATGTCCTATACTCCAGTCACATCCAGTGCTGCAGTCACAACAGTACTGTAACATCAGGTCCCATACTCCAAACAAATCCAGAGCTGCAATCACAAACCTACTGTAGTTCGGGTGCTAGAAGCGGCTCTGCTCCGGGACTACAGCTCTGGGCAAGACCCTGACATCACTGTGGTAGCATTCTTTGGAGGGCACTGTGGCCTTATCTAGGGGTGTGTTGCAGCATCCACCGAGGGCACTGCGGCAGCATCCACCGAGGGCACTGCGGCACTATCTAAAAAGGGGCTGCCCAATCTTGACATGTGTTTCTGTCAAACGCTGCTCACTGAGCCTCCGGACTGCATTTAGCGACACTTAAACTGGAAAGCTGGATTGTTGAAATAAGCACGTGGAGAAATATCTCAAATTTTAAACCTAGCGGTATTATTATAGTATTGTAGTATTGTAGTAATGTAGTGTTATTGTAGTTCAAATAACTAATAATAATTTTGTATTGTATAAAATTTGAAAGTAATGCGGCTCGTCAACTTCCCATTTTTTCTATATGCGGCCCACTTACCCGGCCGAGTTTGAGACCCTTGGTCTAAACTATACACAAAATAACAGTAATTTTCTGAAACTAGACAACCCTTTAATACTATGTTTGTATAGCCAATCAGTTACAGTTTTTGCCGGGAATCTTGGGAGCCAAACTCTCATATAACCGGGGTTGTCGAATGAAAAAAACACCTTTAACGCTATGGCTATGTTATGTTCACCGCTGCAACCACTTTTTTTTTGTCGTGTCCCAATGCAACTAAAATAATGAATGCAGCAACTTTGCAATAGGTCTGGATTAAAATGTTCCTAAAATTTTTTTGGGTTTCTACAGCTCCTATGCAGAACAAACCCTGTATAGTCCGATCCGTCATACTCCCCTATATCTGCCCTGCTATACATTTGTCACCCACTTTATGTCTGTTGCCATAGAGAAGCACTTTCTGTATAGGAGCCAGTGAAACTAAATCATGGTCCCAATTAAAAACGTCCTTAACTGCTTTTTAAAAAAAAAAACAAAAAAAAAAACAGGCATTGGGATAAAATTAAAGAAAAAAATAAATCTGTTGCGAAGATGGACTTAGTCTTTAACCCTTTCGCTGCCAAGCACATATCCAATATGTCTTGACTTCAAACGCTTGCCACAGCTAGAATATAAAGATTATATTAAAGCCCAAAAATGTAGCTTTCACATGATACCAGGATTAACCCCTTCCCTCCGCAGCCATTTTTTGGATTTTTCACTCTTTTTCCTCCCCACATTCCAAAAGCCATAACTTTTTTATTTTTCCATCAATCTTGCCGTACGAGGGCTTGTTTTTTGCGGGACGAGTTGTAGATTTTCAAAGCACAATTTTTTGTACCATATAATGTAGTGGGAAACGAGAAAAAAAATACATGTGGGGTGGAATAGGAAAAAAAACAGCGATTCCTCAACATTTTGTGTGGTTTCGTTTTTACGGCGTTCACCGTACAGTAAAAACGGCATCTTAACTTTATTCTGCGGGTCAATATGATTACAGCGATACCAAATTTATATAGTTTTCTTTATGTTTTACTACTTTTACAAGGAAAATACTGATTGTTAAAAATAAAAATTAGGGTTTTGTCGCCACATTCTGAGAGCCATAACGTTTTTACTTTTCTGTCGATTTAGCGGTGTGAGCGCTTATTTTTTGTGGGGCAAGCTGTATTTTATATTGGTACAGTTTTGGGGTACGTGAGACTTTTTGATCACTTTTTATTTAATTTTGTGTGGGAGATGAAGCGACCAAAAAGCAGCAATTCTGATGTTTTTATTTTTTTACGGCGTTCACCGTGCGGACTAAATAATGATATATTGTAATAGTTCAGACTTTTACGGATGCGTCGATACCAGTTATGTTAGCTTTTTCTTTTTTTTTTTGATTGTGCTTGAGGGAAAAATGGGAAAAGGGGGGGTTTTGAGCTTTTAATTCTTTTTTTATTTGTTAAAAAAAAACTTTATTTTTCTGGTTTTTACTTGTCCCCCCCCTGGGGACTTTAACCAGCGGTCATTCGATCGCTTGCACAATATACTGCAATACTAATGTATTGCAGTATATCGTGATTTTGACAGTCTCCTATGCCGGAGGCAGGGCTTCATAGGAGTACAAAGATGTCGGACCTGGGGGACTTAGTCAGGCCCCCAGGCTGTCATGCCCACCAACGGCACCCCCTGATCTCGCTGCGGGGGGCCGTTGGGACGTTACAGGGGTCACCCCCTGTTTTTAGTCATTTAAATGCCGCGATTGCTATTGAATGCGAAATTTAACGGGTTAAAACAAGCGGGATCCCGCTCGTTACCCGGAAGTGTCAGCTGTAACACACAGCCGACACACTCGGTCTATGGAGCGGGCTCAGCCCGTGAGCCCGCTCCATATTCCCCCACCCGGCGTGCGCCGTATATATACGGCGGATGTCGGGAAGGGGTTAAAGCTCTTGGTGAAATTATCAGGAGCAACACTCGTTTAAAGTTGGGGAGCAACATTAACAGTTTTAGGGCCTGTTCACATCACCGTTCGCTTTCTGTTCCGGGGTTCCATTAGCAGTGTTTCCGTCACAGTTGATATCAATGGTGATGTAAACGGAAGCTGTGGTTTTTGTTTGACTTTCCGTTGCGGCGTTCTACGACGGAAACCTCAGATGAAACCCCGGAACGGAAATCGAACGGTGATTTGAACAGGCCCTTACTTCCTGGTTCAATGGGTGGAGGGGGGGGGGGGCTGCAAGTGACAGCAGAGCGAAAGGTCACAGCCTGATACGGTCATCACTCCCCTCACTTCGATGACCTCAGGGAAATACAGGAACTTTTCTTCATGTTATTACCTCTTTTTTTTTGCATTCCTTTTATACTACGTTACGATGTCATACAAAATTGCATGAAGGCGCTTGCGTGTAAAGTGCTGAGTAGCATTTTTGGCACTTTCAGAAAATAAATGGGTATTGTGTTTGTGTTACTTTAGAATTCAGTTTTATTCAGGTATGTATAAAATGTATAAATTGTTGCAGCAGAAAAATGGTTAAAGCAAAAAAATTAAATAAAAAAAAATTCTGACGCCTATAAGAAACTAAATTATACAAAACAGCATAGATCTTATGAACTAAAAATAACATGCTGTTGAAAGGCGTGTACTTTCACCATAAAGTCACACAAATGGGTAACTTGAAGTGTGAGATTACAGGGGAAAATTGGTAACATTTTGTTTGGTTTCTGTAAGATCATCTCTGCCAATTGCTTGGCACAAGCCTCACAAAAACAAGATGACACCAAACACAGACAACTTCTATACTCACTGAAAAGATGGTGGACGGGAGTCCCCAATGCCTCCTGTCCGCTCAAGTGGTGGAGGCAAATCAGAATGACTGTCAGCGCACACCGAGCCTGCATCAGACTGTGACCCATCAGCAGAGACAAGCTGTAGAAACAGAACATAGGAGACGTGAACATTGACCACACACGTATGTGCGAACCACACAGCAGTCAGTGTCTACTGCCACCTTGTGATGAAAGAAAGACACACCCAAACATAAGACTACAGGAGGTAGAATTCCTGACTGCGATGTCAGATCTGACCATGAGCTTAATGTGTAACAGATACGTTTTCATCACTAACACACAAACATTTCGATTTTAACATATTCTTCTCGTCTTGCAGAACGCGCACACATAACATTAGTATTTTGCTATGGATCCCACAGTTTTATATTATAGGTCATGAATAATAATCTATAATAGTGATGAAGCTGAATATATATATCAATAGCAAATATTCAACCAAAACCTGGAAGAAAAAAAAAAGATAGGCAGAACACATAAAAAACATAATATACAGGACTAAAGTTAGAATGACAAGAACGACAATTTCCCCATAATGGTCAAATATATTCCAAAATACAGGGTATGTCCACACGTAGCATAAATACTTTGGATTTTCCACAACAGATTTAATTGCGGAAAATGCGGCACGTAATACAGTAGCAGCAGCAGAGCGGATGAGATTTACGGTGTAAAAAAATTAACTGGAAAAAAAACCCCACGTTCATTAATTGACCTGCTGTGCGGGCTTTCAGTTTATGCTTCAGAATCGCTGCTTTTCTGTTGCAGGCTTTCCCCATTGTATACAAGATAAAACCTACAACAAACAGTAAATGCTGCAATTTTTGCAGCGGAATCGCAACTCAGAAGGAAAAAAAAAAGCGGAGGCCTCATGCACACTGCCGTGCCGATAATCACGATCCGCGATTACGGGCACGGCCGGCTGCGGACAGCCAACCGCATTTTCGGCCCGTGGGAGCACGGCACGTAAAAAGCAAAAGATGGGACACGTCCTATCTTTTGCGGAGGCTTTCTGTGGCAAATATATGGGAAGGTGTCCGTGGTCAATAGAAATGAATGGGTCCGTAATTACAGACGAAATTTACATTTGTGTGCATGGGGCCTTACTTACGCTGGTCTCCGTAGTAATGGTGAGGTGTCCCTCTGTTCTCCGTCCTGGCCGGCCTCCTGCGATGACAATTCATCCCATGTGACTGCTGCAGCACTCACACGGGATGAAACGTCATCCCAGGAGGCCAGGCTGCACGGACAACAGAGGGACTTTTGTTGTTTTCTTTTCACCGCAATTTTTTCCCCGCAGTGGACACTCAGCCCAAAAATCTGCAGTACAATTTGGTGCCGTTTTTTCGGCCGGAATACCAGCAGGGTTCCAGAGGGAAACGCTGTGTACTTTTACGCAGCGTATCCACACTGTGTGAGCATAGCCTTACAGGTTAAAAATTATATTGCTGACAAAATCCTATTACCTCATCTGACCTGTAGACCAAAAAGATAGAAGAGCATGTGGTCAGCCATTCCCTCTGAACACAGAGCTGGTGCATGGTATGACTCATAGCACAAATATGTAGATAGGAAGACGACAGCCAAGTAAGGGAAAGACAAAGAGGAATGGATTCAATGGGGAAAAAGAAATGCTAAAGCAACGCATGATAATAACAGAAGCCTGGCAGATTTTACTGGATAGACACGCAAGCATGAAAAACTTTTTTCTTGATTTGGAAGAGAACAAGGGATGTAACTATATCCATGTGTAATGACGGCAGGGACAGGTAACATGACTAAACTTGTTTTTAGAATATAACAAGATACATAAAACCTAACTGCCCATTGCCAGGTAACATGCTCATAATGACCAAAATCTGGGGAACGTGCCAACTTGCCAACTATAATACAACAGGATTTGTCAACTTCTCGCATTCTGGAACCAGTGAAAATGATGGGCACACGGACTTCTAAATGCTCAGCAAGGGTGACCGCTAAAGAACCAGCAAATATAGACACATGTCTATAGTAGGAATCTCTGCACTAAAAAATGAACTCGAAGTAAAAAGAAACATGGCGCCCCTTAGGGTAGGTATGTTAGGTACAATAGCCAAGGTGGCACTTACCTGAATGGAACGTGAAAGAATAGGCACAAGACTAGTAAGGGTGTTTTCGGGTACATAGTAAGATGTAAATGCCACTGCTTCTCCCTCCGCAGGCTGCAGGAAGAGGTGAACAGTAGCATGCAGGCAAAACCGAGGAAACATGGGGGCGGTCATCCAATAGAAGTACATCCAGAGACTCGCTCTCTCTCATGAGCCTAGTGGGATTTTAGGCCTAGGCCCGAGACAGACACCATAGATTTACTTCTACTTTTGGATGGCAGAACCCCAAGTTTTCTCACTTTTCCCTTTACTAAATAGTCAGAGCCAATAACTACAAGGGCTTTAAGCCATCCACCAGAACCTAACGTGCTAATGTACGCGGCTGTACTATGGAGTGTCACAGATATTATATGCCATTTAATGCTGGGTTATGGAGATACTGGATAATACACCTCACTAAGTACGGCAATGTAGTGTGCATGGACCCTTAGCATAGGTTCACACAGAGTTTTTTGCAGGCAGAAGATCTGCCTCAAAATTCCATTTGGAATTTTGAGGCAGATTTTGCTCTGCCAGCACTCCGTTTTTCGCCCACGGCAGTGGAGTGCCGATGGGCAAAAACGCAGCGAAGTAAGCTTTCTCTGCCTCCCATTGAGGTCAATGGGAGGCCAGAGACGTAAACGCCCAAACATAGGGCATGTCACATTTTCCCGTGAGACTGTTCTTCCGCTCGCGGGAAAAAAACGCCTCCGCATCTCAATTAAATAAATGGGAGGTATTTTCGGACGTTTTTTGGCGCGTTCTCCACTTAAAAAAAAACGTGTGAACATAGCCTTATACTGTATCTTAGGTTGTTTTCCCCATAATATTACTGTGAAGTAGGAGCAAGAAAATCAAATTGCCTATGAAACTTCTAAGGCTATGTTCTGACATTCCGCGGCAGAAACCGGAGGATGACCTTGGGAATTCGTTCGCAATTTTGCAGTACAAACAGGTGCATTTCTGCATGCAGATTAGCACCATTTAATGGGGACAATCTGCATGTGACTACCCGACGCTGTTTTCACAGCGGAATATGCGGTGGAAATTGTGTCAAGCAGTGACATGTCTGTATGAACAATGGGACGGTTTCCCATTGACGACAATGGGAGGCTTTTTAAAAAAACATTCGCGCCAATTCCAATGCAGAAAACGCGTCGGAACATGGAATTCCGCCGTGTGAAGGCCTAATAGGGATAAGAGGTAACTTATGTGGCCCTCTTCTGCAATGAGGATATCTGAAAAGGGACCACAGTATTTTTTAAAGAATGCAATCTTTTTTTTCTTTTGTCAGAAAATAAATTAGACTACAAAATCACTTACCCAGCATACAACTCTTCCATTGAAACATGGCAGCTTTGCATTGTCATCAGAAATTTCTTCTTTTACCACCCTGCAAGAAAAATAGAGAATTCAGAATACAAAAATGAAGTTGTTTTTTTTTAATGTGAAACTTTATTAGAAGCTGCTTATAGCAGATGACACCACTGTATGTGCCTGTGACTCACTCTGCAGTGTGCCGGTGCTCTGCAATTCCCCCTGGAAACTTTTGAACAAATGGACTACACCTCCTGTTAACATGGGGGAATAAGGACGTCGAGCTGTCAATTTATTCATACATTACCACAAGGAATAAACAGAGCACATTGCAGTAATCGAAGAAAATATGTATATAACAACAATATTTAATTGAGAATACAAGTATTTAGTATAACAGACAACATGGGAGCCGACAGGTAGTCCTAATGCACAAAAAAAAACTACATGCTAAGTAATAGGCCAAAATATTTTTAAACAAAGGAAAATGTAAAGCTTTTGCTTGGCTTTTTAGATCGGAGGTTACTTTGTTTAATATATAGCCACCAATGTCACAGGGAGAATATCTATAGGTGACAATAGACGTGTACTGTGTGTATTTATTTGATTAGTTTCTTGCTCCTATTAACCAGACACTGAAATACGCTTCTTCTATAATAAACTAGTGCACAGCAGATAAGGCTGAAGCCGAAAACCCAGAAATATGTTTCAAATCAAGTCAGAGGAGAAATGGGGGATCAATGCTAAACAAAACCAAATGGCATATTAAGGATAGAGGATTCAGATGTTCTCCATAGACATGACCTAGTAAACCTATAGCAGGCATCCTTGTGACTTGCACACCCAATTACCGTCAATGTCTCTTGGGGCATTAACAGATGTCTACAGAGTCAAGGCAGCAGACACTCCCAAAAACATAAACCTTGGGAATAAATTCCACACTGGGAATATGCAAACACCATAAAAGCAGACATAAGTATAGGGATTCCTGCTGGTAAGGGTGGATGCTTCAGAAGTGGATGTGGAGCACAGCTGAACAAACCGAAGTCACAGAGGAGCGCACAGCATTGCTTTCAGAGACGCTAAAATGTTGCCGTTAAAGTGGCAGCACGTTGGACGCTACCTTCGAGAACGACACTGGAGTTAATGACATGAACATATACGTGCAATATACATCAGAACAAATATAGAAGAAAGTAGGACACAAACAGGTATAGAAATACAGAACACTTCGTATGCAACAGACACAAAACAACGGGTGTAATGACAGTGCAGTGCTACGCTTCCACCTGCTGAACTATAAACCTCATAGGCGGTCACTGCAGGCCACACACAGTGACCAGGACGCTACATAATCCCCAGTGTGTCCGAAGCGAGAGTTAGAAGGTGGAATACCAACCAATTCAGGTCATTGGTTTATACATGGACCAATGCAATTATTAATATAATGCTTTACAATATCCCAGAACCCAGTAGCCAATGAAGATGATTTACTAAGCGAAAAGCGACAGATTTATTATGTGTTTTAGGCCTTATACAAACGAACCCATTTCTCAACAGACCCATGCAATTCAATGGACATCCATTTTTTTTTAACAGAACGTGTGTTCGTAGTGAGAACCCTACAGCATGCCCTATTCTGGTCTGTTTTTGCAGACTAGACTCGCCCATTAAAGCCCAAGGCTGGATACCCACGTTTTGTAAATGCTGCGGAATTTTCCGAAACTGGATTCTGTGCAGAAATTCCACAGCAAAGTGGATAAGATTTCAACAAATCTCATCCACACACTGCAGAAAAATCTGCTGCGAAAACGTTCATAAATTGAAATGCGGTGCAGTTTTTAAACCCACAGCGTGTCAATTTATGCTGTGGATTAGTTGCTCTTTTGTTGCGGGTTTTCCCCATTGAATTCCGCAGCAAAGCGCAACAATGCAAACCATAAAAAAATACACACCCTTTTTTTGTTTAACCCCTTCAGGACACAACAGATTTTTTCCAATCTGACATGTGTTACTTTATGTGGTAATAACTCTGGAATGCTTTCACCTAGCCAAGCGATTCTGAGATGGTTTTCTCGTGACATGTTGTACTTTATGTTAGTGAAAAAAATTGGTCGATAAATTCAGTATTTGTGAAAAACACCAAAATTTTGAGAAAATGTGAAAATTAGCATTTTTCTTAATTTAAATGTATATGCTTGGAAGACAGATCGTAATACCACACAAAATAGTCACTAGTTAACATCCCCCATATGTCTACTTTATGTTTGCATCGTTTTTTGAACGTCCTTTTATTTTTCTAGGACGTTACAAGGCTTAGAACTTTAGAAGCAATTTCTAAAATTTTCAAGAAAATTTTAAAAGGCTATTTTTACAGGGACCAGTTCAGTTCTGAAGTGGCTTTGAAGGCCATATGTACTAGATAGACCCCATAAATTACCCCATTTTAAAAACTGCACCCGTCAAAGTATTCAAAACAGCATTCAAAAAGTTTCTTAACCCTTTAGGCGTTTCACAGGAATTAAAGCAAAATAGACGTGAAATTTACTAATTTCATTTTTTTTTGCCAAAATTAATTTGTGATAAAAAAAAAAAAACAAGTACCACAGAAGGTTTTAGCCAAGGATTGCAACTTAACATTTATTACCCTGATTCTACAGTTTTTGGAAATATCCCACATGTGGCCCTAGTGTACTCTTGGACTGAAACACGGACCTCAGAAGCAAAGGAGCACCTAGAGGATCTTGGGGCCTCCTTTTTTTAGATTATATTTTAGACACCATGTCAGGTTTGAAAAGGTCTTGTGGTGCCCAAGCAGTGGAGATCCCCCAAAAGTGACCCCATTTTTGAAACTACACCCCTCAGGGAATTTATCGAGGGGTATAGTTAGCATTTTAACCCCACAGGTTTTTTGCTAAAATTATTGGAAATAGTCTGTAAAATTGAAAGTACATCTTTTTTCTCAAAAAACAGACATTTTTAATTTTTACTAGGAATAAAGGAGAAAAAGAACCACAAAATTTGTAAAGCAACTTCTCCTGATTACGGGAATACCGCATATGTGGTAATAAACTGTTTGGACCCACCCTATTTTAGATTTATGCTAATTAGTTTCTTAATAGACAACTGGGCGTGTTTTTACCTTTTGACCAAGTGGGCGTTGTGGAGAGAAGTGTATGACGCTGACCAATCAGCGTCTTACACTTCTCTCCATTCATGTACTCAGCACATCGTGATCTGTCACTTACTCACACATTAACATTACTGAAGTGCCTTGAGAGTGAATAGACGTTTGTGTGTGACTTACAGCACATCGAGATCACCTTGTGTTGTAATTTACAGCATGATCTCGCGAGATTAAGCTTGCTGTCATTAAGTCCCACACAAGCGTTACCGAAGCGTCGGGATTGCGAATAGACATCGCATCCTGGCTGGAAGCGATGTCTATTCACTCTCAAGGCACTTCAGTAACGTTAATGTGTAGTTAAGTGACATCACGATGTCGGAGTACATGAATGGGGAGAAGTGTATGACGCTGATTGGTCACTGATTCGTCAGCATCATACACTTCTATTTACAATGCCCACTTGGTCAAAAAGTAAAAACATGCTCACTTGTCTATTAAAGTCATTAGCATAAATCTTAAAGAGGCTCTGTCACCAGATTCTCAAATCCCTATCTCCTATTGCATGTGATCGGCGCTGCAATGTAGATAACCGTAACTTTTTTTTTTTTTTTTTTTTTTAAAACGTTCATTTTTGGCCAAGTTATGAGCTATTTTATATATATGCAAATAAGGTTTGAAATGGACAACCGGGCATTTTTTTTTCGTTATGTCCAACTGGGCATGTATTGTGTTTTTAACTGGGCGTGTTTACGTGTATGACGCCGACAAATCAATGACCAGTCAGTGTCATACACTCCTCTCCATTCATTTACACAGCAGCGATCTGCAGCCAGATACACAGAGATTAACGTTAATCAAGTGTCCTGATAATGAATACACATGAAATCCAGCCTGGACGTCATGTGTACTCAGAATCCTGACACTTCTGACGCTTTTCTTTGAGATTTCCAGCAAGGGAAATGAAATCTCGTTTACCTCCGTAATCTCGCGAGATTACGCGTGGCTTGCTGGAATCTCACAGAAAAGAGTCAGAAGTGTCAGGATTCTGAATACACATGACGTCCAGGCTGGATGATCATGTGTATTCATTATCAGGACACTTGATTAACGTTAATCTCTGTTTATGTGGCTGCACATCGCTGCTGTGTAAATGAATGGAGGAGTGTATGACGCCTTGAAGTGTATCTAGAAAAAAGGGATAGTGGTTTATTACAAAGGAACTAGCCTCAAAATGCACCAGAATTGGTCTAAAGTAAGTGCTTTTCTGTATTCATTCATTTTACTACTGTTGCGCGAATCACGCGCGGTACCCGGAAGTGCTTCTGTGTGCCGAGAGCGATTTGCACGCACCCATTGACTTCAATGGGTGCATGCTGCGCGAAGCACGGCCAAATATAGGACATGTCGTGCATTTCACGCAGCGGACATACGAAGCGTGAAATTCACTCACGGTCTGAACGGCCCCATTCATTAATATAGGTCTGTGCGATGCGCGTGAAAATCACGCGCGTAGCACGGACATATTATACGTTCGTCTGTCGTCTGAATAAGCCCTTAAGCTGGCCATACACCTGATAGCTGTCAGCGAAATGGAAAAAATAACCCATAAGCAAATGTTCTTTAGGAAAACAATAATCAAGACAGGTTGAATTTGAACCGGTCTAATCCTTTATTTCACCAGGAGATTGGGAGCAATACGTGTGTCTATTTATCACTTATTCCCACCGCTTTATTTCCATTTCACTGACAACTATCATGGGTATGGCCAGTTAAGGCCGGGTTCACAAGTAGCGTAAACACTGTGGATTTTCTGCAACGGATTCGTTGAGGATAATCCGCAGCATAATACAGTAGCAGCAAAGTGGATGAGATTTTTAAAAATCCCATCCACACGTTGCGTAAATGAGAAGCAGAAAATCTGCTCAGAAATGGACCTGCGGTGCGGTTTTTGGAATCCGCAGCATGTCAATTGTATTTGCGTAATCGCTGCTTTTCCCCATTGAATTCAATGGAAGGTAAAACCCGCAAAAAATAGCAGATATTGTGATTTTTGCAGCCGAAAAGCTTTGATTCCGCTGCAAAAATCGCAACAGAGGAGACAAAAAAAAAAATGTTACCTGTCCAGAATTCTGTGCTTCTTCATCCAAGCCAGCCTGTGCTTCTTCATCCAAGACGTTTCATTCCATGTGACCGCTGTAGCCAATCACAAGCTGCAGATGTCACATGGTATGAAACGTCATCCCAGGGGGACAGGCTGAATGACGGAAGAGGGACGCGGGCACGTATGAATATTTTTTTACGTGCAGTTTTCCACAGTGGACATTCCGTAAAAAAAAAACGCATCGATATTTGGTGCGGTTTTTCAGCCGGAATTCCCTGCGGTGACCAGAGTGGATACGCGGTGTGCTTTTACGCAGCGTATCTGCCCTGCGTGAACTAAGGCCTCCTGCACGCGGGTCGGATTTGCTACAGAAAACTTTGCAACAAATCCGACCCAGATACTGCAGGAAATTCCATTTAAAAGTCTGCACCAAATCGTGTTTGTGTGGAATGTCTTACTCGCTATATTTGCTCGAATTCGCAAACTTTCTGCAGCAAAAATCACAAGACTTGCTATTTGTTGCAGAAGTTCACTTCCCCATCTAACTCAATTGGGAAAGTTTGCAACAAATCTGCAACCATTCTGCAGCATAGATTAACATGCAGTTTTAAAAAATCTGCACTGCTGGTCAATTTTTCAGCAGCACGTAAATGAGATTTTAAAATCCCATCCACTTTGCTTCTACTGTAAGGGTATGTTCACACGCTTAACAAAACGCGGCTGAAAATACGGAGCGGTTTTCAAGGGGAAACCGCTCCTGATTTTCAGCCGTTTTTTAAGCAGCTACTGTTTTATGCGGCGTTTTTTACTGCCGTTTTTGGAGCGGTTTTTCTATTGAGTCAATGAAGAAAGGCCGCAAAAGCGGCTCAAGAAGTGACACGCACTTTTTACGGGGCGTCTTTTTACGCGCCATTTAAAATGAGGCGTAAAATAACGCCCCGTCGGAACAGAACGCCGTATTTCCCATTGAAATCAACGGGCAGATGTTTGTAGGCGTTCTGCTATCAATTTTTCAGCCGTTTTTCGGGGGGTTTACGGCCTGAAAAACGGCTGAAAATAGCCCGTGTGAACATACCCTTACACTGCCAATTTTCCATCTGTAATTCCGGACGGAAAACCTGCAGCAAAAGCGCTACATGTGCATGGAGCCTCAAAGGTAAGTAACAATTACATTATGCTCACCGCAATGCCAGTTTAGTTAGAAAAAGAAGGGCCTGTTTTTTTCTTCATAGATCTATAGAGAAACCCATTCATATTGTGGCCAGCTGTCATCACCAAGCAGTGAAAGTCAACACAATCTGCCAAGCTACAGCCTTATGCACCCCTAATGCCTTCATGAACGTTTTCGTTTATCTTTCTCCCCTTCTCTGGGATCTATTCCAGTTTTACAGAAAGGAAAAAAAAAAAAAAAAAAGTAATAGAAAAAAATAGTCTTAAAAACGCTAAAGCCTTATTCACACTAACGTATATTTAGTCAATCGGGCTTTTCACACATCCAGTTTTTTGTTATTTTTCACAGAGCGTGTCTCTTGCAGGAAACTCAACGATTGCCCTAATCTGGTCTGTTTTTGCGGGTGCATGGGAGAAAAAACAAAACAAAAACAGCCCACGGACGACATCCATATGCGGTCTGTTTTTCACAGATCCGTAGCTAAGAAATGCATTAGAAAAAAAAAAAATAATAATAAATGAAAAAAGTGAAACCAGAAAGTTCTTGCAGGAGAAAAACGAGCAAAAAAAAAAAAATATATGTTTGACACACGGACATTTATATGGATTAAAAAGTGGTCCGTTTTTTTGCGGATGCAAATCAGACAGGGTCATGTGAATAAGGTCTAACACATACAATAGTAAATCAATCATTAAAGAATCTAGTCTAGGGTTCGGGGGAGTTTTAAAACATCTTCTATTGCATTTTTGATGGCCCCCAACAGTGCATAATAAGCCATGAAATCTGACGACTATAACTAGTCCCCTGCAGATGCCAAATTATAGCACCCTGATGAACCGTGCAGAATCATACACAACTTATATGCAAGTAACTATATTCCATAGGCCAAAATGAAACATTTACAGCGGTGATATCGCTCGGCATACCCTACACACGTGGCACTTTCACATCACGATTTCTTTTTTTAGCTCCATCTAATGAGGCCAAAAGAACACTCTTGGTTTCCATCGGACTAATGCAACCCTATGGAAATGTAAAGCGTGCACCTCGGGAGCTTTCCTGGCGTACACGCTAAACGTACATCACATAAGTGATGTGAACAGGTCCTTAGGCTGGGATCAGATGGTGCCTCTGCTATACGCATATTTATTTTCCCATTAAAAGCTATAATAAAAATATACAAAATATACTTTTTTAGGAACTGACCGACCCCACTGTTAAGCAGAAAACATGTGCATCAATGGCACTGTCTAAACACGGCCTTACTATGTTTCTTTAAGCACGCAGAATTTACAATCTTCCCAACAGTGATGAATAGCAGATACACAGCTGTTAAATCAGGAACTGACAAAATCTCCCATCCCCCGATGAATATAAAGGGATAAATATCAATAAGTGTCAGACAGACTAACACCCATAGGGACAAGACAGCTGTCAAAGTAGGGACAGACCAATAGTGTAGGACACCTGTCTTGTTGTACAGCAATTTACGGATGTAATAATTGACACAAGTGCAGCCTTCTCTTCCTGTGAAAATAATCTTCTTATATCTTGGATATGACAACGAACACAAAAATTATAAAATATACATACAAACACTAAAATGTATGCATACCATGCACAGGAAGCTGGATGCGATAAAAGGTACAATCCCTTTAAGTAGGACCTGCCATCTCTCCTGACATGTCTGCTTTATGCCATTCCTCTGTTATTCCTCCTGGAAATGTAGGACTTAATTGACAGGAGTAGTGTAAAGCATGCCACCGTTGGAGCAGTGGAAACGTTCTCTGGAGGAGTGATTAAACACATTTCACCATCTGGGGATCTGATGTATAATCCTGGGTTTGGCAGATGCCAGGATAATGCTACCTATCAGGATGCATAGTGCCTACTGTAAATTTGTGGAGGAGAGATAACGGACTAGGACTTTTTTCAGGGTTGGCCTAGGCCCCTTATTTCCAGTGAAAGATAATGTTAAAGGGGTTTTCCAGCCACTAAAAATTGATGGCCTATTCTCAGGATAGGCGATAAATAGCTGATGGGTCGGGGTCCGACTTTCAGGACCTCCGCCAATCAGCTGTTTTGAAGGGACTGCAGCGCACATACGAGCATTGCTTCCCCTTCATTTCTTCTTGCCTCACTGTGAATCGTCGACACGCATTTAGTGGCGAGTAACAGGTATTGCAGTCTTTTCTCCCATTGAAGTGAATGGGAGAAAAGGCTGCAATACCTGTGAATCCCCCGCTACATCCAGGAGTCAGACCCAGACCCATACATTTTTAGTGGCTGGAAACCCCCTTTAACATTATCCTACACTGTAAATAAGGGGCCTAGGCCAACCCTGAAAAAAGCCCCAGACCATTATCCCTCCTCCACAAATTTTACAGCAGGCACAATGCATCCCGATAGGTAGAATTCTCCAGGTACCCGCCAAACCCATATTTACACATCAGATCTTCAGATAGTGAAACGCGATTCATCACTCCAGAGAATAATCCACTGCTCCAGCAGTGGCGTGCTTTACACTACTTCAGCCGACGATTGGCATTGTGATCATAAATTCCCAGTTACTTCAAAATCTTGTGGACAGCCTTCTTGGTAGAGTGGAGGCGGTCATAGCCTCAATATGGGTCCTAAATTCATAATAAAACTATTGGTTTGGAATGGGATGTCCTACCAGCTCATAGAGGTGTGATGTTCAGGTTTCCACACAGTGTGTACACTTATGAACAACTCAACTCCGGTGTGGTGGTTATAAACAATGAAATTCACTGCTTAAAATAATCTACGGCTCCGTCCAAACAGAATCCATGACAGATGTGACGGATTAATTCAAATGCCCCATCCCTCCTATAATGGGTCCATATGGTTGAGCACTTAAGCGCCTCTATCACTTGGCATGTAAGCATCACCAGCACATGGGTGCCAAGAAGTCGAGTTCAAACATTGTTTTGCAATATGGATAAGGCCGCACATGCAAAATCTAAGGAAAATAATTATTTTGTGGGTTTGGAGGAAAACCTACAATCTGCATGATATTGATGGATGATGGTGTAGCGGTCGCTCAATGGCATCAGGTACATTACAATTCTACACGTACTGTACTGCTCTTTATCGGTGCTAGGATAAGATGCTCCTTTAGATGCCGGGTGAGGAGGTTTCCATTTTATGATTACTATACCTTGTATGAACTTTATAGGACCCTGAAGTAGTTCAGGTCCTCAACATAAAAAGTGACTTACCAGTAGCGCTTTAGGACTTGGATATGTAAGGACCAATTTTAATCTTATTTTGGGTTGAAATGTAGGCGCTTTGGAACCAATTACTAGTTTCCCATAGATTGTGGGTCTCATGTTGCAATATTTTTACAATAGCCGTCCTGGAACTAATTAAAGAAAGAGCTGTAGAAAAGTACATGACATGTATAGTGCATCGGTTTCATAAAGGATGAATAAAAGGAAGGAAAAGGGTTAACATATAAATTCATTAACACAACGCATGACCCAGGTAATGTTTTTGCTGCTAGTGAGGATGAAGTAGTTATTTCAGATGTGTACATTGGTAGGATCAACTGGTCACTAGGCCAGATCTGCAGAATCCTGAGCTGTGTTTCTATATACTTCATCAGAATTTAGTGTTCTCAGTAAAGCCTGATGGTGGGCCGATCACCAACAGCTTAGCTGGGCTCCTATGAGGCAGGGGGAGAATATTGTACAAGGCCTGTTATACAGAATATATACAATGCAAATCACCACTGCTAGCTTTGTGCAGACATCGGCCTGGATTTATTAAGACTGGCGTTTCATACTCGAAAAGAAACCCGATGTAGTAAGATGCGTGAAATTGTTTAAGTGGATCTTAATAAATATGTCGCATCTCGGGGGGTCTATGCCAGCTATGAGCTGGCGTAGACGTCCACCATAAACTATGCCAAATTCTGACATAATTTATAGTAGATCTGTCAGGCCGCGGATGACCCTGTTCCGCTTTTGAAAGTGGAAGAAAAATGTTTTTTAAAAAAAATTTGTGCAAAACAGGCACCACTATTTAAAGCTTTCATTTCTGCCAGAATACTGTTGCAAATGGTAGAACAAATCTCTCCAATTGAGCTAGTTAGGAATGCTGAGAAATTTCAGCTCTGAAGTCTGCAGGATTGTAAATGCAGCTATGGACTAGAACACAATTTAGTAGTCAGGATCAGTAAAAGATAAGTAATGCGATGTCTTAAAGAGGCTCTGTCACCACATTAGAAGTGACGCTGATTGGTCACTGTCATACACTCCTCTGTACAACGCCCACTTGGCCATATAGTAAAACACGCCCAGTTGTTCATTAAGAAACTCATTAGCATAAAGCTAAAATAGATCATAACTCCGACAAAAATGATCGTTTTTCTAAATAAAAAACACTGCTGTAATCTACATTACAGCGCCGATCACATCATGTACAATATAGGCCACTTATAATGTGGTGACAGAGCCTCTTTAACATAGTTACTGAACTGCTTATAAAAATAATCCTTTATGTCACCTGTAAAATTGCATTTAAAAGGTGGATGCAACTGACAAATATAGTATTCCTTTTCACTTCAGTATACGTCAATACCAATAATTCATTAAAAGGACATACATTCTATGGACAAAATTATTGGGACACTTACCCGTAGGGTTGTCATGGTACAAGAATTTGGACTTTGATGCCGATACTTTGTGTAGTATTGTGATTCTCTATACCAAAACGATACCTTGCCAACAATAAAATAAATAAAAAGTTCTTCCATTTTCTGATGTGAGGCATGTGGTGTGATGAATTTTAAACTTCCATGTTCCTCACCTTAATAATAATTGAGGGGCTTGTCCACTACTGGACAACTGATGACCTATCCACAGGATAAGTCATCAGTACATGATCTGTGGAGGCCAGACACCCGGACCCCGCACCGTTAAGCCGCTCTGGCTGCCTCCGAGAACCGGACGTACATGCCGGAAGCCGTTGGCTCTGGCCACTGAATATCGGCCGAGCTGCAGTACTGTCAAGTGAATAGGAGCAGAGCTGCAGTACTGTCAAGTGAATAGGAGCAGAGCTGCAGTACTGTCAAGTGAATAGGAGCAGAGCTGCAGTACTGTCAAGTGAATAGGAGCAGAGCTGCAGTACTGTCAAGTGAATAGGAGCAGAGCTGCAGTTCAGCAGCATGGCCGCTATGCTATGTACAGAGCCAACTGCTTACGGCTCCATACATCGCATAATGGGCCATAACATCAGGTGCCCGGAGGCGCTTAAGGGTATGTGCACACGACCTCTTTTCAGACGTAATGGAGGCGTTTTACGCCTCGAATTACGCCTGAAAAGACGGCTCCAATACGTCGGCAAACATCTGCCCATTGCCTGCAATGGGTCTTACGATGTTCTGTGCAGACAAGCTGTCATATTACGCGTCGCTGTCAAAATATGGCGCGTAAAATGACGGCTCGTCAAAAGAAGTGCAGGACACTTCTTGGGGCGTTTTTGGAGCCGTTTTCTCATAGACTATTGAAAACCGCTCCAAAAACGGACGAAAAACACAGCGAAAACGTGAGTTGCTCAAAAAACGTCTGAAATATCAGGAGCGGTTTTCCCTTGAAAACAGCTCCGTATTTTCAGACGTTTTTGGTCACTACGTGTGAACATACCCTAACGGTGCGGGCTCTGGGTGTCAGACCCACACCGATGATCTACTGATGACCTATCTGGTGGATAGGTCATCAGTTGTTTAGTAGTGGACAACCCCTTTAACCCCAATCATGTTTCCCACAGTCATAATGGACAACATTGGGTTAGGGCTCATTCAGACTAACCTGAATAACAACCGTGTGCTGCGCAGGAAAATCACACGCAGCACACGGACTCATTGATTTCAATGGGGCCGTTCACATATGCAGGAGTTTTTCAAGCAGCGTGTGTCCGTTGCGTAAAACATCCTATATTGGTGCGTTTTTCACGTCCGTGTGCCGTGCTGGATTTATGCATCAATTCAAGTGAAGGAAAAAAAAAAGGATGTGCTTTGCGAGTGCATGAATAACGGATGCCCTCGCAAAGAACACTGATGCATAACGGACCAGATTCACGCACATTTTTCACACGTGTGAATCTGATACGCTCGTGTGAATGTGAGGTACATGATGGGGTTAATTACTATTAATGTGAGGCACATGGAGGTACTAAATTTATAAAACCTCGTGCCTCACATTAATAAGTGAAAGAAAGCAGCTTTTATTTTATTTCTTTACAGAATACACATCATAAATGACGCTATAAATGTGTGCAGGTTATTACGGTCGTGATGATATCGAATGTGTGTATATTTTATGTATCGAGACTTATTTTAATGTTTATTGTAAAAAAAATATTGTTTTTTTTAAATGTCAAATTTTTTTTTTGACTTTTTTAATTCTTAAACGTTAATGTAGTGGCATATATATATCTATATGCCATTACATTCGCCTGTGTACTGATAGGTATGTCCTAACAACTGCCTGTGTACTAAGTATGCGCTAAGAACAAGAAATAAGGTCAGACAGCCCTGGGCTCCTTCAATGGACCCTGGATTGTCTGACCATATATGGTATGTCCCTTGATCGCATCACAGGGATTCCCTGTGACCCGATCCAAGGGACATCCCCCCTTCTAATTTTCCCATTGAATGGTGCGGTCAGCTTTGATTGCAGCATTCAAGGGAATTGTGGCAGAGATCAGAGGTTTCTCTGATCTCTGCCGTTAGAGCGGAGCTGCGGTTGTGTCATTGCCTCACTCCTCACAACAAGTATGCGCAGTCAGCATGTGTCGATGCGGCCGGCGCTGCACTTACGAATGGCGGCACCTGAACTGAAGACAAAACTTGGGGGTGTTTTTCAGTGCGCCTGCCACGTTCTCTGTTTTCAGTGCTGGCGCTCATTAGTGCAGCGCCGGCCGCATCACCTCATGTGGACTATGCGCACACTTGTCAGAAACGGGGCAATAGCGGTGTTACACAGCCGAATCCCAGCTCCCACTACATTTATGTGTTAAAATACTAAGACGTGCGGCCGAATTCATGTATCGAAATACATGAATTGAGCTATAGTAGCGATATTTTGATGCATCGTGCAACCCTACTTGCACATTACACCTACAGGAGCTTTTTTGACATCCCATTCTAAATACATTAATTAACATGGAGTTTTTTCCCCACTTTGCAGCTAAAACAGTTTCCACTCTTCTGGGAGGGTTTTCTGCCAGATTTAGAAGAGAAGTCTATGGGAATTTTTTGTCCATTCCTCCAGAAGAGAATTTGTGAGGTCAGACACGAATATTGTGCCTGGCTAGCAATCTCCGTTCTAGTTCATCCCAAAGGTGTTTGATGAGGTGGAGGTCAGGGTCCTGTGCGGGCCAGACGAGTTCCTCCATAGCAAACTCACCCAACCATGCCTTTTTGGAGCTTGCTTTGTGCACTGGGGCACAGTCATGATGGAACATAAAAGGGTCTTCCCAAAACTGTGCTCACAAAGTTGGTAGAATACAATTGTCCAAAATGTCTTGGTATGGGAACGTATTAAGACTTCCCTTCACTGGAACGAAGAGGCCTAGGCCAACCCCTAAAAAATAACCCCATAGCATTATTCCTCCTCCACCAAACTTTACAGTTGGCGCAATGCAGTCAGGCAGGTCACGTTCTCCTGGCATTCATCAAACTTGTCCACCAGACTGACAGATAGAGAAGCGTGATTAGTCACTCCACAGAATATGTTTCCACCGCACCAGAGTCCAGTGGCGGCGTGCTTTACACCATCCGACACTTGGAATTGTGTTTGGTGACGTAAGACTTACATGCAGCTACTAGCCAAAAAACCCATGTCATGAAGCTCCCGGGCACAGTTTTTGTGCGGATATTAATGTCAGAGGAGGTTTTGAACTCTGCAGTTATTGTCAGCAGAGCGTTAGCAACTTTTATGCACTATGCGCCTCAGTTCTTGGCGACCCGCTCTCTAATTTTACGTGGTCTGCCACTTCGGGGCCAAGTTGCTGTGGTTCCTAAATGCTTTGCAATAATAACACTCACATCTCTATGATATCTAGGAGGGAAGAAAATTCATGAGCTGACTAGTTGCAATGGTGACATCCTCCGTAGTCGGACACTAGAATTCAGTGAGCTCTTTACAATGACCCATTCTTTCACAAATGTATATAAAGACAGACTGCATGGCGAGGTGCTGGATTTTATACACCTGTAATGGGACTGAATGGAACACCTGAATTCAATAATTAATAGGTGTCTCCCGATTCTTTTGTCCGTATGGTGTATTTGTTCCCATTACAAAAAAAAACAAAACCTGTACTCAAGAATATTAAAAGAAATGTGCAGTGGTGGTAAAAAAAACAAACATGTAGGTTGCTACAACTGTGCAAGAACGTAGTAGATTACTACAGTTAATTCACTTTCATCCTAAAATCCCAGAATACTGCCTGACAAAATAAATTTCACAAAAGTGCTTGTAAAAGCAAAATAACCAAAAGTGTTTACCTCAGCAGGAGAACAGAGCGCAACCATCTGCACCTGGTCGAGGCATGTAAGACGCATGGCGGAAAGATAGGTAAGCGAGGGTCCACAGCTGACAGAAACAAGCACTGCAAGTGTAAAGAGTGCCAAAAGTTTCAGTCAGGAATTTCCACCACAAATGCGACCTGCCTACTGTAAACACCATTCCACAGAAAACTCTGGAAACCCAGACAGCAGCTGCCAATAGGAGCAGAAATAAAGATTTTACCACAGGGCCTGAAGAAAATGTGCGTGTGTATGTCAATGATACATTTAGCCAGTTATTAACATCCCACTAATCGAACATAAAATAAGTCCGAAGAAAGAACGCCAATACTGTAAATGCAAACCTAATACCTGCAGGCAACTTTTCTACAAATTGCGTTCATACTTCACGCTTCTCTGTTATAGTATTTTACATTTATAGCATTGTGTATTAGTTGTTAGGGATGCACGGGTTTGAACTGGACCATGTCAGCTTGTACAGGCTCCACATGCTCCAGTCTTAGGGCTTGTCCACACATAACGGAATTGCGGACAGAAAGTACGCAGCAGAATACAGTAGCAGCAAAGTGTGTGAGATTTAACAAATCTTATCCACACGCTGCGTAAAATTTCCCAGCAGAAATTCACCTGCGGTGCGTATTTTTCGTACCGCAGCAAGTCAATTCCTGCTGCGGAAAGTGAACTGAATTGCTGCGTTTTTCCAGAGGAGATATCACAATTTCCCTAAAACGCAGCAAATGGTGCAGTTTTTTCGCAGTGGAATTTCTGCAGCAATTCCGTTGCGTGTGGACAAGCACTTATTCCAAATTCCTAAAGTACAAGTTCATGTACAAATTGGTCTTCGAGGGTCAATGTCTGCCCCATCCTTTCTCCACTGAAAACTCATCAGGAGTGCGAAAAGCAAAATCCGTGTAGCTCCTCCCCAATGTGCATAAAATGCTGACAGCTCCTCCCACTCCATCCTTTACTACACGGTAGTGTGCGGTCTTAACCCCTTGAGCACACTGCCAGTTTTAGCCTTGTGGCACAGCCAATTTTTTCATATCTGACATGTGTCACTTTATGTGGTAATAACTTCGGAATGCTTTCACCTATCCAAGTGATTCTGAGATTGTTTTCTCGTGACACATTGTACTTTATGTTAATGTCTAGGATGTAACAAGGCTTAAAACTTTAGCAGCAATTTCTCACATTTAAGAAAATTTCAAAAGGCTATATTTACAGGGACCAGTTCAGAAGTAGCTTTGAGGGCCTTATATATTAGAAAGTCCCCATAAATTATCCCATTTTGAAAACTGCCCCCCTCAAAATATACAAAACAGCATTCAGAAAGTTTAACCATTTAGGCTTTTCACAGGAATTAAAGCAAAGTAGAGGTGAAATTTACACATAATTTTTTTATGTTTTTTCCCTAAAATTCATTTGTAATACATTTTTTTGTAATACAAAGTTTTACCAGAGAAACGCAACTCAATATTAATTGCCCAGATTCTGAAGCTTAGGGCCACATGTGGGATATTTCTAGTGCGGTAATGGACTGAAGCACAGGCGTCAGAAGCAAAGCAGCACCTAGTAGATTTTGGGCCCTCCTTTTGTTTAGGCCGGATTTACACGAGCGTGTGCGATTTGCGCGCGAAAAAACATGGCGTTTTGCTCGCGCAAAAGGTACTTAACAGCTCCGTGTGTCAGCCGCGTATGATGCGGGGCTACGTGATTTTCACGCAGCCGCCATCATTATGACACTATGTTTGTAAACAGAAAAGCACGTGGTGGTTTTCGGTTTTCATGCATACTTTTTACTGCTGTTGCGCGAATCCCGGGCGTCACACGGAAGTGCTTCCGTGTGCTGCGCGTGATTTTCACGCACCCATTGACTTCAATGGGTGCGTGATGCGCGAACAACGCACATATATAGAACATGTCGTGAGTTTTACGCAGCGGACACGCTGCGTGAAAGTCACGGACAGTCTGCATGGCCCCCGTCTGAATAAGCCATTAAGAATATAATTTTGGGCACAATGTCAGGTTTGAAGAGGTCTTGTGATGCCAAAACAGTGGAAACCCCACAAAAGTGACCTTATTTTGGAAACTACACCCCTCAAGGACTCTATTTAGGGGCATAGTTAGCATTTTGACTCAACATGTTTTTTGCTGGATTTTTTGGAATTAGTCTGTAAAAATGAAAATCTACTTTCTTGCTGAAAAAAACGTAGATTTTTTTTACAAGGAATAAAAGGAGAAAAAGAAGCCCAAAATTTGTAAAGAAATTTCTCCCGATTATGGCAATTCCCCATACAGTGATAAACTGCTGTTTGGACCCATGCCAGGGTATGAAGGGAAGGAGCGCCATTTGGAGCTCAAATTTAGCTGGAATGGTTTTCAGGTGTCCTGTCGCGTTTGAAAAGCCCATGAGTGACCAAAACAGTGGAAACCATACAAAAATTTGCCCATTTGGGAAACTACACCCCTTAAGGTATCTATCTAGAGGTATTGTGATCATTTAGACCCCACAGGTCTTTTGCAGAACTTATTAGCATTAGGCCATGAAAATGAATGTCAACATTTTTTCCAATGAAACGTTGATTTTTTTGATTTTCACAAGGGATACAGGAGAAAAAGCACACCGACATTTGTAAAGAAATTTCTACTGAGTACGGTAATACCCCACGTGGTCATAAACTGCTGTTTGGATACACGTCAGGGCTCAGAAAGACAGGAGCGCTATTTGGCATGCATATTTTGTTGGATTGGTTTTTGGGCACCATGTCGCATGTGCAAAACACTAAAAAAGTACCAGAGTACAGTGGAAGCCCCCAAGAAGTGACCCCATTTTGGAAACTACATCCCCCAAGTCATTTATTTGCCTGGACATATGACAGGGCTCAGAAGTGAAGAGCGCCGTGCGTATTTGAGGTCTGTTTTGGCGATTTTCAGAGCATTGACCCACAATTGCAGGGCTCTGAGGTCAAATCGTAAAACAAGACCCTTAGACGTGACCCTTATTTTGGAAACTACACTCAAGGCATTTTATTAATGCACAGCGGATGGTGCAAAAGTAAAAATTGCAATTTTCCACCTATATGCCATTTTACTGCACAATATGTTGTGCCCAGTTTGCGCCGCTGAAGACAAATAACTCATAAAATATTCATCGGGTTCTCCCAGGTATGGCGATGCCATATATGTGGATGTAAACTGCTGTTTGGGCACGCTGTATCGTTCAGAAGGGAGGGAGCGCCATTTTGCTTTTGTAACGCAGATTTTGCTTGGTAATAGTTCTGTTTGGGGTTTTACTGGTATTTCAGTTCATAATGTGGAGTCATATGTAAGCTGGGCGGAGAACATCAGGGTATAATAAGAGGGTATAAATGCGGTAAATAAATCCACAGATGTGTGGACGGTGTCGCACTGATAAATGGCGCCAGATCTTATCCGCTTTTGGAACGCTCTGCACATTTTGAGTCGCCATATTCTGAGAGCCAGAACTTTTTTTTTTTATCCACCGGAGCCGTGTGAGGGCTTATTTGTTGCGGGACAATCTGTAGTTTTCATTGGTACCATTTTGGGGTGCAGGCAATATTTTGATCACTTTTTATTCCATTTCTTGGCAAGCAAGGTGACCAAAAACAAGCAAATCTAACAATGTTTTTTCTGTTTGTTTTAAAAGGGAAGGCGTCATGATTTCTTTTTTTTATTATTATATTGCTTTTAATAAAATATACACAAAATTTTTATTTATTAGTGTTGTGACTTTAAACTTTTTACTGTGTTCTTACATTTACTTCTCTATGAGGGCTGCCATTTTTTTTCATCTCTGTATGTGTCGATTAACGACACATACAGAGATGGAATACGACACATACAACCCCATTGAGAATGCAAACACCGCTCCCACACAGACCAAAACGAAGCTCGTTCGTAGAGCGAAATCCGGCGCCATTTTCATGTGGAGTGGAAGCCGCTGCCGGACAGTAAGATGACGAATTCCGGCCATATGTTCAACGAAGCGAAGGCGCAAGAAAGAGGAGCGTAGACCAGTGGAGGCGGCGGCAGGAGAAGGTAATTTATGTTCGTGTATGTGATGTGTGTATTATGTTCGTGTTATACGGTCTGCTGAGCCCTGTATCTAATCCTCCTACACTGTGCAGTCGCTCAGAAAATGGCGGCACACAGTGTAGGAGGTTTGAAGACCTTCAAACCCCTCCTTCTCCTGGCACTAGCCAGAAGGGAGGGGGGATTGTGTGAGGACACTAGAGAGAGTGTGTCCACCCCAAATTTGCAGCATAAATCAATGAGGTTACTTTACCACAGTGACCATGCTGTAATATTGGGAACTGCTCCCTCTAGTGACCAGCACATGGAAATGTTATAAATGAGAATCTAATTTATAATATTTCCTGACTTGTGAAAAAATTTTAAAAAAAAAGTGTAAATCACTCAAATACTAATTGTTTAACTGAAAAAATCAAATAAAATAAAAGTGTAGCTAAACGTTCGACATACTTCTGACATGTCAAAGTGACAGGTCAGAAGTTTGGATTGGTGGGGGTCCGACCACTGAGATCCTGAATGTATCGGTGTACGGACTCAATAGAAAGTCTATGAGCCCGTACTCCGATACATCTGCTTTCCGGAAAAAGCCAAACAGACACGAAGCAGCCGAGCGCTCAAACGAGTGCTTCAGCTGCTTCGTTCTAGCGATTGGTGGGGGTCTCAGTGCTCGGACCCCCACCAATCCAAACTTCTGACATATCACTATGACATGTCAGAAGTTTGTCGAACGTTTAGCTACACTTTAAGTGTTCACCGTGGGCTATAAATGACAATTTTACTTTATTCTGAGGGTCGATAGGATTATGGTGATACCATAAGTATATAGTTTTTTTTATGTTTTGCAGCGTTTGCACAATAAAACTAAAGGTGTATTTCATGGTCAGGTTTTCCTTGGGATTAATGGAGAACAAGTTTGCCACATTTTTGTTTGTTTCTGCTACAAACACGGCTATTTGGAGAGTTCACCTATTTTGCTACTTCCCGATGAAGGGTGGATAAGGCGATTGGCCAAAGGAAACAAATTTGGTGTCTGACCGCCAATTCTTGTGAAGACGGAGGGCTGAGAAGTTCTTCAGAAAAAAATGCATACTCGTGGCTTTTTTTTACTGGATAGAATAGTACAGAATGCTACGCTATTCTGCCCTTCAAAAAAGCAACAAAAACCTGACAGAAAACACCAGTGTGAACATGGTGTTTAAATCAGTCAACTACTGTACCCGAGTGGAGGAAGATAATCTCATAGTCAGGTGCCGTTGGGGAGAGAAGGTAAATTCTGTGGGTATATTCTGATAGAACAGTGCTAACTTCGGGTGCCCTATTGTTCAAAATATTGTCCTGTACCTTAGTGGTCGTTGAGTTCCTAAGATTCTTATTATTGTGTTACATGGATGGCAGAGGACATATAACCAATTCATGAGGAGCATAATTCACACCATTCAGGATATAATGAGATATTGTATTTTAACATTAGTCTGAACAGAACCTTAGGCTTTTCCTTTAAAATGCTTACCTTTTTTTTTTTCTTCATTTTGCCCAGACTCCGGACCCTTTCCTACCCCTGAAGTATTACCCGCCACATCCACTACTTAGGCAGTCCTGCTTATTTACTGCTGGAAAACTCGCCAGTTTCCGAAAACGACATTTAAATTGATTGGTCGTTAAAAGAGAAAAACAATAATGCCTATAGGAGCGAATTAGATCACCTCTTATTCTCAAATATGCTCTGGAAAAATGACAGCTGGGATCTTATTGGCTATTATGGACAATGACACTTTTTAAAAACACTTTGTGCATGAGGCCTGGTTTATCTATTTAGTTTACGCTCCTTTGACTCACAAAATTTTAGAGGTAAAATTTTGGGATTACCCTAATTGAGCCTTAAAAATGTATTTATTTTTTAAGATAGTCGGTGGTAGCATTTTTACTGCGACTTGCGAGTGATGCTTTGGAGCTAGGGTCTTAGGGTTAATGCACACTGCTGTATATGGCTTTGTTTTGTACAGAGTTGCAAGGCCCAGTTCACACTGAGTTTTAAGGTACTCTTTTTGATGCGGAAACGGAGTCAGAATCAGCGCCAAAAAACTGCCAAAATCGCCGCTCATTGATTGAGGCGTTTTCTTTCCCAGGCGGCTTTCAGCCGCTTATGGGGAAAAAAGTGGCACATCCTTTCTTGCGCGGTTCCCCCTCTGATCTCCCATTGAAATGGTTTTTGCCCACGGTCCCCAATTGCCGCAGGCGAAAAATGCTTTAGCAAAAAAATGCAGGCAGATCAAATTCTGCCTAAGAAATTCCTGAAGGAATTTTGATGCAGATTTTTTCTGCCAGCAAAATACTCAGTGTGAACTAGGCTACCACAGAGTTTCATGAGGCCTATACTGTACCTACGTATGCTTCCAATTTCACTGAGGTTTTTTCGTACTGCCTCTGTGCATTGCCGTGTGCAAGAGCCCTTACACAAAGTGTCTATATCATGTACTGTAAATATTTTCACGAGTAGGCACATTTTTTAACTTCCTATGTCTTTTTTTAGTGGTGCAGGAAATGTAAAGGATTCCTTGTGTTGTCTGCTTTTCTATCTCCCACAGGAGTCTCACATCTGCAGTCTTCCCCTCAGCCCGCAATCTTCAAATGGTCTGGCAGAGTGCTTGAAGGGTGTGTAAGAGGGAGGGGGCGGGGGTATGAGCCAAGACACCAAGAGACGGCCTCAATTTTTTTGCCTGCTTGTGACTGCTGGAACTGTAGAACGGCTTCCATGCGCCTAACAAGAAATAAAGTACTCGAAAGGGAATTTAACAAGCCTCTAAGGGGGAGTTCACACAGAATTTCTTGACGCGGAAGCCGTGTCGCAAAACGTGCCAAAAAACGGACGAAAATGCCTCCCATTGATTTCAATGGGAGACGGAGGCGTTTTTTTCCTGCAAGCAGGAAAAAGAAGGGAAATGGCCTATATTCGGGCGTTTATGCCTCTGACAATGGGAGGCAGAGAAAGCGTATTTCGCTGTGTTTTATGCCTGTGGCGTTTTATTCCCGCGGCGCTCAATGGCCGCGGACGAAAAACGCTGTGAAAATCGGCATGTAGGCAGAGGAAAATCTGCCCCAAAATTCCAAACGGAATTGTGAGGCAGATTTTTCTCCTGCAAAAAACTCTGTGGGAACCCAGCCTTACATTTACATCATTGTTATTCTTGAACTGGCAAATATGTCTAATGTATTGTCCTTTGTTTAGTCAACAAATGAAGCTAAAAGCAAATCACTAAATGGAAAATAATTCACTGGTTACAAAAAAACAAAAACATTTTGGAAATGTTCTTATGACTGTACAGGAGAGATCACGATACAACCCAAGTAAGGGGTTTACATAAACCACTTTTTTAGTATTTAGTACATCAATTTAGCAAAATTCCTGCTGTAGTTTAGGCTTTGTGTATATCGGTATGTTCACACGCAGTGAGCAAAAACGTCTGAAAATACGGAGCGACGCGTAAAATAAAGGCTCGTGGGAACAGAACATCGGAATTCCCAAGGAAAGCAATGGGCAAGTTTGTAGGCGTAATGGAGCCGTTTTTTCAGGCGTAATTCGAGGCGTAAAACGCCCGAATTACATCTGAAAACAGTGCCCGTGAACATACCCTTAGACTCCAAACTTGGATACATGATCACAAAAAGTGGAAGATTCAATGCAGACTTAAGGGTTTGTTATGGCAAATATATAAATATAGAAGGGAACTGCTTAGGCTGGGTTCACACCTGCGTTGTGACATTTCATTGTTTTGCTCTGTCAGAGGAGCAGAACAAGGGAATAACGGAACCAACGGACACCGCTGTTTGCCGACGGAACCCATTGATAATAGGTTTTGTCGGCTTTCCGTCAATGATTTTACCGGACACAATAGCGCAGCATGCTGCGCTATGGTCTCCGGTAATCCATGCCAGATCTGTGACTGAGCCCCCGACACAAATGTGAACTAAGCCTTAAACGGGTTTTATCATAAATCAAGACCTTGATGGCTTACATCCAGAACAGCGTAAAGCTTAGCCGGATAGAAGAAGCCAGAATGCTGGCGAAACGCACGTCAGATGCCTAGTTTTTTTTAAACCATCCTAGGTGCAACAATAGGGTCTATTACGATTTACAGTCCACTATAATTCAAACAGTGTGTACGTAGCTAGTTACTTGTAATATCCGAATAAGCTACACGCTGTTCTGGATGTAAGCCATCAAGGTCTCGCGATCTTACAGCAAACCTCGCTGCTCTTTAGAGCAGCAGTGGAGTGTAACTCAGCGCTCCACTTCATCCTCCTACCTTACTTTGGCGGATAATCCCACCGTTATCTCACACCCGACAGTCTCTCCTGCATCGCCGTCCCAGTGAGACTCACTCAGGGCGCCGCTGCAGACCATCGCCTTGTCCGGTGTAGTTCCGGCCACGCAGGCTGCATAGCACCAGCGCTTTACTGTAAGCCGTCACTGGTACAGAACAGCGAGGAGACCTCGCGTGTACCGGCTCTTTACTCCAGATAGCATCTCCTACACTGCCGCTCCACTGCTATCCTCATGGAACGCCGCTGCGGGAGACTGCACGGTCCGGATTTTATTCCGGCAGCGCTGCCATCCAGGCGGCTTCTAGTTTAAGCGTCTACATGCTGTTTGTAGTGTAGACTGCAGTCTGTAGTTCGCTATTTTGTAACCTGCTTGTACTCTAACACATTACACGCTACACTTGTTCTTTGCCCATAGGGGAGTGTGAGCTCGCGCACGCACACACGCACACACGCACACTATTAATCATACTTACCTAGGTGGTGTACACCAATGCGGTCAGTGGCGGATTAAGTAGACCATAGGCCCTGGGCTGTTAGCCAAACTTGGGCCCCTCTTCCGCACCGCCGCCCTGCCACGCACTACCTTTTTGGGCATGCATTAACAAATGGGTGTTATGATTCCACTTGTCACAGTGCTGTGTCCCTACATACTGACAATATCACACTGGGTAGGTACACATCCTCTTGACAAGGGGAATTGTCCATCAGTCCTGGACTGCAGAAAAACTTTTTGTGAAATACAAGGATTTCCTATAATAAACATGTCAGGAGAGGTGACAGATTCTCTATAAATCTAGTGACTCACAGGTGACAACGTCTCAGATTCTAGTTTTTTTCTCCTCTTTTCTTATCCATCCTGTCCAGAGCTCATGACGACTTATCTCGGCCATGACCCATTTCTGCAGAATTTGCCACTCAGATGTTTTCAGCTCCTCACTTTTCCACACCCATAAACGAAAATAAAATTATCATGGTGCCACATACGGTGTCCCTAAATATAATAGCACCAAACACTGCGCGCCTGAATATAATAATACCATACACTGTAAAACACCACATACACACAGCCCCCTGTACATAGGGCCACACACAGCACCCTGTATATATCAGACATCCCCACTATAGCTAGCACCCCCCCCCCGTAGAGAGCGTTACACACAGCCCCCTATAGATAGCGCCATACAGCCCCCCTGTAGAGAGCACCACACAGCCCTCCCCTTCTTGTAAATAGCGCCACAGTGCCCCCCTGTAAAGAGCGCCACACGCATACCGCTGTGGATAGCGCCACACAGCCCCCCCTTGTATATAGTGCTACACAGCCCTCACCCTTTGTATATAGCGCCACACAGCACTCTCCCCTTTGTGTATAGGCCACTTAGCGCCCCACCCTTGTATATAGGGCCACATAGCGCTCCCTCCCCTTGTATAGTGCACACAGCGCTCCCCTCCCCCCTTGTATATAGGGTCACACAGCGCTTCCCCCTTGTATATAGGGTCACACAGCGCTTCCCCCTTGTATATAGGGTCACACAGCGCTTCCCCCTTGTATATAGGGTCACACAGCGCTTCCCCCTTGTATATAGTGCACACAGCGCTTCCCCCTTGTATATAGTGCACACAGCGCTTCCCCCTTGTATATAGTGCACACAGCGCTTCCCCCTTGTATATAGTGCACACAGCGCTTCCCCCTTGTATATAGTGCACACAGCGCTTCCCCCTTGTATATAGGGCCACACAGCGCTTCCCCCTTGTATATAGGGCCACACAGCGCTCCCCTCCCCCTTGTATATAGGCCCACACAGCGCTACCCTCCCCCTTGTATATAGGGCCACCCAGCACTCCCGCTTGTATATAGTGTATTGGAGCACTCCCCCACCCCTCCTTGTATATATACACAGCGCTAGCCCCACCTAAAAAAAAAATATATATATATTTTACATACCTTGCCCTGTGGCGGCCGCTCTAGCTGGACGCATGTGAATCCTCCGGACTAGACGCATGCGCAGACCGGCGTGTTGCAGTACCTCATCATGCCGGTCTGCGCAGGGAGTCTCCCTGAAGCGTGTTCGGTCCTTGAAACACTGCCGACATATGGCCCGTATAATCACAGACCGAACATGCTCGTGTGAGTCCAGCCTTAGAGTAAGGCTGGGTTCACGCAACAAAACACACTGTGTGAACCCAGCCTAAGGCCCGATGCAAAAAGGCCACAATTGTGGATCAGAGTACAAGCCCATTAATTTCTATTGCCCACAGACCCCTTCCCAAATATTTACAGGTATCCGGGCCATAGAAATGACCCACAAAAAACATAGGACATTTGACATTTTGACTTTATGGACCGTGCTCCCATACTTTAGAATGGGAGAACAGCCCGCAACTGCTGATCACCGACCGCGCCCATAATCACCGGCGTCATTATGGGCATGGCCATGTGTAGGGGGCCTAAGATTCAAATGAAACAGACTAGAGGCAGGTAGCTCAATAGTCTAGAAAGGAAGAACTTCAAGGGCCAGGCTTATATAGGAATCCAAAAAGGTGTAACTTTTCAGGTAATCAAGGAATCTCAAGAGGCAAAAATCAAAAAGAACTTAGACAACAGATCCAGCATTGGAGCTGTCAAGCATCACCAGTAGCTCAATGAGAAGAGCTACTGCCTGTGACACAAGAGTTTCTTGGTTTGAAACCGGACAACAGGACCGTCACAATGGCAGGTGTAGGTTTTCCTCAAGAAGAAAGTTTACACAACTGTCAGTTTTTTGTATGTTAACATCTATTCAAAGAGCTCTGTCCAGTACCGCTGTCATATTTGAACAATTCCTGTTCTCCTGCCGCTTTCCACGACAATAAGCTGATCATGCATAAAGGGGTATTCCCATCTCAGACATTTATGATGGATCCATAGGTTATTCCATAAATATCTGATAGATACAGGTCCCAGCTGCACCGATTCCTCTGCCTGGAAGCGGCAGCCATATCACCAGGAGGAGTTGGGGTCTGGGACCCCAAATCGGTTTATTAGGTGTGGATCTCAGCTATAGCTTTTAGACATATCCTATAGGTATGCCATAAATGCCTGAGATGGGAATACGCACTTTCCTTCAACTTCATGCAGGGAAAATGAAGCACTACATGGCTTCATGTGTATGGTCCATGTAATGTATTGAGGTACTGAGCTCTCGTGAATGAAATCTTTGCGGCAGCAAGTGGAGGGTGGTCCCGAGAGGGCATCCCCTCTATTACATCCAAATGCTCTAATAGGTCACAGACATTCACTTTAAAAGTTAACCTACACAGAGAAGTAATAAAACTAAACTTCAAGTTAAAAAAAACAACAAAAAAACAAAACAAAAAAATGCTGCTGCCAGTCTATTCTTCCCAGTCCCCCATGCTTCTATGTTACATCAGCAAGATGGCATCTGCTGGTCTAATGTACAAATCAGAGCAATGCTGATTTCAGCCAACAGCTATTTCTCCAAAAACCACTATAAATATTGCCCGTTTTTAAATGTGGAGAGGGGAATATGTCGCTGCCACTTATGGCAGAGGCTAATATCTTGCGGGAAAAATTGATCAGGCATGTTGAAATGCAACATGCCCAATCTTTCTCCCTCCCCGACATCTGCTGTCAGTGTCGAATCGGGAGTCCCCCATACACATTAGATTGCAGGCCAATCCCGTACAAAATAAGCCCAGCCAAACGACTTCTCTAATGTGTATGGCCAGTTACACTTACCTCTGCATCTCAGTAGAGATTAACGTAAAATGTTTTTTTTTTTCTGCCCCCCTAAAGAAGATGGTTGCCTAGCGACACATGGGGATGAATGTTGTAAGCCCCAGGTGTCTGTGTTCGTTGGCCACACAGGTCTTTTCGTTATGTATTCCCTATATGCTGCATTTATTCGTGAGCCTCCTTGATTGCCTGAAAACTGGTTACTTTTTTTTTATGTTACACCACTAGTATTTTCTTGGTCTTGTTTATTGGTTTCATTCAGTACCGGTTCATAATTTATGGATCTAGCAAAAATAAAAAAGGTTATCTCATGAAGACAACCACTGTCCTAATGCCCTATTAGGACATCATAGAAGGGTGTCCCCACCCCACTCGGGACACCCCTATATCAGCTATAGCAGACTAAGCCCTCCCATGCATTACCCCGAAGACCATTCATTTGAATGGCCGCCATGTAATGCTATATTTTCTCTGCAACTGCAGATGTAGCTTCCCCTGGCGATACTGGCTGATCGTCAGGGGTCAGAGTAGCAATCAGCAGACTTCGTTATAAAGGGATTGCCTTCATGAGACAACCCCTTTAACTGCTTAAAGACGCATCTATTTTGGGCCTTCAAAACATGTCTGCCTTCTTTCCAAAAAAGCACCACTCCTGTCCATGGGTTGTGTCTGGTACTGCAGCTCAAGGAAGCGGTCGTGTTTTTCCAATCCTTGACAACCCCTTTAATCGTTTGATAACTTGCATAATATACTGAAAATACTTCTGTATTAAGCCCTGCCTCTGGCATACAAACATGGCAGACCTGCTATGGCAACCCATAGGTGTGTGCCGCCGAAGGATAGTGGCAGCCCTTCCGTCTAAGGCCCTGTACACATCACAGTTATGCCCCACATTTAGCGAGTGCACGTCGACATACACGCTAAACGTGTCCATAAGGCTCCATTAGCCCAACGGGAGGCCAAGAGAGTGTCCCTTTGGCCTCCGCCAGGCTAGTATCTGCCAAGATACCTTTTTTTGAAGTATGGAATAGCGAAGAAGACGACCAGTATAGTTTTTTTTGTAAAACATGGGGGACTATTGGTGATGGATGCCAATGTATGGCATTCATATTGGAGTTTCTCAACACCGCAGAGGCCATCCCGCTCTGTCTCCTCAGGATGTAGCAATGTCAGATCTATGAGATCTCCACAGAGAACAGACCCCCCACGGCAGCCCTATTGCACCTTCTGAAGTCTCTGAATGCGATCTCAGCCCTGTGAAGCTATGTCACTTTGAAAGGAGCCAGGGACTACGATCGGAAGGTGCAACAGGGCCAGCAAGCAGGTGGGGTGTTCTGTGTGGATCCCAAAGGGACACCAGGGCCTGCGGGCAGGGCAGGCTCTGCTGCATCGGGAAACTCCAGTGTAACGGTCCATATATGGACAGTTACGTGGAGCTTCCTGACATCACTGGAGCTGTATGGAGGCCAGCGACGAATACCCAACAATGGCATCCATAACTTACAGATAATTATGGTATCAGTTTAATGGATACATCATGAACAGGGTCATGACGTATCCGTTAAACATAGCAATTATGTGTCACTGTTCTACATTAAACATAGACTGCGATGAACGCCTATGTCAGGAGCTTTATCCTGATGCATTTGTCAAATGTAGGCAAAAAACTTAACGTGCACAGGGTCTAACCATTTACGCGGCGGTCACTATTTACTGCAGCATCTGTGGTCTTAAACAGCCAGGATCAGAGTTACCTTCAATACCGGCCGTTGCAGCAAAGTGTCATCCCAGCACGGTACATTTACAGTACCTCGCACCAACTACATAGCACCAGCACTGTATATGCAAGGCATTTGTCACCGAAGGGGTCAACTTGTGAGATGCTGCTTAAGCTTTAGAGGATTTTCTTCTAATACATTTTATTCCCCCCCCCCCCCTCATGTATTATATGGTACTTTTTTGTATCCCTTAAGTTAATTGTCTGGTCTGTGCAAATGGATTGTCATTTCCTGGTGAAGTGTCCTCCATGCATTATGACATTTTAGATCTTTTAAGTTTTTTATATCCATTCAATCCCATCTGCAGGACTTCTCCTGTGTAACTCACTACCCTGGACCACTAGACTTGCTTCTAGCATTTTCAATGTTCAGTGCACGATAAAAACGAATTTCTTTAAGGACGCCGATGTCACATAACCATATCCGTGGCCTATACACAACAGGACCTGGTTATACATCTTCGAAGATGTGAATGGACATAGATTCCTGGGAGGTTGAGGAGGATTTAACTCCCTGATATCGTATCCTTGATGGTGGTGGAGCGCAATACGTACTGTATATATTTGAACCGCTCCTCAACTGGCTTTTCTTGTCGCGTCACTCTAAAATTTATACCCATTTCAGCTCAGACACTGGCTGGGTTCATGCAGATATATATATATATATATATATATATATATATATATATATATATTCCCCATGTCTACACAAGGGGAAGGTCCTCTGGATAAAATTAGAACTTTATACCCTTTGCCCACTCCTTTCAGTACATTTAAATATATTAGGAAAAAATAGATCCGGAGTTTTGTATGTAGAAAGATTTTTCTATACATATATGCACTACCGGTATATGTTAACACTTTTTCAAGAGATTTTATATGAAAATAAAGTAAAGGTTATATTTTACATACAAAACTCCTGATCTATTTACTATGTCGAATTGCAAAAAGTAAGTTTAGGTGGTGGACTTTAAAACTATACCATTGAAATTCAAGGACATTTAAAAAGTAAGCTCTTATGGGGAGGAACCTCTCTCCTTTAGGCCTCATGAACACGACCGTAGCCACGTGCACGGCCGTGATTTTCGGGTCGGCCGGCTACAGAGTGTCACCCGTGTTAATACATGACTTGTATCTTTATCCACCTACACACCATAGAAAGTGCCCTGTAGTAGAAAGCCATGCCTGACTTCTATCTGGACAGCGCAGAGATGGTACAGTGTAGGGGGTAGACGGTATTTCTGTCAAAATGTCTGATCCTTTAACACCCCTCTCCGTACTTCTCAGTAACTGCCCGCTAGTGAGTGACAAGCGAAGAAGCAGGTTACAAGAAATAACAGGGACGGCTGCAGAATTTGTTCACAGGCAGGAATAAGGACATGTTAGTCATCAGCCTTGTTCCTGTCACTTAGGTCAAGTTCACACACACAGAATACTTTTTAGGCTATTTTGCCAACACTCAACATTAATGAATCATATTACACTTAAATATTATACCACAACGTGTTCACATAACTTATATACACATCATGCTAGTTATATTTATCATGTCAAATAAAACCACTATTAATCTGACTAATTTTCCTTCCCCTATTGTTGTACATTGTATACTTGTGAAGTGACAGCATCATGTGCTAGTAACTCTTTAATCCTCAAACAAGTATAGAGAGCGACCTACAGCTCTGGACATGCTCCAAGCTCTGCAATACTGCTTTTGAACTTCACTACAAACCCAAACCAGTAAAGAAATATTGCCAGGGAATGTGATCCTTTATCTGGATGCAAAGGGATTACAGGAGAAGAGAAAAAAACAAAACAAAAAAAAACTACAAATGGAAGTCATCCTTTCACAGTGCAAAGTAAAGAATACTGGAAACTTGATCCATCACTGCTATGAAATATAACACAGCGAGCATCACTTCTCAGGCCGATAGTTTCTTTACATTTGACAACAGATCAAGTTTACTCTCATTCATTGGATGGGATTGTAACAATATTCACACATTACATTGTTGCAAGCAATATCAATAATCACAGTTATAATCCACATGGTCAGTTATTACATTCTTATCTTCAAAACCAGTCATAGGCAACGTAGCAAAGCGATAAAGTATATCCCGACCCCTCCTGCTGAGCACTTATATAAATATCATAGGCTGCTATAGCCGTCATTGCTCAACCTTTGCCACTGTTTACATTTGGCAAGAAGACTTGGTTACTTTTTCTAAACTCTTCCCTGTCACAGCAGCCTTGGCTTCTGCAGATCTGTTCACTCTCCAGCAGACAAAGGGCCTGGGCAGAGCTTCAAGGAGGTACGGAAGAAGCAAACAGCCCTAGACATGCCATTGTATCCGCCGATGCCGGGCTCACATCATCCCTGTCCACAGCGGACCATTGACGTCACTACAGCTTATAGAAGGATTGTATAATATCAGACACGTATGGAGTGTCTGCCCATAGAATCACAGCAATGTTATTATTCACTAATCCTTCAGGACAATGACTCATGTCCATCAAGAAGAGTGTCTGGACTCATTCCTTTTGTCCAGCAGTTTGCCCGACACCTCAATGGTTCTCCAATGGAAAAGACCTGGAAAATAATCATTCCAATGAATGTCATTTAAGATCTAAATATAGAAAATAGAACATTAAAAAGTCTATGGGGGCACAAAAAAAAAAAAGAACACTTTAAAAGGGTGGACAAAGGCTTGTTACCTACAGTCAAAAATATTGTAAAAAGGGACATGCGGCGTGACCCAAATCCATATATTAGGCCTATCGGACAGGGCACATTCAAGGCTTTCAATGGTCTGTGCCCCCAGAAACTCTGAACGCCTGAGCCGAAAAGTAACCATAAAAATAGAAAATAAAATGATCAAATGTAATATAAAGCTTCTTGTCAAGTTACATAGAGCGTTCGCCAATAAGCCACAGCTCACCGCTCTGCGTACGTACGTGATATTGACTGCAGCAGTTTCATAGAGCGGTACCGATGATCTGGTCCATTATATGTATTATATAATGTTGAGAAACTTTTTATGTATTACCAAATACTTTATTCTTCCCACTGGACGATCAATCATTACCAATGGAATACTACGGAGATTATTATCCAAACGGAAAGATGATGCAGCAGCACAGAAGTAGTCTATACCTTTACAGCACTCACATTATAGGATGTGACAGGGGAAGATGCAGCAGCACCCCAGCTCTCACAAGTCTTATACGTTATCATTTTACAGGACACTCACCCAAAATCATCGTCCATAGACTTGAAGAAGAACTTGTAGTTGGGTTTGTTAAGCACCCCCTTGAAATCTCCGAGTGTCACTCGATCAGATGGCACCGGCAACTTGACTAAATACGGCGTCTCCTGCTCATCCAGATGGTAAATAACCTTGGTCTCCCCCATGATGATCCAGCCGGGGTGAGAGCAGCACAGAAGGAGAGGACTTTATCCAGGTGCGAGAAGGGGCCCAGCCCCAATAGCTGTCATTCAAGGGAGGCCATAGGAATAAAGAGGCGCAGCAGAGTGACCGGGTGACAATGTATGTCAGGAGAATGCAGTAAGCGAGAGGGAGGCCGGCAAGCAGACAGGCTGAGGGGGTGGGGGGACACTAATAAACAGTTTAGTGTGTGTGGCCTGTCAGCCCTTGCCCCACACTGAGCTGTCCAGGCTAGCTCTTCCGATAACAACCCGCGTCCGTCACACTCTGAAGACTTGGAGGTTCCCGGTATGTGCACACAAGCCTACGTTTACTCCCGTGGTGCCAGTTCCCAGTCGGTTTCTCGGTCTGTTTCTGTCACTCGGTGCCCGTCTCTTGAAAACTGAGCATGCGTAAAAGACTCTAGTCCCAGCTGCTTCCTGCGCATGCGCCGCAGATGCGAGCTGTAAGTGCCGGTCACGCCCCTTATCATGTGACTTGGTATTGCACCGGATATCCGCTCAGGTGAGAGTCTATATCATGTCCGTGATAAAGGACGTGCTTTACGGTGTAAAACAATTTCAACGTTTCTCGTTTGCGCTTTAGCAGCAAATTGTAAGCACATACTCCGAGTGATTGTACAAACAGAACGAGTTCTATTTTTGCAGTGTGGTACTGAGGGGTAACTTAAATGTGTTGCTAGAATTTTTTTTTTCTTCAGTTAAACAGTTAGTATTTAAGTGGTTAAACATTGTTTTACATTTTTTCACAAGTCAGGAAATATTATAAATTAGATTCTAATTTATAACATTTCCATGTGCTGGTCACTAGAGGGAGCAATTCCCAAAATTGCAGCATTGCAATGTGGTAAAGCAACCTCATTGCTTTATGCTGCAAATTTGGTGTAGACACACACGCTCTAGTGTCCTCACACAATCCCCCCTCCCTTATCCTGGCTAGTGCCAGGAGAAGGAGGTGGTTGAATCTTCTAATCCTCCTACACTGCATTCGCTCAGAAAATGGCGGCACACCGTGTAGGAGGATTAGATACAGTGGTAATCAGACAGTATAACACGAACATAATACACACATCACATACACAAACATAACTTACCTGCTCCTGCCGCCGCTGCTGCCTCCGCTCCTACTCCTCGCGGCTTCGCTGCCTGGAACATATGTCTGGAAGCCGCGACCGGAAGTAGTCCTCTTACTGTCCGGCCGCGGCTTCCGGTCCACATGAAAATGGCGCCGGATGTCGCTCTGCCGAAGACCTTCCTTTTGGGCTGTGTGGGAGCGGCGCATGCGCCTTTCCCACACAGACAGCGTACGCCATAGTGAATGGAACGGCTCCCGTTCGCATTCTCTATGGGGATGTATGTGCCGTATTCCATCTCTGTATGTGTCGTTAATCGACACATACAGAGATGGAAAAAAAAATGGCAGCCCCCATAGAGAAGTAAAAGTAAGAACACAGTAAAACACAAATAAATAAAATGTATTTTAATAACCCACTAAAAGCAAATTTATATGAAATTTTTTTTTTCTGCGACACCTGTCTTAAAGGATTTTCATCCCTCCTGCTGAAAATCTCAGCCAAAAGAGAGGTGTTCTTTAGGGCATACTTTAATCTTTTAACAATCATTTATAAAGGGACTTGAAATGCAGCTGCTAAATACAGGCCACACCCGAGTGCCCCTTTACCTATAAACAGTGCCAACTTATTGCTGGTACAGTCTTCCTTACTGTAATTAGATCCAAAACGAAGTGCCCTTTAATTTCATATTTCTATGATCTGGAGTGTCCTGTGTTTTGCTTTCCTTCATGCAACAATAGAATTAGATTCTGTTCCAATTTGCTTTGTGGCTTTAATTTATAACAGAAGCAATGGATCCGTCGCACGATGGACCACATTGACCTACAAAGGGTTCCGCTGAGCTGTCTGTTGTTTTGACGGGAAAAAAATGGTGCTGCATTCACTGCCGTTTTTCCTGTCAAATTGACAAAATATGACAGAAGCCTCCAACATATCCTTAAAGCATATTCCCTATCACTGACTCTCTTGTGGATATAATAAATTAAGAAAAAAACGAGATAGAAGATATCGAGGCACTCACAGGATTATCAACAAACTTCTTTATTTCTGGATCTCGGTCAGGATGTGGAATTAGCCTACGGCCGTTTCACGTGCGTACACGCTTCCTCAAGGCCACAAGGGAGACAATGCATCTCAGTCTAAGATCACAGTTTTGCATTCAATCTAGCAACACAAATTCTGCCCCTAGTTTTGCACTACACTCAGGAGTGTCTGTGAGCGTATTATAAAAGCCTCAACACGTTTCGTCTGTAGTGTAACCCACAGACACCTCAGGAGACTATTTTCAATATTAAGATAATACCAATTCATAAGGCCGTAGTTCTGATATTCAAAATCCGATGGGCCCACGATGAGAGCCGCACTCGGCGGCACGAACGCCATGTTTATAAGAGCTAGGCTCAACCCTCCCTGGAGTGACGCACGCCGGGTCCTCCTCCCATCTCTCATCAGAGCCAATGAGATCACAGGCACGGCGCGCGTCATAATAAACATCACAGGAGGTTCGGCTGTTACCCTGGTCACCAATAAAGACATCGGCTAAGATAGTAATATTTTGACAAAGCATCGTATTTTTACCTGATGTAAACTGTCTTTGACATTAAGGTAGTATATTCAGCATAATCTATATTTTAAGGGAGTATGGTCCATACAACTCCACAGAGCCACGGAATAATAATAGTGTTTACTCCAGCCCAGTCCAATACATGATATGGTTCCTATTCTCTGTCTCCATGTATTAACAACATTAAATTTGATCTTTCATGCTGGATGATTATGCATGAATATCCGACCTGCACAGTAAAGAAAAAACGGCTGTAAAATATGGGGCTGTTTTCAAGGGAAAACAGCCTCTGATTTTCAGCCATTTTTAAAGCATGAAGCGTTTCTTGATGTCACTGTGCGGGGTGTGGACCCACTGGGCCGTACCGCGTAGCGGGATGGCAGCTGGCCAAACAGGTAAAGTACAGAGTCTATAGTCCAGAGAGGATACCTCAGGCAATGTACACAGTAGCAAGGCAGGCACGGCTGGGACGAGGCGGAAGGTAGACGTCAATCGTGGCGTAGCAGAACAGGCGTGGAATGAAGCACAACACGGCAACAGCTCAGCACGGCACTAGATCAGGATAGCACGGAAACAGGATACAGGAACAGGGAACACTAGGAACCGGAATACACTAGGGGACCATTAGCAAGACAAATTTTGGGTAACGAACAACACTCATGCAAAGAACAAAGGGGCAGAGCCTCTTTTATAGCCCAGAGCATTCTGGACTAGATTGCAGACTTCTTGCAATTATGTGCGCACTGGCCCTTTAAGACAGTGAACGCGCGCGCCCTCCGGAGACAGTCTCGATACCCGGAAGTGAGTGCCGGCGCCTCACAGGAGGACGACGCTGCAAGGAACTCGGATGTCCATGGCCACTGCCGTTGGGTAAGTCAGAACGACGGGCCGTGGCCATAGACGTTACAGTATCCCCCCTCTCACGCCCCCTCTTCTTCGGAACAGAGCAGGAGAAAAACTTCCTCATGAGGACAGGGGCATCGATGTTCTCCTCTGGCTCCCAAGACCTCTCTTCTGGACCGAACCCCCCTCCAATCCACTAAATAAAACGTCCTTCCTCCCACCTTCTTGGTGGCCAGAATCTCCCTTACTTCAAAAGTCCCGGATGAGCCGCCAGGGACCACTTGGGAACTAGGAGTCCTGGAGTAGCAGTTCAGGACCACGGGTTTCAGCAAGGAGACATGGAAGGAGTTAGGGATCTTGAGGGTAGGAGGCAGCCGCAGCTTGTAAGACACCGGGTTGATCTGTAGCAGGATTTCGAAGGGTCCGAGGAACCTAGGGGAAAATTTGCAGGGCGGCACCCTCAGCCGGATATTCCTTGAAGACAACCAGACCTTTGTACCTGGAAGAAACTGAGGAGGAGCCCGTCTTCTTGTATCCGCCTTTCTCTTCATGCGGTCCACCGCCAGCAGGATAGAAGATCGGGTCTGTTGCCATATTTGCAGAAAGTCCCTGAAGGTAGCATCAGCTGCAGGCACCTGGGACATAGTAGAGACAGGAAGAGGTATACGAGGATGTTGGCCGTAGATGATGAAGAACGGACTGGAAGTGGTGGACCACTAGTGTGGTTATTATAGGAGAACTCTGCCCACGGAAGCAGCTGCACCCAGTCATCATGCCGCCTGGAAACAAAGTGACGCATATAGTTCTCCATAATCTGGTTAACCCTCTTGACTTGCCCATTGGACTGGGGATGATAGGCCGAAGAGAAATCCAACTTTACACCGAGGAGACCGCAGAGTGCTCTCCAAAACTTCGAGGTGAACTGGACCCCTCAGTCCGAGATAGTATTCAGGGGTAAGCCGTGCAGACGGAAGATGTGTTGAATGAAGAGGTCAGCCAATCGCGTAGCAGAAGGCAGACCGATCAAAGGGAACGAAATGAGCCATCTTAAAAAATCGATCCACCACCACCCAGATCACACTGCAACTCGCAGAAGGAGGAAGTCCATTGCGACATGTTGCCAGGTAGCAACGGGCACAGGCAGTGGTTGGAGCAGGCCAGCAGGTCTGGAGTGAGCAACTTTATTTGCTGCGCATACCGTGCATGAGGAGACAAAATCCATAACGTCTTTGGGCAGCGTGGGCCACCAGAACTGGCGGGCGATTAGATCTTGAGTCTTACGAGCACCTGCGTGACCTGCCAGCTTGGAACTGTGACCCCAGCGAAGGATTCTTCCTCTGTCTGCCAGACGCAAAAAAGTCCTTCCCGGATGAATGTCTCTAACTTGCAGGGGGTTCACAGAGAAGATGCAGGAAAAGTCAATAATATTATGTGGGGACTCCACAGTGTCCTCAGTTGCAAATGACCTAGACAAGGCATCGGCCCTCACATTCTTGTCGGTAGTGGAGTTCGAACCGAAACCGAGCAAAGAACAACGAGCACCTTGCTTGACGAGGATTCAACCGCTGGGCCGACTGTAGGTTGGTCAAGTTCTTGTGCTCCGTGAAGACCAGGATAGGATGGACTGCGCCTTCCAGTAGATGTCTCCACTCCTGCAGAGCCAGCTTGATGGCCAGTAACTCCCGATCCCCAATCGAGTAGTTGCGCTCTGCGGAAGAAAACAGCATGGAATAGTAGCCACATACCACAGACTTGCCTTTCGAACCTCTCTGCAACAATAGTGCACCAGCACCAAAAGAGGAAGCTTCCACCTCTAAAAAAAACTGTAGGGATACATCAGGGGGTGAAGAATAGAGGCTGACGTGAAGGCTTTTTTTAAGGACTCAAATGCGGCTTCTGCCTCCGGAGTCCACACTTTGGCATTCATACCTTTTTTAGTGAGGGTAAAAATGGGAGCAGTCAAAGATGAGAAGTTGGGAATGAACAGCCGGTAGAAGTTGGCCAATTCCAGGAAGCCTTGTGTGGCCCTTAAGCCTTGGGGGCGTGGCCACTCCAGGACAGTTTTTACCTTCTCAGGGTCCGTCTTGAGACCCTGATCGTATATGATATAGGCCAGGAAGGGTAGAGACTTTTTCTCAAACACACACTTCTCCAGCTTGGCATAAAGATGATTCTCTCTTAAACGAAGCAACACCTAGCGGACATGACTCTGATGATTTACTGGATCTGGGGAAAAAATCTAAATGTCATCGAGATACACCACAACACCAACATAAAGGAGATCACGAAAAATGTAATTGACAAATTCTTGAAACACCGCGGGTGCGTTACACAGGCCGAAGGGCATAACTAGGTATTCGTAGTGCCCATCACGAGTATTAAAAGCAGTCTTCCACTCGTCACCTCGACTAATCCGGATCAGATTGTAGGCTCCCCGCAGGTCCAGTTTAGAAAAAAAATTTGCCCGCTGTATGCGATCAAACAGTTCTGAAATCAAAGGCAGTGGGTACCTGTTCTTCACCGTGATCTGGTTGAGGCCTCGGTAGTCAATGCAAGGTCGTAGCAATCCATCTTTATTCTTGACAAAGAAGAACCCAGCTCCGGCCGGGGATGAGGATTTACGAATGATCCCCTCTCCAGATTCTCTTTAATGTAGGCTGACATAGACTGGGTCTCTGGCAAGGAGAGAGGGTACACTCTACCGCGAGGAGGAGACGACTCAGGAACCACGTCGATCGGACAATCGAATGCTCGAAGTGGCGGCAAGGTCTCAGCTTCCTTATCAAAGACATCGGAGAAAATAGAGAAACACTGGAGAACCTCTCCAGAGTTCCAATCCAGGACTGGGGCATGCAAACTGAGTCAAGGCAAACCCAGCAGCACGGAGTTGACGGCCTTGGACAGGAGATGAGCTCAGCATGAAGAGCTCCCACTTGAAGTCTTAATGGCTTGGTCACAGACCACTGGGTCAGGCAATGGCAGTCCATCTACCGAGGCAACGATCAATGGCCTTTCCAGCAGGACAGTGGGCAACTGAAAAAGGTCCACAAGGTCTTGGCAGATGAAATTGGCTGCAGAGTCCAGGTAGGCAGAGACCGGATGGGGCCTCCCACCAGCAATGATGGTTACTGGAATAAACAGTTTGGAAGAGAGTTCTCGATTAAATGCAGTGTCGCCCAGGGTTTTCTCTCCAACCAAACCTAGGCGCTGTTTTTTTTTGGCTTCTGAGGACACAGACGCACGACATGGCCAGCGAGGCCGCAATATAAACAGAGTCCAGAGGTGCGCCTGCGCTGTTTCTCCTGGACGGACAATTTTACCCGATCCACTTGCATCGGAAACTTGGGCACAGCAGTAGAAGGAGGCAAGAGGGGTTGCTGGAAGTTGGGCGCCAGTCTAGGAAGCCGTCTCTCCTGACGAACTTCATGAGATCTCTCCCTCAGCTTTATGTCCACCCGAGTGGCAAGCAGAATCAAGTCGTCCAAGGCAGGTGGCAGATCTCGAGCGGCCAGTTCATCCTTGATCTCGGACGATAGACCATGCCAAAAGATTGCCACCAGGCCTCATTGTTCCAGGATAGTTCTCCTGCCAGGGTCCGGAACTGGATGGTGTATTCGCCCACGGAGGTGTCCTCCTGGCGAAGATTAAAGATAGCAGTAGCTGCCGAAGAGACTCGTCCTGGCTCTTCGAAAACAGTCCGGAAGAACCGCACAAACACCTGGAAGTTTTGGGTCCCTGACGTTCCCAGATAGGGCTTGCCCATGCCAGGGCCTTGACGGCAAGTAGAGACACGATGAAAGCGATCTTGGTTCCGTCCGACGGAAATGCTCGGGCGTGCAGGTTAAAATGGATATAGCATTAGTTCAGAAACCCCCAACGTACTGCCGTCTCCATAGAACCAAGAAGGTAATGGCAGCGAGTACCGAGGAGCCAAACCGGAACTGCCAGGTGGTGTAGCAGGAGGGTTGATCTGAGGAGCTTGCATAGAGGCAGGAAGAGAAGCAGCTAGCGTCCTTAGCTGCTGTACCATGGAGTCCACTGCCACAAGAAGTTGATCCTGTCTACCTGGGAGATCCTGCATGGCTTGGGAGGGTGACATGCCCTTGAATTGACCAGCAAAGTTCATGGCCTGAGCGTACTGTCACGATGCGGGGTGTGGACCCACTGGGCCGTACCGCGTAGCGGGATGGCAGCTGGCCAAATAGGTAAAGTACAGAATCCATAGTCCAGAGAGGATACCTGAGGCAATGTAGACAGTAGCAAGGCAGGCACGGCTGGGACCAGGCGGCAGGTAGACGTCAGGCGTGTCGTAGTAGAACAGGCGTGGAATGCAGCACAATACGACAACAGCTCAGCACGGCACTATATCTGGATAGCACGGGAACAGGATACAGGAACAGGGAACACTAGGACACTGGAAGACAGTAGGGGACCATTAGCAAGACAAACTTTGGGTAACGAACAACGCTCAGGCAAAGAATAAGAGGGCAGAGCCCCTTTTATAACCCAGAGCATTCTGGGCTAGATTGCAGACTTCCTGCAATAATGCGTGCACAGGCCCTTTAAGACCGTGCACTTGCGGGCGCGCGCGCCCCCTCCGGAGACAGTCTCGATACCCGGAAGTGAGTGCCGGCGCCTCACAGGAGGACGACGCTGCAAGGAACTCGGATGTCCATGGCCACGGCCGTCGAGGAGTAAGTCAGAACGACGGGCCGTGGCCATAGACGTTACACTTGATGCGTTTTTTTACAGCCGTTTTGGAGCTGTTTTTCTATTAAGACAATGAAAAACGGCTCAAGAAGTGACATGCACTTCTTTTTTACGGGGCGTTTTGTTACACGCCTTTTTTTTTTTATAAACGGCTGTGTAAAAAATGCCCCTTGGGAATGAAACACAGTTTTTCCCATTGAAATCAATGGGCAGATGTTTGGAAGTGTTCAGCTTACGTATTTTCAGACTTTTTTTGGGGCGATTACGGCCTGAAAAACGGCTTAAAATAAGCAGTGTGAACATAGCCTTATAGTCTGACAGTGATACTATTATATTAGACCTGCATAATGCCAATCCAGTGCATTAGGTCACATATTGCAGATCTATTACATGGACCTAAACCAATATACCCTATTATAATATAGAAGATACACTGAAAAATTTATATATCCTCAATTTCTCACACCCTATAGAAAAATAATTCACCTTCCTCGCATCAACTGGAAAAATACCAAAGTGAGACAGGAGTTAGATGAATGGCACAAAAGAAATGGAATCATTTAGGCCTCTAGGTTTAATCGTTTTAAGCCTAAATATCCACTAAGATTCCTTTAGAAGAAGTCTATTATCAAAGTCACCCCTTCGGATATTAGGTCGTACTATCTCAACGCCCTGGAATTTTAAACATTTTGGATTTCCTCCATAATGCAGTAAAACATGTTTGGCTACTGGCATATACTCCTCTCTTAAGACATTTCCTACGTGTTCCAGAATGCGTCTTCTAAACTGGCGTATGGTCTTTCCCACGTAGTTGAGAGGACAAGGTCAGCTAACCATGTACACAATGCCTTGTATTCTACAATTGATAACATTGCTATTAGCATAAATCATCCCTGTGGTTACACTTCTGAAGTTCTTACTGGGATTCTCGTACTCGCAAAGCTTTACGTCCTCCACATCTGAATGAGCCAACTATGTTGGGTCTACCCAACCATGTGTTTGCTGTCATAGGTGTTGAGAGATGACTTTTAACTAGCCTATCCCTTAGATTTCGTCCATCGGCGGTATGTGACAGAGGGATGTTTCATAACTTTGTCACCAACATCTGGGTCTAGACCGAGGATACCCTAATAGGTTCTCAATATTTCAAGCACTTTGCCAGATTGGTTATCATATGTGTCTATTAATCGTAGTATCCCTTCTCCCTCCTTTCTTGGTTTGGGTACTAAGAGAGAGGCTCGATCAGAGGCCATCGCGTTATGAAATGCTGATTCAAGAACTCTATTAGGGTACCCCCTTCTAATAACGCTAAGGTCCAACTCATTGGCTTTTGTTCTAAATTCAGACAATGTAGAACAGTTCCGTCGCAGCCTTAGGAACTGTCCTTTGGGGAAACCTCTTTTCAATGGGACTGGGTGATGACTGTGCCAACCAAGCAAGCTGTCCGTGGCCGTTGATTTCCTGAACACCGTGGTGTTAAGACCACACCGTGAGTCTATGCTAATAGACAAATCCAAAAACGAGATACATTGATCATTGATCTCCGATGTGAATCTCAGGCCTACATCATTGATATTCAGGCACGAGACAAATTCCTGGAAACACACTTGTGTGCCTGTCCACAGTATAAGGACGTCATCAGTATACCTCAACCATAGGTCTATATGTGACGTCCATTTTTTCATAAGTGTCAACAAACACTACTCTTTCCGTCCTCCAGCCCAGGAATAGATTGGCGTAGGTGGGGGCACAGGGTGTCCCCATAGCCGTAGCCCTGAGCTGGAAATACTTGCCATCAAACAAGAAATAGTTATGGTTTAACGTAAAATCTACAAGTGACAGGATGAAGTCATTGTACCAGACTAGATGCCTTCCTCACAACTCCTAAATGCGTTTAACCCCTTAAATTGCCGGCCTATTTTTGACCAAGCTATTTTTTAAGTTTTTCCATCATCGCATTCAAAGAGCTATAACTTTTTTATTTTTGCGTAGACATAGCTGTATAAAGTTTTGTTTTTTTGCGGGACAAGTTGTGTTTTTTAGTAGCACCATTTTCAGGTACATATAATTTATCGATTAAATTTTATTAACTTTTTTGGGGGATAATGGGAAAAAAACCATAAATTTCGTCACTCTTTTTTGCGTCTTAGATTTATGCCATTTACTGTGTGGTATAAATAACATAATAACTTTATTCAGTGGGTCATTACGATTGTGGCGATATTAAATTTATATAAATTTTGTATGTTTTACTACTTTTACACAGTAAAAACGCTTTTTTTTCTTCAAAATTATTTGTTTTTGTGTCGCCATGTTTTTAAGAGCCATCAGTTTTTATTTTTCCGCCGATGCAGCTGTATGAGGGCTTGTTTTTTGCGGGACGACTTCTAATTTTTATTGGTACCATTTTGGAGTACATCCGACTTTTTGATCACTTTTTTCAAATTTTTTTGAAGGTAGGTTGAACACAAAACAGCAATTCTAACATTGTTCTTTTTTTTTTTACAGCATTCACCGTCTGGGTTAAATAACGTAATAGCTTTATAGTTGGGGTCGTCACAGATTTAGTGATCCCAATAATGTGTAATATTTAAAAAAATAAAATACAATTTCATATTAAAGTATTTTATAAGGGAAAAAGTGGGTTTTAAACTTTTTTTATTTGGGATTTTTATTTAATATTTACTTTATTAAACTTTTTTTTCTCAAATTAGTTTTTATTGAATTTCAAAGCATTTAAACAAGTATAAATGTACTAAAGGCATGCAGACCTTCAGTCATAAGCAGTATAGAAATATTAAAATAATATAAAATGGGGGGGGTTATAACATCAAATAAAACAACTACGGTAGTACAGAATGTCTGAATATATCGAACATCCACAAATCATACTGTATTGCACACATGATGGCAACAGGCCACATGTCAGGAATATAGTGTGGCATTCTGGCGAACGACCAAGTCCAACCAATGAGATCTTACAACAAAGAGACCAGCCAAACAGCAAATGAGGGGGCCCACCATTAAAGAAACCGCTTGTATAGCCATGTGTCCCCACCCAACAGAACAAATACATCATGCGGATATAGTTCTACTTTATTAAACTTTTTGATAACTTTATTTTTGCTCCCACTAGGGAACTTCACTATGCGATCTGATCGCTTTTATAATACACTGCAATACTTATGTATTGCAGCGTATTATTGCCTGTCAGGCATCCACTACAGGGAGACCTGGGGCCTTTGTTAGGCTCCCGGTTGCCATAGAAGCCATTGGCACCCTGCGATTGCCATTGCAGTGTGCTGGTGGGGTGAGAAAGGGAGCTCCCTCCAAAACAACTTGGATGCGGCGCTCGCTATTGAGCACCGCATCTAAGGGGTTAAACGTTTGAGACCGATGTTTAAATCGATCCTGCCAGATAGAGCAGGTGCCCGGCTGTCTTTAGACCGCCCGACACCCGCTTTAGCCGGCACAGGACACCCGTGAAAAGGCGTATTAGTGGTCGTTAAGGGGTTAATCGCTCTAAGACCCTCAGCATGAGGAATGGAGCTATATAGGGCCTCTACGTCCAAACTAGCTAAAATAGTACCAGGGGTGAAACAAAGGTCCTCCAGTCTCCTCTGCACATCCATAGTGTCGCGTACATATGATGGTTCAAAAAACGCCCGTCACACAGCCGAGAATCCCTGTCGTGTGAATTGGGCATTACACATTTTTTGGGAGTGTCCCATGTTGTCTCCTTTTTGGTCTGAAGTATGGCATTCTAAATTTACTGATTATACCCAACCCGTTCACCTGCCCTGACCTGCTCCATCTCTATGACATCCTTATATTATCTTCAAGAATTCAATAATATTAAATCTGTGGGGGGTGACTATGTACAAGGGGGCTGTGTAGCACTACATACAGGGGGGCTGTGTGGCATTACCTACAGGGGGGCTGTGTGGCATTACCTACAGGGGGCTGTGTGGCATTACCTACAGGGGTCTGTGTGGCATTACCTACTGTCACGGCGCGGGGTGTGGACCCACTGGGCCGTACCGCGTAGCGGGGTAGCAGCTGGCCAACTAGGTACAAAACAATGTCTATAGTTCGAAACGGGTACCTGACGCAATAGTAGACAGTGGCAGGATCACGACTTGGCTTTCACAGCAGGTGACGCCGCGGATTCAGCGGGAAGGCACGACTTGGCTTTCACAGCAGGTGACGCCGCGGATGCGGCGGAAGACACGACTTGGCTTTCACAGCAGGTGACGCCGCGGATGCGGCGGAAGACACGACTTGGCTTTCACAGCAGGTAACGATAGTACGGGATACAGGGTACAGGCAGCAGGAACGGGCAACACTGGGAACTGGAAAACACTGGGAGACCTTTAGCAAGACAGACTAGGGTATACAACAACGCTCAGGCAAGGAACCAGTGGGCAGAGCTCATTTTTATAGTCCAGCAGCCATTTGGGCTAATAACTGATTACTGGCAGCTGGACGCGTACTGGCCCTGGGGAACGGCGCGAGGACCCGGAAGACAGTGCCGGCGCCTGCCAGAGGGAGGAGGATGCCGAGCAGAGAGGTGTCCATGGTCGGGATCGTCAGGGGGTGAATTAGAACGGCGATCCCCGGCCATGGACGTAACAGTATCCCCCCTCTTACGCCCCCTCCTCTTGGGACCAGAGCGGGAAAGAAATTTTTTCACGAGGACCGGGGCATCGATATTCTCCTCTGGCTCCCAAGACCTCTCCTCTGGACCAAATCCCCTCCAATCCACCAAGTAAAATGTCCTGCCTCCTACTTTCTTGGTGGCCAGGATCTCCCTCACTTCAAAAGTTCCGGATGAACTGCCAGGAGCCACTGCGGAACTAGGAGTCCTTGAGTAGCGGTTTAGAACTACGGGTTTTAGCAAGGAGACGTGGAAGGAATTAGGGATCTTGAGGGTAGGAGGCAGTCGAAGCTTATACGGCGCGAGGACCCGGAAGACAGTGCCGGCGCCTGCCAGAGGGAGGAGGATGCCGAGCAGAGAGGTGTCCATGGTCGGGATCGTCAGGGGGTGAATTAGAACGGCGATCCCCGGCCATGGACGTAACAGTATCCCCCCTCTTACGCCCCCTCCTCTTGGGACCAGAGCGGGAAAGAAATTTTTTCACGAGGACCGGGGCATCGATATTCTCCTCTGGCTCCCAAGACCTCTCCTCTGGACCAAATCCCCTCCAATCCACCAAGTAAAATGTCCTGCCTCCTACTTTCTTGGTGGCCAGGATCTCCCTCACTTCAAAAGTTCCGGATGAACTGCCAGGAGCCACTGCGGAACTAGGAGTCCTTGAGTAGCGGTTTAGAACTACGGGTTTTAGCAAGGAGACGTGGAAGGAATTAGGGATCTTGAGGGTAGGAGGCAGTCGAAGCTTATACGACACAGGATTGATCTGCAGCAGAATCTCGAAGGGTCCAAGGAACCTGGGGGCAAACTTGCAAGATGGCACCCTCAGCCGGATATTCCTGGAAGACAGCCAGACCTTTGTACCTGGAAGAAACTGGGGAGGTTCTCGTCTTCTAGTGTCTGCCTTTCTCTTCATGCGGTCCACCGCCAGCAGAATAGAAGACTGTGTCTGCTGCGATATTTGCAGAAAGTTCCTGAAGGTAGAATCGGCTGCAGGCACCTGAGACATAGTAGAGCCGGGCAGGGGTATTCGAGGATGTTGGCCATAGACTATAAAGAACGGACTGGAAGTGGTGGACTCACTGGTATGGTTATTATAAGAGAACTCCGCCCACGGAAGCAGCTGCACCCAGTCATCATGTCTTTTGGAAACAAAGTGCCGTAGGTAGTTCTCCATAATTTGATTAATCCTCTCAACTTGCCCATTGGACTGAGGGTGATAAGCTGAGGAGAAGTCCAACTTTACCCCGAGTAGGCCACAGAGTGCTCTCCAGAACTTAGAGGTGAACTGGACCCCTCGATCCGAGACAATATGCAGAGGTAATCCATGCAGACGGAAGATGTGTTGCATGAAGAGGTCAGCCAGTCGAGCGGCAGAAGGCAGGCCAGTCAGGGGAACAAAATGAGCCATCTTTGAAAAACGATCCACCACCACCCAGATCACACTGCATCCTGCAGAGGGAGGCAGATCCGTAACAAAATCCATTGCAATATGCCGCCAGGGGGCCTCGGGCACCGGCAGTGGTTGGAGCAGACCGGCTGGTCTGGAATGGGAACCCTTGTTGGCTGCACACACCGTACAGGAGGAGACAAAGTCTATGACGTCTTTGGGCAGCGTGGGCCACCAGAACTGACGGGCAATCAGGTATCGGGTCTTACGGGCACCCGCATGTCCTGCCAGCTTGGAACAGTGACCCCAGCGAAGGATTCTTCCTCTGTCTGCCAGCCGTACTAAAGATTTTCCTGGGGGAATGCCTCTAACCTGCAGAGGGTTGACAGGGTAGATGCAGGAGGGATCGATAATATTCTGTGGGGACTCCACAGTGTCCTCTGTTTCAAAAGACCTAGACAAGGCATCGGCCCTCACATTCTTGTCGGCAGGTCGGTAGTGGAGTTCGAACTGGAACCGTGCAAAAAACAATGACCATCTGGCTTGACGAGGATTCAGTCGTTGAGCCGTCTGTAGATAGGTCAAGTTCTTGTGGTCCGTGAAGACCAGGATAGGATGAGCTGCGCCTTCCAGTAGGTGTCTCCATTCCTGCAGAGCCATCTTGATGGCCAGTAACTCCCGGTCCCCAATCGTGTAGTTGCGCTCTGCAGAAGAAAACAGCTTGGAGTAGTAACCACATACCACCGTCTTGCCTTTCGAACCCCTCTGGTACAATAGAGCCCCGGCACCAATAGAGGAGGCGTCCACCTCTAACGAAAACTGCAGAGACACATCAGGATGGTGCAGAATGGAGGCAGACGTGAAGGCTTTCTTTAAGGTTTCAAATGCGATCTCCGCCTCTGGAGTCCATACTTTGGCATTCATACCCTTTTTAGTAAGGGTGGAGATGGGAGCTGTCAGAGAAGAGAAGTTGTGGATGAATAGTCTGTAGAAGTTGGCGAATCCCAGGAAGCATTGTATGGGCCTTAAGCCTTGGGGACGTGGCCACTCCAGGACAGCCTTGACCTTCTCAGGATCCATCTTGAGACCCTGATCAGAGATAATGTAGCCCAGGAAGGGAAGAGACTTTTCTTGGAACACACACTTCTCCAACTTGGCGTAGAGAGGATTCTCTCTTAATCTAAGCAACACCTGGCGGACATGGCCCTGATGAGTCACAAGATCTGGGGAAAAAATCAAGATATCATCGAGGTACACCACAACACAGACATAGAGAAGGCCACGAAATATGTCATTCACAAATTCTTGAAATACTGCGGGAGCGTTACACAGGCCGAAGGGCATGACCAAATATTCATAGTGTCCATCACGTGTGTTAAAGGCAGTCATCCACTCGTCTCCCTGACGGATCCGGATTAGATTGTAGGCCCCCCGCAGGTCAAGCTTGGAAAAATTTTTCGCCCCCCGTATACGATCAAAGAGCTCAGAAATCAACGGCAAGGGGTACCTGTTCTTCACCGTGATCTTATTGAGACCCCGGTAGTCAATACAGGGTCGAAGGGATCCATCCTTCTTTTTGACAAAGAAATACCCGGCTCCGGCCGGGGATGATGACTTTCGTATGAAGCCCCTCTCTAGATTCTCTTTAATGTAGGCCGACATAGACTGGGTCTCTGGCAAGGAAAGAGGGTATACTCTACCGCGAGGAGGAGAAGAGTCAGGAATCATGTCGATAGGACAGTCGTATTCTCGATGTGGTGGCAATATCTCTGCCTCCTTTTTGTCGAAGACATCAGCGAACTGAGAGTAACAAGGAGGTAGCCCAGACAATGACTGAGGCGAAGAAGGCTGGGATGGAAGGACATGACCCAGACAGCGGTCTAGACACTTGGGACCCCACTGAAGAACCTCTCCAGAGTTCCAATTCAGGACTGGGGCGTGAAGACGGAGCCAAGGCAAGCCCAGCAGCACGGGGTTGACGGCCTTGGACAGGACATACAGAGAGATCAGCTCGGAATGAAGAGCTCCCACCTGGAGTCTCAACGGCTTGGTCACAGACAATACTGGGTCAGGCAAAGGCAGTCCATCTACCGAGGCAACGATCAATGGTCTCTCCAGCAAAACAGTGGGCAACTGAAGGAGATCCACAAGGTCTTGACAGATGAAATTGGCTGCGGAGCCAGAGTCCAGGTAGACAGAGACTGGATGAGGTCTCCCGCCAGCGACAATGGTTACAGGAATGAACAGCTTGGACGAGAATTCTCTATCAAGTGCAGTGGCGCCCAGGGTTGTCTCTCCAACCAATCCCAGACATTGGGGTTTCTTAGGCCTCTGGGGACACAGACGCACGACATGGCCAGCGAGGCCGCAATACAGACAGAGACCAGAGGTGCGCCTGCGCTGTTTCTCCTGATCAGACAGTTTAAGCCGATCCACCTGCATCGGGACCTCGGACACCGCAGAAGAACAGGGCAAGAGGGGTTGCTGGAAGTTGAGCGCCAGTCTAGGAAGCCGTCTCTCCTGAAGAATCTCTTGGGATCTCTCTCTGAGCCTTATGTCCACGCGGCTAGCCAGCTGAATCAGATCATCCAGGGCAGCTGGGAGATCTCGAGCAGCCAGTTCGTCTTTGATCTCAGGCGATAGGCCATGCCAGAAGGATGCTACCAAGGCCTCATTATTCCAAGACAATTCTCCTGCCAGAGTCCGGAACTGGATGGTGTATTCGCCCACGGAGACGTCCTCCTGACGCAGGTTAAAAATAGCAGTAGCAGCCGATGAGGCTCGTCCAGGCTCCTCAAATACGGAACGGAACAACCGCACAAACCCCAGGAAGTCTCTGGTCACGGGTCCCTGTCGTTCCCAGATTGGGTTCGCCCATGCCAGGGCCTTGCTGGCGAGTAGGGATACATTAAAGGCGATCCTGGCTCCGTCCGAAGGAAATGCTTGGGCGTGCAGAGTGAAATGGATTTGGCATTGGTTCAGGAACCCCCTGCACGAACTTGCATCTCCATGAAACCGTGGTGGCAATGGCAGCGAGAACCGAGAGTCCGAACTGGAGCTGCCAGGAGGTGTAACTGGAGGGTTGATCGGAGGAGTTTCACTAGGAGCGATGACGGAAGAAACTAGTGCACCAAGATGCTGCGCCATGGAGTCTACTGCCACAATGAGTTGATCCTGTCGCGCTTGCATGCATGGCTTGGGAGGATGACAGACTCTTGACTTGGCCAGCGGGGTCCATGGCCTGAGCGTACTGTCACGGCGCGGGGTGTGGACCCACTGGGCCGTACCGCGTAGCGGGGTAGCAGCTGGCCAACTAGGTACAAAACAATGTCTATAGTTCGAAACGGGTACCTGACGCAATAGTAGACAGTGGCAGGATCACGACTTGGCTTTCACAGCAGGTGACGCCGCGGATTCAGCGGGAAGGCACGACTTGGCTTTCACAGCAGGTGACGCCGCGGATGCGGCGGAAGACACGACTTGGCTTTCAAAGCAGGTGACGCCGCGGATGCGGCGGAAGACACGACTTGGCTTTCACAGCAGGTAACGATAGTACGGGATACAGGGTACAGGCAGAAGGAACGGGCAACACTGGGAACTGGAAAACACTGGGAGACCTTTAGCAAGACAGACTAGGGTATGCAACAACGCTCAGGCAAGGAACCAGTGGGCAGAGCTCATTTTTATAGTCCAGCAGCCATTTGAGCTAATAACTGATTACTGGCAGCTGGACGCGTACTGGCCCTTTAAGGCCGTGCACGCGCGGGCGCGCGCGCCCTGCGGGGAACGGCGCGAGGACCCGGAAGACAGTGCCGGCGCCTGCCAGAGGGAGGAGGACGCCGAGCAGAGAGGTGTCCATGGCCGGGATCGTCAAGGGGTGAGTTAGAACGGCGATCCCCGGCCATGGACGTAACACCTACAGCGGGGGCTGTGTGGCACTACCTACAGGGGGGGCTGTGTGGCACTACCTACAACGGGGCCTGTGTGGCACTGCCTACAAGGGGGGGCTGTGTCACACTACCTACAGCGGGGCTGTGGCAGTATCTATAGAGGGCAGTGTGTGGCATTATCTACAGATGGAAGTGTGTGGCAAAAAATGTACAAATTAAATTAATCAGATTTTAAATCGGACAGGAAAAAAAAGAGTCAAAACCAGCCGTTGAAAACGGAAACACGGCCTGCAACGGATGCAAAACGGCCATTTTTATCAGCCGACACTCGGACCCTGCCGTGTGATTAGAGCCTTAGCCATCAATATCTGATTGGTGGTGACCTGTCTCCCCGCCGATCAGCTGTTTTGAATGGCCCGCGATGCTCGTACCATCGTCACTTCCCCTTCATTTCCTTTACTGCTCACACTGTGACACACTTGTAGCGGCGGTTCACAGTATTACAGTATACACTTGAATGGTAGAAGGCTGTAATACTGTGAACCGCCGCTACAGGTGTGTCCGCGATTCACAGTGCGTGCAGTAAAGGAAATGAAGTGGAAGCAGCGCTCGTATAAGCACTGTGGCCGCTTCAAAACAGCCGATCGACGGGGGTGCTGGGTGCCGATCAGTTATTAATGGCCTATCCTGAGGATAGGCCATCAGTTTTTGTGGACTGGAAACGCCACAACATCTGTAATGGTCGTATGGTGTCAGCGAACCATCTTCGGAAATTTTTTCTCTAAAAGCCAGTTTGCGCACCATTCTTTGTAAGCGCCACCTTGCGCCCAGCGTGTAAGAAATGCACACATATTTGGTATCGTTGAAGTCGGTAGAAGTTGCCAAATATGAATTCAGGTGTTCTTACCCAGTGGCATGCACCAGTTGTAAAAAAAAAAATCACCTAAAATCACACATTCACATTTTTTTCAACTTTATTTTCCATTTTTCTTTCCATATTTTTAAAAAAAGTTAAATACAGTATATCTATTATTTTTTTTACACAATATAGAAGCCCAATATGTTCTGAAAAAAACAAGACCAAATACATGTAGGTTGGAAAAATAATAGAACAACAATTTGCTTTTAAATTGGCACATGGCTTAATCACCCCATTTTAAAAACTGCACCCCTCAAAGTATTCAAAACAGCATTTAGAAAATTTCTTAAGCGTTTAGGTGTTTCACAGGAATTAAAGCAAAGTGGAGGTGAAATTTACCAATTCAATTTTTTTGATCTATTTTTTTTTCTGTAACACAGAATGTTTTACCAAAGAAACTCAACTCAATATTTATTGCCCAGATATTGCAATTTTTAGAAATATTCTGCATGTGGCCCTAGTGTGCTAATGGGCTGAAACACCGGCCTCAGAAGCAAATACACCGTTTGGCAAACTACACCCCTCAAGGAATTTATCAAGGGGTATAGTGAGCATTTTGATCCCATAGATTTTTTGGGTGAATTTAGTAGAATTGGGCTGTGAAAATGAAAATCTAAGTTTTTTTAAAATAACATTTTGTTTTAGCTCAGATTTTTCCATTTCCACAATAGGTAAAGGAGAAAAAGCACCCCAACATTTGTAAAGCGATTTCTCCCGATTACGGCAATACCCCATATGTGTTAATAGACTGCTGTTTGGGCACACGGCAGGACTCATAAAGGCAGGAGCGCTACTTGGCATGCAGATTTGGCTGATTTGATTTTTGAGCGCCATGTTGCATTTGCAATACCCTAAGGTACCAGAGTAGAGTGAAAGCCCCCAAGAAGTGACCCCATTTTAGAAAGCACACCCCTCAAGGCATTTATAATTTGCCTGGACAAATGATAGGGCGCCACCATGCGCATTTGAGGCCTATTTTGGTGATTTTCACAGCATTGGCCCATAATTGCTGGGCTCTGAAGTCAAATAGTAAAACAAAGCCCTAAGTAGTGACCCCCATTTTGAAAACGACACCCCGTAGGGCATATTAACCCCTTTAGGACGCAGCCTGTTTTGGCCTTGTGGCACAGCCGATTTTTCCAAATCTGACATGTGTCACTTTATGTGGCAATAACTCCGGAATGCTTTTACCTATCCAAGCGATTCTGAGATTCTTTTCTCGTGACATATTGTACTTTATGATAGTGGAAAAATATGGTCGATAAATTCAATATTTGTTCATGAAAAACACAAAAAATTTGAGAAAATGTGCCAAAAAAAGCATTTTTCTAAATTTAAATGTATCTGCTTGTAAAACAGATAGTAATACCACGCAAAATAGTCACTAGTTACCATTTCCTATATGTCTACTTTATATTTGCTTTGTTTTTTGAACATCATTTTATATTTCTAGGATATTACAAGGCTTAGAACTTTAGCAGCAATTTCTCACATTTTCAAGAATATTTCAAAAGGCTATTTTTACAGGGACCAGTTTAGTTCTGAAGTGGTTTTGAGGGCCTTATATATTAGAATCCCCCAATAAATCACCCCATTTTAAAAACGGCACCCCTCAAAGTATTCAAAACAGCATTCAGAAAGTTTCTTAACCCTTTAGGCGTTTCACACTAAATAAAGCAAAGTAGAGGAGAAATGTACAAATAATTTTTTTTTGCCGAAATAAATTTGTAATAAAAAAAATTCTGTAACACAGAAGGTTTTACCAGAGAAACACAACTCAATATTTATTGCCCAGGTCCTGCAGTTTTTAGGAATTTCCCACATGTGGCTCTAGTGCGCTAATGGACTGAAACACAGTCCTCAGAAGCAAAGGAGCACCTAGAGGATTTTGGGGCCTGCTTATTTTTAGATATTTTAGGCACCATGTCGGGTTCGAAGAGGTCTTGTGGTGCCAAAACAGTGGAAACTCCCCAAAAGTGAGCCCATTTTGGAAGCTAGACCCCTCGAGGAATTTATCTAGTGGTATATTTAGCACTTTGACCCCCACAGGTATTTTGCTATATTTATTGGAGTTAGTCTGTGAAAATGAAAATCTACTTTGTTTCTGAAAAAACATAGAAATTTGTAATATTTACAAAGAATAAAGAAGAAAATTCACCACAACATTTGTAAAGCATCTTCTTCCAATTACGGAAATACCCCATATGTGGTAATAAACTGATGTTTGGACACACAGCAGGGCTCAGAAGGGAGGGAGCGCCATTTGGATTTTGGAGCGCAGATTTTGCTGGATTGGTTTTTAGTGCCATGTCGCGATTGCAACGCCCTAGAGGGAACAAAACAGTGGAAACACCCCAAAAGTGAACCCATTTGGGAAACTACACCCCTCAAGAAATTTTTCTAGGGGTATAGTGAGCATTTATACCACACAGGTTTTTTTGCAGAATTTAGTAGAATTAGGCTGTGAAAATGAATATAAACATTTTTGTCCACTAAAATGTTGAATTTTTTCATTTTCACAAGGGATAAAGGAGAAAAACTCTCCGTAAATTTGTAACGCAATCTGTCCCGAGTATGACAATACCCCACATGTGTAATAATTTATTTTTTTAATAGAAATTAATTAACCTTTGCAGGACTGATCATTTTAGTTTTTCACTCCCCGCGTTCCAAACGCCATAACTTTTTTATTTTTCCACGAATTGAGCAGTGTGATGGCTTATTTTTGGCAGGACGAGCTGTAGTTTTTATTGGTACCATTTTTTGGTACATACAACTTTTTGATCACTTTTTATTACATTTTATTTAGAACTTTGGTGACCAAAGAACAGTGATTTGGGCGTTTTAAATGCTTTATTTTTTACGGCGTTCATAATGCGCTATAAATGACATTTTTAATTTATTCTGCATGTCGGTACGATTACGGCGATACCATATGTATATAGTTTTTTTTATGTTTTGCAGCATTTGCACAATAAAATCACTTCTTTATAAAATAATTAATTTTTTGTGTCACCATATTCTGAGAGCTTGATCTTTTTTATTTATCAGTCAAAAAAGCTGTGTAAGGCCTTGTTTTTTGCGAGACGGGTTCTAGTTTTTATTGGTATTATTTTGGGGTACATGCGACTTTTTGATCACTTTTTATTCTATATTTTGGAATGGGTGGTGACCAAAAAATTGTGATTCTGGCATTGTTTTTAGTTTGGTTTTTTTGCGGCGTTCACCGTACGGTAAAAATAACATTATAGTTTTATAGATTGGATCGTTATGAACGTGGTGATACCAAATATGTGTACTGTTTTTTTAACGTTTTAATTTTTTTCCTATAATAAGACTTATTATAGGAAAAAGAAAATCTTTTATTTTTACACTTGTAAAACATTTTTATAAACTTTTTTTTTTACTCTTTTCTTACACTTTCTTTTTTTACCAGCAGCTCTGATCGCTGATCGCTGCTAGAATACATTACACTAGGTACTGTAATGTATTCCAATTGTCAGTGTGACGTCACAGTCACTCTGACAGTAAGTCTACGCTGGTCCTCATAGGCTTCCGTACATGGCAGACCCGGAGGCCATTGTATGGACCCTGGGTGCCATCACAAGCATCAGCAGCCCACAATTGCATGGGGGCTGCTGATGTGTTACAAACCCCCTACATGCAGGTAACGCAATCAAGCTCCACATTTAACGGCTTAATTGCCGAAATCAGCGGCAATGAGCCGCTGATCGGCAACAGTGGAGTGTCAGCTGTCAGGGACAGCTGACGTCCTGTGACTCTGACAGGAAGTCTATCAGGAGACTGGTCCTGATAGGCTTCCGTACATGGCAGATACGGAGGCCATTACTTGGCCTCCGGTCGCCATGCTAGCCATCTACAAACCTCACGATTTCATTGTGAGGTCTGCCGATGTGCTAAAAACCCCTAAATTGCGGCGATTGCAATCGATCACCGCAATTAAGGTGTTATTTGCCAAAATCAGCGGAAATAAGCCACTGATCGGCATACAGTGGAGTGTCAGCTGTCAGGGACAGCTGGCCTCCCGGTTCATTCACTGACAGCAAGCCTAGAAGGCAGACCAGGATGCCGTTGTTAGGCCTCCGGTTTCCATAGCAACGATCGGCACCCCTGCGATCACATCACAGCACTGGTGGCCGGCTTCAAACCAAAGATGCCGCGATCGCTTTTGATGCGGCATCTAAGGGGTTAATGGCAGGGATCGGAGCTAGTTCGGTTCCCTGCCGTTACAGCCATGTGTCAGCTGTAACATACAGCTGACACCCGCGGATGTTGTCGCAGGCTCAGCTTCTGAACCTGTGCCATCTTATTTCTGCGGCCGGTAGCCTTTTAGGCCCCGCCTCAGAGCAGGACCTAAGAGGCTTTCGTACTTGGCAGACAGGAGGCCATTATTAGGCCTCCGGTCTACCAAAGCAGCCATCGGAATACGGAGATTGCATCGCTGGGTTCCGATCTGCTAGTGAACCCCATGGATGCAGCGCTCGCTTTTGAGCGCTGCATCTAAGGGGTTAATCGGCTGGATCGGAGGCTAACTCCATACCTGGCTATGCAGCAGGGTGTCAGCTGTAATATATAGACACCCACTGGCGATGGTGCGGGCTCAGTTTCTGAGCTAGTGTAACACCCATGGCCGCGGACCCTCAGGATTACTCACCTCCTGACGGCCGCAACCATGGATCAGTGAGCGCTGACCCGCATCTCCTCCTCAGGTGACGCCAGCGCTCACCTCCGCTTCACTCTGCTGTGTCCCATAGGGCACCTGAATTAGTTACCAAATTAGGCCATGGTCCCTGGACTTTAAGAAGGGCCCTGCCCCTTCCTGCATTGCCTGAGCATTGTTGTCTTTACCTATGTTCGTCTTTGCATATAGTCCCTTAAGTGTTTTCCAGTTCCCAGTGTTCCTGTTCCTGCTACCTGTATCCCGTGCTATTTTGGTCCAAGTGCCGTTTAGAGTTGGAGTTGTGTTGTGCTCTGTACTACGCCTTCCTGGTTACACCACGCCTGGTGTCTGCCTGCTACCTAAGTCCCATACGAGCCAATCTTCACTACTGTCTGAAGTTACCACAGGTACCCCTATCCGAACTATAGACTTTGACTTGGTATCCCGTTTGCCAGCTGCTATATCGTCAAGGCGATATGGCCCAGTGGGTCCACGCACCCAACGTGACAGCCAGCAACACAACGCACAGTTGCGTTGTGTTGAGTCCTTAACGACAGCGATGTAATAGTACATCGGATGTCGTTAAGACACAATAACATAATGATGATCTAATCCTTGAACTGTTCTCCATTTGGGGAAAGAAGAATTCAACATGTCCAATTTTTGGTTCCCCAGGAGGTAATCGCTGCCAGAAGTCTGGCAGAGGGTTATGTCCCTGCTGAAATAAACAAGCATGCTCTGCTGATCCAAGCTTTAATGTTTAGGAGAGGTAGTTATTGGACGACCAAGCAGTCCTTCTTTTACTATAGTATAATATACACCGCATTCCAAATTATTATGCAAATGTTATTTTTCGCTGATTTTCCTAAATAGTCGATGCAAATGACAGTCAGTATAATCTTCAAGCCATCAACCGTTGGAGTATAATGCTAATTTTATTGAACAAATCTCCTAATGATAACAGATTTTTTTTTAGAAGTAAAAACACACTGAAATGCACTGTTTCAAATTATTATGCACAACAGAGATCAAAACATTTTAAAGGTTGTAAAGAGAACTAAAATGGTAATTTGTTGAATTTGCAGCATCAGCAGGTCATATTTACAGAAATCAAAAGCTCTTTCAATCAAAAAAAACTTAACAGGCCAAGTTACATGTTAACATAGGACCCCTTCTTTGATATCACCTTCACAATTCTTGCATCCATTGAATTTGTGAGTATTTGGACAGTTTCTGCTTGAATATCTTTGCAGGATGTCAGAATAGCCTCCCAGAGCTTCTGTTTTGATGTGAACTGCCTCCCACCCTCATAGATATTTTGCTTGAGGATGCTCCAAAGGTTCTCAATAGGGTTGAGGTCAGGGGAACATGGGAGCCACACCATGAGTTTCTCTCCTTTTATGCCCATAGCAGCCAATGACACAGAGGTATTCTTTGCAGCATGAGATGGTGCATTGTCATGCATGAAGATAATTTTGCTACGGAAGGCACGGTTCTTCTTTTTGTACCATGGAAGAAAGTGGTCAGTCATAAACTCTACGTACTTTGCAGAGATCATTTTCACACCGTCAGGGACCCTAAAGGGGCCTACCAGCTCTCTCCCCATGGTTCCAGCCCAAAACATGACTTCGCCACCTCCTTGCTGACATCGCAGCCCTGTTGGGACATGGTGGCCATTCACCAACCATCCACTACTCCATCCATCTGGGCCATCCAGGGTTGCACGGCACTCATCAGTAAACAACACGGTTTGAAAATGAGTCTTCATGTATTTCAGAGCCCACTGCAACCGTTTCTGCTTGTGAGCATTGTTTAGGGGTGGCCGAATAATAGCTTTATGCACACTTGCAAACCTCTGGAGGATCCTACACCTTGAGGTTCGCGGGACTCCAGAGGCACCAGCGGCTTCAAATACCTGTTTGATGCTTTGCAATGGCATTTTAGCAGCTGCTCTCCTAATCCTATTAATTTGTCTGGCAGAAACCTTCCTCATTATGCCTTTATCTGAACGAACCCGTCTGTGCTCTGAATCAGCCACAAATCTTTTCACAGTACGATGATCACGCTTACGTTTTCTTGAAATATCCAATGTTTTCATACCTTGTCCAAGGTATTGCACTATTTCACACTTTTCGGCAGCAGAGAGATCCTTTTTCTTTCCCATATTGCTTGAAACCTGTGGCCTGCTTAATAATGTGGAAAGTCCTTCTTAAGTAGTTTTCCTTTGATTGGGCACACCTGGCAAACTAATTATCACAGGTGTCTGAGATTGATTACAATGATCCAAAGAGCCCTAAGACACAATACCATCCATGAGTTTAATTGAAAAACGAATAATTAAATGTTTATGACACTTAAATCCAATGTGCATAATAATTTAGAACACGGTGTAGTCAACACCTTGACTACCAAATGAAACCCACCCTTCACATCAGCCATACGGCTATATACGTTCCAACTGCCGATTGCTCGTGAAGTTGTCACGTATATAGGGGTAGGACGCCATTCCAGGGAACAGGACATGACTGGTCAGTATTTGTGATGCATTGATGTGGGGGATTGTGAAATCTCATCAACTTTGCACTTCATGTGGCGATACTTTGGCTATTTAAGTAGGAGTTCATTGGTATCTGTATTACTTAGAATATGGTTATTGATTATATACCAACTCACTAGCCACCGGCCACGCAGCCCGTTTTTTTGTCTCTAAACCACATTGTCTGTATATACTGCACTCTAGTATATCGTTTTTTCACGTCAGGTATATAACTATTTTATAGATTTGTATAACTTTTGTGATGCTTTGTATGTGTTGTGATCTTATTGTCACAACACTCATTTAGAAAATTAAATAAAGTATTTCTTTTTATCGAGCTAAAAGACTGTTTCAAATAGGTTTTCATGTATACTGTATGAGTACAGCTCTGTTACTTATTGGGATTATTAAAATCTTCAGGTAATGAATTTACATGCAGTGGTTATAGGTTGGCTTCTTTTACTATATTATGATATAGTCAACACCTTGACTACCAAATTAAACCCTTCATGTTAGCCATACGGCTATGTACGTGCAGTTGTCACATATATAAACATTGGCAGCGTTGAACGGGATTTAATGTGAGCAGCGCCGGACTTTCCTGTCTGCCCCCCAATGGCTCTATGTACATAGGCACTATCTACAGGGGACACTGGCGTATTCTACATGGGCACTGCTACTTTATATGTGGGCCCTATAACGGTTCTCACCCGTTTGTTCGTGGATCCTCGGTGTCATCTGGGAGACGGTGCTTGGTAGAGGTGGTCGGATGGATAGGCAGAAGTCAGGACAGGCAGCAGACCTCATAACGGGTATGGCAGCAATAGGTCAGGGTAGGCGTCGTAACGGTTAGTACCTATAATACCCCTTGGGCAGCGTAATAACCATAAGACATAATCTATAATTAAGAAATCCCCACTATCTGAGTGAAAATCTATCAAAATTGTTGTACTAATCACCATACATAAATTCTCAGCATAGTTGCATACCTGTGGCTGACATGATGGCTACTGATGATCTCAGAGAAAACACCTCGACGCGCGTTTTGCACCCTTTGTCAGGTGAATTGATTATCTCGGTTTCTGTTCAATTTTAAGTATGTTTTAAACTCTGTATGTACTTGTATGAGTATCTTTGGGAGAGTATTCCAATTGTGGAACAATAACATTTATATTTTTGGACTAACATATGTCTGAAAGACTTATTGTCTTGTGTATACATTAATATGAGGCGTATATAGGATTTCTCAGGCGTCGTAACGGGTATGGAAGCAATAGGTCAAGGCAGGCGGCAGGCAAGGATAGTCAAGTTCAGGCAGAGGTCAGCAACGGGAAATCCAGACAAAAGGCAGAAGGGATGGAAACGGAACCAGGGCACAGGGAAACTCACGGGGAACTTGGTTGAACAAGCATGGATGCAAGGAAGGAGGAACCTTAAATAGGAAGTCTTAGGAATTAAGGCGCGAGGATGACGGCCGCTGAGGGAGGTAAGGGCTGCACTTACCTGACGCCATCCAGGGCCAGCAGAGCGTCCGGATCGGGTAAGTGGAGCTCGGGATGAGCATGTGGTAATGGAGAACGCCTGAACCGGAGCAGAGGCCGTGGGGAAGGCGGGGAACGGCGTGGCAGTCGTTACACGCACTATATACAGTGGGCACTGTGGCACTATCTACATGGGCACTGTGTTTTCAGGGGGTTGGGACAAAAAACAAAAACCTACCGAATTCAATTCATCCATTATTTTTTTAACGGCTGTGAAAAACGGATGGCATATGGTCAGACAATGGATGAAAATTTGCAGACACACTTATGCAAAACGGCTATTTTTTTTTTTTTTTACTGTCGTGTCAACATAGTCTTAGCTTTTTTCATTCTCCCCTTACAGCGATCCAGGCTGATGGAAAAGGAAGAAGACTAATTGTCACAGAGATGCAACAGTGTATGTATGTATGTATGTATATATATATATATATATATATATATATATATATATGTATGCGTATAATATAGATAAACACAGTTGAGTCACATAATTACGACCAACAGCTAATATCTAGAGTAACGGCTGTGTGCAGCACGGACCGCAGCTAGACGGGCTGGGAGTGACTCAAGGTGCTGGTAGGTTGTCTCAGGTATCTGGAGCCATGCTGACTGCAGTGCATCCCACATTTACTGGAGGGTGCGTGGGGCAGGATCCATAGAGAACAAGACGATCGAGGTGGTCCCACAGATGCTCAATTGGGTTAAAGTTTGGTGAATTAGGGGACCAGGGAAAAACTTTGAAGTCTTAGTTGTGCTCTTCCAACCAGTCGGACAATTCTAGCCGTGTGACATGTCGCATCGTCTTGCTGGAAGATTCCATCTGCCCCAAGGAAGACAAAAAGCATGTATGGGTGGACATGATCTGAAACGATGGATTCATACCCAAATTGGTTCAGAGTGCCTTCCACATGGATAAGTGGACCTAGAGAATGCCATGAAAAAATTCCCCAGACCATAAGGGTATGTTCACACGGCGGGGGTCCGTAACGGCTGAAATTACGGGGATGTTTCAGCCTGAAAACATCCCCGTAAATTCAGCCGTACCGGCATGTGCAGGCGCTTGAACGCCGCGTCAATTACGGCCGTAATTAGCGCTGCTATTCATTGGAGTCAATGAATAGCGGCTCCAATTACGGCCAAAGAAGTGACAGGTCACTTCTTCTACGCGGGCGTCTATTTACGCGCCGTCATTTGACAGCGGCGCGTAAATATACGCCTCGTGTGAACAGACAAACGTCTGCCCATTGCTTTCAATGGGCAGATGTTTGTCAGCGCTATTGAGGCGCTATTTTCAGACGTAATTCGGGGCAAAAACGCCCGAATTACGTCCGTAAATAGGCCGTGTGAACATACCCTAACAGTGCCGCCACCAGCTTGTGTTCTGCCAGCAATGGTTGCAGGATGTTTGTTCCCTGATGTTTCTCACCTGAAACGCCACCGTCCATCAGTTTGATGAAGCAGAAAACATGACTTATCGGAGAAGGCAACCCTTTGCCAATCATCAATGGTCCAATTCTGATACTGCCGTGCAAAGTGAAGCCTTCTTTTCCTATATACCTTTGTTAGCATAGGAGCAGCGACCATTGTCTGTTTCAGAGCCCCATACACAGTAGGGTTCGCTGAACTGTTGTTTTAGACACACGTATGGTAGCTCCCTGGTTGACTTTCACAGTGAGCTGCTCCACTGTAGCGTGTCGTTCAGCACTCGCACACCTTTGTAGCCGACGTTCACCCCCCACATCAATGGCACGTGGTGCTCCGCAGTTTCATCGTCGGTTATTCCCAATGGTGCCATTTGTCCACTCATGATACACTTTCACCACAGCAGCACGCAAGCAGTTCTCAAACTGTGCTGTTTGAAAAATACTGCCACCCTTGGCCCTAAAAGCCAATAATCATCCCTTTTTGCAATTCTGATAAATCACCCCTTTTACCCATGGCAACGAGTGATATGTGTTCAGACAGCCTACCACACACCTTATATACTCACCAAGCCAGCCCACGACACACCACTTCCTTCATGGGCTACGCGCTGCCAATGACGAAAGTAGGAGGTGGTCATAATAATGTGGCGTGCGTGCGTGCGTGCGTACAAAAAAAGTTGGCTCTTTTCACATATTTGCTCATAATGAAAATAAAAAAACCATGGAATTAATTAAACTAATCTAGCCTCGTAAGTCTTGCAAAAAAACAAAGTAAAAAAAGTTACGATATTCAAAACGGTTGCTAGTTATTATAATTTAAAGAAGTACATATCAGAAATGGAAAATGTGACCTGAACATGGGCGCATCAATCATGAAAGGGTTAATAAAAAATGTTTTACATAAAAAAATATTCATACAGTGTAAACTGTAAATCCAAAGGCAGTCAAGATCCATATAGTCTTTATTTGTTCCCCGAAATAAATATTTGCACTCAAACACATCAGCTTTTAGCCCTGTGAAGGCAGATACTGGCACAGTTTGTCATATAGCAAACTCCTGACAGATTACCCTGGATCCAAGATTATGGAGGAGTTATCAGAGACAACTAACCAACATATCAGATGTTTGTAAATGATGTGTAGGAGAGAGTACAAAACTGTATGTTTTAGAGATGGTTGTTTTAAAATGAGCCCAAAGCGAGCAGTACAAAAGAACTATGCAAACTAGCATACACTTCTCACCCTGATGGAAGTGATGCTTATGTGGAAGGGACAGTCTAAATAATCCTTGGCAGTTAAATGATGTATTTGCATTTTGTGGCATGGAGGCCCATAAATAAATATAAATGGCCCATCCTCTGAAAGTAGTTCTTTGCATTCTGATTCATCAATAAAAAGGTGACTAGCCAACAAAAACATATGGGATTTGAGAAGGACGTATGGTCCCCATCCATATCACTCATCATCTGAAGATTCCTCCTCTGCTTCTTCCAACCACTGTATAAACTTCTGAAGCTGTATGAACAAATATGAAAATTAACAAAATATTGCAATCAGAAATTTAAATATAATCTGAAATAACCTTTACTTCATTACCATCTTAGACAATCTTATAGAAAGCTTGCACTACCTCCTCACGTCTCAATATCCAATCCCTTCAGACTGTAAATTAATTTGGGCATGACTTCCTTTCCTACTGTATCTTCATTGTTTTGCATATCTGAACGTGCACATTTAAATGGACAATAACTTTTGAAACAACTTATGCTGATCTAATAGTATACCTGATATAGATCAACTTTAAAATTTACTTAATGTTAAAATTCAGTTGTTTTATCCATGCAAATTCTGTGTGATTGCTATACCTAAATGGAGAGTACCAAGAGTCCCCCAATATATATATAATATGAATAATTATCCCTATTGGTGTATGATGTGTAGAGGGGGAGGGGCATACGAGCCCATGATAAGCATGGTGGTAACGGTGTGAAACCCGCTGAACGAAACAAATAACCTAAAGATCGGAGTCTGACACACCAGAGATCAATTAAAAAGGTATAGATTTATTATTGAATAGGATAAAAACAAACAAATCAATAAAAGCATAGAGATGATTACCATAGTACAGATGGACAGCCAAACAGTGATATGCAAAAAATGGCGCTGTATAGGCAATGAAGGGGCAGAGTTATGCAATAAGTAACACAAGGCACACAAATGTGCATGTATGAGGCCACAAAGGGCCAAGAGAGTCTGCTCCCCTGATGTCACATGTAACTATACATAAATATATGTAATCCCAACAACCAAACGAGAACAATCGGTGACAGTGACGAGGACACCCAGACGAAGGCTTCTGGCCGAAACACGCGTCGGGGTGTGACGCCAGATATTGTTGTTCCTGACATGGGTAAGGTTTTCAATGCACTGTGCAGAGTTAACATATGGCATTTACACTGCTATAGCCATTATTGAACCATACTATGTTTATCTTTCAATATACACTGATTGTTCTCGTGCTTGTTTGGTTGTTGGGATTACGTATATTTATGTATAGTTACATGTGACATCAGGGGAGCAGACTCTCTTGGCCCTTTGTGGCCTCATACATGCACATTTGTGTGCCTTGTGTTACTTATTGCATAACTCTGCCCCTTCATTGCCTATACAGCGCCATTTTTTGCATATCACTGTTTGGCTATCCATCTGTACTGTGGTAATCATCTCTATGCTTTTATTGATTTGTTTGTTGTTTTTATCCTATTTAATAATAAATTTATACCTTTTTAATTGATCTCAGGTGTGTCAGACTCCGATCTTTAGGTTCCTTAAATTCTGTGTGAAGTTACTGCCACTAACTGTCCCCCTTCCTGTAATCTGCTGTCGACCCCTGTTGTCAAGCAAAGTCCCTCTCTGGTTACAGAGCAGAATTGACAGAATGCAGAAAGTGGGGGTGAGTCTCTTCACTGCCTGCCAATAGAAGTCCATGAGGAGGGGAGGGGGAAAATGAGGAGGAAGCAAGAGCAAAGAGGGTGAGTCAGCAACAGACACGCTGCATTCAAGTCTAGGGAGAGGTGCAGGGGGAGGTAGCAGGAGCAGAGTGAGAAAGACACAGGATGCTGGGTAAGATTTCTGTGTCACCCCAGTGCTGGATTCTCAGCTAAACTGGTCTGTACTGCTCTATAATCTCCTCCATGCTGCTTCTACTGTATATATGTGGTAGATATAAGAGAGCAGATTCTACTATTCTGTGTGCAGTGTATAGAAAACATTACAGCAGTTAGGCTCCGCCCACTAGCTCAGAGACAGCTGAGAATTAGAGATAGAGAGGCTGCAGAGGGAAAAGCTGCTAAAAATATCATATACAAGTCATATAATGGCCAGAAATAGTGTTACATACATATGACAGCTTATTCTGAAAAGGCACCTGAAAAGTATAGTTTTCTATATGTACATTTATCTTCTCAACCAAATTTCAGAGCGCTAAGGAAGATTATGGCGCCATACAATACAAATGCTAATAAATGACAAGTACTACATGGAAACCATAAACACAATCTTACAGCTTGTTTTTTACGTAGCTGCCGTCCCTTTTCTGTTATTTCTGTTTGTGAAAACCAACGTAGAATCATCTCCTCTGCTATCACATCCTGCTGGTAAAATCCCATAAGAACCTGCGGGGTAAGGGACGTGACATTAGGCTTCCAATAACACAATGTACATTTCAATGGAAAGCTTTCTTTTCACGGTGAGAATTGCTGAATGAGATGCAAATGCGAAATCTAAACTAAAACCATCTTCAGACATGTTAAGAGTGACACGTCGTAAGAAGTTATCTGTGGGGTTCGTGAGTATGGATCTCCGACTATTGTAAATGAAAGAAACCACAGTGACCTAGAGTGCCCAAACCTCTTCTGACAGTTTTGTGCTTCTGTACTATGGATATATAAGTTCTAACACAATTCCTGTGTTACTTTACCAATGGCTCTCTAGCAACAGACTGTAAATTGCCTCTTTGTCAAAATGGACTAGAACATGCATGTTTATTCCAGTGGGGAGAGGGGAAATAGCCGCTGCCAGAGCTCTCTGACAATGGGTTATCTCCCATGGGAACAAAGATGTTGAAATCCAGCATGTCTGATCTGGCCTCCATTCACATTGGATCGTTGGCTGATCCTGCTGAAATTTGCAGGTTTGGCCGAGCTTTGCTAATGTGTATGAACACCTTTTGTTTGAAGTCACAGTGGAAGAGAAAGCTTCCACTTTGGGGTAACTAATTACCCCTGCTTCACATATACTTTTTTTTTCAAAATCGTGTGTTTTGCGGATTTTAAGTGGTGTTTTTTTTACATTGTAAATCATGTGATTCAAAGATCATGTAAGACTTTTCTTTGCAACACATGCTGTTTTCTAGAAAATCGCCACCACGAACGCGATATAAAATCGCAACACACATTGACACTTGTGTTTTTGTAAAGAGGAAAAAAAAAAGTATGGAGGTCTTATGGGACAAAATCACCAATAGATGATACAAAAAAACGCCAAAGCCAGGCTTGCTGCAATTTTGGACAAAACGTCACGGAGTTAAAATGAAAAAAAAGGCAAATTAAAAAACGCCAGGTTCGTATGGCGTTTTATATTTCCCTATTGACTCCAAACTAACTTCTGGCGGCAGTGTTATAACACTGTGTGTGAATCAACCCTTACAGAGAAATAGTTTTCATTTCCACTATTAATTCTATGCAAGTCGTTAAAATCACAGTTCCCTAAACACCAGCTTTCCAAAGAGGTGGCAGTGCTGGGAGGAACAAAGATCTATTGCGGGAACCCACTTTTAAGTAAAAAAAACATAACTAAAGTTTCATACAAAATGTTAAGGTCATGGACAGTGGCCCTTAGCCAGTGACCCACTGGAAGGAAGTTACTGGGATTGCGAAAATATGCATCCAATTTCTCGAGATTGAATTTCAGAGGTATTTATAACAAAACCTGCCACTTGTCTGTTAAAGGGGTTGTCCGGGCACGGACAACTGATGACCTATCCACAGGATAGGTCATCAGTATATGATCGGTGGGGGTCCAACACCCGGACCCCACACCGATCAGCTGCTCTGGCCGCCGGATGTTAGGCAGTATATGCAGAGTTCGGAGCCGGAAAATGATGGCTCGGACCACTGCATAACGGCCATACTGCAGAACAGCAACTCTGCTCCTATTCACTTGAATAGGAGCAGAGCTGCAGTACTGCAGCTTGGCCGCTATTCTGGACCGGAGCCATCTGCATCTGCCTCCGAACTCCGCATACACCGCCTAACATCTGGCAACCGGAACAGCTGATCAGTGCGGGATCCGAGTGTCGCCCCCCAAGATCATATACTGATGACGTATCCTGTGGATAGGTCATCAGTTGTCCGTGCCCGGACAACCCCTTTGAATACATGGTTTCTGCTTTATTTTCTTCATGATGAAAAAAATAATAACTTCTATTTAATGGCTATTTTGACTGGAAATACACACGTTATATGTTCCTGCAATATGATTATGCAATGTATAAGTAAAGTTATCTCTCACTTGGCTACTTTGTTACCTTTGCAATTGCTGCCCAAAGAGGTTCATAATCCAAAAAGAATTCTTCTACTGCACTAAGACAGCACAAGTGGTCAGACGCACGCTTTATGTAGTTCTTGAAAACTGGGGTCCATCTTTTTAGAAGCTGTGTAAATAGAAATACATCGTTGTTTTAAGGTAAGTTCACAACTGTATTTGAGGCTACATTTAAGAGCCTCTTGACACAGATTCCACCGAAAATCCCAGACAAAATAGCGCAGCATGCAGCACTATTTTATCACGGAAACCCGACGGAACCCATTAAAGTCAATATCGGGCGCCCTGCACTATGACGGAACAGAACAACGAAAATGAAAAACCGTGGTGTGAACATAGCCTAAAATGTTATTTTAATGTACATTAAAATTGTGGAAAACTTTTTCAATATCTTTCCATGTAGAGATACACTCTCATATGTGCTACTGTTCAGCCCAGGCATGATGTACATATTGTTGTCTTTGGTGACATAAGGTCTCCATGACAATACTGCACCTGACAAATCAGAAGCTGACATGCTGGCATCCGAATCTTAGTGCAGTGCAGACATTGAACCTGTAACTTTAAGTGATCACATCTCAGCATAGTGGTAAGTTATTAAAGGGGTCGTCTGCGCAGCACAACCCCTGTCCATATAACATTACTTTGTTATTTGGGTAATAAGTGACAACAAAGCATTTTCCATTAAGAGGCACCTCTTAACCCCTTAAGGACTGGTCTATTTTTGGCCTTAAAGGGGTTGTTCAGCCACGGAAAACTGATGACCTATCCCACAGGATAGGTCATCAGTATATGATCGGTGGGTGTCCGATACCCAGACCCCGCACCGATTAGCTGCTCCGACTGCCTCCGGGCTCTGGACGCCCATGCCGGAAGCAGAATGGCTCCGGTCACGGAATAGCGGCCGAGCTGCAGCACAGCCGCTATTCCGTGACCGGAGCCATCTGCTTCCGGCTCTGTATACTGCAAACCCTGCATAACATCCGGCGCCCGGAGGCAGACTGAGCAGCTGGGACCGGGTGTTGGACCACCACCGATCGTATTCTGATGACCTATCCTGTTGATAGGTCATCAGTTGTCTGTGCCTGGACATCCCCTTTAAGAAACAAGCTATTTTTTCATTCACATTTCAAGAGCCATAACTTTAATTTTTTGTCTATGCAGATGTAGGACGGCTTGTTTTTTGCGGGACGTGTTGTATGCTTCAATAGCACTATTTTGTGGCATATAAAATGAATTTATTAGCGTTTATTAATTATTTTGCAGAGGAATGCAATAAATTTTAAAAAAAAAGCTCTGCAATTACACCATGTTTATTGTGCAGCAAAAATAAGAATAATGTTGCTATGTGAGGACTTGTGGGGTACATATAATTTATTGACTCATTTTTTATCATTTTTTTGGTGGAAGGTTGGATGGGGAAAAAGAACTAGCAAATCCACCATAGTTTTTTTCATGCTGTGCACCGTCCAGCATAAATAATAGGATACCTTATGCTAGCGGCACCAATTTTTTTTTAATCTGTTGCAAACTATTTAAAAAAACAAAACATTTTTAATGAAGCGAGGGATTTTATTTACTTTTCGGGGGAAACGTTTTTTTTTTTTTTATTAAACTTAAAATTGTACCTTTTTTTTTGGTCCCACTAGGTGACTTAAAGCAGTGAACATTTTATCGCTTACATATTGCTTTGGAATACACATTTTTGCCTGTCAGTGTGCTTCTGGCATGGCCCAATAGACAGATGCTCATAGCAGACTCAAGTGGAGTATGTATAAATGTGTGCAGAGTCTGAGGAAGCGGAGTGACCAGATATAACTAAGAAACTCAGATGGCGTTAGATTATTTCAAAGCTTTCAGACATAATCCTTACACATAACTCACAGGTAGTATCACATTACAGTAAGGATTCACATCGAGTACTCCATTCAACTGCTGCAACGGGAACTCCAGGACCACTTTACATAAAGTTTGCATCACTTCCACGAGAGAGATGTTATAGGCATATCTGTAGGAAGAGGAACATTTCAGTTTACACACTACATTTTCTGCTTGTATGCAATACACAATAGCCCAATACACGCAGTACATCTTCATATCCTAAGAAAACTTGAATAAATAGCTTAGCTTCTAACTTACTTGAGAGAGTTGATTTCTAACACAAGATTATCACAGGAAATGTTTTCTTCCACACCTCTCTGCAACGTTCCCAAAACTTCATTCTGAAAAACTGTACAGTGAAAAACAGCATCAATATCAGAACCGAATAAAAGGAAAGACTTATTTACCCACAATCCTTTGCAGTGAGACTTAACATATCAATGACTTTCATAGACATTGTTTCGGGTTAGCCCACACAAATTAGCAATTCATGCGGACTACGTGGTAGTGGAGATTCAGAGAAGATATACCTTTAATGTCATCCAGAAGGGGGGAAGCGGGGCGGCTGTCAATTTGCTCTGAGCATACACTCTTTCCACTCTCACTATCACTGTCCTCCTCATAAGTAATTTTAAGACCTGAAAATAAAAAAACGGTTATAAGTAGATATGGAAGATATGTTTAAGTGCATATACTCAACAGATCGGAAAAGTCCAAGGTCTGACGTTGGCCATTAAATTTTCATCAGTGGATTCCATCGACTTCACCAGAATCCACCGGCAATCTTATGTCTGTGGCATCAGCCCAGATCTGGAGCCAATAAGATAGATTTTTGCAGTAGAGGCCATTTGATTACACAGAGATAAGCGGCACCGTAGGAGTCTGGCAGTCGATATATAGAAATAACATATACTTTGGTAAAAAATGTTAATAGGGAAATAGGACTGATAACTGTTGACCATACAATCTATTAATAGTTTGATCGTTATCCTAAGTCTATGGCCAGTATCAAAGGTTGCCACAACAGTCAACAACTTAAGGGGGTTTTACACAGGACGATTATCGGGCAGATGAACGTTCATATATAACACTCGTTGCCGATAATTGCCCTGTGTAAACGGGAACGATCAGCAGATGAACGAGCAAACGCTCGTTTATCTGCTGATCGCATAGTTTAAAAAAAGTTAAATATTATCGTTGTTGGCAGCACATCTCTGTGTAAACAGGGAGACGCGCTGCTGACATGATAGTATTGGAAGGAGAGAGAGCGATCGGAATAACGACCGCTCGTCCCCATCCATAGCTCCGTGTGACAGGAGGAAACGAGCGCCGATCAACGATGTCTCGTTGATTTGCGCTCAGCTGCACCGGCCAGTGTAAAAGGACCTTTAGATCTTATAGATATTGCCAATATTTCAGCAGAAGTGAAAAACCAATCTTTGCCTTTTCTCTGAGGAAAAAGGGCAAATTCATGACACTTTTTTCCTGCTGGTCGGTTCACAAATTCTGCATCAAAACACAGAATGTTTTACCGTAGAGCTATAAGCCCTGCACCTCTCGCAGACGTTGGCCAGTTTCACACGGCCGTATGAATCAGTATCTGTAAACCAAAAGCAGGAGCAGGTCCAAATCACGGAAGAGGTGGAAATCTTTACTTTTTCAATGTTTATTTTCCACACTGGGTTTTCGCTTCCAAATACTGATGCAGAATACTGCCAGGTGAAAGTGGTCATAGACATACGCGTGCACACCGCACAAAGTAGCAAAGTACAAGAGATGTTCGTTTCCGCTTCTCTTATTAGCACACTAAATATTCTTACTGAAATCGTTCAAGTAAAAGTTTATTCCATTAAACTACTCACCCCAAAGACTTTTCTGCAACTCTTCCTCCTCTTCATCTGGCATTGCTGAAGACTTCCACACATAACCCTCACCCTGTGATCCAACCTCTGCTTTAGTGTATACTGTTAAGAAAAAAAATGGTGTGCGAGTTTGTATTCCGAAAGGTGCCAAACGTTAAGTAATTCTTAAACAGAATGAAACGATATAGAATAAAAATACATAAATATAAGGCCTCATGCACACGAACATATTTTTTTCCTCCTGTAAATACTGGCGTAAATATGGGTCCTTTGTCACACGTATTCAACCCGTATTCCACCTGTATTTACGGACCCGTTTTCTCTGCACTAATCGGCAGCCCCTTCTCTCTATCAGTGCTGGAAAGAGAGAAGGGGCAGCCCTTTCGGGCAGAGTTTCCGTAGCGATTGAAAGTAAGAGAAGTTCATACGTACCGTTGTCTTGGTGATGCGTCCCTCATTTGACATCCAGTCCGACCTCCATGGATGACGCGGCAGTCCATGTGACCGCTGCAGCCTGTGATTGGCCTGTGATTCGCTGCAGCAGTCACATGGGATGAAACGTCATCCCGGGAGGCCGGACTGGAGGAAGAAGCAGGTAAGTTAACTTTTAATACTATTAACTCCAGCGGTAGTCACTGTCCCGGGTGCTGAAAGACTTACTGCCGATCAGTTAACTCTTTCAACACCCTCGACAGTGACTATCCCCTGACGTCGCCTAGCAACGCTCCCGTAATTACGGGTGCACACACGTAGCCATCCGTAATTACGGGAGCCCCATAGACTTCTATGGGCCTGCCCGGCCTGAAATAGGACATGTTCTATATTTTTCAACGGCACGGGCACCTTTCCGTAAGCATACGGGGAGGTACCCGTGGCCAATAGAAGTCTATGGGCCCGTAATTACGGCCCGTGATTAAGGGAGTTTTTACGTTCGTGTGCACGAGGCCTAAGGAACAAACCTGTCAAAGTGGATGGGCACACTATACATACAGCTATGACGCATAGGTGGAATATCCTATCACTGTATTTAGCATGCAGTACCCCAGAGAATACCAGTGCCAGGACTGCCTCCACATTATAGGAGTAAATACCAAGAATTTGTTACATTCCAGTATATACTTTCTAGGAATAGTGCCGACAGTGTTACCAGAGCTTATGTGATTTCACTATGCCGTCGGGTAATTGGCAGATGTCTCATGATAACCTTTCAGAATTGGAATTCAGCACAGCATAAAAAGTGCAGTGGCTTTATAGTTATTGCACTAAAAACTGCTTATTATGGTCTTCATTACCTTTGACCTTTGATTGTTCCTCCTTTTTGCCAGTCGTTGCATCATCACTAAATTCATCATCATCCTCCTCATCCTCATCTGGATGATGCAGAGAAATAACAGTGTTCTCCGGCAGCTCTAGATCAGGGCCAACTATGACCTAAAGGTTGACAAAGTAAAGATTATTACGGAGGTATTGAATTTGGTTTGAGAGAGTAGTGGTGAGGTCTTTTCATTACCTTTGAGGTCAGGACGCAGTGTTCACTGATCTTCACTCTTTTCTTTACAATAACGTTACTGCAAAGTACAGATTTTCTAATTGTGACATCATCTTCAATGCGAACATCATCCCAGATATACACGTTGTCCAGAACTACTCGATCACCTAGGAAAAGAAAGAATGTGAGACAGTTTGAATGTAGATCAGCATGCAATAGTAGTAATAGCTCTGTGCTGGTGATGGTCAAAAGTCCAATAAATAGGTGTCTCCGCTTTCCTAATACTAGAGGTATACATTGAATCAGGTCACTGGTTAGCTGCAGAACTGGCAACACTATCGTCCACTGAAAAGGATGTTATGTTCAGAATACTTTGCCAAATTAGGCATACATGACACATAACATAACACTTCTCATCTAAATGATAGCATATCCCCCCTCTCTCAACCCCTTCTTCAATAATATCACATTTCATCAGTCATAGCTCACCAATTCTGCAGTTCTTCCCAATACTGGTATTGCTGATGCTGCATGTTGACCCAATTGTCGTATTGCTCCCAATTAGTACATTCTCACGCAGGACACTGCCATGGCCACGGCTGACCTCTGACCCTCTGTAAATATTGTGGCGAGAGTGTGTGTAGCGTTGTTCCTCCTGGTCAGTGAAGTTTGTCTCAGGAGTTATAGGATACAGCCAGCGGCACAGGATGTCAGAAGTTACAGCCTCATACATTGACAGGTTGGATACACGAGCACCATATTCTTCCTGAGTCACATAGAGGTGTATCTGATTTCCCAAGATCTGCATAAAAGAATAATGTCTTATAACAAGCTACACTAGCATGTTCAAAATAAACACCAACATGGGTATGTTCTGTGTGAAAATTCTGCAGCGTTTTCGCAGGAGAAATTGAGAATCTGCAGCGCAGGTCAATTTCCGCACCATTTTTCTGCGTATTTTCTACGCAGCGTGTGGATGACATTTATTCAAATCACATCCACTTTGCTGCTACTGTAATACACCGGAATTGCCTGCACTAAATTTCCACAGTATTCACGCTACATGTGAACTTAGCCTTAAATATAAAGTTTGGTTGAGTGTTCAAGTTTATTTCCCTTTCAAATTAGAAAAGAAAATCGCCATTGCGTCAGTAATTTCTTAGCTATTAGTTTTTCTGGGAAAGTTGCTCAATGATCAATATGGCAGCCAATACAGCAAACATGGAAGCCATAAATAATCTTTAGCAGTTTACCAAATAGCAGTTCTGCTTTAATGCTCAGGTATGGGACGGGGGGTGGTGGGGGGGGGGGGGGGGGGGATCTACCAATATGTTCGTTCAGACTCTCCTTCTAGATGACTGTTTACGGAAAGTAAAAATTATTCAGAACATCTGACACCCTCCCCCACGTTTTACTCACCTCTTCATTAACAAGGATGCCCCGAACAAAATCATCCCTAGTTTGATAGTCAAAATTGTCTGTAAACAGCTCTGCAACCTGTGAAGTAGTAAATGTAGAAAAGAAAACATAAATACTCAATCAAATCATCTAGAAAATCACTTTAACTTTTAATCAGAGCTCAACATATATCTCTGGTTTGGCAGTTTGCAGGATGGTATATCTGATAACTGCATTGCCAGCAATTCACAATATACTCTCACTAGCCACATTCGCATGATTCTAATCTACAGGAGGTCAGCAGAAAAAAATAGGTTGCAGGTGCCCTCAACTCCCATCAAACTATAGTACACTTTACTGTAATCTGTAGCCATTTCTCCTTAAAGGTAGTGGGTCTCATGTTTAATTCTTGTAATGTATGCTATTTGCACGATTTGCTGTGTTGGGTAATATATATATATATATATATTTTTTATTTTTTTAATTTTTGTTAGGCTTCGGTCACATCTGCATCAGGGCGACGTTCCGTCGGAACGGAGCCCTGACTGACACAAACTGAAACCATACGTTTCCGTTTCCATCGCCATTGATTTCAATGGTGATGGAATAGTCAACTACGTTATTCATTCCGTCAAAACGACGGAACCCTTGCACAAGGGAGACAAACTGAAACCATTGGCACCGGATCCGTCACCATTGAAATCAATGGTGATGGAAACGGAAACCTATGGCTTCAGTTTGTTTCAGTCAGGGCTCTGTTCCGACAGAAAGCTCAGACGGAACGTCGGAACAGAGCCCTGACGCAGATGTGAACATAGCCTTATCTGTGCGGTGAATATATTTATACCTGGATCCATGTGTATCTCCAAATGTTGTACCAGGGGCACTGGATGCAGGGTGGGGGGATTCTATTGTTTTGGTTGTAATTTGTAATGTTTTCAAAATACAAAATACCCAATAGTAAAAATTATTTGACTATAAAAAAAGAAAAGAAGAAAAAGGCCCTGTTCACACGGAGTTTTTTTACATGTTTTTTGACACGGAAAACGGGTCGGAAAACGCGCCAAAAACGACCCAAAATGACTCCCATTGATTTCAATGGGAGACGGAGGCGTTTTTTTTACCGCGAGTAAAAAAAACACCTCACGGCAAAAAGAAGGGACATGACCCTTCTTGATGCGGTTTCCTCGTCCAAAACCGCATTGAAAGCAATGGGGACACGTCAAAAAACACCTCGAACTAGTGAGGTGTTTTCTGACGAGTATATTGCCGAGTGTTTTGGAGGAGTTTCTTGCAGGAGTCGTCTCCTGCTGCTAGTCCAGCCCAGAAAGGGGCTGTCATTTCCTGTCTGCTCGTGGAGCCTGAAAAACATCGTGGACAGAACTCAGGGATACAGAAAACCGAAGTCCTGCATCCAAATCGAATACAAGTAAGTGCAATTGCTCCTATGCTCCATACATGCTACACATGTATGGAGCTGTGCATTTTTGTTTTTTCGATTTTTTTTTTCAATTTTTTTATTTTTAATTTTTTTATTTTGTTATGCAGTTGTTCATGTATGTCATCTCTCTCTTTTTATTTTTTTTTAACATTTCAGGAACAGAAATGACGACAGCAGGGGTGTACCACCGAATGGACATTGATGTTGGGAAATTGATTCAAGAAGTAAGTATACTTTTTTTTTTTTAATGTGGGCCTGTTCACATCAGCGTGGTCTCCGCTGAGGGGTTCCGTCGGTGCTTTCAGTCAGGGGAACCCCTCAACGGAAAGGCAAGTGTGAAGTGGTGACAGATCCGTTGCTAATGGTTTCTGTTTGTCCCCGTTGTGCAAAGGGTTCTGTCGTTTAGACGGAACCAATACCGCAGTGTAGGGAATCCCATTAGCAACGGATCCATCAGCATTGAAGTCAATGATGATGCAAACAGAAAACAATGTTTTTTTTAATGTGGGCCTGTTCACATCAGCGTGGTTTCTGCTGAGGGGTTCCGTCGGTGCTTTCAGTCAGGGGAACCCCTCAACGGAAAGGCAAGTGTGAAGTAAGTTCCGTTTGCATCACCATTCATTTCAATGGTGACAGATCCGTTGACAGAAGGATGTCAGGCTGGGTTCACACGACCATGTTACGTCCGTAATGTACGGAACGTATTTCAGCCGGAAGACCCGGACCGAAGACAGTGCAGGGAGCCGGGCTCCTAGCATCATAGTGATGTACGACGCTAGGAGTCCCTGCCTCGCTGCAGGACAACTGTCCCGTACTGAAAACATGATTACAGTACGGGACAGTAGTTCCACGCAGAGGCAGGGACTCCTAGCGTCGTACATCACTATGATGCTAGGAGCCCGGCTCCCTGCACTGTCTTCGGTCCGGGTCTTCCGGCCGAAATACGTTCCGTACATTATGGACGTAACATGGTTGTGTGAACCCAGCCTCATGCGTGTGAAAACCTCGGCAAAAACAGCCTGAAAAACCGCCTGGAAAACCGCCTCAAAAACCACATCAAACATGAAAACCTCCAGGGTCAGTTTTTACAGGAGGAATTTTCCTCCTGCAAAAAACTCCGTGTGAACAGGGCCAAAGGGAGGCTTTTCTCCTGAGCAAGACTTCCCCTGGCGAGAACAGCTGGTCGCCATGGATGAAAGAAGCCGGACCTGCGGTGATCAGCCGCGCAGGCTTTGTTTTAAAAAGGTGTAGTCTTCATGGCCATTGTTGGTGGCCTTCAGTGAAGTTGTGAGAATATGAATACAACTAGTAAAAGTGTATTAGAAAACAAGATGTATATTGCAAATATCTGCTTATGCTTACTGAAGAGATCTGCAATGGCAGTGACAACAAATATTCACTTACCTGGGGAGAGCAGATGCTAATGTGACAGTCCAGCAAATCATGACGCAGCTCTATCTCATCGGCCTTACTCTGGAAGATGCTCTATAAATAGACAGAAAACTGGGTATTATAACAAGAATGATCGAGAACCAATACTACTCTAGGGAAGCATCTAAAAAAACAAAGAGCTGGAAGATAGTTCTATATAAAATGCTCACATTTTACATATCGTGGTGCCTTACTAAATATAAGGCTGTGCTAAAGAGGCCTACCTAGATCCACTGCGCTAAAATATGAGGGGTTATGTGACCAGTATATAGTTTCTACAAGCAGACATGGATAAAAGGCTGATCTCTAACCGTTGGAAAGTGGTAGCGCTTCAAGTCCTGGCTTTTTTGGTACAACAGCACTCTTTTGGTCTGGCTATCCACAGCAATGATGACATCATCCTCTTGACACCTTGTGGGGTGCACTGGTGAGGACTCCTTGAGGATCATAGTCATAACTGAAATATTCTTCTCTAGCTTCCGACGAGTCCTGAAAGAAAGTATGAAGGCAGATTAAGAAGTGCCCAAGGAAATCCAATTAAAGAGTCCTATGGAAATGTCAATTTCTGACCTGTGCTCCTCCAAAGCTGCTTCAATGTTTATATTAGACACCACATCCCCTGTGACCAACACAAAGTCTGAGCGCACCAAGGATTTGGCATCCACATCTCGGAGGACATCTCCAAGAGAGCGGTAAAGTTCTGAGGTCACTACCCGCACTACATTGGAGCTTGTAGCCTGACACCACTTGGAATTCCTGCCAAGGGACAAATCATTTTAGAAAGCAGCTTAATATATACTAGTCATCGCTATATGTAATAGAAGACAACATCCTGTGTTACTCACTGAACAAGAGCTTTTACATGTTTCCGCATAAATAATGAAACAAAAGACAGTCCCATCTTGACAAAGGTGATATTCTAGTAAGGCTGGCCACAGACATAAGATAGCGGCAGTTCATCGGACAGCCACCATCCCCAACTTTCTTATTAACGTGTTCCGGTATGTGAGTCATTATTGCGGAGTCCTCCATAGGGAAAGCCGCTGTATGCAGCTGGTGGTTCGATGCTCTGGCTGATTGGGCTAGGGCATTTACTTGAATGTGAGAAGGCTGTAATAATGTGAACCGCCACTACAATTGTGTCGGCGATTCACAGTACGGAGCAGGTAAGGAATGAAGGGGAAGGAGCGCTCGTATGAATACATGTCGGACCCCCACACATCAGATATTGATGGCCTATCCTGAAGATAGGCCATCAATTTCTTCTTATGGAAAATCCCTTAAAGAGACTCTGTCACCACATTATAAGTGCCCTATCTCCTATATAAGGAGATTGTCGCTATAATGTAGGTGACAGTAATGCTTTTTATTTACAAAATCAATCTATTTTACACCACTTTAAGAGCGATTTTTAGCTTTATGCTAATGAGTTTCTTAATGACCAAGTGGGCGTGTTTTTACTTTAGACCAAGTGGACGTTGTACAGAGGAGTGTATGACACTGACCAATCAGAATCATGCACTCCTCTCCATTCATTTACACTGCACTAGCGATATAGTTATAACATTACTGCAGTGTCCTGATAATCAATATACATCACTACCAGCCTGGACGTGATGTTTATTCAGAATCCTGACCACTTCTGAATATTTTCTGTGAGATTCCAGCAAGGTAAACGTAATCTCGTTTGAAATGACAGGTTACATCGTAATCTCGCGAGATTACGTTTGACTTGCTGTAAATCCCACAGAGACGCTACAGACGTGTCAGGATTCTGAATACACATGACGTCCCGGCTGGAGGTAATGTATATTCATTATCAGGACACTGCAGTAATGTTAGGGTTTGTGTATGAGGCTGCACATAGTGATATAACTATATCGCTAGTGCAGTGTAAATGAATGGAGAGAAGTGTATGACGCTGATTGGTCAGCGTCATACACTCCTCTGTACAACGCCAACTTGGTCTAAAGTAAAAACACGCCCACTTGGTATAAAGTAAAACACGCATTAAGAAACTCATTAGCATAAAGCTAAAAATCGCTCATAAAGTGGTAAAAATAGATTGTTTTGCTAAATAAAAAGCATTACTGTCACCTACATTATAGCGCCAATCTCTTTATATAGGACATAGGGCACTTATAATGTGGTGACAGAGGCTCTTTAATGATATCGCACATGTGGGAAAATTTAATTGTAATTCCGTCATGTCAAAAGGAAAAGATTGATTGAAAAGATAGCTTTTGCTTATGTTTTGACTTTACCATCATTTTAGCTTCTCTTTTACCTTAGATGCTCTTTTATCTCATTTGCCATCCAACAGCAAAACACAAATGTTTCTTTAACACCAGTGGCAGTGAGGAATTCCAAGGTATAATCAATCAAAGCCACATTAGCCAATGGTAGAAGAACCTGTAATAATAAAAATATTGAAATAAGTATACAGAATAATGACAGAAAACATTATACTGAAGATCAGAAACATGTAAGGCTTCGTTCACTTCTGCGCTAGGGCCCCGTTCCGACGGAAAGCTCTGACGGAACGTCGGAGTGGAGCCCTAACGGATATGTGAACGAAGCCTAACATGTAGTAAGCACAAAAAATGTATATACTAGATGCAGCACTGGCCAATAACAACTTTAAAGCACTTAAATAACTTTTCTAAAAAATGCCCTAATGGTGCAATGGCAGCCACAGAACCCAGCTCCACCTCCAATCACAGGGCGTCAGTTGCTGTATTGCTGGCTGATAAGAGATCACTTGAGGAGCTTATGGAGGTCAGTAAGCAGGGGTGCTCTGTTCTCCATACAATGCATGGTTCCTGAGGAACCTTAGATAGGAGTTTAGGGGGCACCGCTACTTCTTACCTTATAGTTTTCCTGGTAGCGGCAGGAGGGCGGGGGAAGGACGTTGTCAATTAGTGGCAGGACGGCTGGGGGAGGACGTTATCAATCAGCGTCAAGAGGGCGGGGGAGGACGTTGTCAATCAGCGGCGAGAGGGTGAGGGGAGGGCGCTGTGAATCAGCAGCAAGGGGAGGATGTTGACAACCAGTGGTGGGAAAATGGGGGGCATTAGGGAGGACGTTGTCAATCAACCGCAGGCACGAGGGAAAGGACGTTGTCAATCAGCGGCAGGGGGGGAGGGCACTGTCAATCAGCGGCAGGGGGGGAGGGCACTGTCAATCAGCGGCAGGGGGGGGAGGGCACTGTCAATCAGCGGCAGGGGGGGAGGGCACTGTCAATCAGCGGCAGGGGGGGAGGGCACTGTCAATCAGCGGCAGGGGGGGAGGGCACTGTCAATCAGCGGCAGGGGGGGAGGGCACTGTCAATCAGCGGCAGGGGGGGAGGGCACTGTCAATCAGCGGCAGGGGGGGAGGGCACTGTCAATCAGCGGCAGGGGGGGAGGGCACTGTCAATCAGCGGCAGGGGGGGAGGGCACTGTCAATCAGCGGCAGGGGGGGAGGGCACTGTCAATCAGCGGCAGGGGGGGAGGGCACTGTCAATCAGCGGCAGGGGGGGAGGGCACTGTCAATCAGCGGCAGGGGGGGAGGGCACTGTCAATCAGCGGCAGGGGGGGAGGGCACTGTCAATCAGCGGCAGGGGGGGAGGGCACTGTCAATCAGCGGCAGGGGGGGAGGGCACTGTCAATCAGCGGCAGGGGGGGAGGGCACTGTCAATCAGCGGCAGGGGGGGAGGGCACTGTCAATCAGCGGCAGGGGGGAGGGCACTGTCAATCAGCGGCAGGGGGGGAGGGCACTGTCAATCAGCGGCAGGGGGGGAGGGCACTGTCAATCAGCGGCAGGGGGGGAGGGCACTGTCAATCAGCGGCAGGGGGGGAGGGCACTGTCAATCAGCGGCAGGGGGGGAGGGCACTGTCAATCAGCGGCAGGGGGGGAGGGCACTGTCAATCAGCGGCAGGGGGGGAGGGCACTGTCAATCAGCGGCAGGGGGGGAGGGCACTGTCAATCAGCGGCAGGGGGGGAGGGCACTGTCAATCAGCGGCAGGGGGGGAGGGCACTGTCAATCAGCGGCAGGGGGGGAGGGCACTGTCAATCAGCGGCAGGAGGGGAGGGCACTGTCAATCAGCGGCAGGGGGGGAGGGCACTGTCAATCAGCGGCAGGGGGGGAGGGCACTGTCAATCAGCGGCAGGGGGGGAGGGAACTGTCAATGAGGGCAGGGAGGGAGGGCACTGTCAATGAGGGCAGGGAGGGAGGGCACTGTCAATGAGGGCAGGGAGGGAGGGCACTGTCAATGAGAGCAGGGAGGGAGGGCACTGTCAATGAGGGCAGGGGGGGGAGGGCACTGTCAATGAGGGCAGGGGGGGAGGGCACTGTCAATCAGCGGCAGGGGGGAGGGCACTGTCAATGAGGGCAGGGGGGGAGGGCACTGTCAATGAGGGCAGGGGGGGAGGGCACTGTCAATGAGGGCAGGGGGGGAGGGCACTGTCAATGAGGGCAGGGGGGGAGGGCACTGTCAATGAGGGCAGGGGGGGAGGGCACTGTCAATGAGGGCAGGGGGGGAGGGCACTGTCAATGAGGGCAGGGGGGGAGGGCACTGTCAATCAGCGGCAGGGGGGGAGGGCACTGTCAATCAGCGGCAGGTGGGGAGGGCACTGTCAATCAGCGGCAGGGGGGGAGGGCACTGTCAATCAGCGGCAGGGGGGGAGGGCACTGTCAATCAGCGGCAGGGGGGGAGGGCACTGTCAATCAGCGGCAGGGGGGGAGGGCACTGTCAATCAGCGGCAGGGGGGGAGGGCACTGTCAATCAGCGGCAGGGGGGGAGGGCACTGTCAATCAGCGGCAGGGGGGGAGGGCACTGTCAATCAGCGGCAGGGGGGGAGGGCACTGTCAATCAGCGGCAGGGGGGGAGGGCACTGTCAATCAGCGGCAGGGGGGGAGGGCACTGTCAATCAGCGGCAGGGGGGAGGGCACTGTCAATCAGCGGCAGGGGGGAGGGCACTGTCAATCAGCGGCAGGGGGAGGGCACTGTCAATCAGCGGCAGGGGGGGAGGGCACTGTCAATCAGCGGCAGGGGGGGAGGGCACTGTCAATGAGGGCAGGGGGGGAGGGCACTGTCAATCAGCGGCAGGGGGGAGGGCACTGTCAATGAGGGCAGGGGGGGGGGCACTGTCAATCAGCGGCAGGGGGGAGGGCACTGTCAATCAGCGGCAGGGGGGGAGGGCACTGTCAATCAGCGGCAGGGGGGGAGGGCACTGTCAATCAGCGGCAGGGGGGGAGGGCACTGTCAATCAGCGGCAGGGGGGGAGGGCACTGTCAATCAGCGGCAGGGGGGGAGGGCACTGTCAATCAGCGGCAGGGGGGGAGGGCACTGTCAATCAGCGGCAGGGGGGGAGGGCACTGTCAATCAGCGGCAGGGGGGGAGGGCACTGTCAATCAGCGGCAGGGGGGGAGGGCACTGTCAATCAGCGGCAGGGGGGGAGGGCACTGTCAATCAGCGGCAGGGGGGAGGGCACTGTCAATCAGCGGCAGGGGGGAGGGCACTGTCAATCAGCGGCAGGGGGGGAGGGCACTGTCAATCAGCGGCAGGGGGGGAGGGCACTGTCAATCAGCGGCAGGGCACTGTCAATCAGCGGCAGGGAACTGTCAATCAGCGGCAGGGAACTGTCAATCAGCGGCAGGGAACTGTCAATCAGCGGCAGGGAACTGTCAATCAGCGGCAGGGAACTGTCAATCAGCGGCAGGGAGTCTGTCACTACTTTATAATGTCCTCAAATAGGGCAGGATAAAACTGCCCACAGAGTCCCTTTAAGGAAATATCACTAAACGAATAGAAAACACATGTAAACACACACAAAATATCCTAACATCACCAATAAACATCAGGTAGTCTATATATGGACAAGGCTGGCAGTATAACGTTTCTATAACACAGGTATAAGAAAACCAATTAACACATAAACTGAAAGAGAACGATCCAGCGGAAGCACAGCTCGTTTTTCCCGGTACAGATACGGGCACTGTGGCCGGCCAGCTTTTACACGTTATCTGTCAGCCATTCCTGCTCTTCAACCTTTCCCCACATAACACTTCGCTCACCCGGGGCCGATCCTTGGTGATAGGGTAAAACCTCCTGTTGAAGCTGTCAGCGATAAGCACGGCCTGAAGGGGGGGCAGCTCATCGTCTCCCCCTGCACCGCGTTTACCAACACGCGAAGCCATGTTATTCACGCATGCACTAGTCAGCCTTTTCGGCCACCGTACTCGGTGTCACCTGGCGCCGCCTATAGTGGCCTGGAAGGGACAAAAACGGGCAATTTGTCCATTCATGGATTCAGCCATCTTGTTACACCCAAAGGCATTGGGCATGTCCACAACGAGGCATAGCGCAACCGCAGGACAGTCACAGAACAGCACGTTGCTACTAGGGATTTTGCAGTCATAGTTACACGAAAATAGAAAACCACGCTGCTTAGTTTTTTATTTTTTCTTCTTCTATCTTCTTAATGTGCCATTAGACATGAAGACAACCTTTGTCCATATGAGGTTGGACATATGGACTTCCCGCCCCCGTTTAGGACCCCCCTCTATAATCCAGACCAAACAGCCATTGTTTTAAGATTCTCTCCCGCTCTGCTAAATTCAGCTCATACTGTACATACCTCCCAACAGTACCGGATGACCGGGGCTATGTCCCACTGTCCGTGCCCTCAGGACGCAGATACAGTTGAATCCAATGCTGAAGGAGGGAACCATCAGCACCGTGCTTCAGAATTAGTTCAGAGCAGAGGGAGCTACTCCGCTCGCCGAGGACTCCCCGGGCACAGCGCTATTTTAAGCCTGTCCTCAGGGAAGCCCTTTACGTCACTGTCCACTGACGTCACTATCCATATATTGACAGTGACATCAGTGCTTCCCTCCAGGGGTGGATTCCCCGGCCTATGCTCTGACTGTGGATTCCGCTCCTAGACGGAGTGCAAATGGCGCTATCTACAAATGGGGGGCGCTATCTTCAAGGGGGGTTTTGCACTATCTACATGGGCACTATCTATATGGACACTGTGGCACTAGCTACAAGGGCACTGGCACTTTATATGTGGGCACTAGGGGCAGCATTGTACTGTATAAGGACAGCTGGGGGGCATTATACTGTATGGAGCAGCATGGGGGTATAAAGCTGTATGGGGGAAGCTATGGGGCATTATACTGTATGGGACAGTTAAGGGGGGCATTATACTGTATGGTGGCATCTGTGGGCATTATACTGTGGGGGCATTATGTTGCATGGGGCAGCTATGGGGCATTATGCTGTATGGGGGAATTTGAGTATTATACTGCGTTGGGGCATCTGTTTGGGCATTATACTGCATGGGAGAATCTGTGGCCATTATACTGTATGGGGGCATCTGTGTTGGCTTTATACTGTATGGGGGCATCTGTGTTGGCTTTATACTGTATGGGTGCATCTATGGGAGCATTATACTGTATGGTGGCAGCTAGAGGGCATTATACTGTGTGGGGACAGCTATTTGGCAGTATACTGTGTGGGAGGCACTATGGGAGCATGATACTGTGTGGGCTGACCTGGGTGTGTATGGGCAGTGATTGGGTGGGATTAGAGGCGAGGCTTAAAAGAAAAAAATTGTCCCTCTTTGTGAAAGTTGGGAGGTATGCATACATGGTTGTCTCAGCTTATTCATGCATTACATGAATGGCCATTAATTTGAAAGGCCGCCATGTAATACTACATTTCCCCTGCAGTGGCTGCTGCAGGGGAAATGTCTGGCCTGTTGCACCATCCCCAGCGATAACAGGCGCTTAACAAAGCCGACATGGGCAATCAGCTGATCACAGCTTTTCCTTCCACTTCCTTCATGAGACAACCACTGTAACCTTTTTCTTCATGAGAAAACCTTGGTGGTGCAGGTGGCAGTAGAAATAAGGATGATAAAATGAGCACAGAGTTGCAACGGTTAGCATTGTTGCCTTACAGCACTGAGGACCTGGGTTTGGGCCCACCAAGGGCGACATCTGCATAGGGTTTGCCTGTTTTCCGCGTGAATACATGGGTTTTCTCTGGTTCACTCCCAAACTCATGCAGATAAGGAATTTAGATTGTAAGTCCTATTGGTGAGAGTGAGTGGTGATAAATTCTGTATGGTGCTGTGGAAAATGTTGGCGCTATCCAAGCAAAATAAATATATATTGACTTAGGCTTCGTTCACATCTGCATCGGAATTTCCGTTGCAGATACGGTAAAAAACAGCTGGACTAAATAGCGCAGAATTTCCATCATTGTTTCTGGAGGACACCATGACTGAAACCCAACAGAACCCATTAAATGGGTTTCCTTCAGGTGACATTGGTGTACATCATGCAACGGATCTGGCACGTCCGATATTTTTGTTCTTTACAGAAACACCGAAACGCAGATCTAAACATAGACTAAGTCATACTTTTTGTTTCTTAAAAATATTTTTATCCACGAAGCATGGCATGAACACGAAAGTGCTAACTTGTGCCACTTAACCTGTGCTTTCTAGGTACCTACCCCTGTCTCGCCTGTACTTTGTGCAGTAGTGTTCAGTACTGAAGTGCCTATTTGGCTTGTGTAACGTCTATGGCCGGCGGTCGTCGCTCAGACTTACCCCTTGACGGCCCCGGCCATGGACATCTCTCCTCACGGCGTCTGCTCCCTCCAGGGAGACGCCAGCACTCACTTCCGGGTCCTCATACTGATTTCCGCAGGGTGCGCGCGCACCGCCTTAAAGGACCAGTACGCGTCCAGCTGTCACTCATCAATTATTAGCCCAAATGGCTGCTGGACTATAAAAAGGGGCTCTGCCCACTGGTTCCTTGCCTGAGCGTTTTTGTATACCTAAGTTTGTCTTGCAAATGGTCTCCCAGTTTTTTCCAGTTACCAGTGTTACCCGTTCCTGCTGCCTGTACCCTGTATCCCGTGCTATCGTATCTACAGTGAGAGTCAAGTCGTGCTGCATCCACGGTGTCATCTGCTGTGAAAGCCAAGTCGTGCCTTCCGCTGCATCCGCGGTGCCAAGTCAAGTCGTGCCTTCCGCTGCATCCGCGGTGCCACCTGCTGTAAAAGTCAAGTCCTGCTTCCGCTACTGTCTACATTGCCTCAGGTACCCATTCCGAACTATAGACATTGTTTTGTACCTTGTTGGCCAGCTGCTACACCCGCTACGAGGTACAGCCCAGTGGGTCCACACCCCGCGCCGTGACAGCTTGTAATGTGGGGGAAACAAATCTAATTTTACCTGCTGTCATGTCCATGGCCGCGGGCCGTCAGGCTCACTCACGTTCTGACGGCCGCAGCCATGGGTCTGCGAGCGTTGGCCCCAGTCTCCTCTGGAGACGCCAGCGCTCACTTCTGCTCACCTCGGCCGGGTCCCGTAAGGTGCGCGTGCACGCTCGTGTCCGCTCTTAAAGGGCCAGCGCGCGCACCTGAAGTTAATATTAAAATTAGCCCATGAGTACCCTGGACTATAAGAAGGGCTCAGCCCCTTCCTCCCTTGCCTGAGTGTTGTTGTCGTACCCTAAGATTGTCTAGCAAATGGTCTCCTAGTGTTTTCCAGTTCCCAGTGTTCCCCGTTCCTGTACCTGTATCCTGTATCCCGTGCTACCTGGTCAAGTGCCGTGCTGAGCTGTAGTCGTGCTGTGCTGTATTCCACACCTGTCCTGCTACACCACACCTGACGTCTGCCTGCTGCCTAAGTCCCAGCCGAGCCTGTCATTGCTACTGTCCGAGCTGCCACAGGTACACTGTACGAACTATAGAATGTGACCTGCGTCCTGTTGGCCAGCTGACATACCGTTAAAGGCGGTACGGTCCAGTGGGTCCACCCAACCCAACATGACACCTGCTTGTTCAAATCAACAGTTTTTACCATCAGTTACTGGGAAACTAATTCCTAAGTGACAATATCACTTCAATTCTGTTGTAAAAATGGCTTATGCAGTTGAAGGGTCATCTTCATTTCGTTTACTGCTTACACTGAATCGCTGACACACTTGTAGCGGCGGTTCACAGTATTACAGCCTACTCCCATTCACTTCAATGGGAGAAGGTTGTAATACTGTCAACCAAGACTACAAGTGTATCAGCGATTCACAGTGTGAGCAGTAACCGGAATGAAGGGGAGTCAGCGCTTATACACGCACTGCGGCCCCTTCAAAACATTAGCCAAAACACAGTCAATGTAAGTCTTTAGAAGTAGGGTACCTGTATAGCAGTCCTGACAGACACGTGGCATAGTAGACACTTTGGCACAGATGACGCTTGGCATGACAGATGACGCTTGGCGTGACAGATGACACTTGGCATGACAGAAGACACTTGGCGTGGCAGATGACATGTGGCACAGAGGATGAACTCGACTCCAACACTAGACTTCGCTCAGGAACAAACACAATTACTGGATACAGGATACCGGAACACTGGCAACAGGATACAATTAAGGGACCATTTGCTAACGAACATGAGTAGACACAACAACGCTCAGGCAAGGAGATGAAGGGCAGAGCCCTTTTAATAGTACAGGGTGAAAGGGGATTGGGTAGGGAACATTAAACATGTGCACGTGCTGGCCCTCTAAGGCCAGGGTTGAGCATGCGCACCCTAGTGGAGACAGAGGAACAGTGCAGCCGCGTGTGCTGGCATCTCTGAGGAGAGAGATGCTGGCAAGCTCTCAGTGTCCTGCGGTCGCTGCTGCCCGTGAGTATAACGTGCCGGCGGTCAGCGACCGCGGGCACAACAGTACCCCCCCTTACGTCCCCTCTTCTTAGGTCCAAAGCGTAAGAGGAGCTTCGTGATGAGAGATGGGGCATTGATGTTCTCTTTTGGCTCCCAAGACCTATCCTCAGGACCCTTTCCAGCCCATCAGATAAAAAGTCTTTCCTCCTACCCTTTTGTAGTCCAGGATTTCCTTCACCTCGAAAACGTCAGAAGAACCATTGGAAGCAACTGTAGAACCAGGAGATTTTCTGTAGCGGTTCAGGACCACAGGCTTCAAGAGGGACACATGGAAGGAGTTGGGGATTTTGAGAGTAGGATGCAGCCTAAGTTTATAGGACACAGGGTTTATTTGTTGTAACACCACGAAGGGGTCGAGGAACCTGGGAGCGAATTTGTGGGAAGGGATCTTCAGACGAATGTCCCTAGAAGAGTGCTAGACCTTGACTCCGGGAATAAACTGAAGAGGAACCCTTCTCTTATCGGAATATGCTTTCATGCGATCCACTGCCTGAAGAATTGCAGACTTGGTTTGCTGCCAGATGTGAAGAAAAGTCCCGAATGCAGAATTGACTTCAGGCATTTGAGGCATAATTGGCACTGGGGAGGATCTTGTGGGTGCTGACTGTAGACAATATAGAACGGTGAGGAAGCAGTAGACTCACTTGTATGGTTTTTGTAAGAGAATTCCTCCCAAGGCAGAAGCTGTACCCAATTGTCATGTTGAACAGAGACGTAATGACGGAGATAATTCTCTAGTATTTGGTTGACCCTTTCCACTTGACCGTTAGACTGTGGGTGATAGGCAGACGAGAATTCCAGCTTGACATCCAAAAGATTACACAGGGCTCTCCAAAATTTAGTCGTGAACTGTACACCCCAGTCAGAAACAGTATGAAGAGGTAGTCCATGTAGACGAAAGATGTGTTGGATGAACAGATCTGCCAGACGAGGAGCTGAGGGAATAACATGTGCCATTTTAGAAAAAACGATCCACTATTACCCAGATCGTAGTACATCCAGCAGAAGGGGGAAGATCAGTGATAAAGTCCATAGCAATGTGTTGCCAGGGAGCATCAGGCACCGGCAGAGATTGGAGCAAACCAGCAGGTTTAGAATGAAAGGACTTGTTTAGGGCAGAATTAGCACAAGAGGAAACAAAGTCCAAGACACCTCTAGGTAGCGAGGGCCACCAATAATGACGAGCAATAAAGTTCCGAGTCCGGCCAGTTTGGAATTATGCCCCCAGCGGAGAATTATTTTCCTGTCAGCAGGACAGACAAAAATCTTTCCAGGAGGAATGTCCTTGATCTGTCGAGGATTTACAGCAATAATCCTAGAAGGATCAATAATATGTTGAGGTTTCTCTTCTGAGTCGTCAGTTTCAAATGACCGAGACAGGGCATCGGCCTTAATGTTTTTGTCCGCACGGCGGAAGTGGAGAAGAAATCAAAATCTGGAGAAGAACAGTGACCATCTAGCTTGACTAGGGTTCAGTCGCTGTGCAGACTGCAGATATGTAAGATTTTTGTGATCGGTGTTGATAATGATGGGGTGAGCAGACCCTTAATGTAGGTGTCTTCATTCTTCCAAGGCCAACTTGACAGCGAGCAATTCTCGATCCACAATGGAGTAGTTGAACTCAGCAGGAGAGAAGAGTTTGGACAAGAATCTGCAAGATACTGCCTTACCATTAGAACTCTTTTGAAACAGGAGTGCTCCAGCACCAATGGAAGAGGCATCAACCTCCACGGAAAACTGTTGCGTAACATCAGGATGATGAAGAACAGAGGAAGACATGAAGGCGCTCTTGAGGTTGGAGAATGCTGACTCTGCCTAAGGGGTCAAGTCCTTATCATTCACTCCCTTTCTAGTAAGAGCTGAGATGGGAGCGGTAAGGGACGAGAAATTTGGGATGAACTGATGTTAAAAATTAGCAAATCCCTGAAATCTTTGTATATTTCGGAGACCCTGAGGATGTGGCCACTCCAAGACGGACCTCACCTTTTCTGGATCTATTTGTAGACCATCATCACAGACAATATAGCCCAGGAAGGGCAAGGACCTCTTTTCAAATACGGACTTCTTGAGTTTCGCGTATAATTTATTCCCCCTTAGCCACAAAAATACTTGGCTTATATGCTTCCGATGCGTCATCGGATCGTGTGATTAAATCAAGATGTTGTCCAGAAACACCACCACACAGAAATACAGAAGATCTCGGAAGATGTGGTTCACGAATTCTTGGAATACTGTCGGAGCATTACACAGTCCAAAGGGCAATTCAAGGTACTCGTAGTGACCGACTCGGGAGTTATATGCGGTTTTCCATTCGTCACCCTTGCGTATACGAATCAGGTTATAGGCCCCGCGTAGATCCAGCTTAGTAAAAAACCTTGGCTCGACGAATCCTGTCGAAGAGCTCGAAGATAAGCGGCAAGAGGTACTTGTTTTTTACTGTGACTTGGTTTAACCCACGGTAATCAATGCACGGTCGGAGTGACCCATCCTTGTTCTCCACAAAGAAGAATCCGGCTCCGGCTGGGGAAGAAGACTTACTGATGAACCCTCTCAACAGGTTCTCCTTGACATGTCCTGGGTTCAAGGCAAGGAAAGCGGGTAGACCCGTCCATGAGGGATTGAGTCTCTAGGGAGCAACTCTATAGGGCAGTCATGGACAATGAGAAGGAAAAACCTCTGCCTCCATCTTGCTAAAGACATCAGCGTAGCTGACATACTGTGGAGGCAAACCTTAGAGTGACTGAGGTAGTGGAGAAATGACGGGACAAACCTGAGGCAGGCAGCGGTGCAGACATCGGGATCCCCACTGGAGGACCTCTACAGAATTCCAATAAAGGACTGGGACATGCTGGTGGAGTCATGGTAATCCTAGCAGGTGAGGGTTAATAGCTTTAGTTAAGACGTAGAAGGCAATTACCTCAGAATGAAGTGCTTCTATCTGTAGTCTTAGTGGCTTAGTAATGGACAGAATAGAGTCCGGCAGGGGCTGTCCATCAACCGAAGCGACCGCCAGAGGTTTCTCCAGAAGGACAGTGGCCAAGTGAAGACAGTCTACCAGGTCCTGTTGGATAAAATTTGCAGCTGCTCCAGAATCCAAGTAAGCAGGCATAATGTGCGATCCTTCACTGGTGACAATTAACACAGGAATAGACAGTTTGGAAAAGAATTTAGTGGAAGAGCGAGATTCACCTAGGAGTATCTCTCGAATCAAGCCTAGGTGCTGGAGTTTCCCGACTTTTGAGGGCATTGGCGCACGAAATGTCCCTTGTGGCCACAGTACAGACATAATCCAGTCGATCGTCTACGTTGCTGTTCCTGGTTGGACAATCAGAGTCTATCCACCTGCATAGGCTCCTCCGAAGGTGCAGTAGGACAGGGCAGTGGTGGTCATTTGGTGCCAGTTGACAAGATCTCTCCCGAAGAACTTCCAGAGTGCGGTTTTGGATCCGCATATCGATCCGGGTTGCCAAAAGTATTAGGGCATCCAAGGTAGCAGGAAGTTCTTGAGCTGCCAGTTCATCCTTAATATGAGGAGCAAGACCTTGCCAGAAAGTCGCCACCAGGGCCTCATTATTCCAAGCCAGCTCCGCCACCAGCGGACAGAAGGAGATGGCGTACTCCCCTACAGTTATAAAAGATGGCCGGACCATTGAACTGAACAAACACTTTTACACTTTGTGTCTCCATTATTTCCTCATACATTGTAAGCTCTTGCTCCTGTCTGAATTTTAAATGAGCTTTGTCACTATGTAATGTCTGATATTGTCTGTTTATGTTCCCTCTAAATTGTAATGTGCTGCGTAATATGTTGGCGCTATATATATAAAGATTATTATTATTATTATCCCCTTCATTGAGGGTCAGCAGTGAGGCAGCTGCAGAGGATGTTCGACCCGGTCCCTCGAACACTGTATGGAAAGTCTCTAGAAACAGTGGTAGGTCAGAGAATTCCAGGCCTTCTCGTTCCTAGATGGGGTTCGCCCATGCCACGGCTTTGCCAGCGAGAAGAGAAATAATAAACCCTACCTTCGCCTCAACAGAGGGAAAAAATGGGCACGTAGCCTGAAGTGGATCATACATTGATTGATGAAGCCTCTACAGGCCCTAGGATCCCTGTCGTAGCGAGGCAGTAGAGGCAGCAAAATTGTAGACCCAGAGCAGGCAGAAGGGGTAACAGGTAGTGGAACAGCAGAAGCAGCCAGAGGAGATGCAGTAGGATGATCCAAATGGGTGATTATCGAATTTACTGCCTGTAGGAGTTGATCCTGGCATGCCTGGAGGTCACGCATATACGTTTGCATCACCAGGACCGCCGTCTTGGGTTGACCAGCGGGATCCATGGCCTGAGCATACTGTCACTACTCTGGGGGTATGTGGACACACAAGGCCGTAGCGGAGTAGCAGCTGGTCAAAACACAGTCAATGTAAGTCTTTAGAAGTAGAGTACCTGTATAGCAGTCCTGGCAGATACGTGGCGTAGTAGACACTTCGGCACAGGTGACACTTGGCATGACAGAAGACGTTTACACGGCAGATGACACATGGCACAGAGGATGCACTTGACTCCAGCACTAGACTTCGCTCAGGAACAAACACAATTACTGGATACAGGAAACATGATACCGGAACACTGGGAACAGGATACAACTAAGGGACCATTTGCTAACAAACATGGGTAGACACAAGAATGCTCGGGCAAGGAGAGGAATGTCAGAGCCCTTTTTATAGTGCAGGGTGAAAAGGGATTGGGTAGGGAACACTTCACATCTTCTTGCGCTGGCTCTTTAAAGAGGCTCTGTCATCAGATTTTGCAACCCCTATCTCCTATTGCAGCAGATCGGCGCTGCAATGGAGATAAGAGTAACGTTTTTTTTTTTTAAAACAAGCATTTTTGGCCAAGTTATGACCATTTTTATATTTATGTAAATGAGGCTTTCTAAAGTACAACTGGGCGTGTTTAAAGTAAAAGTACAACTGGGCGTGTATTGTGTTCGTTACATCGGGGCGTTTTTACTTCTTTTACTAGCTGGGCGTTGTGTATAGAAGTATCATCCACTTCTCTACACAACGCTCAGCTTCTGGCAGTGCACGGACACAGCGTGTTCTCGAGAGATCACGCTGTGACGTCACTCACTTCCTGCCCCAGGTCCTGCATCGTGTCGGACGAGCGAGGACACATCGGCACCAGAGGCTACAGTTGATTCTGCAGCAGCATCAGTGTTTGCAGGTAAGTAGCTACATCGACTTACCTGCAAACGCCGATGCTGCTGCAGAATCAAATGTAGCCTCTGGTGCCGATTTTTTTTAATTTTTTTTTATTTTAACATTTTTTATTTTCTGCAAGTTATACAGAACCATACAACAAACAAGAGCACGCAGGCTCAAACATATTAAACAGTATTACCACAAAGTGTAATATAACAAATAAAGAGATTGCACATAGTTTGTATCAATTTTTTTTTAAAATTAAGAATATTCCTGAAGCAGTAATAAGGAAAAAGGGGAACCAACCCCTCCCACCTTCTCGGGAAGAGATAATCCTAGTTTGGTAAGAAATTCAGCTGTCCCGCAAATGCAGACGACCCAGCGTACCTTTTAAGACTTCCAACAAGTACCATTTGGTGAGCGTGAAGGGAGACACCGCCTGTTTAAGTTCCGATTCAGTTAAATGCCGTATCATGAATGCCTTCCATTTTATGAAAAATCTTTTAGTGCGTTTGGTTTTCATACGTTCCGCATCTAATCGTTCTATGTGCAAACATTACTTTAGTTGGTTCACTACATTTTGCATAGTTGGTATTGCTGATACCAACCATTGTTGTAGCAGTAGTCGTTTAACTACCAAACAGATCAGGTGAAACAGTTGGGGCAGGTGTCTCCCTTCCGCTCTGCCACCATCCGTCTCCTCCTCCCAATAGTGGAAAAGGAAAAGGACATGCGACATTGGCAGGGTCAATCCCCATAGTGTATCCATCATGTCACGGACCTGAGACCACAAGGGCTGGATTGCTGAGCACTGCCATAAACCATGGAACAGATCTGTTTTTTGGACATGACATTTAGGACAGGCCACCAGGCGGTCAGGCATAGCAGTGCTCGGCGGTATATTAAAACCTAAGATTGCCCTGTGCATTATGCGAAACTGAGTATCTCTCTTCACTTTCCACTTTAACCAATTTTCAACCTATAAATCTATCTACAGTATATAAATAGAATGTATGTCATAGTTATAAAGCAAAGCTATATTGCAGATTTTTATCTGTAATCTATCCTTACCCTTAACCCCTTAAGGACATGGACTAGTTGGCACGTTCAGGACGCAGACTCATTTTTCCAATCTGACATGTGTCACTTTATGTGGTAATAACTTTGGAATGATTTTACCTATCCTATCTATTCTGAGATTGTTTTCTCGTGACACATTATACATTAGAGTTAGTGGTAAAATTTTGTCGATACATTCAGTATTTTATTGTGAAAAACACCAACATTTTTCAAATTTTAAATGTATCTGCTTGTAAGACAGATAGTAATACCACACAAAATAAATGCTAATTAACATTTACCATATGTCTATTTTAGATTGGCATCATTTTTTTTTAACATACTTTTATTTTCCTAGGACATTACCAGGCTTAGAACTTGAGCAGAAATTTCTCACATTTTCAAGAAAATTTCAAAAGGCTATTTTTACAGGGACGAGTTCAGTTGTAAAGTGGTTTTGAGGGGCCATACATTGCAAACCCCCATAAATCATCTCATTTTAAAAACTGAACCCCTCAAAGTATTCAAAACAGCATTTAGAAAGTTTATTAACCCTTTAGGCGTTTGACAAGAATTACAGCTATGTAGGGAAATTTTCAGAAATTCATTTTTAATCTTTTTTTTCTGTAACACAGAAGGTTTTACCAGAGAATCGCAGCTCAATGTTTATTGCCCAGACTCTGCAGTTTTTAGAAATATCCCACATGTGGCCCTAGTGTGCTAATTCACGGAAACACAGACCTCCGAAGCAAAGGAGCACCTAGAGGATTTTGGGGCCGTCGTTTTATTCGAATATATTTTAGGCACCAAGTCCGGTTTGAAGAGGTCTTGTAATACCAAAACAGTGAAAACACCCCCAAAAAGACACCATTTGGCAAACTACACCCTCAAGGAATTTATCAAGGGGTATAGTGAGCATTTTGACCCCACAGTTTTTTTGCTGAATTTAGTGGCATGAAGCCGTGAAAATAAAAATCTAAATAGTTCCCAATAAAACTTAGAAATTGTAAATTTTATAAGGCAAAAAGAAGAAAAAAAACTCCCCAACATTTGAGAATCTATTTCTCCCGATTATGGCAATACCCCATATTTGGTGATAAACTGCTGTTTGGACACACAGCAGGGCTTAGAAAGGAAAAAGCACCATTTGGCTTTTTGAGCTCAAGTTTTGATGCAATGATGTTCGGGTGCCATGTTGCATTAGCAAAGACCCTGAGGGACCAAATCAGTGGAAACCCCCAAAAGTGACCTAATTTGGGAATCTACACCCCTCAAGGAATTTATCGAGGGGTATATTGAGCATTTTGACCCCACAGGTTTTTTTGCTGACTTTAGTGGAATTAGGCAGTGAAAATGAAAATTATTTTTTTTCTAATAAAATGTCACAATTTTAAATTTTTACAAGGCATGAAGGAGAAAAAGCACTCCAACATTTGAAAACCAATTTCTCCCGATTACGGCAATACCCGATAAGTGGTTATAAACTGCTGTTTGGACACACGGCAGGGGTCAAAAGGGAAGGATCACCATTTGGAGCTAAAATTTAGCTGGAATGGTTTTCGGGTGACATGTCACGTTTGCAAGGTGCCTGCAGGACCAAAACAGTAGGAAATCCCAAAAAGTGACCCATTTTGGGAAACTACACCCCTTAAGGAATCTATCTAGGGGTATAGTAAGCATTTAGACCCCACTGGTCTTTTGCAGAAGTTATTGGAATTAGGCCCGTAAAAATGAATATCGAAATTTTTTCCACTAAAAAGTTGAATATTTTTATTTCCTCAGGGATAAAGGAGACAAAGTCCCCCAACATTTGTAAAGCAATTTCTCCAGAGTACGGAAATACCCCACATGTGGTCATAAACTGCTGTTTGGACAAACGGCAGGGCTCAGAAAGGCAGAAAGGCTATTTGGCATGCAGATTTTGCTGGATTGCTTTTTGGGCGCCATGTCGCATTTGCAAAACCCCAAGGTACCAGAGTACAGTGGAAGCCCCCAAGAAGTGAGCCCATTTTGGAAACTACACCACTCAAGGCATTTATCATTTGCCTGGACATATGACAGAGCTCAGAAGTGAAGAGCAACATTCGCATTTTTAGGTCTATTTTGGTGATTTTCACAGCATTGGCCCACAATTGCAGGGCTCCAAGGTCAAATAGTAAAACACACCCACAAGTAGTGACCCCTATTTTGAAAACTACACCCCTTGAGGCATTTTAAGGGGTGTACTGTGCATTTTGGCCCCACAGATGGTTTACCATTAATAATTAATGCGCAGCGGATGGTGCAAAGTGATAATTGCAATTTTCCGTCGATATGCCAATTTAGTGCACAATATGTTGTGCCCAGTTTGTGTCACCGAAGACAAACACCTCGTAAACTGCTAAGCTGGTTCTCCCGGGTATTGCGATGTCATATCTGTGGACATAAACTGCTGTTTGGGCACGCTGCAGGGTTCAGAAGGGAGGGAGCGCCATTTGGCTTTTGGAGCACAGATTTTGCTTCGTAGTTCTGTTTGGGGTTTTGCTGTTATTTCAGTTTATAACGTTGGGGCATAAATAATCTGTGCGTAGAACATCAGGGTATAATAAGGGGGTATAATAATTACAGATAAATAGACTCCAAACGCATATTTGTTACAGGCTAGGTGAAGTTCAGGAGACCAACTTCCCCCCATAATTTATCAGATAGACTGCTCCATGATTATTTAAACCATACCGAAGAAAAGATAGAGCTTGTAGTCAGAATATATAAGAATATCAGCATTGTGAGAAACTAGACATGGACCGCACAATCCACAGTATATACGTTGATCTGAGCCGCTAGGCATAATTTAGAAACATGAACATGAGGTTCTTTGTAAACATTTTGATCAAACTGTATAAGCCCACTTGCCACTTCACGGCGACCTCTTTAAAGTGGGTCCCTACTCTAGCGGTTGCAGCACCGCATGGCGGCTACCACCACCGCAGCACCGCTCCTGCAGAGGGAGCAACCCAGCGGCCCAAAAGCACCCATGCCTTCAGACCGTGCCAAGCCTCCTTGGCTCTGGGCCACGTCCCCCCACAAGTGCAGCACTACAGCAACAGACACCACCATACAGCACCACAACATGTGAACAGATGGAATGAGCTCACCTTGCCATGCGCCCCCAGTGGCCAACTGAGAGCACAAGCAAGAGCAGGAACACTTATGAGGTCATTCTGGAATTAAAATCAGCTGGGTATTTTTTCAAATGCGTGGAGTGCTGGTACCAAGTAAAACAAAGGAAATGAGGAGGATAGACTATACAATATCAGCATTGTGAGAAACTAGACATGGACCGCACAATCCACAGTATATACGTTGATCGGAGCCGCTAGGCATAATTTAGAAACATGAACATGAGGTTCTTTGTAAACATTTTGATCAAACTGTATAAGCCCACTTGCCACTTCACGGCGACCTCTTTAAAGTGGGTCCCTACTCTAGCGGTTGCAGCACCGCATGGCGGCTACCACCACCGCAGCACCGCTCCTGCAGAGGGAGCAACCCAGCGGCCCAAAAGCACCCATGCCTTCAGACCGTGCCAAGCCTCCTTGGCTCTGGGCCACGTCCCCCCACAAGTGCAGCACTACAGCAACAGACACCACCATACAGCACCACAACATGTGAACAGATGGAATGAGCTCACCTTGCCATGTGCCCCCAGTGGCCAACTGAGAGCACAAGCAAGAGCAGGAACACTTATGAGGTCATTCTGGAATATATAAGAATATATCAACTTTATTATAGAAAATAACATACATTTAAAAACACATAGTTATAAGACTCTAGTACTAACACTGTGGTACATAATTCAGCACGAAAAATCACTGAGTAAGAAGGTATAATGGCATAGAGTGCAAACTGTATATACTACCCACACAGATTATAAAGTATCACATCCCAATGGATTATATACTGATGACCCACAGTGACCTCTCAATTATATAAAATTCAAGGACTAGTACCAAGTCAAAGGAGAGTCACATAGGGAGCAATCAGTATTTTCTAGTGAGCAGTTCAACAGTGCAATCTTACCCATTCAGATAAAGTGGAAGATGTTTATACACGTCCGTGCTGGATCTGCCACAGAGAACCCCAACGCGCGTTTCGCTGTTTTGGTTGCTTCCTCAGGGGGTACATAAAACCCAAAATATGTATGGTCCTTATATAGTGTGTGCATGTGTCTATATGAATCCACGTCATCGCCGAGACAGATCTCGGCGCTTGTCCGCTGACGCGACCGGAAGCGAGGCATGCCCCACATCTGGCCCCACATGCTGGAGCGCACGTCCGGAGTCCCGACGCGTGACGGGAGTTCCGGACATGCGCAGTGCACGTATTGGAGCCGGAGGGGGCCAGGCATCACCGCAAGCCGCAACAGTAAACAAGCGCACGTCATCAAGGAGGGGAGTAAATTCAGAGGTGGATAAAATAAAATAAAATAAAGGTCCCAGTAAATAGTATGTATTCATGGCCGTCATTTCTGGTAATTCTGTCAGTGAAGTAGTATAACCATAAAGCCAGATAAAAATGTAGATCATCATTATTAATATTAATAGCATCTGACAGATGAATAAGAAATAAACAATATATATATATATAAAGGAAAATACGACATAAAAGATATTAAGTGAAAAATAAATATGATATGCCAGCGCCGTACGAAGTATTCTGTTGGCATAAATATAGTGTGAAAGACATAATAGAGTACACCTAATAGTGCCAATACAGTGACAGCATTAATATAACATTAACAAGTAAATAATTAATTAACCCGGGTGAAGTGTAGGGTCCATATAAAAAAGTATAATTATAATTATATATACCTAAAAAAATGTGTGTTACTATATGGGAAAGTAAGAGAAATTATTTCCCACATGACCAAAACAAGTGATAATATATATAGATACAGATGCATCCAAATAATTAAGGGATTGAAAATATCCAAAAATAAATAGATCAAAAGGCAAACTTCACATAACATTTAGCCCTATTATAATTGAAAAAGATTCTCTGGACAAGCCACTATATCTATTAAGAAGGGGACACTAAACAGACAAAGAAGTAAGACACAATAGCGCCATCTACAGGTAATAACACATAATTGCATAGTAGTGATTACATCAAAGAAAATCACTGTATCTTCATTTTCATGATCTTTTATTCTCCTGGAGATTCAGATGGCTCAAGTCATATTTCCACCATATAAGGCAGCCAGACATACGGGAAAAGTAGAAGGATACCTAAAAAATAATAACATCACAATACAAAAACATAATTAATAACAGATAAACTCAGCAGTAGGAGTTAGAGGAAAGGAACAAAACTTAATGTTTCATTACCTGCAAACGCCGATGCTGCTGCAGAATCAACTGTAGCCTCTGGTGCCGATGTGTCCTCGCTCGTTCGACACGAAGCAGGACCTGTGAGTGACGACACAGCGTGATCTCTCGAGAACACGGCTGTGTCTGCACTGCCAGAAGCTGGGCGTTGTGAAGAGAAGTGGATGATACTTCTCGTCAGAACGCCCAGCTAGTAAAAGTAGTAAACACGCCCCGATGTACGCACATAATACACGCCCACTTGGACTTTTACTTTTCAACACGCCCAGTTGTACTTTTGCAAGCCTCATTTGCATAAATACAAAAATGGTCATAACTTGGCCAAAAATGCTCGTTTTTAAAAAATAAAAACGTTACTGTAAATCTACATTGCAGCGCCTATCTGCTGCAATAGCAGATAGGGGTTGCAAAATCTGGTGACAGAGCCACTTTAAGTCCATCAGGTTTCATTGATCCCAGTAGGACGATCCACTTGCACTCTTTTTGTGCAAGTGTCTTCTTCACATTGCCCCCTCTGATGCCACAATGTACTCTCTCAATCCCCCGTATTAGTAGTGTTTTGGGGCTACAATCATGATATATTTTAAAATGTCTCGGCAATGTCTTTAATTGTGTGAGGTCATCAATCTCTCTTGCCCCCATAATGTCACGCACGTGCTCCCTCGTGCGGACCCTCAACTCTCTGGAGGTGAGTCCTATGTAGATTTTGGGGCATCCACACGTGGCATAGTATACCACATGAGTTGTACTACATGAGATATACTCCCTAATTTCAAAATGCCTTTTTCCATCAACCGTGGAAAAGTCAGTTGCACGGCAAATGTTGGCACAGGATTTACAATCGCCACATGGGAAGCATCCCTTTCTGGGTCCTCGCGAGCCAAATGGACATAATAATGCAGTAAATAAATATTTCAGAGATATGTGGCCAGTGTCGCACTGATAAATGGTGCCCGATCTTATGAGCTTTTGGAACGCTCTGCACATTTTGTGTCACTATATTCTGAGAGCCAGAACTTTTTTATTTTTCAGTCAAAAAAGCAGTGTAAGGGCTTGTTTATTGCGAGAAGGGTTGTAGTTTTTATTGGTACTAGTTTGGGGTACATGCGACTTTTTGCTAAATTTTTATACCATGTTTTGTGAGGGGTGGTGATAAAAAAAATTGTGATTCTGCCATTGTTTTTTTTTTTTTTTGTGGTGTTCATCGTGTGGGAAAAATAACATTACGGTTTATATATTGGGTCGTTACAGACGCAGTGATACCAAATATGTGTACTTTTTTTTAAAGTTTTAATTTTTTTCCTATAATAAAAGGCTTATTATAGAAAAAAAGGTAGTGTTGGTTTTTATTAACTTGAAACGTTTCTTTTTATGCTTATATTCAACTTTTTTTGTTGCCCCACTAGGGGAATTGAGGGCCTGCACCTCTGATCTCTACTCTAATGCATTGGACTACCCACGTACCCATGGTTCCGATCTGCTTGCAAATACCATAGATGCGCTTCTCGCTTTTGAGTGCTGCATCTAAGGGGTTAATTGGCCGGATCGGAGGCTAGCTCTGGTCCTAGCCTTGACGCGTTAATAACATTAATCTATCACTGCTTTAAAACTGTACCCTGTTAACGCTATGATGTACTATTATGTCAGTTCGCGTTAACAGGCCATCGCCGGCAGGGCCGCCATCAGAAATTTCTGGGCCCCATACAGCCAAGGAGTCTGGGTCCCCCCTCACTATTGGGGCGGGCACAAAGTAAAGGGGTGGGAGGTAAGGCAACGGTGAAAAGCAAACTAGTAGGAGATCTCTTTGGAGGGGCAGGGCAGAGCTAGCTGGTGGCTATCAGGGGGCAAGGTGGAGAGACTAAGTGCCAGGGCTCAGCGGGGGAAGGAGGAGGGGATTTCAGAAAGTGGCATGGGTGGCGACACCGGGCATGAGGGCGCCCGTGCTGCCCGTCAAAAAAGGCCCCCCCCCATGGTCGGCGGCGTACTACAGCAGAGCAGGGAGGTATCTCCCTGCACTGCAATCTACTAGCGCCACTGTAGCTCCCTGAAGGAGCGAAATCCCTGTGTGGCCGGGGATTCTGCTCCTGGAGCACTCCGCTTGATGTCTCTGTCCGTATATGGACAGTGACAGCAGGGGCTACTCCTGAAGGTGCATCCCCATTTACAGCGTTGCCGACTCTGTAACTGGGGATTCCACTCCAGGAGAAGCCCTTGACGTCACAGTCCATAAATGGACACAGACGACAGGGGCTTCTCCTGGAGTGGAATCCCCGGTCACAGCGTAGGCAACGCTGTGGACTGGGATTCTGCTTCAGGAGTTGTCCCTGATGTCACTGTCCATATACGGACAGAGACGTCAAGCGGAGCGCTCCAGGAGCGGAATCCCTGGCCACGGGGATTCCGCTCTTTCAGGGAGCTACAGTGCCGCTATCTACAGGAAGGGGGGGTGCTATCTACAAGGGGGCTGTGTGGCACAACCTACAAGGGGGCTGTGTGGCACAACCTACAGGGGGCTTTGTAGCACTACCTACAGGTGGCTGTGTGGCACTATCTACAGGGGGCTGTGTGGCACTACCTACAAGGGGACTGTGTGGCACTATCTACAGGGGGCTGTGTGGCACTACCTACAAGGGGGCTGTGTGGCACTATCTACAGTTGGTTGTCTGGCACTATCTACAGGTGGCTGAGTGGCACTATCTAAAGGTGGCTATGTGGCACTATCTACAGGTGGCTGTGTGGCACTATCTACAGGGGGCTGTGTGGCACTATCTACAGGGGGCTGTGTGGCACTATCTACAGGGGACTGTGTGGCCACTATCTACAGGGGGCTGTGTGGCCACTATCTACAGGGGGCTGTGTGGCACTACCTACAAGGGGGCTGTGTGGCACTATCTACAGGGGGAATCTGTGAGTGACGGGCTGATGGTTATTTTACTGTGAGGGGGGGACTGATGGTCATTTTCCTGTGAGTGGGGGCTGATGGTCATTTTACTGTGAGTGGGGGGCTGATGGTCATTTCACTGTGAGTGGGGGGCCGATGATTATTTTATTGTGAGTGGGGGGCCGATGATTATTTTACTGTGAGTGGGGAGCTGATGGTCTTCAAGTGGTTTCCACCTCTGAGCTCCAACTGAAATTAATAGGAGGTAGTAAATACCTGTGGTGCCTGTTTGGAGCCTTTTTTTTTCCTGCGCCTTTTGCAAAAAAAAAAAAAAAAAAGGTCACACAACGCTGTCAGTTCCTGAAGGAATTTTGAGGCAGATTTTTTTTGCCTTACAAAAAACGCTGTGTGAACATACCCTACGAGTGTAGTGCTTGTTTTTAGCCATTTTCTGTCTTTCTCTAAAGTAGGGGTGCCCTGAGGAAATTTAATTTTTCCAGTGGTGCCTCGAGTCCGAAAACATTGGGAAACTCTGTACCAGGCTACAGGATCACTCCGGCCGACGCAAAAATCCCACTGTCTATAGGAGGAGGTGGGGGCTGTATGGCACTGTCTACAAGAGGGAGGTGGGGGGCTGTATGGCACGATCTACAAGGGGGAGATGGGGGATGTATGGCACTGTCTAAAGGAAGGCTGTATGGCACAATCTACAGGGGCACTATCTACAGGGGGGGCTGTGTGTGGCAGGAAGGGGAGGGGGGCATTATACTGTGTGGGGGCCAGTAAGCGGACATTATACTGTGTAGGGGCACTACAGGGTGCATAATACTGTGTGGGCACAATTAGAGGACAAAATACTGTGTCCTTGAAGGGGTTATAATATATTATTATTATTATTATTATACTGTATGGGGGGAACTAAAGGGGCATCATACGGTGGAGGGCATTATACTTTTTTTATGGGGCATTTTTTTTATGATGGGGTGGAGCACCGAAAGATAATTTTGCACGGGACGTCATCTATCCTAAGGCCGGCCCTGTCTCTACCCACCACAGGTTTGAAGCTATGTAAACCTTTGAGTGTGGTTTTTGTTGTTTTACCAGTCTGTTTGGTGCTACTTTGTAAAGACTTTTTAAAAATATATATTTTTACTTTATGAGATACAGAGCAGCTGTATCATGCACTGAAACCTTTATCTGTCAGGTCAGCGGGACTGACAGGTTCAGTGTCAGCGGGTCCTGCGTGTCCCTGTTCATAATTTAGATTTGATCGATAACAGGTGGATCCTGGCCCGCCGAAACTGAACCCGTCAGTCCCCCGGACCTGACGGATCCAGGTCTCAGCGCACAATACAGCTGCTCTGTATACAGGACACAAAGCAGCTGTATCACATAAAGTAAAAATTATTTTTAATAAAAAGTATTTACAAAGTTTCATAACACACACTAATTAACTTTTTTGTATAAAAAAAGAGGTGTACATAGCCTTAAAGATCTCTCCCCCTCCCCCAGGCATCCTCTCTCCTTCCTCTACCCCTCCCTTCAGATATCCTCTTTTCCCCCAGTTATCATCCCCCTAGTATATAATGTCTCCTTCACTGTCATCCAGCCTCCATTATTATCTCCTTCCCACTACACCGTCATCTCCTTGTCCCCATTGTCATCCAACCACACCCCCCCCCCCCCATAGAAAGCAAGTGTCTTACCCAGGTCTGTATGATCCACCGGACACTGAAGCACCGCATTGTATCACTAGCAGCAGCTCTACGATGGCTCTTATCTCCTGGGCTGCGTATATCGGGACAATAAACCTGTCTTCTCCCTCTGATACACAGCACAAAAGATAAGAGGTAATAACGGCTACTAGCGATACAAGGAGGGGCGGGCTTTATGTGAACAGCGGGCCCTTATGATTTTACTTTGATGCAAACAACGGGCCCCGGCTCCGTGATGGGACCTTTTCCTTTCACCAAAGTGAAATCATAAGGGCCTGTGAGCAAATGCATTCCGGCAGTGGAGCACGGGCCCCCATTTTTTCAAATTTTGACCGGGCCCCTGACAGCAGTACCGGCAGTACCTCCCTGATGGCGGCAATGATCGTCGGTGACGTAATAGTACGTCACAGGGTGTTGAGGGGTTAAAGATGACCTGTGATCATTTTCTTGCTTTACTACATATTGCATTGTGTTAAAATAAACAATTATAGATTCCTATTGACTCTACAGTTTGATGTAGAATGTTTATACATTTTCCTTTCATTCATAAAGCACAATACTTAAATTGCATGCAGATGTCATTTTTGTTCAGATAGGGAGTAATAGATGTGATAATACTAGCAAGTGCAATTCCAAGAATAGACAACAGATGGTAGGAGAAAGCTGTACAAGCAAGTCCTCCCATTGAACTCACAGAACATGGGTGCCATTAGCATCTGGGGGGTAGGAGAACACATTAGCCCTACCCTCAAATCACACCACATTAGGCATTAGACCTTACAGTACTCAGTGTATATTGCCTATACTACCTAATTGCGGAAAAAACCTATTGGTACATTCAGGAGAATCTTGTCAATATACATGTAAAGTCTCTATGTGAACTGTGTATAGACAAGAACGTGTTCGAAAACCAAGTATACCTTGGTGCATTGACCCTAGCATTGAGCATAGTACCTATTGTGGGGTACAATTAACACAGTAATGTTTTTAGAAAAATGCAAACTTTATTCAAAATACAAAAATGATTAAAAGATGAGTCATGCAAAGCATGAACAAGACGTCCCTCATTGCAGGGAACACGTATGGACAACAGTATAACACATGGGCATGGATTGTGCAAAAAAAAAAAAAAGAGCGTAAATACAGGCTATAAAATGCATGTATCTTGAAGTCTATGTATCCTCAAATATATTAGCTGAACAGCTGACAAAAAGATGCAAGTATGCAGCTGGTCATTTAATGCAATGATCAGTATTACATTGTGTGAAACAACATATCGTTAGACTTAAATGCGCTGAGTGCTGTAATGACAGGGATAGGGCCCTAATCTACCCGCCACTCAGTCCCTGCCTACTTGCAACGACCCGCCCTAGGCGACGGGGTACAACTGGGCGATGTTCCCTACACTCAGTAAGTGCACGACAGACAACCAGACAAGGAAACACAGAACAAAGGGAAACGGGGCAGTTGCCCACGGCAACACCGTGAGCAACAAGAGTAGTAAACGAGCCGGGTCAGACCAGGAGAGTACGAGGTGCCAAACGCAGAGCAGGAGAGTAGTGAACAAGCCGAGTCAAACCAGGAGTGTACGAGGTACCAAACGCAGAGCAGAAGAGTAGTTAGTAAGCCAGGGTCAATACGAAGCAGGGACAAGTAGTTCAAGAAGCTGCAGCAGGGCCAGGAAACCAACAGAGAAGAATCACAAGCAAGGAGGAACAGGAAAGGCAGGTATAAATAGACAGAGGGCGGGAACTAGCTCCGTCTGGCCAGGCTGTGATAGGCTCTCCCACTCCTAAGCCTGCCATCCTGAGTGGTGGAAGATGGAGTTAGTCTCACAGACATAGAAGCAGGTGCAGACTGATTACCTATGGGCGTGGATACAGAAGCTGTGCCTGGCAGATCCTTAACAAGTGCGTATGAATAACATACCCATGTAACTTGCCCTGCAGGAGAGACGTCAGACTCGACGTGTGTTTCGGCGAGATGCCTTCGTCCGGGGGTGGCGTCTCTCCAGTGGGGACCTCCATTAAAAAGTTGACTCAGCCAATTGGACACAAGTAGGGCGTTATCATCCAAGGCCATGTATTTGCTTGTGTGGGCGTCACACACCTGGTGTAGAGATGGTCGGCGATGTACTTCAGGCCAAGCATCATCGAGGTGGGCGGGGGTCAACGACGTCTAACGTCGTGAAGCCACGCTGTAAAGGATCTGCCAGACACAGCTTCTGTGTCGACGCCCGTGGTTAATCAGTCTGCACCTGCTCCTAAGTCTGATAGAGTGACTCGATCATCTACCACTCGGGCTGGGAGGCTGAGAAGTGGGAGAGCCTATTACAGCCTGGCCAGACAGAGCTAGCTCCCGCCCTCTGTCTATTTATACCTTCATTTCCTGCTCCTCCTTTGCCTGTGATTCTGCCTGTTTCCTGGCTCTGCTGCTGCTGCTTGTACTATTGACCTCTGCTTCATATTGACCCTGGCTTTACTGACTACTCTCCTGCTCTGCGTTTGGTACCTCGTACACTCCTGTTTTAACTCGGCTTGTTCACTACTCTTGTTGCTCACGGTGTTGCCGTGGGCAACTGCCCCATTTCCATTAGCTTCTGTGTACCCTTGTCTGTTTGTCTGTCGTGCACATATTGAGCGTAGGGACCGTCGTCCAGTTGTACGCCGTTGCCTAGGATAGGCCGTGCAAGTAGGCAGGGACTGAGTGGCGGGTAGATTAGGGCTCACCTGTCTGTCTCCCTACCCCAATCGTATGTAGAGAAGTATTCGGCACACAGACAAATATGATTCAAAACTTCTTTCGTTTTATTTGTATTGTATTCAAATGCCATGGGCGGAGTGCAACGTTTCGGTCCAAGAAGACCTTCGTCAGGCACTAAAGGTGTACAAAAATTTTTACACATAAATATCTAGGCATCATTTTGGTACAATATATGTATCATCTCTTATAACACAAAATAATAATGCTACATTGGAAAGAGAAAAATAGTAAATAGAAAAATAAAGATAAAATAAAGATAAATTTAAGACAAGAACAGAATTTATATGCACAACACATACATGATTCATACTTCATCAATATCTATGCATATTAGGATTACATTTGATGTAAAAAAAGATATAAACAATCAAAAGTATGTGCATGTGTATGCCAGACGGAAGACATCATATCCGTGGCACCATATCCAAGGCTCGAAATATAGTACAAGCAAAAATCGTATAAAGAAATACATCTGGGTATATTTGTAGTGTAACAGCAATAATCCAAACGATGTCCGCAACTTCTGTGGCTGGAAACAGAGTTGTGGAGTACATAGTGCACGAATATAGTGCAAAGATGCAAGTTCTCCTGTAGATGCTCCCTCAATCTGGTACCCATGCTCAGAAAAATAACTTAAAAAATCATTGCGTGAGAGATAATCAGTATAAACATGATGCACCACATAATATAAAGTAAATAGTTATGCTTGTTAATGTACTGGCCGTATTAACATACTATAGAGAGCCTGTACGGCTCGAGGAGACTGTCCCATTGATGCTATCTAGTCAGATGTTGTTTAACATAAACATTTCTTGTCCTAATTGCATAATGGCTGTCCTGTTCAGTGTGCACGTTGTATCTGATGCATGATGGTGGCAGGAGGCAGGTAGTAAAACATTGCAATGACCTTACCTGGAACCCTGTTGGCGTGGATGTATCCTGCTGATGAGCACTGCTGTTCGTATCGCGGCTTACCGCTCGTTTTTGGCGCTAACTGCAATGATTATTCTTGCAGTTTAAATGTCCTGTGTCTGGGGCGGGTCATGGGAGGTTCCCTATGCACGTGATTGGCCGCTCGTAACTTAGTGGGCGTGTCTGAGTGTGTGATTGGCTGCACATTGCAGCCAATCACACATACATCCACGCCAACAGGGTTCCAGGTAAGGTCATTGCAATGTTTTACTACCTGCCTCCTGCCACCATCATGCATCAGATACAACGTGCACACTGAACAGGACAGCCATTATGCAATTAGGACAAGAAATGTTTATGTTAAACAACATCTGACTAGATAGCATCAATGGGACAGTCTCCTCGAGCCGTACAGGCTCTCTATAGTATGTTAATACGGCCAGTACATTAACAAGCATAACTATTTACTTTATATTATGTGGTGCATCATGTTTATACTGATTATCTCTCACGCAATGATTTTTTAAGTTATTTTTCTGAGCATGGGTACCAGATTGAGGGAGCATCTACAGGAGAACTTGCATCTTTGCACTATATTCGTGCACTATGTACTCCACAACTCTGTTTCCAGCCACAGAAGTTGCGGACATCGTTTGGATTATTGCTGTTACACTACAAATATACCCAGATGTATTTCTTTATACGATTTTTGCTTGTACTATATTTCGAGCCTTGGATATGGTGCCACGGATATGATGTCTTCCGTCTGGCATACACATGCACATACTTTTGATTGTTTATATCTTTTTTTACATCAAATGTAATCCTAATATGCATAGATATTGATGAAGTATGAATCATGTATGTGTTGTGCATATAAATTCTGTTCTTGTCTTAAATTTATCTTTATTTTATCTTTATTTTTCTATTTACTATTTTTCTCTTTCCAATGTAGCATTATTATTTTGTGTTATAAGAGATGATACATATATTGTACCAAAATGATGCCTAGATATTTATGTGTAAAAATTTTTGTACACCTTTAGTGCCTGACGAAGGTCTTCTTGGACCGAAACGTTGCACTCCGCCCATGGCATTTGAATACAATACAAATAAAACGAAAGAAGTTTTGAATCATATTTGTCTGTGTGCCGAATACTTCTCTACATACGATTGGGTTGGGACCCTATTCGTGCACCTCCTATAGGTCTTGTGCACTCTGAACCAATACCGACCTGTCTCCCTACCCCGTCATTACATAATCACAGGCCCATATACCTTTTCTACCCTGGTCCCTGACACAACTATGGACCCCCTTGAGACCCTGGCTCAGCAAATTCAGGGCCTCTCCTTACAGGTCCAAGCCCTGGCTCAGAGGGACAACCAGCATGTTGCTACCCTGGTAGTGCCCCCCACCTCACCTCTTGAACCCCACCTCAAGTTGCCTGACCGGTTCTAAGGGGACCGGAAGACTTTTTTCTCCTTTCGGGAGAGTTGTAGGCTCTATTTCTGTCTAAGGCCCCACTCCTCAGGTTCTGAGAGCCAGCGAGTGGGTATAATTATGTCCCGGCTCCAGGACGGGCCCCAAGAATGGGCCTTCTCCTTGGCTCCTGACGCCCCTGAACTTTCCTCTGTTGTTCTTTTTTTTTCTGCTCTCGGGCTCATATATGACGAGACTGACAAGACTGCCTTTGCCGAGAGTCAGCTGGTGACCTTACGTCAGGGTAAGAGACCCGTTGAGGAGTACTGTTCTGACTTTAGGAAGTGGTGTGTAGCTTCTCGGTGGAATGACCCTGCCTTGAGGTGCCAGTTTAGATTGGGTCTGTCGAACGCCCTGAAAGACCTGTTAGTTAGCTATCCCTCTTCTGACTCTCAAGATCAGGTTATGGCTTTAGCGGTACGTCTTGACCGACGTCTCAGGGAACGACGACTTGAACGTTTTTGTGCTTTCTCCTCTGGCTCCCCCATGATGGCTCCCGAGGTTCCGTTGCTTCGTTCTTCCACGGAAAACTCGGATGAACCAATGCAACTCGGCGCCTCCGTGTCTCCCCAACAACGTAGAGAGCTCCGCAGGAAGAATGGTCTCTGCTTCTACTGTGGGGATGACAAGCATCAAGTGAACAACTGTCCTAGGCGTAAGAATAAGCAGCCGGAAGAACTTCCGCGCCTAAGTGAGCATCGGGGAGGTCACGTGGGCGCACAGGTATTTCCCGTAAATATGAAACCTAATAAGATCTTGCTTCCCTTTCAGGTTTCTTTTGAGGGTAGGTCTGCTACCGGCAGTGCCTTTGTGGATTCAGGGTCTTCTGCTAATATTATGTCTGTGGAATTTGCTATGTCTCTAGCTATGCCATTGATTGATTTGCCTAAACCTGTCCCGGTAGTGGGTATCGACTCCACTCCACTTGCTAATGGTTATTTTACGCAGCATACCCCTGTTTTTGAACTCCTTGTTGACTCCATGCATTTGGAGCAGTGCTCTGTACTGGTGATGCAGGGATTATCGTCCGATTTGATTTTAGACCTTCCCTGGTTGCAGATGCATAATCCCACGTTTAACTGGAATACTGGGGATCTTACCAAATGGGGTAATGAATGCATGACGTCATGTTTTTCTGTTAATTTTATTTCTCTCCCTGAGGAGGTGAACACTCTACCTGAGATTATTCAGGACTTCGCTGATGTTTTTTCTAAAAAGGCCTCCGAAGTGTTACCTCCTCATAGAGAATACGATTGCGCAATCGATTTGGTACCAGGAGCTAAGCTCCCTAAGGGTAGGATATTTAATCTCTCTTGTCCCGAACGTGAAGCCATGAGAGAGTATATCCAGGAATGCCTGGCCAAGGGTTACATTCGCCCCTCTACTTCTCCGGTAGGTGCTGGCTTCTTCTTCGTAGGGAAGAAGGATGGTGGTCTTAGGCCGTGCATCGATTACCGAAACTTGAATAAGGTCACTGTAAGGAACCAGTATCCCCTTCCTTTGATTCCTGATCTCTTTAATCAGGTTCAGGGGGCCCAATGGTTCTCTAAGTTTGATCTACGGGGGGCTTATAACCTTATCCGCATCAGAGAGGGGGATGAGTGGAAGACTGCATTTAACACGCCCGAAGGTCATTTCGAATACCTCGTCATGCCCTTTGGGTTGTGTAATGCTCCCGCGGTCTTCCAGAATTTCATAAATGAGATTTTAAGAGACTACCTGGGGGTATTTCTTGTAGTGTACCTTGATGACATACTTGTGTTTTCCAAGTACTGGTCCTCCCACATTGAGCATGTCAGGAAGGTACTCCAGGCCCTTTGGGAAAACAAACTGTTTTTGCTAAAACCGAAAAATATGTGTTTGGGGTGCAGGAGATACAATTTTTGGGCCAAATCCTCACTCCTCATGAATTCCGCATGGACCCTGCCAAGGTTCAGGCTGTGGCTGAATGGGTCCAACCTGCCTCCCTGAAGGCGTTACAGTGCTTCCTGGGGTTTGCTAATTATTACAGGAGATTTATTGCTAACTTCTCGGTCATCGCTAAGCCTCTTACGGATCTTACTCGCAAAGGTGCTGATCTCCTCCACTGGCCTCCAGAGGCGGTCCAGGCTTTTGAGGTCCTTAAGAAGTGCTTTATCTCGGCCCCAGTGCTGATTCAGCCTAACCAAATGGAGCCATTTATCGTGGAGGTTGACGCCTCCGAGGTGGGAGTGGGTGCTGTCTTGTCCCAGGGTACCAGGTCCCTCACCCATCTCCGTCCCTGTGCCTACTTCTCCAGGAAGTTCTCGCCCACTGAGAGTAACTATGACATTGGCAACCGCGAACTCTTAGCCATTAAATGGGCATTTGAAGAGTGGCGCCACTTCTTGGAGGGGGCTAGGCACCAGGTAACGGTCCTTACCGACAACAAGAATCTGGTTTTCCTAGAATCTGCCCGGAGGCTAAACCCTAGACAAGCTCGATGGGCGTTGTTTTTTACCAGATTCAACTTTTTGGTCACCTATAGGGCTGGGCCTAAAAATATTAAAGCTGATGCACTGTCGCGTAGTTTCATGGCCAGCCCTCCTTCGGAGGAATATCCTGCTTGTGTTTTGCCCCCAGGTATAATCATTTCCTCTGTTGATTCTGACTTAGTCTCCGAAATTGCGGCTGATCAAGGTTCAGCTCCCGGGAACCTTCCTGAGAACAAGCTGTTTGTTCCCCTGCAATTCCGGCTAAGGGTACTCAGGGAAAATCATGACTCTGCACTATCTGGTCATCCAGGCATCCTGGGTACCAAGCACCTCATTGCCAGAAACTATTGGTGGCCTGGGTTGCCTAAAGACGTTAAGGCCTACGTCGCCGCTTGTGAAATTTGTGCTTGGTCCAAGACTCCCAGGTCCCGACCAGCGGGCTTACTATGTTCTTTGCCCATTCCCCAGAGACCTTGGACCCATATCTCCATGGATTTTATCACCGATCTGCCTCCATCTCGAGGCAAGTCGGTGGTGTGGGTTGTAGTAGACCGCTTCAGTAAGATGTGCCACTTTGTGCCCCTCAAGAAACTACCCAATGCTAAGATGTTAGCTACCTTGTTTGTCAAACACATCCTGCGTCTCCATGGGGTCCCTGTCGATATAGTTTTTGACAGAGGGGTACAATTTGTTTAATTGTTTTGGAGAGCTTTCTGTAAAACGTTGGAGATTGATCTGTCCTTCTCCTCGGCCTTCCATCCTGAAACTAATGGCCAAACCGAGAGGACTAATCAGTCTCTAGAACAATATTTAAGCTGTTTTATCTATGACTGTCAATATGATTGGGTCTCCTTCATTTCCCTCACCGAATTTTCCCTTAATAACCGGGTCAGTAACTCGTCAGGGGTCTCCCCCTTTTTCTGTAATTTTGGGTTTAATCCACGGTTCTCCTCCTTTTCACCTGGTGGTTCCAACAATCCCGAGGTAGATGTCGTTCATCGGGAACTGTGCACAGTCTGGGCCCAGGTTCAGAAGAACCTAGAGGCGTCCCAGAGCGTACAAAAGACTCAGGCAGATAGAAGACGTTCTGCTAACCCCTTGTTTGTGGTCGGGGATCTGGTGTGGCTGTCTTCAAAAAATTTGCGCCTTAAAGTCCCGTCCAAAAAATGTGCTCCCCGGTATATAGGGCCGTACAAGGTCATTGAAGTCCCTAACTCTGTCTCCTAACGACTGGAGTTACCCCCGTCTTTTCGAATACTCTACGTGTTTCATGCCTCCCTCCTTAAACGCTGCTCCCCGTCCTTGGCTACCTCAAGGAAACCTCCGGTCCCTGTTCTCACCCCTGAAGGGGTAGAATTCGAGGTGGCCAAGATTGTGGACAGCAGGATGGTCCAAGGCTCCCTCCAGTACCTGGTCCATTGGAGAGGATACGGGCCTGAGGAGGGGACTTGGGTACCCGCCCGGGATGTTCACGCTGGGGTATTGCTCAGGAGGTTCCATCTTCGGTTCCCCAATAAGCCAGGTCCACCTAGAAAGGGTCCAGTGGCCCCTCATAAAAGGGGGGGTACTGTAAAGGATCTGCCAGACACAGCTTCTGTGTCGACGCCCGTGGTTAATCAGTCTGCACCTGATCCTAAGTCTGATAGAGTGACTCAATCATCTACCACTCGGGCTGGGAGGCTGAGAAGTGGGAGAGCCTATCACAGCCTGGCCAGACGGAGCTAGCTCCCACCCTCTGTCTATTTATACCTTCATTTCCTGCTCCTCCTTTGCCCGTGATTCTGCCTGTTTCCTGGCTCTGCTGCTGCTTGTACTATTGACCTCTGCTTCATATTGACCCTGGATTTACTGACTACTCTCCTGCTCTGCGTTTGGTACCTCATACACTCCTGGTTTGACTCGGCTTGTTCACTACTCTTGTTGCTCACGGTGTTGCCGTGGGCAACTGCCCCATTTCCCTTAGCTTCTGTGTACCCTTGTCTGTTGTCTGTCGTGCACATATTGAGCGTAGGGACCTTCGCCCAGTTGTACGCCGTCGCCTAGGACGGGCAGTGCAAGTAGGCAGGGACTGAGTGGCGGGTAGATTAGGGCTCACCTGTCTGTCTCCCTACCCCGTCATTACACACTTCCACCGCAATTCAGACACATGGGCCGCAAGACAGCCTGGCCACTCCCCCTGGCGTGAGCGCACAGCTCAACATGCCTGAATATAAGGTAGGAATCAATAAATAAAGATTTGTCCGATTGAATGATGACTCATGAAGAGGAGTATAGTAGGAATGTACTGAGAGAATAAACATTTTAAAAGCAGCGATATGGTTACAGTTATAAACATATGTCGAAACAAGTGAACTGACAGAACATATACATATAATAAATTAGTACTCATAAAAAGAACAGAATTAAGCTCGACGTGATATGTCAACCAAGTGAAAAAAATATATATATAAAGTGCTACTATATGTAATGTAAAAAAATGTGTAAAAATAGTAATTTCTGAAAAAATTAATATATAAATAAATAAATAAAACAACTGTGAAAAAATACGTATATTGATATTAATAAGGATAATTTAATAGACATCTGTGAATTAATGCATACATGCACATGTGAGAAGCTGCTCGTATGCACACAGTGAAGAAATGTGTATGTGAGGACTAAATGTGTAAAACAATGAAATGTCCAACATATGTTATCTATATACCAAAAAAGAAAATATATTATATACCATTTTGACTAATCTATATATGAAAAAGTAAAAACATGATAAAAAAAATAAATATATATATATAAAGTATATAAATGAGGAAAAGCACCCCAACATTTGTAAAGCAACTTCTCCAGAGTACGGAAATACCCCATATGTGGTAATAAACTACTGTATGAATACACATCAGGGCTCAGAAGGGAAGGAGCGCCATTTGGCTTTTGGAGAGCAGATTTTGCTGGATTGGTTTTTCTGCACCATGTCGCTTTTGCAAAGCCCCTTAGGTACCAGTACAGTGGAAACTCCCCAAAAGTGACTCCATTTGGCAAACTACACCCATTGAGGAATTCATCTAGGGGTGTAGTGAGCATTTTGACCCCACAGGTTACCCATAGATTTTATTGGAAATGGGCAGTGAAAATTAAAAATGACATTATTTTCCAATAAGACGTAGCATTAGTTCAAAATTTTTCATTTTCTCAACAAATAAAGGAGAAAAAGCACCATAACATTTGTAAAGCAACTTCTTCAGAGTAGGGAAATACCCCATATGTGGTCATAAACTGCTGTTTGGATACACGGCAGGATACAAGGGAAGGAGCAACATTTGGCAGTTGGAGCACAGATTTTGCAGGATTGATTCCTGGGTGCCATGTTGCATTTACAAAGCCCCTGAGGTACCAGTACAGTAAGAACCCCTGAAATGTGACTCCATTTGGTAAACTACACCCCTTGAGGAATTAATCTAGGGGTGTAGTGAGCATTTTGACCACACAAGTTTTTGCTGAATTTATTAGAATTGGGATGTGAAAATAAAAAAAAATTAAAAAGATGTAGTTCTAGCCCAAAATGTTGCATTTTCACAAAGACTATAGGAGAAATGCACCTCAACGTTCATAAAGCATTCTCTCCAGGGTAAGGCAATACCCGACACGTGGTCATAAACTGCTATTTGGACACACAGCAAGGCTCTAAAGGGAAGGAGCGCCATTTAGTATTTGGAGTGGAGATTTTACAAGATTCGTTATTTGACACCATGTTGCATTGAGCTATAGTACCAGTACAGTACAGTGGTACCCCCGAAAAATTACCCCATTTTGGAAACTAGATCCCTCAAAGAATTTAGGGGTGTAGTGATCATTTTGACCCCACAAGTGTTTTGCAAAAATAAGTACACAATAGATGTTACAGATTGAAAATTGCCGTTTTCCACAGATATGCCATTTCAGTGCCCAATGTGTTGTGACCAGCTTGTACCACCGTAGACACACACCCCATAGATTGTTAAGCGGGTTCCCCAGAATACAGTAATACCCCATATGTGGTCATAAATTGCCATTTGGGCACTCTGCCAGGCTCAGTTGGACCACCATTTGGATTTTAAAGCACAGATTTTGATTGGTGTTTTACTGGTATTTCAGCTTATAATATGGGGGCATATGAAAGCTGGCCGGAGTACATCAGGGTATATGTAAGCTGGGCGGAGTGCATCAGGGCATAATAGGATGATGTAATAATGGGGTGAATGAATAGTGTGGTACGCTTTGAACCAATCCTTTATGCACAGGCCGGGTTTTTGGGGTATAATACAAAATATCTGCGCTCCAGTATTGCCTAATCTTTGACTTTTTCACTAGCCCTATAGGCAGCACAAGGCCCTAAAATTTCCTCATCTCCGCTGCATCTACAGGGTCCACCTGTGTGGTCCAGCAAATGATGATGTGGGGTATTAAGTGAAATTGTACTGGACCTAAAAAATTTGTCTGGGCCGTTGACGGAGCTATGTGAGGGCTTGTTTTTTGTGGAACGAGCTGTAATTTTTATTGGTTCCATTTCGGGGTACATGCGATTTTTTTTTTTAACCACTATTTATTAAATTTTTGGGGAGATGAGTAAACCAAAAAACAGCAATGCTAGCACATTTTTTTTTTACAGTGTTCACCGTGCAATATAAACATGTTACCTTTATTCTGCGGATCGATACGATTACAGCGATACCAAATTTATATAGTTTTTTTTACGTTTCACTACGTTCCCACAATAAAAATAAAAATACTCTTTACTAAAAAAATCATGTTTTAGTGTCGCCATTTTCTGACAGCCATAACTTTTTTATTTTTTAGTTGACATCGCTGCGGGAGGGCTTGTTTTATGCGTGACGAACTGTAGTTTCTATTGGTACCATTTTGCCTTACTTGCAACTTTTTGATCACTTTTTATTACATTTTTTTTAGACAAGATGACCAAAAAATAAAATGCTGTCATTGTTTTTTTATAAAAAAACTTAAATTTTTTACGGTGTTCACCGTGCGGTAAAAATAATGGGATATCAGGCCATTTCCCCTAGTTCTTTATTCACATACACATTCTATCCATTTATTATCTATCATCTATCTATCTATCTATCTATCTATCTATCTATCTATCTATCTATCTATCTATCTATCTATCTATCTATCTATCTATCTATCTATCTATCTATCTATCTATTTATCTATCTATCTACAATTAGGTCCAGAATTATTTGGACAGTGACACAATCTTCATGATTTGGGCTCTGTTTGCCACCACATTGGATTTGAAATGAAACAACTGAGATGCAATTGAAGTGTAGACTTTCAGGTTTAATTCAAGGGGTTGAACAAAAATATCTTGTGAAACGTTTAGGAATTGCAACCATTTTTCTACACAGCCTCGTCATTTCAGGGGCTCAAAAGTAATTAGACAAATTAACGTAAATAATATGTGTTTTTTAATACTTTGTAGAGAATCCTTTGCAGGCAATGACTGCCTGAAGTCTGGAACCCATGGACATCACAAAACGCTGGGTTTCCTCCTTTGTGATGGTTTCCCAGGCCTTTACTGTAGCTGGCTTCAGTTGTTGCTTGTTTGTGGGACTTTCTGCCTTAAGTTTTGTCTTAAAGAGGCTCTGTCACCACATTATAAGTGCCCTATCTTGTACATGATGTGATCGGCGCTGTAATGTAGACTACAGCAGTGTTTTTTATTTAGAAAAACAATCATTTTTGACTGAGTTATGACCTATTTTAGCTTTATGCTTGAAAAAAGTCCAGTTGGACTGAAACGTCGCATGGGTGAATAAATAGCTCTTGCTCTTTTTGGAAGTGCTGCCTCTGTCCATTCTTTGTCTGCTTGATATCCAGGACCGCGGACCAGGTCTTATTGAGGCGTGCACCCACTTGCAGTCCAGTGCTGTGGAATCTTTTCGTTTTGTGCTGATTGGTCAACGTCATACACTCCTCTGTACAACGCCCACTTGGCCAAAAAGTAAAACATGCCCAGTTGTGCATTAAGAAACTAATTAGCATAAAGCTAATATAGGTCATAACTTCGTCAAAAATTATTGTTTTTCTAAATAAAAAACACTGCTGTAATCTACATCATGTACAAGATAGGGCACTTATAATGTGGTGACAGAGCCTCTTTAAGCAAGTGAAACGCATTCTCGATCGGGTTGAGATCTGGTGATTGACTTGGCCATTGCAGAATATTCCACTTCTTTGCCTTAAAAAACTCCTGGGTTGCTTTCACAGTATGTTTTGGGTCATTGTCCATCTGTACTGTAAAGCGACGTCCAATTAACCTTGCTGTATTTGGTTGAATCTGAGCAGAAAGTATATCTCTGAACACTTCAGAATTCATCCGGCTGCTCCTGTCTTCAGTCACATCATCAATAAACACTAGTGACCCAGTGCCTTTGGCAGCCATGCATGCCCATGACATCACACTGCCTCCCCCATGTTTTACAGAGGATGTGGTGTGCTTTGGATCTTGAGCCGTTCCAAGCCTTCTCCATGCTTTCTTCCTCCCATTATTCTGGTACAGGTTGATCTTAGTTTCATGCTGTTCCACAACTGGGCTGGCTTTTTTAGATGTTGTTTGGTAAAGTCTAATCTGGCCTTCCTTTCTATTTTTGACGCTAATTAATGGTTTGCACCTTGTGGTGAACCCCCTATATTTGCTCTCATGAAGTTTTCTCTTTATGGTATACTTCGATACTGATACACCTACTCCCAGGAGAGTGTTCTTCACTTGGGTAGATGTTGTGAAGGGGTTTTTCTTCACCATGGAAAGGATTCTGCGATCATCCACCACTGTTGTCTTCTGTGGATGTCCAGGCCTTTTGGAGTTCACAAGATCACCAGTGCGCTCTTTTTTTTTGAAGAATGTACCAAACTGTTGATTTGGCCGCTCCTAACATTTGTGCTATGTTTCTGTTGGATTTCTTAATTTTTTTCTGCCTAACGATGGTCTGTTTCACTTGCATTGAGAGCTCCTTTGACTTCATGTTGTGGGTTCACTGCAACAGCTTCCAAATGCAAATGCCACATCTGGAATCAACTCCAGACCTTTTACCTGCTTAATTGATGATGGATTAACAAGGGAATAGCCCATGCAGCCCATTAAATAGCTTTTAAGATAATTGTCCAATTACCTTTGGTCCCTTGAAAAAGAGGCAGCTACATATTAAAGAGCTGTAGTTCCTAAACCCTTCCCAAAATTAGGATGTGAATACCCTCAAATGAAAGCTGAGAGTCTGCACTTTAAGCCCATATTGATTATATAACTGTATATTCAATATGTTTTGGTAAACAGCTAAAATGGCAAAACTTATGTCACTGTCCAAATAATTATGGACTTAACTGTATCTGTTTGTGTGTTTTTCCTCATATACCCTGCATACTGGTGTTCAACATAAGTACAGGCGGACAGATTCTTATGTATCTGTGCATTCCCTTCCAATATGTTGTATCTTCAAATGTAAAGTGGTATTGCAAGAAAAAAAGAAGAAGAATAGAGCTAAATATGTTAGAATACAGAACCATTCATAACTTGACAAATTAGGGCTTTTCGTTACTTGACAGGAGCCAGTATCTGACACGAAAATTGACCTTTAAAAAACAAAGCCCTAAAGGACCCACAGAAGACAACTCAACATTGTATCCAATCACTTGTCACAAGTATCTTTCTTATGAGCTTATTGACAAATAACCTATTAGATCTTATTGATAATATGTCTTGTGTGTGCCCTGATAGCAACAAAGATTATTATGTAATTAAAAATGGATGTGCACAAGTTCTGTATAGATGGATCCTCAGAATCATTTTTATCTAGTGAGGCCAAGCAACTCCAGTCCAATGCTACCCTCACAAATCTATATGTTGAACCAAATACACCACACACTAATGATTATAATAGCATAGGATCCAATGAAGATCAGGTATAAACGATACAACAATGAGTCGAGGATGTAGCCAATTTGAACCCACTCTTCTTTTTGTGCCCGCAGCTGGTTCCTACTCTCCAACATTTCTCTCACCATACGCAGGTTTTGACTGATAAGAGCGAGTTGCCTCTCTGCACCTGGACACAAGGCCTCTGGGGGAAGCAGCTCCAGAATAGGTGGTACAAACTCCTTTTGCTCTAAGAAAATATAAGCATATATAAAGACATGATTAGGCATGCTGCTACTGTTTTATTTCTACGCATAGTTGTACCCAACCAGATAAGAAATCCTATGAAAGCCTATTCCTGTCTGGTAAACAAAATCTACCTTCTATGTATGTACATAAGTGGCTAAGGGCGTCGTTAGCATCGGGCCTTCGGGTCCCAAACCCCGGATCTTTGGCCCGGTGCCCCGGATTCCCGGCCAACCTCCAGCAGTCGCAATTGTGACCGGGCCCTGAAGCCAAGGGGGGCCGCAGCCCCCCGCACCGCATCATTAAAAAGTTACTATAGTAATTGGGGCCGATGTAATGAAATATACGGGCCCCTGTATTTATAGTGATTACACCATACTTACACTCCTCCTTCCCGAGCGCAGCGGAAGACCTGACGTCCACGACGCCGGACGATGTCAGGACAGCCGCTGCACCCGGAGCCGAAGAGGAGGCTAAGTGTAACATTACTGTCTACTGCGGTCTTATATCTAAGCCTACCTTGTGGTAGGCATAGATACGGGGTCTAATAGACAGTATCAAACATGGACCCTGTATCTAAGCCTACTACATAGTAGGCTTAGATACATGGCAATGTGGTGTGTTCCTGTCTGCTGGGCCCTGTATCTAAGCCTACCACATTGTAGGTTTAGATACATGGCCCATGTGTGATCCTGTCTGATGGGCCCTGTATCTAAGCCTACCACATAGTAGGCTTAGATACAAGGCCCCAGCAGACTGTAATCTTAAACTGTATAAGATTACTGTCTGCTGGCGCCCTGTATCTAAACCTAACATGTGGTAGGCTTAGATACAGGGTCTAACAGACAGTATCATACATAGGCCCTATATCTAAGCCTACCACGTGTTACTATTTTTTTTGTGTGTTTGTGTTTTTTACAGGTTTGGATGTTGGACTACGTCGGATTCGAGGACTACTTAGATGACGGCTTTTTTATTCTTAATAAAATTGTTAATGAGGGTTGTGTGGTGGTTTTTTATTTCAATAAAATATTTTTTCTATGTCTTTGTATTTTCTTTTAAACTTTATTACTACCACTTTAGTAATGGCCGCTTTCTAATTGACAGCGTCCATTACTAAGACGGGGCTAAATGTTAGACAGTGAATAGGCTAACTGTAATGTCGGGGTAGGGAAACAGACAAGTGAGCCCTAATCTACCCACCACTCAGTCCCTGCCTACTTGCAACGACCCGCCCTAGGCGACGGGGTACAACTGGGCAACGGTCCCTACACTCAATAGGTGCACGACAGACAAACAGTCAAGGGTACAAGGAAGCCAGGGAAATTGGGAAGTTGCCCACGGGAACACCGTGAGCAACAAGCGAGGTGAACGAGCCGAGTCAAACCAGGAGATGAGCGAGGTACAAAAACGCAGAGCAGAAGAGTGGTCAGAAAAGCCAAGGTCAATCACAAGCAGAGGATCAGTAGTTCAAGAAGCTGCAGCAAGGCCAGGAAACAAAGAGAGAAGAATCACAAGCAAAGGAGGAACAGGAAAGGCAGGTATAAATAGACAGAGGGCGGGAGCTAGCTCCGTCTGGCCAGGCTGTGATAGGCTCTCCCACTCCTAAGCCTGCCATCCTGGGTGGTGGAAGATGGAGTCAGTCTCACAGACATAGAAGCAGGTGCAGACTGATTACCTATGGGCGTCGACACAGAAGTTGTGTCTGGCAGATCCTTTACACTAACACTAACCCCCATTATTACCCCAGTTCCCACCGCCACCAGGGGTGCTGGGAAGAGCTGGGTACGATCCAGCCAGTACCCGACCATCTATAATGATGGTCAGGCACTGGGGCGGCCGGAGGCTGGTATTATTAGGTTGGGAAAGCTGATAATGCTAGCCTGCTGCTGCTATGCTATATCTGGCTGGTTATGAAAAATATTGTTTTTGTTGTTGTTTTTTTTGTAAATAAATAATTGGAAAAAGCAACATGTGTCATCCCCCCCCCCCCCCATTTTTCCTAACCAGCCAGACCCAACATAGCAGCAGCCAGCGGCCATTACTATGGCGGTAAAAAAATACAAACCCACACAACCTACATTTAGAATAATAAAAGCCGTGATCTAAGTAGTCCTCGAATCTGACGTAGTCCAACGACCAATCCTGTAAAAAAACAAACACACAAAAGAATTAGTAACACATAAAAAAGCAAAGCAATTCTTATACTTACCTTTGCTGGGTCCAGAACTGGAGCCGCAATATCAGCAAGCTGGGCCCTATATCTAATCCTATCATGTGTGATACGTTCTGCTGAGCCACTGTATCTAATCCTATCCATAGCTATAGGGTCGTAGTGCTACGCACATTTTTTTTTTGAGTGGGGGGGACACATGTTAGTACAAGGATACTTACTGCTGGGACCCTGTATCTAAGTCTATCATGTGTGATACTGCCTGCTGGGGCCATGTATCTAAGCCTATAATGTATGATACTGTCTGCTGAGACAATGTATCCAATTCTATCCAGCAGTGTAGCTATAGGAGCCTTAGTCTTATAGATATGCTAACTCCGATATGTATGTAAAAAAAATTATTCTATTTTGGGGAGGGGGGTTAAGACCCTAGCAACGCCCCTGCAGCTGGCACATAACTTGCAACCCTCCTCACAGCCCCCATGCTGTTTAAGCTTGGGAGCTGGTGACTAGCGAGTATGTCCCCTTAAGGGATTTACCCAACAGCCTGGGTTCTCAGCTTAGGTTGGTTTTAAGCTTTAGAGAGGATGGGCCCTCCCACCGATATATAATGTGATCCCCAGGGGAGTCTCTTCCTCCTTGACTCCCCTCCAGCCCTGGATAGGAACCCTCCCGCCTACCCTACAGTTTATATTGCACTGTTTTGTATTGCATTCATTTTATGTATTGCATTGTATCGTCCACTGTTCAATTCTGGCAGGTGTGCCTTGTGCTTGTGTTTTACATTTATTGATGTGTGTTATTCATACTTCCCTTTTTCTGCATTTTCCTAGTCACAGCTGGCGGTGTAGAAGGACCTTGTCCGTTCCGTTTAGGGATTATGAGAGAATGGTCACCTGCCATATCAACAAAGACGTGCCCACCGCGTCTACTGTGGCGGGGCACGCAAGGTGACGTTTATTTCAATGATCAACAATTTCATCCAGAGATAGCTACGCGGAAGGTTTTCCTTCATGCCTTAATAAAGCTGTGGCCTACCCCCACATTATACCCACGCTGAGTGTCTGTGTCGTTTATTTTAGGAATACAGGCCATTTATATTATATCTCGGTAGTCTTGTGTTTATAATGTTTTTTCAGTTCTTCACATGTTTATCCTGAAGCTATATGACTTATTGTGCGATCTTCCCACACTTCTCAAAGTGGTAGAGACCTAAAACAGTCCTGTGCATCATAGACTTGTAGTATACTCAAAAAGTAGTCACCAAGACAGGAAGTAAGGTGGTTGCTAAGTAAATTCAACTCAAATGCAAGTGCAATAAGAGAAATAAACATATATTCCCCAAAGGTAGTCCATATTGATTAAACTATATCTAAGCATTTAAAGTTCGGCTTTATATTGAGGGATAAACACATGAAAGTAAATGCGTTATCATTGATTTATAGCTATCATTTGTCCATCAAAGGCACATTCTGAAATTGTTTAGTGGTAGAGAATTATTGGTAAATGCTCTTTATAGTCTCTAAACATCCCAGTTTTTACAGTAATAGTGGGAATTTTTTACTGTCAAGAATAAATGAGCTAATTGTTTTTTATGGCTCATTTGCGGCTATTGGTGTTTATATTCCTGACAGAGCCAGAGATGAAACAGATCATGGTAACATTAATACTATCTGTTGTATTTATAGGTTGACAGTCTTTCTTGTTTTATCTTAAAAAAAATCTGTATAAAATTGTCAAGTTATTTTTCATAGCACTATTGCTCTCTTAAGATTAAATAGATTTATTAGCTGATAGAGACAACCCAGAGAAGTTTTACTAAATTAGGCCATCATGTGACACAAGCTAATTGTTAAAAAGCTCCAACTTCTCAGGCTTAAATTGTACACCTTTGTAGACATTGTTTTTTATTATTTAATCTATGTTTAATGTAATTACATTTTTTTATTACATTTAAAAAAAAAATAATATTATTTTGTTTTACAATACAGCTTCTATGTATCCTCTATATAGAGAATTGGCACCCAAAATGTATATATTAGTAAATCAGACGTGAGACCTGTAGCCAAAGTACATGGATCTGTGAGCGCTGGTCCCCATCTCCTTCCCAGGAGACGCCAGCGCTCACTTCCGCTCCGGTTCGCTGTGTCCCGTAGGGTGCGCTCGCACGCTCGTCCCCGCTCTTAAAGGGCCAGTGCGCGCACATGTAGGAAATCAACATCATCAACACACATGATTTCCTGGACTATAAGAAGGCCCCAGCCCGTCTGATCCTTGCCTGAGTGTTGTTAGTATTCCTCAAGTCTGTCTTGCAAATGGTCCCTTAGTGTTTCCCGTTCCAGTTGTTACCCGTGCCCTGTTACCCGTTCTTGTATCCTGTGCTGTGTTCTTGTTCCTGTGCCTACTAGTTGGAGTCGTGTCTACTGCACCTGTGTCATCCGCCACGTCCTGTGTCATCTGCCGTGGCCAGAGGCATTCGCCACGTCTGGCGCAATCTGCGGCATCTGTGTCATCCGCCAAGTCCTGTATCATCTGCCACGACCTGAGGGATTCGCCACATCTGGCGCAACCTGTTTCACCCACCTCCATCCGTGCCAGAGCTGCGGCCACTGTCTGGACTATCCAGGTACCCTTGTGCGGGACTTTGTATTTCTGGGGTTCCCTATTGTTTGGCCAGCTGCCTCCCTGCTACGGCGGTGCGGCCTAGTGGGTCTACATACCCACAAACCGTGATAGTACGCTCAGTCCATGGACCCCGCTGGTCAACCTGAGACCTTGACGACACAAGCCATGCTGGCCGAGATGCAAGACCTCCAGTCACAGCAAGACCAACTCCTCCTGTCGGTGAACGCCATAGCCCATAGGCTGTTTGCTCCAACCACAGTCGTCACCGCACCCATTCCTGCTGTTCCTCCTGCTACTCTTCCTGTCTGTACCAGTACCAATCCCCTGTGCTTCTTGCCGCTACCTCCACGCTATGATTTTTGAATCAGTGCCAGATCCACTTCAGATTACATGCCAGGTCCTTCTCTTCGGATGACGTCTAGATCACCTTCATCATCTCTCTCCTTACTGGCAAAGCCCTGGCTTGGGCTAATCCCCTGTGGCAACATCAGGGACCAGAGACCCGTGATTTGCAGTGCTTCTTTTGGATCTTCTGCTCAATCTTTGAGGAACCTGGGAGAGTTCCTTCTGCTGCTGCATCCCTGCTGACTCTACACCAGGAAGACCTCTCCGTGGGCAAGTATGCCATTCAGTTCCGTATCCTGGCTGCTAAGTTAAACTGGAACAATGAGGCTTTGGTGGACACATTCTGGCAGGGACTGTCTTCGGGGATTAAGGACAAGATGGCCGCTCGCGATCTGCCATCTACCCTGGACAATCTTATCCTACTTGCCACCCGGGTTGACATGAGGATCCGGAAGCGTTCCCAAGAGGTTCTCCAGGAGAGAGAACTTCCTAAGCTGGATTCTACTTTCCAGCAATCCTCCTCAGTCGTCCCACCAGAGGATCCTATGCAGATGAACCATGTCAAATTGTCTATCCAGGAGAAACCACGCACTTCTGGACTTTTTCTGTATTGCGGCCTCGGAGGCCATATTGTGCGTTTGTGTCCCCAGAGGCCAGAGAGACCCCATTGCCTAGGATTGGTTGTACAGACAACCCTAGGTGGAACGGTACCTAATAAAGCATTCTGTTCCAAGCTGACTATTCCTATGACCCTAGTATCCGGCGAGAGGATGCATCAGGTTTCTGCCTATCTTGACTCTGGGTCTGCTGCAAACTTCATCCAAAAGGAGCTAGTGGATCATCTTCAGTTGCCCACAGTTCCCCTGGAGACATCTTTGGCTGTTGCCTCAGTGAATGGATTGCCTCTGCCTGATCCCATCGTTTCTAAGACAAAGCCGTTGAAGCTCCAGGTTGGAGTCCTTCATTCTGAACTAATTTCTTTCCTTGTTTTGCCCAAGGCCTTCAATCCTGTTCTGCCCCAGTCCTGGACTGGAATTCTGGAGAGGTTCTCCAATGGGGCTCCAAGTGCCTTGGTCATTGTCTGTTGCAGATCCAACCTGTCCAGCCTCCTCTACCTCAGTCAGGCTGCCCCACAAGTTTGCTCAGTTTGCAAATGTCTTCAGCAAAAGGGAGGCTGAGATGCTGCCTCCACATGGGACTTATGACTGCCCCATTGAACTGGTTCCTAATGCCTTTCTCCCCTGTGGCCGAGTATATCCTCTTTCCTTGCCAGAGTCTCTATCCCTGTCGGCCTATATCAAGGAGAATTTGGATAGGGGTTACATACGATAGTCTTCCTCCCTGGCCAGGGCTGGGTTCTTCTTTGTTAAAAAGAAAGACGGATCCCTTCGACCCTGCATTGACTACTGTGGTCTCAACCAGATCACGATCAAGAACAAATACCCATTGCCACTTATATCTGAACTGTTTGACCGTATATGAGGAGCTAGAATTTTTTCTAAACTAGACTTGCGTGGGGCTTATAATTTGATCCAAATCCGTCAAGGGGACGAGTGGAAGACGGCGTTCAACACTCGAGATGGGCACTATGAATACCTGGTAACGCCATTTGGACTGTGTAACGCTTCCGCGGTCTTCCAGGAATTCGTTAATGATATCTTCCGAGATCTCCCCTATATCTGTGTTGTTTATCTAGATGATATTTTGATTTTCTCAAAGTATCCGACGACTCATCGGAGGCATGTCCATCAAGTTCTACTACGATTAAGGGAGAATCGTTTATACGCCAAGCTGGAGAAGTGCGTATTTGAGAGGAGTTCTGCCCTTCCTGGGCTACATCATCTCGGATCAAGGTCTCAAGATGGATCCTGAGAAAGTGAGAGCTGTTCTGGAGTGGCCACGTCCTCAAGGCCTGAGGTCCATACAGCGTTTCCTGGGATTCACCAATTTCTACCGGCAGCTTATCCCAAACTTCTCATAACTGACATCTCCTATTTCCAGCCTTACCAAGAAGGGTGTGAACGCCATGGTGTGGACCCCAGAGGCAGGGTCCGCATTTATTAGTCTCAAAAAATCCTTCACTTCAGCCACAATCCTCCATCATCCTGACGGATCTCGGCAGTTTTCTTTGGAGGTGGACGCCTTTTCTGTTGGTGCAGGTGAGCTTCTGTTCCAGAGGAGCTCCAAAGGAAGGGCAGTAGTATGTGGCTACTACTCGAGACTTTTTTCTTCTGCAGAGCGCAATTACTCTATTGGGGATCGGGAGCTACTGGCCATCAAATTGGCTCTGCAGGAGTGGAGACATCTTCTAGAGGGCGCAGCTCACCCCATCCTGATCTACACTGACCACAAGAACCTCACCTACCTTCAGTCCGCTCAACGACTAAATCCCCGTCAAGCCAGGTGGTCGCTGTTCTTCACCCATTTAAATTTGTGCTCCACTACCGTCCCGCTGACAAGAATGTGAGGGCCGATGCCCTGTCCAGGTCATTTGAGACGGATGACACGGTGGAGTCTCTTCAAACTATCAGAGACCCGTCCTGCATTATCACTGCCAATCCTTTGCAGGTTAGAGACATCCCTCCAGGGAGGACTTTTGTTCGATTAGCAGACAGGAGAAGAATTCTCTGATGGGGACACAGTTCTAAACTGGCTGGGTACTCTGGTGTTCGTAAAACACGAGACCTGATTGCTCGTCACTTCTGGTGGCCCACGCTGCCCAAGGATGTTGTGGACTTTATCTCTTCTTGCACCGTGTGTGCTTCTAACAAGGTTACTTACTCCAAGCCTACCAGCCTTCTTCAACCTCTGCCTGTACCCAATGCCCCCTGGCAGCACATTGCGATGGACTTTGTCACTGACCTTCCTCTCTTAGCAGGATGCAACACTGTCTGGGTAGTGGTGGACCGGTTCTCGAAGATGGCACATTTTATCCCGCTGACTGGCCTACCTTCTGCTCCCCGACTGGCGAGTCTCTTTATTCAGCACATCTTCCGCTTGCATGGCTTGCCCCATCACATTGTGTCTGATGGGGGGGTTCAGTTTACCTCGAAGTTCTGGAGGGCTCTCTGTAACTCCTATCGGATCAAGGTCTCAAGATGGAGCCTGAGGACATGGCCACTCCAGGACAGCTCTCACTTTCTCAAATGTGTGTTGATGATGATCCTCTTCATGTGTGCGCGCTGGCCCTTTAAGAGCGGGCACGAGTGTGCGGGCACACCCTATGGGACACAGCGGACCAGAGCGGAAGTGAGCACTGGCGTCTCCTGGGAAGGAGATGGGGACCAGCGCTCACAGATCCATGGCTGCGGGCGTCAGGAGGTGAGCAGTCCCGACGGCCCGTGGCCATGGACGCTACAGTCATACACTTCTCTACATTCATTTTTAGCAGTACTCGCAACACAGCGTGATCTTGCGAGATCACGCTGTGCAGTCACATACTCTCACATTAACTTTATTGAAGTGTTTTGAGAGTGAATAGACATTGTCTCCAGCCAGGACGCGATGTCTATTCACACTTCCGACACTTCGGTAAAGTTTCTTGGGGAAACTTCACAGAAACTTTACCAAAGTGTCGGGAGTGTGACTAGACATCATATCCTGGCTGGAGACAATGTCTATTCACTCTCAAGACACTTCAATAAAGTTAATGTGAGAGTATGTGACTGCACAGCGTGATCTCGCGAGTTGCGAGTACTGCTAAAGATGAATGGAGAGAAGAGTATGACGCTGATTGGTAAAAACACGCCCAGCTGTCTATTAAGAAGCTAATTAGCATAAATCTAAAATTGTGCATAACTTGCTCAAAATTGATAGTTTTTCAAAATAAAAAAACACTTATCTACATTATGTAGGAGATAGGGCACTTATAATCTGGTGACAGAGCCTCTTTAAGGAAAAGCTTTGATGATGTCACAAACAATGCTGACAGGAGAATGAGGTGATACTGCTGCTATCATATTGGGTAAAATACTTCATTATTTAGGAATTTTGCGTGTATATTCTAAGAGTCTGTATTACATGCAGATTTTGTCATGGATTTATCAGCGAATTTCATTCTGTAAAACATGAGCCAATCCGCCCAAAAAAAGAAAAAAATTCCTCTTGATCCCAAGTGGCGATCAGACTGGATCAACATACAAACAAGAATTCTATAAATTTACAAATACGCTAATATTATTTTGTTCCAAGAAATGAATTAAGCCCTTTCACATTCATTGTACTGTAAGGGAATGTTCACATGCTAAACAAAAAATGGTTGTAAAATATGGAGCTGTTTTCAAGGAAAAAGAGCCCCTGATTTTCAGCCGTTTTTTATGCATCAAGCGTTTTATGATGCGTTTTTTACGGCCATTTTTGGAGCTGTTTTTCTATTGAGACAATAAAAAACGGCTCCAAAAATGGCTCAAGAAGTGCACTTTTTACAAACGGCTGCGTAAAAAAAACGTCCCGTGGGAAGGGACCGCTGTTTTTCCCATTGAAACCAATGGGCAGATGTTTGCAGGCGTTCAGCCATTTTTCAGCCATTTCAGCCGTTCAGCCAGTATTTTCAGCCATTTTTTGGGGGAGGGCGTTTACGGCCCGAAAAGCGGCTGAAAATAAGCCGTATGAACATACCCTAATTATCGCAGATTTTAAAGGGGTTTTCCAGCCACTAAAAATTGATGGTCTATCCTCAGGACCTTTCAGGACCCCCACCGATCAGCTTTTTTGAAGAGGTCCATTCACTTCAATGGGAGAAAAGGCTTCAATACCTGTGAATCGCCGCTAAATGCGTGTCGAAGATTCACAGTGAGGAAGAAGAAATAAAGGGGAAGCGGCGCTCGTACAAGTGATGAGGTCCCTTCAAAACAGCTGATCGGTGAGGGTCCTGGAAGTCAGACCCCCGACATATTGAAGGCCTATCCTGAGGATAGGCCATCAATTTTTAGTGGCTGAAAAACACCTTTAAGTAAGGAATCCGCCCAGAAAATCTACAATAAATCTGCATAGTGTGTGATCTCAGCCTAAAAGTTGAGTGACTAGCTGGTAGCACCACCTTTGATATACAACACTGTGGCCATGAGCTTGAGTCCATAAGAATTAAGTGATGGTTATGCTTCTGGAAACAGTACATGAATATTACCTGTGTTGCCATCTTTGTTATAGCCGGAGCTAGGTGGCGGATGTCCTGATGCATTTTCATTAGTTGGAGGCAAAACCTGGTTATTGGAGGATGTGCTATCATTATTGACATTTGGGTCACTGTAACATATCAGATGGGCTAGAAAACCGAAGACAAATTTTCTGACCCAATAGGGAACAGAGCCGCTCTGCAGAGTTCCTCGATGCAGCACATGAGTGATTATTACCGTCTCCAATAAACTGAGCACAAGTAGTGCAAGGCAAACTGAGAAGTAAATGCCTGGAGAAGAAATAAAATCAATATACCATTTTCTTGTAAATGTAAGTAACACAAAGTCAAATATATGCAAAACACATAGGAACCTATATCACAGAGATATATTTGTTTAGACAAATATGCTTCCTCTGAAATTGACTGTACTGTTTGTGTGCATATGCAAGAGATATGGAAATGAGACCGTGAGCTACACTGCGGACAGGGATTAAAGTGAGAATTGCAGAATATGTCTACATTATGAAAAACATAAATGTAATATTTGTGGCAGTAAGTTATATGACGTGCCAAATGTTTATAAGAAATTGTTAGAAGATTCTCACCAATCAGAGGTGTCCCGTTGGCTGTGCTTGGTAGCAAGTCATTCATAATAAGTAGAAAAACAGTGTATCCCAAGAGCAAGGTCATCTTGAAGGATGCACGGTCAGTGCTGTGTGGTGGTAGGAAGAAGCTCAGTATGTCAATCAGCATCAGGAAGGCACTAGGGATAAGTAGATTCACCACATAGAGAACAGGATGACGTCTGATCACTACCTGCATAGAGCAGATCCAAAGAGATCAGAATCTGAGCTGGACAATTTTGCACATATTTACAGGACAGCAATGTTGATTAGTTAAAATATGTGTATTTTATTTGCTCTTCATCTGTTTTGTATCCTTCCTATAAGAAATTCTGATGGATTCAGAGGCTGTTAAGCAATTCTCAAGCAGATTTGGTATAATTAGATGGATTAATTATTTGATTATAGGGGGTTGAAGGGAATGTGTAATCAGAAATTGTTATCTATTGTTTAAAAAAGGTTTTTATATTAACCTCTTAAGGACACAGCCAATTTTGGCCTTGAGAACAGATTTTTTTTATATTTCCCTCTTTGCAACCTGACGCTCATAACTTTTTTATTTTTTGTACGACGTAGTTGTATGAGACTTTGTTTTTTCCGGGACGAGTTGTACTTTATGTAGGTACCATTTTTTGGTACAAATACATTATCGATTAATTTATATAAATTTTTATTTTGGCGAAAATGCAGAAAAAAAGCAGTTCCGCTGCAGTTTTAATATTTTTTTTTTACACCATACACCGATTATCATAAATAATGTTATACATTTGTTGTACAGGTTGTTACGGTCGTGATGAAAACCAAATATGCCTATATTATTTAATGTTTTGGGACTTATATTTTAAAAAGTTTATTTATTGTAAAAAATGTGTATCTCTGTGTATTTTTTAACTTTTTTTTATTTTTATTTAACATAATTTTTTTTACATGAATTTAACTTTTTTTTTTTTTTAATCCCATAAAGGGATTTTTCATTTTTTTTTTTTAACTGTAATTTACTATACATATCTACATGCCAGTACATTAGCCTGTGTACTGATTGTACACAGGCAGTTGTTAGGGCATACCTCAGTATGCCCTAACAACAAGAAATATATTCAGACATCCCAGGGGTGCTTCAATGGACCCTGGGCTGTCTGGCCACACAAGTTATGGGCTTTGATCGCGTCACAGGGATTTTCTGTGATGCGATCAAAGGGCAGTCCCCCTCCTCTTATTTACTTTGAACGCCACAATCAGCTTTGATCGCGGCATTCAAGGGGTTAACAGAGGCGAGAAGAGGGGCTTCCTGTTCTGTAGAGATCACTTCTCAGAAGTCATCTCATTATTATCACAGACAGGATTACAGTAAAACACCTCTATATAGAGAACACAGAATCCACCATTCTCAATAGACTGACACTTCCTGTTCTGTAGAGATCACTTCTCAGCAGTCATCTCATTATCATCACAGGCAGCATTACAATGAAAGGTAACACCTACGCTATATACAGGTAATGGCCTGTTCACATCACCGTTGCCCTTCCGTTGAGAAGTTCCGTTAACCCCTCAATGGAAAGGCAAATGGAAACTTACGCTTCCGTTTCCCTCACCATTGATATCAATGGTGACGGAAACATTGCTAAAGGTTTCCGTTTGTCACCATTGTGACTGGGTTCCATTGTTTTGACGGAATCAATAGCGCAGTCGACTGCGCTATTGATTCCGTCAAAAACGACAGAACCCTGTCACAACAGTGACAAACGGAAACCATTAGCTAGGTTTGAGTTCAATGATGAGGGAAACGGAAGCTTAGATTTCCGTTTGCCTTTCCGCTGAGGGGTTAACCCGACGGAAACCTCAGACGGAACCCCTCAGCGGAAGGAACGGTGATGTGAACACAGCCTAACACTGGACCCACCATTCATAATAGACTGACACTTCCTGTTCTGTAGAGATCACTTCTCAGCAATCATCTCATTATCATCACAGGTAGGATTACAATGAGAGGTAACACCTACACTATATATAGGTAACACTGGACACACCATTCACAATAGGCAATAGGGACAGCTTCCCCCTTCCTGCACAATGATCTCTGCACAGGTCACAGAGCATGTCCTGTGGCTGCTGTACCAGCATTTAGAGATATGCTTTAATACCAGCTCAGACAAGATGGCTGCCACATATTCATGTGCAGAAAATAGAACAAAAAAATCTACAATCAGAAAATCAAAGTAAACTAGAAAAACAGAGAATATTTATCATTATCTGGTTTTATTTAGTAAAAAAATATAGGTGATACATTCCCTTTAAACAACAGGATTCTCGTCTATTATGTCCATATGAATAAGCAATTACTTCTGACTCCACTGCAACTTTCTTACGTGACGATCAATCATAATATACACAGTCATGGAATCTAATGATCTATTCAATTTGAGTTGTGCAGGTGGCCCACATGCTGCTATTTATTTAGACAGAAGTTTGGTGCAGCCTTTTATCAGATTTTTTTTTTTACTCTTTTACTGGAAAAGTCTGGGCATGCACTGCATGCATGTAAGATTGCCTCTTTTCACATAAACATGCAACACTTCTGGGCAGGCATAAAATACAGGCAGGCCATCCAACCTATGGGTAGATATCAGAGTCTCTTTCAGGAGTTCCGTCATATTTGATGGGAGTAATAGCGCTGGTTGGTGTAAGTCAATAAGGTCCGTCAGGCGCTGTTGGCATCTGATCTCTCTAATATTTTATTTTTAGAAAATAACTATTGAAATTTTTGTAAGCAGCTAATTTTTGTGCGCAGACACAACTTTAGGTACATTTTAACAAATAGTATAAGATAGTATACAGCAGAAAAATATATACTATACAGTATTACACAATAATTCGCAGTGGAGTATTTAAGCAAACTTGATAAATTTAGGAGACAGGAAGACATTTTCAGAAGCCAATAAACATGGGTATTTTTATATTACAAGCACCCCTCTTTCTGTTTAAACAATCTTGCTTGAAAAGCATCCTCACCCAGAATGTAATTATATCCCATTCATCAATGCCAAATTTGAGAATATCAGGACTGCCTTCAATTCTAAGGAGCTCCCACTCTCCGCTTGTCTCCAAGTATTGTAGAGAGTTCTGAAGGATCTGTTCCACAGGAAGGGCCAACCCTAGGCGCACATCCCGTACTGCAAGAGAATCAAATAACACATTTGCAGTGCATTAATGTAATGCTTAACCTAAAATAAAGATTGCTCTGTAAATATCTCTCATGTATAGATAGGATGAGTGCACTGAGCCTACATTAAAACAGTCATACACTTCTAGGCAGGAAGCCTCTCCATCTGGATTCCCCTTATTCCCAACCCTATAATTTAACACGTTGATTATGCTTGTGTGTATGTCTTGTATGGCAGAGTGTACTGCACATGCTCAGAGCATGGAAAGGCAACAGCATATTGTGGAGGAAACAGTGATGACATCATCTAAAATATTTTCACCTTCGATACCAGAACATTTCTACTGTCAGCCGTTGAGTCCTCTAGGATCAAAATGGACACAACACAAAAACATTTTCACAATTCATAGATACTAGAAAATGCTAAAATGGTTTCGGCTTAACACAATTGATTGAAGCAGGAAATTCTTTTGTTGCTGTGTGGAAGCTACAGTCACTGAGAAACTGAATATCTCTCCCAGATCAGTCTAAAATGTGTTGAAGACAGCCAGGATTTCATATGTTGTAAGGAAACTGTATACTTGCTTAGAGTTTTTCTAGAAAACCCATGTGATGGGACCTGGCAGTCCATTCCAGGATATGGAGAGCTACACAGCAGGTGTAGCAGGCTTAAAAAAAAGCATGTCTTCTTCTGGAGAAGAAGGTTCGACCGTCAGTGGGACCAATAAAGCCATTAGAGCCTGCTAGAAAACATCTCATGGTATCATTCTGTTGACTATATTTCAGTATGCACACATCATGTTAGTAAGCGAACCTGATACCATGAGCTAACCAACCCTGTTAGATAGGTTAGAATGTAAAACATAGCTACAGTATGTCATGCACAGTATTACATATTTCGTTGTGATATGCCATGGCTATTTGGGTCATACAATAGTTTTGTCTTAAACCTTCATATACTTAATAAAGAAGGTCCAAAAACAACTTTTATTTATTTGATACAAAGTGTTACCCGATGAAAATAGTTGTCTCAAGTGCATCAGTCAGAGCAATATGAAAAAAAGTTTTATTTAAGACCATAGACAAGCTCTTTTATATAAAAGCATGGATCTGGCTTCTCCCCACCAAACAGTTGATTTTGCCAAGAGAATCCACGGTTAATTGGGGGCATGCTGCAAATTTGAGAAGCCTTGACAATTCTACAGCAGAATTGACATGCAGAATTGTCTGGTTGGCATCACACATGTAGTTTTATAAGCAGTTTTTGTGGCATTTTTTTGAGACAAAGCCAAAAATGAATCCAACTCTAAGGAAACTTATCAGTTTTTCTTTATGCTACCCCTTCCTATGGAATCCACTCTTGGCTTTCGCTTCAAAAACTGAACCAAAAATTGCATGTGGGATTCCAGCTCAAAAAATGCACTAAATTGCGGTAATAAATACATGCGGTTTTTCAGATGTATATTTATTTGTGGTTTTATTTGTGGTTTTAACTGCACCTCAATTCCTACTTGTGAATATAACCTAAATGATTTAGCTTGATGTGTTAATTAGGCTTTAATTTAATTGGAGTACTCCCTTCAACGTCCTTTTGTGATATATATGCAAGTGTTAAAGGTACTATTACACAGGCTGACATGGGCCGTGTAAACGTGCGCCGATCAACGAGACAGCTAGTTGATCGGTGCTCGTTTGCTCCTATCACACGGAGCAATGATTGGATATGTATAGGGACTAGTGCTCGTTACTACGATCGCTCGTCCCCATACATTTTCATCATGTCGGCAGCACGTCTCCCTGGTTATAGTGAGATGTGCTGCCGCCAACGATGATTTTTATTTCTGCATAAAAGAGTAGATCAGCCGATGAATGAGTGTTTGCTCGTTCATCGGCTGATCGTTGCCCTTATTACACAGGGCAATGATCGGGAACAAGCGCTCATATGAATGCTACTTTGCCCGATCATTGGTCTGTGTAACAGGGCCTTTATACTTGTATTGCCCCATGTAGTTTTCTGGATGCATAGTTTTGTCAATTATTCATTATTTGACTATATGATACTGTAATACACACCTGTGTGCATGTAGGAGCCAAAGGTCAAAGAGCAGTTCTGAACATCAAATGGGAAGTTGAAGATGCCAAGGTTACATGAGCTGACCACTCTAAGCATTTTGTCATATCGCACGCGTCCAGTGTGATTGACATATACAAAGGGGGTGCGCTGTGACTTATCCTCATCTATGCTGCAGAAAAGAAATAGTAAAGTTTGCTGTACACAGTATAACCTTAAACATAGAACATTTATACTTTTACAACACAGGTCTACTTTGCTGTATTATTACTATTTATCTTTCCCATTGATCAGTCTTTCTATATCTTGGTTATCCACTGCCACCTCAGAACACTTTCATGTTCATTTAAGACGTGCAGACAATGCGTTCAGATACACGCTGGTATATGGTGTCAGTATATGGCCCGGTAATCCCCCCCAGCCTTATCCTGTTGCACAAGTCATGGAGCAATGTTCTTTCATGTTCTTTTTGTCAAGTCAGCATATAGGTTTTTCAGCTGGCTGAGCTTTCACATCAAGAGAGGTACTTCTAGGAGAGACTGTATCCATCAAAAGGTACTTTGTCATCTTAGCACCTCTAGAAGCTGGACTAACTACTGGTATTAGTCACAACACATGAATACATACAATACATGACTTTGAACACATACAACTCATAGACAATTATGTCTGGTGTCCATATGTCCTCTACTGGCAATGAAATTTTCTCAATTGATCCACATTTTGCAGGGGTCCAGGTCAAAAACTCATGCTGCCAAAACTGAGCAAAAAGAGAAAGAGGAAATTATTGAATATTAAATAAATAAAGTCTAACCATGGCAAAATGTTTCCAGCACCCTGACATAGTGGAAGGTCCTGTGTTCTATTTATGTATTTATTTATTTTTTACATAATAAGGCCTCATGCCCACGACCATAGGTTTTGCGGTCCTCAAAAACACAGATCTGTTGCGGTCCATTTGACCGCAAAAAACTTTTGCTGTACATCCGTGTGTCATCAGATTCATGGATCCACTAAAAAAAAAATATGATTGCACAACTGAAAATAAATGTCTCTCTCTCTGAATCCTTTACCATACACAACCTCTCCCCTCTTCTTTATGTACTTGTCATGGAACATCTTATGGCTTCCATCTGAGGCAATCCGGACATTCAGGGTATTTCCATAGGAGAAGTAGAATATAAATGCTCGACTTTTGCTGATGACCTACTGGTCTACCTCACAAACCCACATATCTCCCTTCTCTGATGTCGGAATTGTTCTGTATTTGGAACATGGTCCAACTTTAAAATTAACATTTCCAAATCAGAAGCCCTTAAAGAGGCTCTGTCACCAGTTTATAACTTCTCTATCTCCCACCTAATCTAATAGGCGCTTTGATGTAGATAACTACTGTTTGTTTGTTTTAAAAAAAAACGTTCATTATTGACCAAGTTATGAAAACTGAAGACATCGCCTCGAGCCGCTGCAGATTCGGATAAACGTCCTGGCACAGCTGGAGACGATGTCTGTGAAGTCTTCCATCGATCCGTAAAGGATGTGCGTGAGGAAGTCAGGTCACAGTGTGATCTTGCGAGATCACACTGTGCTGTGAATCAAGCTGGGCTGGAATGAAGAGAAGTGTATGACGCTGATTGGTCAGCGTCATACACTTTTCTATACAACGCCCATTTGGTGAATATAAAAAAATGCCCAGTTGGGAATTTAGAAAAAATTAGAAGAAATAGAAAAATAACAGTATTTATCTACATTAAAGCAACTATTAGATTAGGTAGGAGATAGGGAAGTTATAAACTGGTGACAGAGCCTCTTTAATGTGTCACTCCCAGACCCACTTGTCGCTACCCTCAAGACCAACTTCCCCTTCGCATGGCCCTCCAAGGGCATAACCTACCTAGGAATATGAATTATGGCCGATCTGTCGCAACTATATGCCACTAACTTTCTCCCTCTGTTAGCCTCCTTTCATAAGGAGCTGAACACCTGGAATAAGCGGGAATTTTCTTGGTTCGGGAGGATAAGCATTTTGAAAATGACACTGCTTCCCAGACTATTATACCTCCTGCAGACCATCCCCATCCTCATCACTTCATCCTTTTGGCTACGCATCCAAAAATGCTTTGGATCTTTTATATGGTCCTCAGGTCGCCCTGGGAAAAGTAGGGCTGTTCTCACTCGCCCTAAAGATGGGGGTGGGTCTGCCGGACTGCCGCCTCTATTATTTGGCAGTAACCCATGCGCGCATTCTCGATCTCTTTCCCAACTGAGACTCTAAATTATAGGTACGCCTGGCTGAAACCATTTGCCCCAATGCTTTCTCTCCCCTCCCCTGGACACAGCACCCACTTAAAAGCGGTACACTCTAACTTCTTTCACTATTTCTCAAACCCTTATGGCATTATGGTCAGCGGGGTTGGGTGGATCCCTCATAGATGCTCTAGGTCCACTCACTCCAATTACGGACAATACACACTGTCCCTCTGGCCGAGCCTACCGCTTATTCCTCAGCGGCTCCCTCCAACGTCCCCTTCATTTTACACATGTCCTCTCTTATTCCTCTTTACTCCCATTAACAACCATATTATCGGCCTTCCACTCGCCGACTATAAGAATACAACCAGCTGAAACATTTATACACTACTTGTAAAGGATCTGCCAGGCACAGCTTCGGGGTTAACTTCCAGAGGTAATCAGTCTTCACCTGAGGCTGAGTCTATCTCTCTGAGACTGACTCCAGCTTCCACCACTCAGGCTGGCAGGCTTAGGAGTGGGAGAGCCTATCGCAGCCTGGCCAGACTCAGCTAGCTCCCGCCTTCTGTCTATTTATACCTGCCTTTCCTGTTCCTCCTTGCTTGTGATTCTTTCCGTGTGGTTTCCTGGCCCAGCTACAGCTCCTACTATTTTATCCTGCTCCATTCTGACCCTGGCTTTCTGACTACTCTTCTGCTCTGCGTTTGGTATCTCGTGCTCTCCTGGTTTGACTTGGCTCGTTCACCACTCTGTTGCTCACAGTGTTGCCGTGGGCAACTGCCCCTTTCCCTTTGCTTTATATTCCCTTGTATGTTTGTCTCGTGCACTTACTGAGCGTAGGGACCGCCGCCCAGTTGTACCCCGTCGCCTAGGGCGGGTCGTTGCAAGTAGGCAGGGACAGAATGGCGGGTAGATTAGGGCTCACTTGTCCGTTTCCCTACCCCTATCATTACATAATCACAAGCCCATATACCTAGTCTACCCTTGTCCCTGACACTACTATGGACCCCCTTGAGACCCTGGCTCAGCAAATGCAGGGTCTCTCCCTACAGGTCCAGGCCCTGGCTCAGAAGGTCAACCAGCCTGATGCTACCTTGGTAGTTCCCCTCACCTCAACTCCTGAACCCCACCTCAAGTTGCCCGACCGGTTCTCAGGGGACCGGAGGGCTTTTCTCTCCTTTTGGGAGAGTTGCAGGCTTTACTTTCGCTTAAAGCCCCACTCCTCAGGTTCTGAGAGCCAGCGAGTGGGTATAATTATGTCCCGGCTCCAGGACGGGCCCCAAGAATGGGCCTTCTCCTTGGCTCCTGACGCCCCTGAACTTTCCTCCGTTGATCTTTTCTTTTCTGCTCTCGGACTCATTTATGACGAGACTGACAAGACTGCCTTTGCCGAGAGTCAGCTGGTGACCTTACGTCAGGGTAAGAGACCTGTTGAGGAGTATTGTTCTGACTTTAGGAAGTGGTGCGTAGCTTCTCGGTGGAATGATCCTGCCTTAAGGTGCCAGTTTAGGTTGGGTCTGTCGAATGCCCTGAAAGACCTGCTAGTTGGCTATCCCTCTTCTGACTCCCTAGACCAGGTTATGGCTTTAGCGGTACGACTTGACCGACGTCTCAGGGAACGACAACGCGAACGTTTATGTGTTTTCTCCTCCGACTCCCCCATGATGCCTCCCGAGGTTCCGTTGCTTTGTTCTTCCCCGGAAGACTCAGAGGTACCTATGCAACTCGGGGCCTTCGTGTCCCCCCAATAACGCAGAGATTTCCGCAGGAAGAATGGTCTCTGCTTCTACTGTGGGGATGACAAGCATCAAGTGAACAACTGTCCTAAGCGTAAGAATGCAGCCGGAGAACTTCCGCGCCTAAGTGATCATCGGGGAGGTCACTTGGGCGCACAGGTATTTCCCGTAAATATGAAACGTAATAAGATCTTGCTTCCCTTTCAGGTCTCTTTTGGTGGTAGGTCTGCTACCGGCAGTGCCTTCGTGGATTCAGGGTCTTCTGCTAATATCATGTCTGTGGAATTTGCTATGTCTCTTGCTATGCCGTTGATTGATTTGCCTAAACCTGTCCCGGTAGTGGGTATCGACTCCACTCCTCTTGCTAATGGTTATTTTACACAGCATACCCCTGTTTTTGAACTCCTTGTTGGCTCCATGCATTTGGAGCAGTGCTCTGTACTGTTGATGCAGGGATTATCGTCCGATTTGGTTTTAGGCCTTCCTGGGTTGCAGTTGCATAATCCCATGTTTGACTGGAATACTGGGGAGCTTACCAAATGGGGTAATGAATGTTTGACGTCATGTTTTTCTGTTAATTCTATTTCTCCCCCTGAGGAGGTGAACACGCTACCTGAGTTTGTTCGGGACTTCGCTGATGTTTTCTCTAAGAAGGCCTCCGAAGTGTTACCTCCTCATAGAGAATACGATTGCGCTATCGAATTGGTACCAGGAGCTAAGCTTCCTAAGGGTAGGATATTTCATCTTTCTTGTCCCGAACGTGAAGCCATGAGAGAGTATATCCAGGAATGCCTGGCCATGGGTTACATTCGCCCCTCTACTTCTCCGGTAGGTGCTGGCTTCTTCTTCGTAGGGAAGAAGGATGGTGGTCTTAGGCCATGCATTGACTACCGTAACCTGAATAAGGTCACTGTAAGGAACCAGTATCCCCTTCCTTTGATTCCTGATCTCTTTAATCAGGTTCAGGGGGCCCAATGGTTCTCTAAGTTTGATCTACGGGGGGGCGTATAACCTTATCCGCATCAAAGAGGAGGATGAGTGGAAGACTGCGTTTAACACGCCCGAAGGTCATTTCGAATACCTCGTCATGCCCTTTGGGTTGTGTAATGCGCTGGCGGTCTTCCAGAATTTCATAAATGAGATTTTGAGAGATTACCTGGGGATATTTATTGTAGTGTACCTTGATGACATACTGGTGTTTTCCAAGGACTGGCCCTCCCACATTGAGCATGTCAGGAAGGTGCTCCAGGTCCTTCGGGAAAACAAACTGTTTGCAAAAACCGAAAAATGTGTGTTTGGGGTACAGGAGATACCATTTTTGGGTCAAATCCTCACTCCTCATGAATTCCGCATGGACCCTGCCAAGGTTCAGGCTGTGGCGGAATGGGTCCAACCTGCCTCCCTGAAGGCGTTACAGTATTTTTTGGGGTTCGCTAATTATTACAGGAGATTCATTGCTAACTTCTCGGTCATCGCTAAGCCTCTTACGGACCTCACTCGCAAAGGTGCTGATCTCCTCCACTGGCCTCCTGAGGCTGTCCAGGCTTTTGAGGTCCTTAAGAAGTGCTTTATCTCGGCCCCGGTGCTGGTTCAGCCCAACCAAATGGAGCCATTTATCGTGGAAGTTGACGCATCCGAGGTGGGAGTGGGGGCTGTCTTGTCCCAGGGTACCAGGTCCCTCATCCATCTCCGCCCCTGTGCTTACTTCTCCAGGAAGTTTTCGCCCACTGAGAGTAACTATGATATTGGCAACCGCGAACTCTTAGCCATTAAATGGGCATTTGAAGAGTGGCGCCACTTCCTGGAGGGGGCTAGGCACCAGGTAACGGTCCTTACCGACCACAAGAATCTGGTTTTCCTAGAATCTGCTCGGAGGCTAAACCCGAGACAAGCTCGATGGGCGCTATTTTTTACCAGATTCAACTTTTTGGTTACCTATAGGGCTGGGTCTAAAAATATTAAGGCCGATGCACTGTCACGTAGCTTCATGGCCAGCCCTCCTTCGGAGGAAGATCCTGCTTGTATTTTGCCTCCTGGTATAATCATTTCTTCTATTGATTCTGATTTAGTCTCTGAAATTGCAGCTGATCAAGGTTCAGCTCCCGGGAACCTTCCTGAGGACAAGCTGTTTGTTCCCCTGCAATACCGGCTAAGGGTACTTAGGGAAAATCATGACTCCGCACTATCTGGTCATCCAGGCATCCTGGGTACCAAACACCACATTGCCAGAAACTATTGGTGGCCTGGGTTGCCTAAAGACGTTAAGGCCTACGTCGCCGCTTGTGAGGTTTGTGCTAGGTCCAAGACTCCCAGGTCCCGACCAGCGGGCTTACTACGTTCGTTGCCCATTCCCCAGAGACCTTGGACACATATCTCCATGGATTTTATCACCAATTTGCCTCCATCCCAAGGCAAGTCGGTGGTGTGGATGGTAGTAGACCGCTTCAGTAAGATGTGCCACTTTGTGCCCCTCAAGAAACTACCCAACGCCAAGACGTTAGCTACCTTGTTTGTCAAACACATCCTGCGTCTCCATGGGGTCCCTGTCAATATTGTTTCGGACAGAGGGGTACAATTTGTTTCTTTGTTTTGGAGAGCCTTCTGTAAGAAGTTGGAGATTGATCTGTCCTTCTCCTCTGCTTTCCATCCTGAAACCAATGGCCAAACTGAGAGGACTAATCAATCTCTAGAACAATATTTAATGTGTTTTATCTCTGACTGTCAATATGATTGGGTCTCATTCATTCCCCTCGCTGAATTTTCCCTTAATAACCGGGTCAGTAACTCGTCAGGGGTCTCCCCTTTTTCTGTAATTTTGGGTTTAATCCACGGTTCTCCTCCGTTTCACCTGGTAGTTCCAACAATCCCGAGGTAGAGGTCGTTCATCGGGAACTGTACACAGTCTGGGCCCAGGTTCAGAAGAACCTAGAGGCGTCCCAGAGCGTACAAAAAACTCAGGCTGATAGAAAACATTCTGCTAACCCCTTGTTTATGGTCGGGGATCTGGTGTGGTTATCGTCTAGGAACTTGCGTCTTAAGGTCCCGTCCAAGAAGTTTGCTCCCCGGTTTATTGGGCCGTATAAGGTCATTGAAGTCCTCAATCCTGTCTCCTTCCGGCTGGAGTTACCCCCATCTTTTCGTATACACGACGTATTTCATGCCTCCCTCCTTAAACGCTGCTCCCCGTCCTTGGCTCCCTCGAGGAAACCTCCTGTTCCCGTTCTCACCCCTGAGGGGGTGGAATTCGAGGTGGCCAAGATTGTGGACAGCAAGATGGTCCAAGGCTCCCTCCAGTACCTGGTCCATTGGAGAGGATACGGGCCTGAGGAGAGGACTTGGGTACCCGCCCGGGATGTTCACGCTGGGGTATTGGTCAGGAAGTTCCACCTTCGTTTCCCCAGTAAACCAGGTCCACTTAGAAAGGGTCCGGTGGCCCCTCATAATAGGGGGGGGGGGTACTGTAAAGGATCTGCCAGGCACAGCTTCGGGGTTAACTTCCAGAGGTAATCAGTCTTCACCTGAGTCTATCTCTCTGAGACTGACTCCAGCTTCCACCACTCAGGCTGGCAGGCTTAGAAGTGTGAGAGCCTATCGCAGCCTGGCCAGACTCAGCTAGCTCCCGCCCTCTGTCTATTTATACCTGCCTTTCCTGTTCCTCCTTGCTTGTGATTCTTTCCGTGTGGTTTCCTGGCCCAGCTACAGCTCCTACTATTTTATCCTGCTCCATTCTGACCCTGGCTTTCTGACTACTCTTCTGCTCTGCGTTTGGTACCTCGTGCTCTCCTGGTTTGACTTGGCTCGTTCACCACTCTGTTGCTCACGGTGTTGCCGTGGGCAACTGCCCCTTTCCCTTTGCTTTATATTCCCTTGTATGTTTGTCTCGTGCACTTACTGAGCGTAGGGACCGCCGCCCAGTTGTACCCCGTCGCCTAGGGCGGGTCGTTGCAAGTAGGCAGGGACAGAGTGGCGGGTAGATTAGGGCTCACTTGTCCGTTTCCCTACCCCTATCATTACACTACTACGAAGAAACATGCTAACCTCCACTACTCACTGACTGACTGAGCGAATTTACACCTCCCCAACTTCCCCCGCACGTGCTATCTCCACACTCTACCATCTGCTTCTCACCCAACGGTCACAACAGCTTCCCCCATACTGCAAAGCCTGGGAACATGAATTAAGTAAACAATTCACTGACGCCCCCTGGAATAGATGCTTCTATTTTTCCCACAAGGCTTCTATAGCCACCTGTGCTCAAGAAATCAGCTTTAAAATTGTATCTAGATGGTACCGTGTCGCAACTGTACTCCATAAATTGTACCCCTAGCTCCCTGATTGCTGCTGGCGGTGTGGCGGGTGCACCTGGCGGCTCTATGACACACATTTGGTGGGGTTGCCCCTTACTGAGGTCTTTTTGGAAGGCTGTGATTAGAGTCACCCATGAAACCACTGGAGTCTTGGTCCCTGACTTCCCATTATTGTATATGTTCCCCATGCCCATGTACGCATATAAATGATCCCTCACCAGACACTTATTACAAGCAGCGAAATCAATTATTCCACGCAAGTGGAAATTCATGGAGTCTCCCATCCTGAATGAATGGTTCCAGGAGGTTGCATTGGTGCGGAAGATGGAGGCTCTCATTGCCCAAACCCCAGAGGCAACCACGCGCTACATAAACACTTGGCTCCAGTGGACACTTTCCTTTCGTCTTACACATACCACACATTGGTTGGTTGTGGGGAGTGATTTTCCCCTAGACCTGTTCTCCCTTAACATAGTCGGCCCCTGGCAGTTGTACTCTTCTCTTCTGTTTGATCCGCAGCTACCACATGACCGTCTGCCTTTTTTGTCTACATTTTCGTTGCAAATCAGAGTCCAGATCCGCCATGCACATCCTCCTCCTTCCCTACTGTCTCTTGTATTGTCTTTTTACTTCTTCAATACAGGCGAGGTTCGTTCCCTCCACCAGCGGCTACCTGCACCCGCATTTACCTGTATGACAAGCATTTGCTCTACATTGATAGAATTGGCGTGTTCCTATATCTACTTCCTACACCGTGTTTTCCCACTACTCCTGATTAATATGTTGGACTGTCTCTATATTGGAACTACCATGGAACCCTACCTGTTCCCTATGTCTCTTATTCTTATTGTATGATTCTGACTTTTTCATGTCTGTATTATGTTTACAACTTGTTTAATACAAAATAAAAATGTTGAATTTGAAAATAAATAAATAAATGATTTCACCAGTGTAGTGAAGCTGCAAATCTAGACCGTAAAATGATTTGTCCTGAGTTTTTGTGGTCCGGATTCGCGGCCCCAGCACTGATCCGGGAAAATCACCATTGTGTGCATGGGGCCATGCAAATGATTGGGTCTGCGATTTATCCGCATAAATGTGGATAAATTGCGGACGCAAATGCACAGTTATGTGCATGAGGTCTTAGTTACATAATGACATGAATGTAGAAGAATGTGTGTGTCCAGCAAACAGGACCAGCTTAGGTAATGTTCACATCTGCATTAGAGGCTCTGTTAGGGGCCTCTGTCGCAGATCCGGCCAAAAATACCGGAAAAAAGTAGTGTTTCCGGTAAAACCACAGACGCCCCGGCGGAAACCCAACTGCCTCCCGTGGTGTCCATCACACAACGGAAAGAGCGCTTCAGGTTATTCCCTTGTTGAGCTTTTCTGACAGAGCAGAACATAGGAATGGCAAGCGCAGGCCCTTAAAGGTGTTGTCTAAGATTAGAAAAAGTGGCTTTTTTAGTTCTTTTTTTTAAAAGCAGACCCACTCTTTGTCCATGGACTGAGTCTGGTAAAGTGACATGCTCCAAATTTTTGAAAGACATGCCAGTTGTAATCTTGTTTTGCAACTTGTACAATATATTTTAAAAGTGGCGCATAAACAATATTATGCCACGTTTAGGCTAATTTCACGCAAGCGTAATACAAGAGCATTTTTATGACAGTATTACGCCTGCAAATCTTGGCCCGACCACTACTTAAATGACCTGAACTAACAGCAACATAGATCCACATAGTATGCTCTAAGGAAACCGGCCTTACTATTGACTTTTACCATTTTATGTCTCATATACTGTTGTACATTTTTAACCGTAAACAGGTGGCACAATTGTAATTTGTAGCAAGTGGCATTTTGCTAAATTTGGCACACTTGGCAAAGACTTTCAAACAATATGAAAGAATATCAAAACGGTCTAAAATCCCTATCCTTCTTTGAAGTCGAGGTATGTACTGTATATATTTTGGTGGATTAGGTACATGCTATTTACACCAAATTAGCAAGACTACATTCTGGTGCATTTCCTGAAGTTGGTGAAGTTTTCTATATCTGATTACTACTGTGTTGTGAGAACTTGCCATGACTGTGTAAAAAGGACCACCAGTAATATTACTAATCTGCATATAACTGCATATATCTAAATAAATCTTAGTGGACTCTTTGAAAGGACATATTAATATGGGAACAGTAACTTACCAGCCGTAGCCAAAGGAAAGTGGTGAGAATCTGAGATTTTTCATTCTGAAGAGAAGAGAGTGAAAAAGGTGATATGGGAAGTGGTGGGATTACCCCTCCCTCCCTTGTCCCCTCCTCTACTTTTCTTCGTCTTTTCTTCCTCAAACCTTCTTTATTCTTCTACACTTTGTGCTTTCTTTCTTCTTCAAGCAAACAAAGTTATAAAAATGCATACACCCCCAAAATTAAAGTTTGTAGTTGGCGACATAGTTATCATATACTTTCTGGGTCACCTACATTTTGATGTTTGGCTTGTTCCCAGTTCAGATTGAAAATTCAATAAAATCTATTCAAAGAAAATTTTCAATTAAATATCATCTATACAGAACTAAAGTGAAATGTTTTCCTTAATTATAACATGCCTATAGGAGCCTATAGGAGCTACTGATGTGTCCTTCCTTACCTTTTCTCATATTTCAACATATCTTGACGTGTGGCGAGAGATGACCAGCTTTGAAAAAAACCAAACTGTTTTCTCGATACTCTGTCACGAGATGTCTACTCTATATATGTCTATATATATGTCTGTTTGACATCCAGGCAGCTAAGGATACGTACTAGAGAACACGTACGCGACATCTCTGGGGCAAAGACGATTAGTGACTATAGACTACTCAAAACACTGCCCAGACACTTCAAACAACATCACAATTGCAATCCAAAATCCCTCATGATTCGTGGAATTGACCGTATACATTGTGGCATCAGAGGGGGTAATTTGAGGAAGGTTTTGGCCCAAAAAGAATGTATGTGGATTGTCAAATTGGGATCCATGATGCCTGGTGGCCTTAATGAACAACTACATTTCGCTCCGTTTCTTTAAACTCCCTATCACCATTTGTTTTTAACTTATATTTTAATCCTGTGTCTTTCATTGCATATCTAGGTACTTGATTTATTATCCGTATTGAAAGCTTTCTGACAAGATCTTGATACCTTGAGCTGGACCCTCTTTGGAAGACTGATGGAGAAGATAAATATGTTATCTGTGGACTCATCTATACTATGTATCTACATGGATCAATTGTCTGTATTGACATTCCTTTGCTATTTTTGCCAGTACATTTGTTACTATTATTGCTATTGAATGTGGGCTTTTTTGTCCCTGTACTATAGGAAGTATACATTATAATTTACAATATCCTATATTCCTTATATATTTTTATTATATGATTTCATATCAGTGCACTTTACACTTTATTTAAATCTTTCTATGGGAGAATTCCTTCCCCCTCGTATTAATTCTGCTCAGGGATATTACCTTTTTGCTATTATTATTCTCTGTTTTTCACACACATTGTAGGTTATACTACTCTTTAATAAGCCACTGTATGTGGACTCACATTTTTCTCTTACTAACGAAACTTTGTCATTTTAAATATGATTGACCGTGCATTACCGCATGTTCACCTCACTTTTATATTCCCTTTTAAGTATGGGGTTAATTCAAGCAATAGGCATTAACCACTTTCTACAACGTAGCACTGATACAGCGATACAAACCAGTCTCCTCCCCCGGTATTTTCCTATCCAATGAGGTGCGCACCTCTTCTGTATGACGCCGGCGTGTTGCCGGCCCCTCCCCGCCCCCTCTAGCGCACTGCGCATGTCCGGGATCCCTGTACACGTCGGGGATCCTTGATGTGCGCTCCGGTGCTGGGGGCGGGAAGTGGGGCATGCCTCACTTCCGGTCTCGGCATGAGACGTGCGCCGCGATCTCAGTGTATTAGGAAATACACAGTCCACCTGTGGCTCCCCCTATTTAAAGCCGTCATTTCCCTAGACACGATATGAGGAAGCATACCGCGAAACGCGCGTTGGGGTTCCTTGCACGCCAGTCCGACTCCCTCAAACAATTTCACATGGGTAAGCTTTTTCTAGGAGTGGAAGGGATGAGTGTTTTATTTAGGTCTTAGACCTTCAAATATGTCTATTGTTAGCATTTGACTCACACTTGTATATTAGGTCTTAGACTCATTGCCTACTTACTACTAGCACTTTACTCTATGCCTATACACCTATATGCATTTGTCTGTATGTATATCATGACATGGTCTTCAGTGCCTAATAAATGTATTACTAATACGCTTATCACTCATACCGTACACCCATCTCCTTGATTACCCTATATCATCTCTTGTATATTATATGGAGTCTCTCTAGTCGTGTTTTCACTGGAATTACACAGTGTCCTCCTGTCCTATTCTGTACCTTTATAACGTTTTCTATGTATGTAATTACGTGTTTAATAAAGCTATTTATTTTTATTCATGGCTTTTATGCTCCTCTTTTTTCTTGTGTATATAAGTATATATAGGAGTTGCCCTTCAGCACTATCTGGGTAGTATGCTGCACCCTGTCTTAAGCATCTAGCCCCGTACTTGCTATAGGAGTCATTTTGTGTTTCTATTGTGGCAGTGCAGCTACTGGACGGTGCAGAAACTCAGGTTTTAAGCAACCAGGGAGCATGTACAGCAGAGAGAGTTTTCTCGGCTGGTGCTTGGGCTGTCTGATGAGCCTAGTTAGGCTCCACCTGAGACGGCTCTTTATATCAGGTGTGTGCAGTCCACACAGGGCTCTCAGTCTGGGGAAGACAGGCATGCTAGCCTGTGAGAGTCACCACCGTGTGAGGTAAAACTGAAGGTTTTGAGGTGCTGGGCACAAGGCTCAGTGTCACGTAGTGAGGGACACTGAATGTGTTAGTTAGAGGCTGGACGGCCTAGGATTTATTTTGTATGTTTATTGTTGTACCACTGACTGCTGTTGTGAAGACAATAAAGCTAGCTGCGGCTGTTTTAAACCTTTTTGGAGTGAACGTTCTGTGTGCCAACCATCTCACCCGGGAGATGGCGATCCCATGAGCTAAGTGGTCCCCAAGTTGTCACATATGGCGGAGAATTGCTTTGGGCAATAAAATGGCACAAGAAGTATGCAGTGAAATTTAAAGGGCCAGAAGCCCAATTAAAGAGACTGTTTTTCCATTGCAATGGGTCTTATGGAGGAACTCCTTAAACAAATGGTGCAGTTGAATGCAGAGCTGCAGGAAACAAATGCCAAACAGAGGGAGTATAACCAAAGGGTCCTGGCACAGTTGGAAGCAGATAGAGAGGCTCTAAAGGCACGGGTGCTGTCTGGGGATGCACAGCCTTCCAAGCCAAGTGGATTCTTTTCAACGTCAACTGCATTTATGCCGGGTACTCCGGAGGTGTTACAGACAGTTCGCAGAGAAGAGCACGGAGCGTGCGTACCTGTGATACAAGCTGTGAGGACCGTTGCTAGGAGCAACCAACCCCGACAGCATGTGGCTGTTGTTCAGCAGAAGGAGCGCTGTTGGAGATGCCATCAAGCGGATGGATGTGCACCTGATTGTTCTCTGGTCAGGAGGCCAGAGAGAGCGCAAGAAAAAACACGTGAAGTGTTGGTTGGTGGGATTCCGCTACGGGTCAGTCTGGATCTTCGCCAAGAGGTCTCGAGGGTGCATCCGGACATTTTGCTGTTCGTGAAGAAGGATCCTGAGATGAGTGAGACCGTTCTGATTGACTTTGCAACTGATTTTGGGACTGTGCAGCACAGACTTAGAAAATGTGAGGAACTTGATGAGGAGTTTGTGCTGGGAAGGGACTTCCCTAATTTTTGGCAGTTGTGGGAGAAAGGCAATATCTCCGATAAGCATTACAGGGAAGAGTCCTCTGCAGGGTGTGCTGCTCCACTGCCAAAAATGGAAAATGCACCAGTTGTAATGATGTCAAGCGATAATGTGATTCAGGAAATGCCTGCTAAAAATGACGCACATGTATTTGATGCACAGCGTTTATGTGATGACACTAGTGAAATGTCAAAAATTGTGCCTAACGTGTCTTTAACCCGTGAGTATGTCACCCAGCCTGAGCAGGTTAATGCATTGTGTGAACAGGCTGTTAAAGAAACCGCAGCCGAGACAGAAGAGGGGATGAGTTCAAGTGTGCCCCTTGAGGCCGTAGTTGAGAAAGTCGAGAGTGTCACATGTGATGTGCGTACTGTTACTAATAGTAACCCAGAGAGGTCTGGTGAGTGCGGTGGAAAATTGTCTCTGGACGGACAGTCTGAGAGTATAAATGCTGAGATGGAAAACTCCAAGATGGGGGGGAGTATAGCGTCTGAATGTGGTTTGGTAGATGGTACGGTGTATACCAAAACTCACGAGATGAGTGTTACTGAACACTATGAGCCAGTGTCTAAACCAAGGGGTGACACACAAAGCCACTTCATAGATGCGGAAAGGTCCCTGAATGTAGGGCACCACACATGTAAATACGGCTGTGATCAGCAAAAGCTAGTAGTGCCTACAAGGGATGAGGATGCTAGGCATGCCAACATAGAAGAGTTGCAGGAGCACCTGTCTAATACACCCAGGGGTGATTATCAAATGTCTGTTACTGTAGGGGTGACCCTAAGGGTGATTATGTCCCAACGTAGGAGCTTTGACCCTGGAGGGAGGTTGAAATGTGATCAGTCCTACAGCCTTTATCAAAGGGAGGGGATATGTAGCAGTGCAGCTACTGGACGGTGCAGAAACTCAGGTTTTAAGCAACCAGGGAGCATGTACAGCAGAGAGGGTTTTCTCTGCTGGTGCTTGGGCTGTCTGATGAGCCTAGTTAGGCTCCACCTGAGACGGCTCTTTATATCAGGTGTGTGCAGTCCACACAGGGCTCTCAGTCTGGGGAAGACAGGCATGCTAGCCTGTGAGAGTCACCACCGTGTGAGGTAAAACTGAAGGTTTTGAGGTGCTGGGCACAAGGCTCAGTGTCACATAGTGAGGGACACTGAATGTGTTAGTTAGAGGCTGGACGGCCTAGGATTTATTTTGTATGTTTATTGTTGTACCACTGAATGCTGTTGTGAAGACAATAAAGCTAGCTGCGGCTGTTTTAAACCTTTTTGGAGTGAACTTTCTTATGTGTGCCAACCATCTCACCCGGGAGATGGCGATCCCATGAGCTAAGTGGTCCCCAAGTTGTCACACTATATATGTCTATGTATGGCGACCCAGTGGTTCTGATGTTAATTGCAGGTCTGTCAAGGGATTTATTAGCATGTCCTTGACCAAATTAAAGCAAAGGTGAGGGTGGTTACATGTGTATCATTAAACACTGATTGGTGGGGGTTAGGCCACTGGTACCCCAACTGATCCTAAGAATTGTCCAGTTTTTCATGCCCGGTCACTCTTCATTGGACTAAATTATAAATTAGAATTATTGACAGTGCTTGAAACGTGGTGTACTTGCCCACGTTGCGAGCATCTTATTAAGACAGTAGTATGGCAATGACCTTATTTTAAAAAAAAATTCCACCTGGTACCTAAGCCCTATATTTTACATACACAAATTCTTACCACTCCAAGCACTGCATAGATTGTGAAGGAGATGTTCACACTAGTTGGGCGGCTATAATTCAGGGTTGGACGAAATGACTTCTTATTAAACACACTTTGCATGGATTCATATGATGGCCCAGCTTCAGAACCTGAACATTGTAGCTCCGCACATTCAACTGGAACAAAAACAGCAAAATTTCATAAAAGGATGCAACATTAGGTTATTTTTCAGCTGCCACATCATACAGTTACAGTTAATACCGCCTTAGGTTAAGAAATAAAAATCCTCTACTCTACATATAGATTGTAGTTCCCCTCTTTTGAAGTATTTGTAAATGTGTATACGTGTAGTTGTGTAGTAACAGTACACTATGGGGGAAAGTTAACAATGTTCCTACCCCAGTTCTTTGGTGTAGAAATGTTGCAAACAGCCCAAAAGCTTGAAAAAATTGCATGTTTTGGACCATTTCCATTTTGACACTTTACATTGGGCAGAGCTTAGCAGAAGGGTATGTGGTCACCCACGGCAAGACGCATTTACTACAATTTACGCCAGAAACTGGCATGAATTAAAGCAGCATACACTATCAGCTCCTGGCTGGCTTATATTTCAATTAGTGGTGCATGGACAGTTGAAAATGCAATACATGTATTAAGAGGCATGTGCCTCTTAATAAATTTGACGCATCTTACTCTAACTTGTTTAATTGTTTTTAACACAGTCTTAATACATCTCCCTTTATTCTTGTGTGTATGTATATTTAATATGCATACTTTTAGAAAAAGCAGGTCATTTTAGTATTAGTATGTGAATCTGTAAAATTTTTAATATATACTACCATGGGTCTATGTACTCCAGGCTACAATATTGGTCTTATGCCAAAGACTGTAAATAATTGCTTAAGGTCAGATAAGTGTTCTCCCCTGTCTCTCTTATGGCCCTCCTTTCCTCCAGAATATTCCTCCAGACGTCGCCTCTAAATTATCTTATCTAAAAAAGACTGTACAACAAAATATTTTTTGAAACACATTGTCTCTCATGGACATCTAACAGACTTTAAATAATGCTTGGATCCTTAACCCCTTCAGGTCACAGCTATTTTGAGCCTTGAGGATGCAGCAATTTAATTTTTTCATCACTGTGTTCCAAGGGACCCAAATTTTAAATTTTTCCATAAACAGCCATATGAAGGATGTTTTTTTGAAGGAGGAGTACTATTTTTTAATGTCACCATTGTGGGGTACATATAATGTATTAATAAACCTTTTACAATTTTTTGGGGGAGAGAAAAAAATGCATTTCGTTATATTTCTATTTAAGTTTGACTACTTTTGCACAAACGTTTTTTTTAAAGTAATTTGTTATAACTTTTTTCTTACCGTCAACGGAGCTTGTTTTTTGCAGGACGAGTTGTATTTTTCAATGGCCCTATTTTGGGGTACATGTAACTTATTTATGAACTTTGATGAGATGACAGAGGGAGCAACGCTCTCTGTAGCCACTTAGATGCCCCGGTTGCCATTGACCATGGCATCAAATGCGTTAAATGGCTGGAATCAGGGTTATCTCCGATGCCAGCAATTGCAGCAGGATGTCAGCTGTATATTACAGCTGGCACCTGCTACTTACACATTGGGCACAGCTCATGTGCCCATCCCATCTACTGGGCATATCATTACGTCCTATTGCAGTCCAATGGCCAAAATTAGGACATAATGGTACGCCCATTCGCGCGAATGAATTAAAGGGTATTTATTGTTTACCAAAATAACCTATTGTGAAACGTCCTGTTTTGTAGAAATCACTTCTGTTTGTGCTGTATACACTGGGGACAGGGTCTACATTTATTTTCTCATTATTTGAGGGCAGGATTACAATGAAAGGTAACACCTCTATTATAAAGCTGGAGGTAGATAACATAGGAACACACTTCTAGGTGATAGAGACAGCTCTGTTCCTCCAGTTCAGGATGACCATGCCTTGCGTGTGCAATAAGGTTCTTTGGTTATTGTGAGTTTGTGAAGATGTTATTCATTTGCTATTTGGGATTGACCCAGACTGTTTCTGGACTGCTCTTATTGATTGCGGCCTGACCTAATTCATATCTTTTTTTCGTATTTCATAAACTCTGCCAATTTTGACCTTGGACTTTCATGACCACACTTCTGCCTATCGATTATGGTACCATGTTTCAGAATACCATCTGGAAGCCTTTGCAAGCTGTAGTATTTGAGGATGCGACCTGAGGATTCTCTTCAGAAAGTCCACGAGGGGTGTTTTAAAGTGAAAACGAACAATCCCGTAGACTCTGCCCCACTATCCTAAGCCCAATCTAATAGTGATTCATCGGATCACTCTCTGTTCAATGGCCTGTGAATGACAGATACACAGCCAATTCAAAGCTTTAGGATTGTGTGGGCCCAATTTTTGTGGGAACTGATGATGATGTTGTAATTATTTACTGGGATCAATAGGAAATTTTAATTGTTCTTCCAAATGTTATTATAGTGGCAAGCGATAAACTCCTGTTCAGTAAAACAGGTTTCTCTCCTCTAACTAATGGTCTCCATATGTTAATACCAATAGCTTATGCTCTTGAATAGTTTAGTCATGTAATAAAACACAGGAAAACGGTCAGCACATTCCTACATGTAACAACCCGATACTTGTCCCTTGTTATTTTTGACCATAGACTTGAGATTTGAACTACTCAACAGACGTGTATTGATCAATACCACCACAAGCATTTACAACCATGCATAGTTGAATATTCTAGATGCAAGAGGGAGCACAAAAAACTCACCTTTAAACATCTGTTATCTGTTGCTTGGTCCATCACCATAAACTACAGATAATTCAACAACAAATATCTACATTTTTCAGATTGTCTGTCAGAAATTGGTCATTTGCATTAAAAAACCCAGTTATGGCTTCTATCACATCTGCGCTAGGGCTCTGTTCTGACGTTCCGTCAGAGCTTTCCGTCGGAACGGAGCCCTGACAGACACAAACGGAAAACATAGGTTTCCGTTTGAATCACTGTAGTTTACTATGCTATTCATTCCGTCAAAACGACGGAACCCTTGCACAATGGAGACAAACGGAAACCATTGGCATCGGATTTGTCACCATTGAAATTCTATGGTTTCCGTTTGTGTCTGTCAGGGCTCTGTTCCGACGGAAAGCTCAGACGGAACGTCGGAACGGAGCCCTAGCGCAGATGTGAACGTAGCCCAAAGGCTTAAAATTATGGAGAACAGCTCCAATGTGCTGCTTCTGCCAATGTTTATCTCAAGTTTGAGGCCAGCTGTAGATCCACTTCTGCTTTATACCACTGTATTGCAAAAATAGACTCTAAACAGCTTAACATGTTCTACTGGAAGAATCTGTTGAATCATTTGCAATGCAATATAATCTCATGTATTTGTAAGTCTCAGACAATGAACATATAAATTTTTTGTGGTGGATTATTATTTATTGTGTAGTATGGGATCTCAGTTGCAGACCTAACCTAGGTGTCTGAAGAACTTTCTATGCCGTTTTCCCTTCCTCTTTGTAGTGTTTTTTTTAAACTGTTCTTATGGAATACCTTCTGTTATATCATGTTTATGTAAGACCATACCAAATAATCCTATAAAATTAACATGGTACTATTAGGTAACTGGATCAGGAACCAGTTGAGTATTATATGGATCAGTAATAGAATAGAAACAAGTCCTGGAACAAAAGCTATGTTTTTGTGAGGTGTTAGTCTCAGTGTTATTGTGGGTGAGAGGTTAGGAAGAAGGTCATTTATTTATAGCAAAGCAGGAGCGGATTTAAGATTAGACTCTGGGGATGTCGTTATCAGATACAACTGGATGACTAAAAGCTGCTGGAAGAACAGTATCACCTAGGATAGTGTTTTTTGAGATCATATAGGCAAGGTGAGCAGTAGTAGGTATGTCATCAGCAGATGGGACGAGCAGTATAAAGTTATATAGCAGATATATAAACAATCTTTTAAACCTGAAATTAATTAGTGTAACCTATTTGTACATCCAGAAAAGAATCATATGTCTATCAGTCAAAGAGGATTCAGCGTGAAACCAAGTAAAGACTTGGTGCACTGACCTTTTATATACAAGATATATCATATAAATGAGGTCAATTAGCACAACGTTATTTATGAAAAGATACAAAATATATTTTATTGGTAAACATGTATGAGACAAAACGAATTTAAAAATGAAGCATACAATGCAACATCATGGTGTCTGGCAGGGCAGGAAACATATGGGTATACAAAGAGTATATGGATATGAGCTACGACAGAATAACAACAGATACATGCAGCAATGGTAATAGTCAAGTATGCCTTTGCATGACTCATGGGCTGACTTAATAAAAATGATACCCCAAAAATGTAAAGCCTCAACAAGAGGATAATGGAATAAAAGATGAGAAGGAGCCAAGACCCATGTGTTTAGTAGATGTAAGACGAATGCTTACCCATGTTGTTGCTCCTGCACCGTAAAGACACCAACCATCCTGAAATGAAGTAACATACCTAACATAAGCTTTCATATAATAAACCTTTCCTATCATTATAGTGAGTGCTTAAACGTAAACACAATAGATTAATTCTGTTGGATTTTGCCAATGTAAATGAAATTTTATGACAATCTAATGTCCCCCGAAGTGTCTGATAGCGGCTTGTCTTCCTTAGCCCATTGAAATAAACATCCGGTCAAGCTTTGCACCAATGTTAATGGGTAGGTCTGCCAACAGATCTCTTATGTGTATGGCCAGCCTTAGAGTTGCAGAGAGTGCAACTTGGCTGCTCTCAGAGATTGCTTGTTTAGGGTACAGTCAACCGGCAGCATATTTTGTTGCGGCAGATTTTATTAATCTGAATGTGGTTGTTTCTGCAACAAGCACATCGGTTTCTGCAAGTTCCGTTCAGATGAATAGAACTGATTCTGCGAACCGCCCATCATTTTAACAACCACTTCTGGAGATACAGTGAATCCACTGCAAAATCTGCATGTTCCAGTCTTCCCTGAACTCAATCTAAAGAGGGCACTATCTGTGGCACTATCTACAGGGGGCACTGTGTGTGGCACTATCTACAGTAGGCACTATGTGTGGCACTATCTACAGAGGGCACAGTGTGTGGCACTATCTACAGGGGTGCTGTGTGTCACTAACGACATGTGGCACAGTGTGTGGCAGACTGTGTGTGACAGGGGGTATTGCGTGGGGCACTTTCTTCATCGGCACTGTGTGTGGTGCTATTTATAGGGGGGCAATGTGTGGCACTATCTACAGAGGGCACAGTGTGTGGCACTATCTACAGGGGCACTGTGTGTCACTAACTACAGAGGGCACAGTGTCTGGCACTATGTACAGGGGGTATTGCGTGTGGCACATTCTACATGGGCACTGTGTGTGGTGCTATCTACAGGGGGCAGTGTGTGGCACTATCTACAGGGGGCACAGTATGTGTTGCACTATCTACAGGGAACACAGTGTCTGGCACTATCTACAGGGGGCACAGTGTGTGGCACTATATACAAGGGACAATATGTGTGGCAGTAGTTACAGGGGACACAGTCTGTGGCAAAATCTACCAGGGGCACATTGTGCGTGTGGTGCTTTATTTTCAATGGGTATGGCATGTGGAACTGTTTCGAGGGGGCACTGTGTGTCGTGGTGCTTAATTTTCAGAAGCAACAATGTGTGACACAATTATATTCGGAGGACAGTGTATGGTGCTTTTGTATTCAATGGCACAGTGTGTGGCACCATGAGGAGTTTGTGTTAGTTTATAGATGCAGATGTGCCCAAAAAGTTGTATCTACCCGTGTCTGTCTTTGCAATTGGTTCCTTAAGTGTTTTCCCATTCCAGTGTTCCCGTTCCTGATATCTGTATCCTGTTTCCCGTGCTACCGTGTTCCTGTGCTATACTGAGTTGGAGTCGTGTTGTGTCACCTACTACACCTGCTGTGTTTCTCTGCACCTGTTGTCTGCCTGCTGCCAGAGTTCCATCCGAGCCTAAACCATCGCTACTGTCTGAATTGCCACAAGTACATTTATCCGAACATTAGACATTGACTCTGTACCCTGTTTGGCCAGCTGCTATACCGCTACGGAGGTGTGGCCCAGTGGGCCCACATACCCACAGATTGTGACAAGTATTTATGCACTGAGCTTGGTTCTGGTGCTATTTTTAAGTTTTGAGCTTTATTTGGGTGCCCTATGTATGTATGTACAGAGCTTAGTAGGGGTGCCGTATATAGGCACTGAGCTTGGTTCTGGTGCTATATTTATGTACGGAGCGTTGTTCTGGTGATGTATTCATGTACTGAGCTTTGTTCTGGTGCTGTATTTATGTACTGAGCTTTGTTCTGGTGCTGTATTCATGTACTGAACTTTGTTTTGGTGCTGTATTATTGTACTGAACTTGGTTCTGGTGCTGTATGCATGTATGTAGCTTAGTTCTGGTACTGTTATGTCACGGTCTGTGGGTATGTGGACCCACTAGGCCACACCGCCGTAGCAGGGAGGCAGCTGGCCAAACAACAGAGTACCCCAGCAATACAAAGTCCCGCACTAGGGTACCTGAATAATCCAGACAGTGGCCAAGGGTTTGGCATGCATGGAGATGGACGCAGCAGGTTACGCCAGACGTGGTGGATGACAGCAGGTGAAGCAGGTTGCGCCAGATGTGGCGAATCACACTGGACGTGGCAGATGACATGACGTGATAGATGCCACTGGACGTGGCAGATGACAGCAGGTGTTGAGGGACACGACTCCAACACTAACAAGCTCTGGAACAAGGATACAGCATGGAATACAGGGCACAGGTAAAACAGGAACAGGATAACACTAAGGGACCATTCGCAAGACTGACATGGCAACACTAACAACGCTCAGGCAAGGATCAGAAGGGCAGGGCCCTTTTTATAGTCCAGGGTATCATGGGCAGTTGATAATGATGATTCCATTTGTGCGCACGCTGGCCCTTTAAGACCGGGCACAGCGGACCGGAGAGGAAGTGAGCGCTGGTGTCTCCTAGGACGGAGATGCGAGCCATCGCTCACAGATCCATGGCTACGGCCACTGGGGGGTGAGTAAATCTGGCGTTCCATGGCCATAGACGCTACAGTATCCCCCCTATTATGCTCCCATTTCTTGGGACCAGAGCGAGAGAGGAACTTCTTAATGAGAACAGGGGCACTGAGGTTCCCAGGACCTCTCTTCAGGACCAAACCCTCTCCAGTTCACCAAATAGAAAGTCCTTCCTCCTACCCTTTTGCAGTCAGATCTCCCTCACCTCAAACACATCAGATGAACCGCTGGGAGCAATTGCGGGACTGGGAGTCTTACTGTAGTGATTCAGGACCACAGGCTTAAGGAGGGACACATGAAAGGAGTTGGGGATTTTGAGGGTAGGACGCAGACGAAGATTATAGATAACAGGGTTTATCTGTTGCAATATCTCAAAAGGTCCGAGGAATCTGGGAGAAAACTTGTATGAAGGCACCTTTAAACGAATGTTCCTGGAGGACAGCCGGATTTTGGTACCTAGAATATACTGAGACGGCTCTCTTCTCTTTATATCCGCTTTTCACTTCATGCGATCGACTGCCAGCAATATAGAGAACCGGGTCTGTTGCCAGATTTGCAGACAGTCCCCAAATGCAGAGTCAGCAGCGGGTACCTGAGATATAGCAGACACATGAAGAGGGACTCAAGGATGTTGACTGTACATATTGTAGAATAGTGTGGAAGTGGTGGACTCACTTGTGTGGTTGTTATACGAGAACTCGGCCCATGAAAGAAGCTGTACCCAGTTATCATGCTGCAAGGAAATAAAGTGGCGGAGATAATTCTCCATGATCTGGTTAATCCTCTCTACTTGCCCATTGGACTGGGGGTGATAGGCTGAGAAAAAGTCCAATCTCACATCCAGGAGCTTACAGAGGGCTCTCCAGAATTTTGAGGTAAATTGAACGGACACGATGTGAAGGGGCAAGCCATGCAAAAGGAAGATGTGCTGAATGTAGAGACTCGTCAGTCGGGGAGCAGAAGGTAGGCCGGTCAGCGGGATAAAATGTGCCATCTTTGAAAACCGGTCCACCACCACCCAGACAGTATTGCATCCTACTGAGGGAAGAAGGTCTGTGTCACGGTTTGTGGGTATGTGGACCCACTAGGCTGCACCGCCGTAGCAGGGAGGCAGCTGCCCAAACAACAGGAACCCCAGAAATACAAAGTCCCGCACAAGAGTACCTGGATAGTCCAGACAGTGGCCGCAGCTCTGGCACGGATGGAGGTGGGTGCAGCAGGTAACGCCAGATGTGGCGGATGACAGCAGGTGCTGCAGGTTGCACCAGACGTGGGAATCCCTCTGAACATGGCAGATGACACAGGATGTAGCAAAGCAACAGCAGGGGCAGTAGACACGACTCCAACTAGTAGGCACAGGAACAAGAACACAGCACGGGACACAAGAACAGGTAACAGGGCATGGGTAACAACTGGAACGGGAAACACTAAGGGACAATTTGCAAGACAGACTTGGGAATAACTAACAATGCTCAGGCAAGGATCAGAAGGGCTGGGGCCTTCTTATAGACCAGGAAATCATGTGGTTGATAATGATGATTGTTTTACAGGTGCGCGCACTGGCCCTTTAAGAGCGGGCACGAGCGTGCGTGCGCACCCTACGGGACACAGCAGACCAGAGCAGAAATGAGCGCTGGCGTCTCGTAGGAAGGAGATGGGGACCAGCGCTCACGGATCCATGGCTGCGGGCGTCGGGAGGTGAGTAAACCCGACGGCCCGTGGCCATGGATGCTACAGTATCCCCCCTCTTATGCCCCCTCTTCTTGGGACCAGAGCGACAAAGGAATTTCTTAATGAGAGCAGGAGCACGAAGGTTCTCTTCCGGCTCCCAGGACCTCTCCTCAGGACCAAACCCTCTCCAGTCCACCAAATAGAAAGTCCTTCCTCCTACCCTTTTGCAGTCCAGGATCTCCCTCCCATCGAAAACATCAAAAGAACCACTGGGAGCAACTGTGGAACTAAAAGTCTTGCTGTAGCGGTTCAGGCCCACAGGTTTCAGGAGTTACACATTAAAGGAGTTGGGGATTCTGAGGGTAGGAGGCAGCCGCAGCTTATAGGAGACAGGGTTTATTTGTTGCAGAATCTAGAAAGGACCAAAGAACCTGGGAGCAAACTTGTATGAAGGCATCTTCAAACGAATGTTCCGAGAGGATAGCCAGACTTTGGTACCCGGAAGATACTCTTTTCTCTTAGTATCTGCTTTTCGCTTCATGCGATCGACTGCCAGCAAAATAGAGGACCGGGTCTGTTGCCAGATTTGCAGAAAGTCCCCAAATGCAGAGTCAGCAGCGGGTACCTGAGATGTAGTCGACACGGGAAGAGGGACTCTAGGATGTTGACTGTACACAATGTGAAATGGAGTGGAAGTGGTGGACTCACTTGTGTGGTTGTACGAGAACTCGGCCCATGGAAGAAGCTGTACCCAGTTATCGTGCTGTAAAGAGATGAAGTGGCGGAGATAATTCTCCATAATCTTGTTGATCTTCTCAACTTGCCTATTGGACTGGGGGTGATAGGCCGAGGAAAAGTCCAATCTCACATCCAGGAGTTTACAGAGGGCTCTCCAGAACTTTGAGGTAAATTGAATCACCCGATCGAACACAATGTGAAGAGGCAAGCCATGCAAGCGAAAGATGTGTTGAATGAAGAGACTCGCCAGTCAGGGAGCAGAAGGTAGGCCGGTCAGCGGGATAAAATTTGCCATCTTAGAGAACCAGTCCACCACCACCCAGACAGTGCTGCATCCTGCTGAGGGGGGAAGGTCTTTGACAAAGTCGATCGCAATGTGCTGCCAGGGGGCATTGGGTACAGCTAGAGGTTGAAGTAGGCCGGCAGACTTGGAGTGCGAAACTTTGTTAGAAGCACACACCGTTCAAGAAGAGACAAAGTCCCCAATATCCTCGGGCAGTGTGGGCCACCAGAAGTGACGAGCAATTAGGTCTCGGGTTTTATAGACACCAGCGTGCCCAGCCAGTTTAGAACTGTGTCCCCAGCGGAGAATTCTTCTCGTGTCTGCCAACCGAACAAATGTCCTCCCCGGAGGCTTGTCTCTAACCTGCAGAGGATTAGCAGTGACAATGCAGGACCAGTCTATGATAGTCTGAAGGGACTCCACCGTGTCTTCCGTCTCAAAAGATCTGGACAGGGCATCGGCCCTCACATTCTTGTCAGCGGGACGGTAGTGGAGAACAAATTGGAAACGGGTGAAGAACAGTGACCACCTGGCTTGACGGGGATTTAGTCGTTGAGCGGACTGAAGATAAGTAAGGTTCTTGTGGTCAGTGTTGATCAGGATGGGGTGAGCTGCGCCCTCTAGAAGATGTCTCCACTCCTCCAGAGCCAATTTGATGGCCAGTAGCTCCCGATCTCCAATAGAGTAATTGCGCTCAGCAGAAGAAAAAAGTCTTGAGTAGTAGTCACATACTACTGCCTTTCCTTTGGAGCTCCTCTGGAACAGAAGTGCACCTGCACCAACAGAGGAAGTGTCCACCTCCAATGAGAACTGCCGAGATACATCAGGATGATGGAGGATCGAAGCTGAAGTGAAGGCTTTCTTGAGATTAATAAATGCGGACTCTGCCTCTGAAGTCCACACCTTGGCGTTCACACCCTTCTTGGTAAGGGTAGAGATGAGAGCCATTAGAGATGAGAAGTTTGGAATAAACTGCCGGTAGAAATTGGCGAATCCCAGGAACAGCTGTATGGCCCTTAGGCCTTGAGGACGTGGCCACTCCAGGACAACTCTCACTTTCTCAGGATCCATCTTGAGACCTTGATCCGAGATGATGTAGCCCAGCAAGGGCAAAGAACTCCTCTCAAAGACGCACTTCTCCAGCTTGGCGTATAAACGATTATCTCTTAATCATAGTAGAACTTGACGGATATGCCTCCGATGAGTCGTCGGATCTGGGGAGAAAATCAAAATATGATTGAGATAAACAACAACGCAGACATAGAGGAGATCTCGGAAGATATCATTAACGAATTCCTGAAATACTGCGGGAGCATTACACAGTCCGAAGGGCATCACTAGGTATTCGTAGTGCCTGTCCCGGGTGTTAAATGGCGTCTTCCATTCGTCACCCCGGCGAATCCGGATTAGGTTATAAGCCCCCCGCAGGTCTAGCTTAGAAAAAAAATTGGCTCCTCGTATGTGATCAAACAGCTCGGATATGAGTGGCAATGGGTATTTGTTCTTGACCAAGATCTGATTGAGACCATGGTAGTCAATGCAGGGTCAAAGGGATCCGTCTTTCTTTTTAACGAAGAAGAATCCAGCCCCGGCCAGGTAGGAATACTTTCGTATGAAACCCCTCTCCAAATTCTCCTTGATATAGGCCGACATGGATAGAGACTCTGGCAAGGAGAGAGGATATACTCGGCCACAGGGGAGAGAGGCATTAGGAACCAGTTCAATGGGGCAGTCATAAGTCCGATGTGGAGGCAGCGTCTCAGCCTCCCTTTTGATGAAAACATCTGCAAACTAAGCAAACTGGGGGGGCAGTCCCGCCAATGACTGAGGTAGAGGAGGCTGGGTAGGATGGATCTGCAACAGACAACAACCAAGGCACTTGGAGCCGCATTGAAGAACCTCTTCAGAATTCCAGTCCAGGACTGGGGCATGTAGTCGAAGCCAAGGAAGGCCCAGCAGAACAGGATTGATGGCCTTGGGCAAAACAAGGAAAGAAATCAGTTCAGAATGAAGGACTCCAACTCGGAGTCTCAACGGCTTGGTTTTAGAAACGATGGGATCAGGCAGAGGCAGTCCATTCACTGAGGCAACAGGCAAAGATGTCTCTAGGGGAACTGTGGGCAACTGAAGATGATCCACCAGCTCCTTTTGGATGAAGTTTGCCGCAGACCCAGATTCAAGACAGGCAGAAACCCGATGCGTCCTCTCGCCGGATACTAGGGTCACAGGAATAGTCAGCTTGGAACAGAATGCTTTATTAGGTACCGTTCCACCTAGGGTTGTCTCTCCAACCAATACAAGGCAATGGGGTCTCTCTGGCCTCTGGGGACACAGATGCACAATATGGCCTCAGAGGCCGCAATACAGACAAAGTCCAGAAGTGTGTCTGCTTTGTTTCTCCTGGATAGACAATTTTACATGGTTACTCTGCATAGGATCCTCTGGTGGGACGACTGAGTAGAATTCAGCCTAGGAAGTTCTCTCTCCTGGAGAACCTCTTGGGAACGCTCCCGGATCCTCATGTCAACTCGGGTGGCGAGTAGGATAAGATCGTCCAGGGTAGACGGCAGATCGCGAGCAGCCAGCTCGTCCTTTATCCCCGAAGACAGTCCCTGCCAGAATGTGGCCATCAAAGCCTCAATGTTCCAGGTTAACTCAGCAGCCAGGATACGGAACTGAATGGCATACTCGCCCACGGAGAGGTCTCCCTGGTGTAGGATCAGCAGAGATGCAGCAGCCGAAGAAACTCTCCCAGGTTCCTCAAAAATCGAGCGGAAGGTCCGTAAGAAGCACTGCAAGTCATGGGTCTCTGGTCCCTGATGTTCCCACAGAGGATTAGCCCATGCCAGGCTTTGCCAGTAAGGAGAGAGATGAAGAAGGCGTTCCTGACGTCATCCGAAGAGAAGGACCTGGCATTAAGTCTGAAGTGGATAAGGCACTGATTCAAAAATCCCCTGCAGGAACTCGGGTCTCCGTCATAGCGTGGAGGTAGCGGCAAGAAGCACAGCGGGTCGGCACTGGTACAGACAGGAAGTGTAGCAGGAGGAACAGCAGGAATGAGTACGGTGACGACCGTGGTTGGAGCAATCAACCGATGGGCAATGGCATTCACCGACAGCAGGAGTTGGTCTAGCCGTGACTGGAGATCCTCCATCTCGGCCAGCATGGCTTGTGTCATCAAGGTCTCAGGTTGACCAGCGGGGTCCATGGCCTGAGCGTACTGTCATGGTTTGTGGGTATGTGGACCCACTAGTCCGCTCCGCCATAGCAGGGAGGCAGCTGGCCAAACAACAGGAACCAAAGAAATACAAGGTCCCGCACAAGGGTACCTGGTTAGTCCAGACTGTGGCCACAGCTCTGGTACGTATGGAGGTGGGTGCAGCAGGTAATGCCAGACGTACCGGATGACAGCAGGTTCCGCAGGTTGCGCCAGACATGGCGAATCCCTCAGGACGTGGCAGATGACACAGGAGCTGCAGGTTGCGCCAGACGTGGCGAATCGCTCTAGATGTGGCAGATGACACAGGACGTGGCAAAGCAACAGCAGGTGCAGTAGACACGACTCCAACTAGTAGGCACAGGAACAAGAACACAGCACGGGATACAGGAACAGGTAAGAGGGCACGGGTAACAACTGGAACGGGAAACACTAAGGGACCTGTAAAGGATCTGCCAGGCACAACTTCTGTGTCAACGCCCATAGGTAATCAGTCTGCACCTGCTTCTATGTCTGTGAGACTGACTCCATCTTCCACCACTCAGGATGGCAGGCTTAGGAGTGGGAGAGCCTATCCCAGCGTGGCCAGACGGAGCTAGCTCCCGCCCTCTGTCTATTTATACCTGCCTTTCCTGTTCCTCCTTGCTTGTGATTCTTCTCGTTTGGTTTCCTGGCCCTGCTGCAGCTTCTGAACTATTTGACCCTGCTTCATATTGACCCTGGCTTACTGACTACTCTCCTGCTCTGCGTTTGGTACCTCGTACACTCCTGGTTTGACTCGGCTTGTTCACTACTCTCCTGCTCTGCGTTTGGTACCTCGTACACTCCTGGCTTGACTCGGCTCGTTCACCACTCTTGTTGCTCACGGTGTTGCCGTGGGCAACGGCCCCATTTCCCTTAGCTTCTGTGTACCCTTGTCTGTTTGTCTGTCGTGCACTTATTGAGCGTAGGGACCGTCGCCCAGTTGTACCCCGTCGCCTAGGGCGGGTCGTTGCAAGTAGGCAGGGACTGAGTGGCGGGTAGATTAGGGCTCACTTGTCTGTTTCCCTACCCCCATCATTACATAATCACAAGCCCTTATACCTAGTCTACCCTGGTCCCTCACACTACTATGGACCCCCGTGAGACCCTGGCTCAGCAAATGCAGGGTCTCTCCCTACAGGTCCAGGCCCTGGCTCAGAGGGTCAACCAGCCTGATGCTACCATGGTAGTTCCCCTCACCTCACCTCTTGAACCCCTCCTCAAGTTGCCTGACCGGTTCTCAGGGGACCGGAAGACTTTTCTCTCCTTTCGGGAGATTTGTAGGCTCTATTTTCGCTTAAAGCCCCACTCCTCAGGTTCTGAGAGCCAGCGGGTGGGTATAATTATGTCCCGGCTCCAGGAAGGGCCCCAAGAATGGGCCTTCTCCTTGGCTCCTGACGCCCCTGAACTTTCCTCCGTTGATCTTTTCTTTTCTGCTCTCGGACTCATCTATGACGAGACTGACAGGACTGCCTTTGCCGAGAGTCAGCTGGTGACCTTACGTCAGGGTAAGAGACCTGTTGAGGAGTATTGTTCTGACTTTAGGAAGTGGTGCGTAGCTTCTCGGTGGAATGACCCTGCCTTAAGGTGCCAGTTTAGGTTGGGACTGTCGAACGCCCTGAAAGATCTGCTAGTTAGCTATCCCTCTCCCTAGACCAGGTTATGGCTTTAGTGGTACGACTTGACCAACGTCTCAGGGAACGACAACTTGAACGTTTTTGTGTTTTCCCCTCTGACTCCCCCATGATGACTCCCGAGCTTCCGTTGCTTCGCTCTTCCACGGAAGACTCAGAGATATCTATGCAACTCGGGGCCTCCGTGTCCGCCACGACAACGTAGAAAGTTCCGCAGGAAGAATGTTCTCTGCTTCTATTGTGGGGATGACAAGCATCAAGTGAACACCTGTCCTAGGCGTAAGAATAAGCAGCCGGAAAACTTCCGCGCCTAAGTGATCATCGGGGAGGTCACTTGGGCGCACAGGTATTTCCCGTAAATATGAAACGTAATAAAATCTTGCCTCCCTTTCAGGTCTCTTTTGGTGGTAGGTCTGCTACCGGCAGTGCCTTCGTGGATTCAGGGTCTTCTGCTAATATCATGTCTGTGGAATTTGCTATGTCTTTAGCTATGCCTTTGATTGATTTGCCTAAACCTGTCCTGGTAGTGGGTATCGACTCCACTCCTCTTGCTAATGGTTATTTTACACAGCATACCCCTGTTTTTTAACTCCTTGTTGGCTCCATGCATTTGGAGCAGTGCTCTGTACTGTTGATGCAGGGATTATCGTCCGATTTGGTTTTAGGCCTTCCCTGGTTTCAGTTGCATAATCCCACGTTTGACTGGAATACTGGGGAGCTTACCAAATGGGGTAATGAATACTTGACGTCATGTTTTTCTGTTAATTCTATTTCTCCCCCAGAAGAGGTGAACACGCTACCTGAGTTTGTTCAGGACTTCGCTGATGTTTTCTCTAAGGAGGCCTCCGAAGTGTTACCTCCTCATAGAGAATACGATTGCGCTATCGATTTGGTACCAGGAGCTAAGCTCCCTAAGGGTAGGATATTTAATCTCTCTTGTCCCGAACGTGAAGCCATGAGAGAGTATATCCAGGAATGCCTGGCCAAGGGTTACATTCGCCCCTCTACTTCTCCGGTAGGTGCTGGCTTCTTCTTCGTAGGGAAGAAGGATGGGGGTCTTAGGCCATGCATTGACTACCGTTACTTGAATAAGGTCACTGTGGGGAACCAGTATCCCCTTCCTTTGATTCCTGATCTCTTTAATTAGGTTCAGGGGGCCCAATAGTTCTCTAAGTTTGATCTACGAGGGGTGTATAACCTTTTCCTCATCATAGAGGGGGATGAGTGGAAGACTGCGTTTAACACGCCCGAAGGTCATTTCGGCTAAGGGTACTTAGGGAAAATCATGACTCCGCACTATCTGGTCATCCAGGCATCCTGGGTACCAAGCATCTCATTGCCAGAAACTATTGGTGGCCTGGGTGGCCTAAAGACGTTAAGGCCTACGTCGCCGCTTGTGAGGTTTGTGCTAGGTCCAAGACTCCCAGGTCCCGACCAGCGAGCTTACTACGTTCTTTGCCCATTCCCCAGAGACCTTGGACCCATATCTCCATGGATTTTATCACCGATTTGCCTCCATCTCAAGGCAAGTCGGTGGTGTGGGTTGTAGTAGACCGCTTCAGTAAGATGTGCCACTTTGTGCCCTTCAAGAAACTACCCAATGCTAAGACGTTAGCTACCTTGTTTGTCAAACACATCCTGCGTCTCCATGGGGTGCCTGTCAATATTGTTTCTGACAGAGGGGTACAATTTGTTTCATTGTTTTGGAGAGCCTTCTGTAAAAAGTTGGAGATTTATCTGTCCTTCTCCTCTGCCTTCCATCCTGAAACTAATGGCCAAACTGAGAGGACTAATCAGTCTCTAGAACAATATTTAAGGTGTTTTATCTCTGACTGTCAATATGATTGGGTCTCCTTCATTCCCCTCGCTGAATTTTCCCTTAATAACTGGGTCAGTAACTCGTCAGGGGTCTCCCCCTTTTTCTGTAATTTTGGGTTTAATCCACGGTTCTCCTCCGTTTCACCTGGTAGTTCCAACAATCCCGAGGTAGAGGTCGTTCATCGGGAACTGTGCACAGTCTGGGCCCAGGTTCAGAAGAACCTAGAGGCGTCCCAGAGCATACAAAAAACTCAGGCAGATAGAAGACGTTCTGCTAACCCCTTGTTTATGGTCGGGGATCTGGTGTGGCTATCGTCTAAGAACTTGCGCCTTAAAGTCCCGTCCAAGAAGTTTGCTCCCCGGTTTATAGGGCCGTACAAGGTCATTGAAGTTCTCAATCCTGTCTCCTTCCGACTGGAGTTGCCCCCATCTTTTCGAGTACACGACGTGTTTCATGCCTCCCTCCTTAAACGCTGCTCCCCGTCCTTGGCTCCCTCGAGGAAACCTCCTGTCCCCGTTCTCACCCCTGAGGGGGTAGAATTCGAGGTGGCCAAGATTGTGGACAGCAAGATGGTTCAAGGCTCCCTCCAGTACCTGGTCCATTGGAGAGGATACGGGCCTGAGGAGAGGACTTGGGTACCCGCCCGGGATGTTCATGCTGGGGTATTGGTCAGGAGGTTCCACCTTCGTTTCCCCAATAAACCAGGTCCACCTAGAAAGGGTCCGGTGGCCCCTCATAAAAGGGGGGGTACTGTAAAGGATCTGCCAGGCACAGCTTCTGTGTCAACGCCCATAGGTAATCAGTCTGCACCTGCTTCTATGTCTGTGAGACTGACTCCATCTTCCACCACTCAGGATGGCAGGCTTAGGCCTATCACAGCCTGGCCAGACGGAGCTAGCTCCCGCCCTCTGTCTATTTATAACTGCCTTTCCTGTTCCTCCTTGCTTGTGATTCTTCTCGTTTGGTTTCCTGGCCCTGCTGCAGCTTCTTGAACTATTTGTCCCTGCTTCATACTGACCCTGGCTTACTGACTACTCTCCTGCTCTGCGTTTGGTACCTCGTACACTCCTGGTTTGACTCTGCTCGTTCACTACTCTTGTTGCTCACGGTGTTGCCGTGGGCAACTGCCCCATTTCCCTTAGCTTCTGTGTACCCTTGTCTGTTTGTCTGTCGTGCACTTATTGAGCGTAGGGACCGTCGCCGAGTTGTACTCCGTCACCTAGGGCGGGTCGTTGCAAGTAGGCAGGGACTGAGTGGCAGGTAGATTAGGGCTCACTCCTCTGTCTCCCTACCCCTATCATTACAAAAAGTTCCTCCTCAATTTTCTCCTGGAGTCAAAGTCTGGCTGTCCTCACGAAACATTAGACTCAAGATGCCTTTTCACAAATTCGCTCCCAGGTTTCTCAGTCCTTTTGAAATCCTGCAAAGAATAAACCCTGTATCCTATAAACTTCAGTGAACAAGCCGAGTCAAACCAGGATTGTACGAGGTACCAAATGCAGAGCAGGAGAGTAGTCAGTAAGCCGGGGTCAATATGAAGCAGGGACAAATAGTTCAAGAAGCTGCAGCAGGGCCAGGAAACCAACAGAGAAGAATCACAAGCAAAGGAGGAACAGGAAAGGCAGGTATAAATAGACAGAGGGCGGGAGCTAGCTCCGTCTGGCCAGGCTGTGATAGGCTCTCCCACTCCTAAGCCTGCCATCCTGAGTGGTGGAAGAAGGAGTCAGTCTCACAGACATAGAAGCAGGTGCAGACTGATTACCTATGGGCGGAGATACAGAAGCTGTGCCTAGCAGATCCTTTACACTTTTATTTTTTTGTTGGCCTGCTTTTTCATGCGGGCCACAGATTGGAGAATGGCAGACTTTGTCTGATGCCAGATGTGAACAAAAGTCCTAAATTAAGAGTTAGCTGCCAGTACTTGAGTCATGGCTGGCACAGGAAGAGGAACTCGAGGATGCTGACTGTACACAATGTATAAGGCAGATGAAGTAGTAGACACACTAGTGTGATTGTTGTATGAGAATTACGCTCAAGGCAGAAGTTGTACCCAATTGTCATGTTGGGAGGAAACAAAATGACGAAGATAGTTCTCCAAAACTTGATTGGTCCTCTCCACCTGACCATTGGACTGTGGGTCCAAGCGATGTCTGCACATGCGGGCATCCTCCACAATTCTCTCCTGGAGTCAAAGTCTGGCTGTCCTCGTGAAACATTAGACTCAAGATGCCTTCCTACAAATTCGCTCCCAGGTTCCACGGTCCTTTAATTACTACTTAATTACGGAAGCGTTGCCAGGCGACGTCAGGGGATTTCAATTTTTGAATAGAGAAGCAGAGAAAATGGCAACTGAGCGATCATGTGACCCTTTTAAGGGGTTTTGACATGATTGTGACATCATATCCAGCCCCCGTTTTTTTACAGGTCCGTAAATACGGGTGGAATACGGATGACAACGGACCCGTATTTATGGGCATGGGTCCGTAAATACGGGTTTAAAATGTGTGACAAAGGACCCGTATGTTCGGCCAGTATTTACAGGAGGGAAAAAATACGGTCGTGTGCATGGGGCCTTAGACCTCAGAATAATATAGACACTGATATCTTACTAATACCGCTATAAAGTTAATGTATGGTGAGAACAGTTAGGCTGGGTTCACACGAGCTCTTTTCAGGCGTAAACGAGGCGTATTATGCCTCGATTTACGCCTGAAAATACGGCTGCAATACGTCGGCAAACATCTGCCCATTCATTTGAATGGGTTTGCCGACGTACTGTGCCGACGACCTGTAATTTACGCGTCGTCGTTTGACAGCTGTCAAACGACGACGCGTAAAATGACTGCCTCGTCAAAGAAGTGCAGGACACTTCTTTGGACGTTTTTGGAGCCGTTTTCTCATAGACTCCAATGAAAACAGCTCCAAAAACGGACGTAAAAAATGCTGCGAAAACTACTTATAGCAATTCTCTTGTGACTTTATTTCTCAGCATATGGTGGAGTTCAGTATCTAGTGTAGCTTTCAGGTGTTTTTGTTTTTCATATATGTATCACTATTAAAAAAAAATCTTATAATCTTTTATTATATCTGCCTTTGGTACATTGATCGCGGCTATAATCACAAAGGTATTGGCGAGGGGGGTAATATGCATAATAATAAAGAAGCCTATGAATGCCATTATCACTTTGGGAAGCTGAAGGTGGCTGCTCAATACCTCTGCAGACACCAATGTGGAATTACTCAGCTGCCATTCAAGTTAATAGGTATTCATGTACAGTAATACAGGATTACATCAAGTCTTTGCAATAACTCTCTGCTCTGGCTCATAGAAGAGTGTCCTGAACATATACCCTAATAGGCAGGGGTTAACTTAGCCCCTCTGCTGCCTGAGGCGAACTATAAAAAGGCGCCTCCCGCCCCAAATCTATCAGAGTTTTCTCATTACTAGCTTTACACATCAAACACGCAATATATAAACTTTTTAAATAGGAAAATATTTGATGTTTATTTGTTAAAGTGCTGTTTGAAGTATAGAAAATATTTTAAGAATTCTTCTTACTACCAATCAGTGCACTGCAAATAGTACAGTCTGCACTGCACAGCCCCATATCTTTCCTCGGCAGCCAGTCTCATTTGCGGCGTCACTCTCTGCAATTACATTCAGGCCAATCCAGGACGGATCGCGCTTAGCGCTGTTTTGAAGCGGCACATCCTGGGCTGGTTTATTTTCTCTACCTTCTGTATTGTTGTGGTCTGCTTGTTCTGGCTTGATGCAAGTGGTGGATTATTATGATCTTAGGCCCTGGGCTGTACACAAGTTATGGGCCCACATCCCACACCTAAGTATCACCTGCATGTCAAAGTACATCACATGCCACTCTGCAGACTTTCTCTTAGCCTGATCATCTGCTGCCACACTCACACTTCCCCACAGCCCACATCACAGTAATTTACATAGATTGTATGACCAACATTACCAATAATACCCCATACTGTTACTGAATAATACCCCCACACCATAACCACAGGGGCGGACATACCGCATGTGCAGCCGGTGCAGCTGCACAAGGGCCCCGCGTGGGAAGGGGGCCCGTTCAGTGGCGTAACTACCACAGTAGCAGCCGTAGCAGCTGCTACGGGGCCCGCGGCATGGGGGGGCCCGTGTCGCCCTGACAGGCACATTACATTTTATGTACCAGGCCTGGCGGCACGGGCCCCCTCATGCCTAGTAGCATCACAACACTAGGCATGAGGGGAGGGAGGGGGCGGGGGCCCGGTGATAGCCGCCACACTGCACTACCAATCGGGAGGGAGGGGGCGGGTGCCCGGGCCCGGTGATAGCCGCTACACTGCACTGCCAATCTGGCACAGATGAATAGGACAGGACGGCGATGCTGGTGGTAGGAGGAGCGCTCAGGCAGGGGAGAGGACAGGGGGCGGTGCGACGTAAGACTTCGGGCGGCTGGACAGTACAGTCAGGACTGCCGGAGAACTCATAGGATGAGCGGAGGACAGACACAGGACGAGTGGAGGACGTGCAGACTGCAGAGGACAGGTAGATGAAGTTAAAAAGTTCATGTCAGAAGGGAGAAGTTTTTATGTAGAAAAATCTGCCTCATAATTCCTTCCGGAATTTTGAGGCATATTTTGACCTGCCGGTAGAACACTTCCCGCGTTTTTCATTGCGTTTTTTTGTGGCGTTTTTCGGCCATCGGGCCGTGGGCAGGGAAACGCAGCAAAAAACGCATTTTCTGCCTGCCATTGTTGTCAATGGGAAGTCAGAGACAGAAACGCCCGAAGAAAGGGCATTGCGCTTCTTTTTCCCGCATGCGGTTTTTACTGCTCGCAGGAAAAATTTCATGGATTTCAATGGGAGGCACTTTCTGACGTTTTTCGCGAAAAAAACCTCAGTGTGAACTCCCCCTAACACAGGGGCGTAACTACTGCTATAGCAGCCGTAGCGGCTGCTACGGGGCCGCGGCATGAGGGGGCCCGCGTCACCTGCCGGCACGGGCCCCCACCTTGGCCGGAATCTCCGCTAGCTGCCGCTATGGCTGCTACAGCGCGATGCCACGGAACACTACGGCAGAGCAGGGAGTATCTCCCCGCTCTGCCATTAAACATAAGACATGTATCCCCTATCCACAGGATAGGGGATACGTGTGTGATCGCTGGCATTGATAGGGAGAACGGGGGACCGAAAGTCCCCTGAAGTTCTCCATCACAAACCTCGGACTTCCGGGGTCTGTGTCGGCAGCTCCGTAGAAATGAATGGAGCGCCGGTCACACTTGAGCTGCGCAGACACCGGAAGTCAGAGGTGAGTGATGGAGAACTTCGGGGGACTTTCGGTCCCCCGCTCTCCCTATCAATGCCAGCGATCACACATGTATCCCCTATCCTGTGGATAGGGGATACATGTCTTTTGTCTTTTCACACTGTAGGTCGCATTTTTTTGAGTGATTGGGGGTGTATGGCGTTCCCTACAGGGGGGGGGCTGTATAGCGTTCCCTACAGGGGGGGGCTGTAAGGCGTTCCCTACAGGGGGGGCTGTATAGCGTTCCCTACAGGGGGGGCTGTATAGCGTTCCCTACAGGGGGGTCTGTATGGCGTTCCCTAAAGGGGGGTCTGTATGGCGTTCCCTACAGGGGGGGGCTGTATGACTTTCCCTACAGACCCCCCCTGTAGGGAACGCCATACAGAACCCCTGTAGATAACGCCATACAGACCCCACTGTAGATAACGCCATAAAGTCCCCCCTGTAGATAACACCATACAGCCCCCTGTAGATAACGCCATACAGCCCCCCTGTAGATAACGCCATACAGCCCCCTCTGTAGATAGCGCCATACAGTCCCCCCTGTAGATAGCGCCATACAGTCCCCCCTGTAGATAGCGCCATACAGTCCCCCCTGTAGATAGCGCCATACAGTCCCCCCTGTAGATAGCGCCATACAGTCCCCCCTGTAGATAGCGCCATACAGACCCCCCTGTAGATAGCGCCATACAGACCCCTCTGTAGATAGCGCCATACAGTCCCCCCTGTAGATAACGCCATACAGCCCCCTCTGTTGATAGCGCCATACAGTCCCCCCTGTAGATAACGCCATACAGCCCCCTCTGTAGATATCTTGAGATTCAGTCCTGCTTGATAGGTAACAGTGCAGTAAGCTAAGCATGATAAGATCATCTAAATTATTGCATCTCAGTTGCATGAGTGCTTTGTGTTATATTCAATGATTCAATTTAACCTAAGTCTCTAAATGTGGGCAAAGAAAATAAAAAAACTATACTCACCTCCTCCCTCGCCTCCGTTCACCCGCCGCAGCCCCCATCCTCCTGTCTCGGTCTGTGTTACAAGTGTACAAGGCTGCACTGGTGACGCGCTGCCGATGGCACGTGACCGCTGCTGCCAATAACTCCTCATTGGTGTGCTGCTGAGGACAGTAGTTCCACAGCAAATCGCTGTTGAGGGCATTGATTGGCTGCAGCGGTCATGTGCCATCGACCGCGCGTCACCACAGCAGCTTTGTAAACACAGAAAGGGATAGGGGCTGCGGAGGGGGAACGGAGGCGCCGGAGGAGGTGAGTATAGGTTTTTCATTTTCTTTGCCCACATTTAGGGACTTAGTTTAGATAAGAATTTAACCCGGAAAAAAATGTGTTACTTGTGTTCTAAACTGGTAATAAAATGTACAATATAAATCTTCCTTCATAATTTTTATTAGTAAGGTTTATTTTTATATGCATATATATGTTTAGGTAACTTTGTCGGTATTGGGGGGGGGGCGGGGGGGCCCTGGCACATTATCTGCACAGGGGCCTTTTGCAGTCTGTGTCCGCCACTGCATAACCACATAGTGGCTTAATAATACTTCCACACCATGACTGCATATTACCACCACATAGTGTCTGAATAATACCACCATAGTGTTAATGAATAATACCTCCACTCCATGAGAACATATTACTACCACATAGTGACTGAATAATACCAGCATACTGTTACTGAATAATACCGCCACTCCATAACCACATAGTGACTGAATAATACGCCCCATACTGTTACAGAATAATACCGCCACACCATAACCATATAGTGACTGAATAATACCCCCATATTGATACTGAAAAAAAACCAAGATCACATATTACTACAACACAGTATCAGAAAAAATCCCCGATACTGTTAGGGAATAAAACCACCATACGGTGACCATATAAAGGTAGATGCCTGTTATACACAGGAAATCTGCAGACCATATAAGTGATTACAGTATAGTTATATTGAGTGACTCACAGGTGACGTCTTCTCAGATTGAAGTCGCTCACTTTCACCTTTTCTTCTTCATCCAGCCAAGACTGCAATGACAACTTCTCCCGGACACGATTTCATAAGCCCTGCAGAATATGACACAGATATCTTTGGCTCCTTGCTTTTCTAGCGCACTCCCTAACTATTCCCTACCTCTACACAAACTCTGTATACATATTATACTAGGTCCCCCACACAGTAATAGTACACACACCATTTTGTTCCCCCAAAGGCCCCACACAGTAAGTGCTACTTTTGTTCCCCTACACAGTGTTAGTGTCCCCTTTATACTTTACTCAGTGATAGAGCGACTTCTAGGGCCCTCACCCAGTAATAGAATTCCCACTCAGTACTAATATCCCCTTTATGTCCGCACAGAAATAATGTCTCCACTCAGTAGTAATGCGGCCTTTTATACCCGCTTTCAGTACTAATGCCACTTTTTCTGCCACACTCAGTAATAATGCCCCACAGTAATTTTGCCTCTTTATACCCCCACTCAGTAAAAATGCTTGCTTTATGCCCCCACAATAAGGATGCCCCCTTTTGTATGCCACTTTTTTATGCCCCCTTTTTATTACCTAATAGACTTATGAATTTTAACTGAGTTCAGTGGTCCGGCGTGGACGGCATGATGCAGTGACGTCATCGTGCCGGGCAGTTGACGTCATCAGCGTGCTCCCGATCTCTTGTAGGCCTCAGGTCTAAACCAGGCTGTGGCCTACGAGAGCAAATGGCGGAGCAGGGTGCCAATTGCCAGCGGTTGGCTGGCAAATTTTAGTCTGCGGGGCAAGCACACAGCACTGGCCCAAGAGTAGCGGCTCATTCTGGGGGCACTGGGCAATTGACGAGTTTGCCCCCTAACAAGGCTGCGGAAGAACTCTGCTACCTGTCAACGGAAAAATCATCCGCCTGGAGGAAAAATGTTTCTTGATGGCGGAGTACAAGAAAGCCTCACCTGGGAATTAGACTTTTTTGTACTCCGCCATGGGAAAACATTTTTCCCTCTGGCGGATGACTTTTCACTCGACAGGAAGCAAAGTTACATGAAGGGGAATTATTTTTCCTTGACCTCTAGTTTCTATTGTGGCAAATTGAAGTTTTTTAAAAATTTTATACTGCTAACTTTTTTTTGGTATGTTCCGCTGGAACGTTTGGACTACGTCGTAGATTCATTGGAGTACTTCAATGATCTACTGTTTTAAAAAAACAATAAAATGGTGAAAGAGGGTTGCATGGGGGAGTTTAGATTTCAATTAAAAAAAAAATTCTTGCGTCTATTTTTTTTAATACTTTATTATGGCCTTAGTAATAGCTGCTGTCTGATTGAGAGCGTCCATTACTAAGAAGGGGCTTAGTGTTAGCCAGTAAAAAGGCTATCACTAACCCCTATTATTACCCCAGTTCTCACTGCCGCGAGGGGAGTACGATCCAGTACCCGACCATCTGAAGCGACAGTAAGAAAAGATAATAGAAAAAAAATTATGTGAGATCCCCTCCATTTTTCATAAACAGCCAGCATCAGCCTAGCATTACCAGGGTGGGAAGGGCCACGGTTTTTGGCCATTCCGAGACTGATTTTACCAGCCTGCGGCCACCCTAGTACCCGCCATTCACTTCAGATGGTCAGGTGCTGTATCGTACCCAGCTCTTCCCAGTACTCCTGGTGGCGGTGGGTACTGGGGTAATAATAGGGGTTAGTGATAGCCTTATTACTGGCTAACACTAAGCCCCTTCTTAGTAATGGATGCTCTCAATCAGACAGCTGCCATTACTAATGCGGTAATGAAGTATTAAAAAAGAAAAAAAAAAAAAGAAGAAAAGCTTAAATCAGCTAAGTAGTCCAACGAATCCACGACATAGTCCAAATGGTCAAGCGGATACTGCAAAACAAAAATTAGCAGTATGAAAAATATAATAAAGATGGCTGCCCCCACAAAAGTACAAACATATGAATAAATAGTTACCTTCGGGAACATATTAAAATAATCAGAAAAAATAGGCCCATAAAATAAAACATATCAAATAATAAAAAAAATTAATAATATCACCTTTCTTTTAAAGAGAACCTTTCACCTCCCCATACATGTGCAGCTGAGTGCAGCATGTAATGGGGAGGGCTGCACAAACTCTGGGGCACTTTACATTTTTTTCCTAGCCTCCTTCGTTATTTAGATATCGGTGCTGTAATATTTGGCGCCCAATATTTAAATGACACCATGAACTGTCAATGGAGAGGTAATTGGCAAGGGGGCGTGTTTCATCGCTGTGACACTGTCCAATCAGCTACGGACAGCGTCACAGCAAGAGAGAGAGAATGCGAGCGCGCAGCTCCGCCACCACTACAGAACAGAAGAGGAGAAGAAGAGTGTGAATTCTTCTTCTTCTGTTTCATGGCATCGGAGCTGTGCGAGCATGCACGCTCTTACTCTTTAGCTGTCGGCAGACAAGGAATACAAGACTGATCTCTCGCGAGAGATCACACAATCTTGTACTTGCCTGCCAAGAGCTGAAGAGTGAGAGCGCGCGCGCGCACATGCTCTCCCCTCTCCAGCTCTTGCTGTTGACATTGTCCGTAGCGGATTGGACAGTGTCACAGCGATGTTACACGCCCCCTTGCCAATTACCCAATTATTGGCAGTTCATGGGGTTATTTAAATATCTGGCGCCAAATATTACGGCACCGATATCTAAGTAAGGAAAGAGGGTAGAAAAAAAAATGTAAAGTGCCCCAGAGTTTGTGCAGCCCTGATCATCATCATTACATGCTGCACTCAAATGCACATCTATGGGCAGCTGAAAGGTTCCCTTTAAAGTGTAACAACTTTTTTTAAAAACTTTTGACATGTCAGAAGTTTTGATCAGTGGGGTCCGAACACTGAGACCCCCCACTAGTCGCTAAAACTAAGCAGCAGAAGTGCTCGGGTGAGCGGTGTGCCGCTTCAATTCTGTTTGGCTTTCCTTGGGGCAATGTACAGGCTCAATAGAAAGTCTATGAGGCCGTACACCGCTCACACGGCTGAAAGTCGATCATAAATGAAGCGGCACATCGCTCACCCGAGCACTTCTGCTGCTTCGTTTTAGCGATCAGTGGGGGTCTCGGTGCTCGGTCCCCCACCGATGAAAACTTCGGACATGTCACTATGACATGATAAAAGTTTAGTTACAGTTTAAAGGCTATGTACACCTTTAAAAATGTATTATATATATATATATATATATATATATATATACACACATATATATATATATATATATATATATATATATATATATATATATATATATATATATATATGTATATATATACAAACTACCGTTCAAAAGTTTGGGGTCACCCAGACAATTTTGTGTTTTCCATGAAAACTCAAACTTATATTTATCAAATGAGTTGCAAAATGACTAGAAAATATAGTCAAGACATTGACAAGGTTAGAAATAATGATTTTTATTTGAAATAATAATTTTCTCCTTCAAACTTTGCTTTCGTCAAAGAATGCTCCATTTGCAGCAATTACAGCATTGCAGACCTTTGGCATTCTAGCTGTTAATTTGCTGAGGTAATCGGGAGAAATTTCACCCCATGCTTCCAGAAGGCCCTCCCACAAGTTGGATTGGCTTGATAGCCACTTCTTGCGTACCATACGGTAAAGCTGCTCCCACAACAGCTCTATGGGGTTGAGATCTGGTGACTGCGCTGGCCACTCCATTACAGATAGAATACCAGCTGCCTGCTTCTTCCCTGAATAGTTCTTGCATAATTTGGAGGTGTGCTTTGGGTCATTGTCCTGTTGTAGGATGAAATTGGCTCCAATCAAGCGCTGTCCACAGGTTATGGCATGGCTTTGCAAAATGGAGTGATAGCCTTCCTTATTCAAAATCCCTTTTACCTTGTACAAATCTCCCACTTTACCAGCACCAAAGCAACCCCAGACCATCAAATTACCTCCACCATGCTTGACAGATGGCGTCAGGCACTCTTCCAGCAACTTTTCAGTTGTTCTGCGTCTCACAAATGTTCTTCTGTGTGATCCAAACACCTCAAACTTTGATTCGTCTGTCCATAACACTTTTTTCCAATCTTCCTCTGTCCAATGTCTGTGTGATTTTGCCCATATTAATCTTTTCCTTTTATTAGCCAGTCTTAGATATGGCTATTTCTTTGCCACTCTGCCCTGAAGGCCAGCATCCCAGAGCCGCCTCTTCACTGTAGACGTTGACACTGGCGTTTTGCGGGTACTATTTAATGAAGCTGCCAGTTGAGGACCTGTGAGGCGTCTATTTCTGAAACTAGAGACTCTAATGTACTTGTCTTGTTGCTCAGTTGTGCAGCGGGGCCTCCCACTTCTCTTTCTACTCTGGTTAGAGCCTTGTGTGCTGTCCTCTGAAGGGAGTAGTACACACTGTTGTAGGAAATCTTCAGTTTCTTGGCAATTTCTCGCATGGAATAGCCTTCATTTCTAAGAACAAGAATAGACTGTCGAGTTTCACATGAAAGCACTCTTTTTCTAGCAATTTTGAGAGTTTAATCGAACCCACAAATGTAATGCTCCAGATTATCAACTAGCTCAAAGGAAGGTCAGTTTTATAGCTCCTATAAACAGCAAAACTGTTTACAGCGGTGCTAACATAATTGCACAAGGGTTTTCAAGTGTTTTCTAATCATCCATTAGCTTTCTAACACAGTTAGCAAACACAATGTACCAATAGAACACTGGAGTGTTGGTTGCTGGAAATGGGCCTCTATACACCTATGAAGATATTGCATTAAAAACCAGACGTTTGCAGCTAGAATAGTCATTTAGCACATTAACAATGTATAGAGTGTATTTCTGATTAATTTAATGGTATCTTCATTGAAAAAAACTGTGCTTTTCTTTCAAAAATAACGACATTTCTAAGTAACCCTAAACTATTGAACGGTAGTGTATATTTATCATATCTCCCAAAATTGTGAATTCGTATCTGTCTACTATCTCTACATCATACACTTTTTGAATTATCTCCAAAACCTTATCCCATTATCTCATGACTGGTTCACATTCCCAACATCCGTGTTCCAATTCACCCTCTTCCATTAAACATCTGTTACAGGCTCCGGTTTCCCTACAGCCAATCCTATATAACGACTGTGCTGAATAATATAAACGATGATTTATACAAAATTGTGTTATCTTGTGCCCATTATATATATATATTTTATCCCAATATCCCTCCTATTTACATCCAATAATTCCCTCTCACTTCTTTTTTGTGTAAATTACAATTTTTTTGGCCATCTCCCCACTTAATATGTTACACTTTCTATTTCCTTGAATACCCACTATTTGTGAAATAGTATTTGAAGCTATTATCTTTACTTTATCTTTCTCTTTCGTAGCTACCACGCTTTTCATCTGTAAGTACACCTCCCTCACAAAATAGTACTATTTTTGTTAAACCCTTTGCAACCCAATAAGCTGGGTCCTGCACTTTTACCACCTCTGTAAGAGAATCATTAAAAACTATCGGAGTCATATCTAAGGGTCCTTTTTAGGAGCCATTTTATTTGACTTCATTTCTAAAACATCAAAAATAAGAGGGCTAACACTAACCCCCATTATTATTCCGGTACCCACTGCCACCAGGGGTACAGGGAAGAGCCGGGTACTATCCAGTACCCGACCATCTGTAGTGACGGAGCGGCACTGGGGTGGCCGCAGGCTGGTATTATCAGGCTGGGAAAGCCCAAAATCAGTGGCCCTTCCCACCCTGGTAATACTAGCCTGCTGCTGCTGTGTTGTATCTGGCTGGCTATGAAAATGGGGGAACCCCACATCGTGCTGTCCAATTATTTATAAAAAAAATTACGTGGGGTCCCCACCATTTTTCATAACCAGCCAGATATAACGCAGCAGTAGCAGCTTAGCATTACCAGAGCAGGAAGGGCCACTGTTTTTGGCCTTTCCAAGCCTAGTAATACCAGCCGCGGCTGCCCCAGTGCCTGACCATCACCACAGATGGTCGTGTACTGGATCGTACCCGACTCTTCCTGGCACCCCTGGAGGCGGTGGGTACCAGGGTAATAATAAGGGTTAGTGTTAGCCTTTTCACTGGCTAACACTAAGCCCCGCCTTAGTAATGGACGCTGTCAGTCAGTCAGGTAAGATAGGCTTAGATACAGTGTCCAGCAGACAGTAATCTTATACAGTATAAGATTACTGTCTGCTCGGGCCCTGTGTCTAAGTCTAACACACGTTAAAGGGGTTGTACAGTCCCTAAACATTGATGGCCTATCCTCAGGATAGGCCATTAATAGCTGATGGGTTAGGGTACGACTCCCGCGACCCCCACCAATCAGCTGTTTTGAAGGGGGTGCAGAGCTCGTACGAGCGCTGCTTCCCCTTCATTTCCCTCACTTTGCACACACTGTGATTAGCTAACATGTCCATGTCGGCGATTCAGTGTGAGAAAGTGACCGGAATGAAGGGGAAGTAGCACTCGTACGAGCTCTGCACCCCCTTCAAAACGGCTGATTGGCGTGGGTCCCAGGAGTCAGAACCAGATCCATCAGCTTCAGCAAGACAGTGATTTTAAACTACCCTACTCTTAGGCTGCAGCGGTGGTCCTCACTCCATCGAGTCATGACGTCATTCGCATCGCACAGCGCTGTGACGTCAGAACCTCCACTGTGCTCCGGAAAGAGGGAGGGTAAGTACTGTCAGTTACTATAGTAACAGGGGCCCGTGTTGTTTACTACATAGGCCCCAGTTACTATAGTAACTTTTCATTGATGTGGTGCGGGGGGCACTGATAGTATTACGCCACTGATGATGCACATACAAGTGAATGTGGCTGTCGCTAGCACCGGAGTCCCCTCCGGTGCTAGCGATGCCACTGCATCTGCCCACCGCCCGTGACAGTGCACAGGCTTTAAACTTTACTGAGCGGGAGCTATGTGGAAGGTGCGTGGCCGCGCACCTTATAGGGAACACTGCACATGAGTGGCTTAGGGACAACTCTGTGAATGTCCTTGAGCGGCCCAGCCAGAGCCCTGACTTGAACCTAATCAACCATCTCTGGAGAGACCTGAAAATGGCTGCCCACCGACTGTCCCTATCCAACCTGATAGAGCTTGAGAAGATCTGCAGAGAAGAATGGCAGAAAATCCCCAAATCCAGGTGTGCAAACCTTGTGGCATCATATCCAAGTAGACTGGAGGATGTTATCGCTGCCAAAGGTGCTACAACTAAGTACTGAGTAAGGCTATGTTCACACGGAGTATTTTGGGGGAGGAATATCTGCCTCAAAATTCCGTTTTTGAACTTTGAGGCAGATATTCCTCTCCCTGCACGCCGATTTTCGCTGCAATTATCGCGCCGTTTTTCGCCCGTGGCCATTGAGCGCCGCGGGCATAAAACAGCGAGAAATATGCTTTCTCCTGCCTCCCATTGAAGTCAATGGGAGGTCAGAGGCGGAAGCGCCCGAAGATAGGGCATGTCGCTTCTTTTTCCCGCGAGGCAGTTTTGCTGCTCGCGGGAAAAAGACGCCGACGCCTCCCATTGAAATCAATGGGAGGCATTCTCGGGCCGTTTTCGCCGAGTTTTGCGACGCGGTTTCCGCGTCAAAAAACTCGGCAAAATACCCCGTGTGAACATAGCCTAAAGGGTCTGAATACTTAAGTCAGTGCAATATTTGTCAATAAATGATGAAAGATTACTAACATTGTGTTTTCACTTTGTCATTATGGGGTATTGAGTGCAGAATTATGGGGAAAAACGTAATAACTTTTTATTTTAGCACAAGGCCTCAACATAACAAAATGTGAAAAAATTGAAAGGGTCTGAAGACTTTCCGAATGCATTGTACCATTGAGATCCATGAAGCAGGAACCACCACAATACCAAAACAGCAGAAACAAACCTAACGCGCAGTTCGCCTATACCAGGCTTCATCCAGAGGCTATATAGCAGATATATTGTATATATAGCTCATATAGCCTCTGGACAAAGTCTGGTTTGTTTGGGACACTTATTGCTACTTTCCGTATCATTTTCTTGCTTCAATATTGCAGTAATTAAAGCATTTTAGGTCTTCTTTTAGTGATTTTTTTATTCACATGGGGCTGTGTACCACCGCACAGGCATTACTGTATTTGACGCTCAGTCATATTTTATATCAAGCAGCAGTAACCTTTGTGGTTTTAAATGTCTGTGTGAGTTTCTTTGTTTATTCCATGTTTTGATATACAGTGCACATGCAATTGTGAAATATTAATGAGATGCATTTATATATTTTTGTATTTATGATAATTTAATAAAGAGATTTGTATTTATCGGATAGTCTTGTCCTATATGATTATAGGTATTAAAGTAATGATTGACATATAGGTTTGGGATTTTATGCTATACGGTGCATAGGCATTCTGTCTGCCTCCATATTGTGTCTATGTTCAGCACCATATACAGTGAAGGAAATAAGTATTTGATCCCTTGCTGATTTTGTAAGTTTGCCCACTGTCAAAGACATGAACAGTCTAGAATTTTTAGGCTAGGTTAATTTTACCAGTGAGAGATAGATTATATTTTAAAAAAAAACAGAAAATCCCATTGTCAAAATTATATATATTTATTTGCATTGTGCACAGAGAAATAAGTATTTGATCCCTTTGGCAAACAAGACTTAATACTTGGTGGCAAAACCCTTGTTGGCAAGCACAGCAGTCAGACGTTTATTGTAGTTGATGATGAGGTTTGCACACATGTTAGATGGAATTTTGGCCCACTCCTCTTTGCAGATCATCTGTAAATCATTAAGATTTCGAGGCTGTCGCTTGGCAACTCAGATCTTCAGCTCCCTCCATAAGTTTTCGATGGGATTAAGGTCTGAAGACTGGCTAGGCTACTCCATGACCTTAATTTGCTTCTTTTTGACCCACTCCTTTGTTGCCTTGGCTGTATGTTTCGGGTCATTGTCATGCTGGAAGACCCAGCCACGAGCCATTTTTAATGTCCTGGTGGAGGGAAGGAGGTTGTCACTCAGGATTTGACAGTACATGGCTCCATCCATTCTCCCATTGATGCGGTGAAGTAGTCCTGTGCCCTTAGCAGAGAAACACCCCCAAAACATAATGTTTCCACCTCCATGCTTGACAGTGGGGACGGTGTTCTTTGGGTCATAGGCAGCATTTCTCTTCCTCCAAACACGGCGAGTTGAGTTAATGCCAAAGAGCTCAATTTTAGTCTCATCTGACCACAGCACCTTCTCCCAATCACTCTCAGAATCATCCAGATGTTCATTTGCAAACTTCAGATGGGCCTGTACATGTGCCTTCTTGAGCAGGGAGACCTTGCGGGCACTACAGGATTTTAATCCATTGCGGCGTAATGTGTTACCAATGGTTTTCTTGGTGACTGTGGTCCCAGCTGCCTTGAGATCATTAACAAGTTCCCCCCGTGTAGTTTTCGGCTGAGCTCTCCCCTTCCTCAGGATCAAGGATACCCCACGAGGTGAGATTTTGCATGAAGCCCCAGATCGATGTCGATTGACAGTCATTTTGTATGTCTTCCATTTTCTTACTATTGCACCAACAGTTGTCTCCTTCTCACCCAGCGTCTTACTTATGGTTTTGTAGCCCATTCCAGCCTTGTGCAGGTCTATGATCTTGTCCCTGACATCCTTAGAAAGCTCTTTGGTCTTGCCCATGTTGCAGAGGTTAGAGTCAGACTGATTAATTGAGTCTGTGGACAGGAGTCTTTTATACAGGTGACCATTTAAGACAGATGTCTTTAATGCAGGCACCAAGTTGATTTGGAGCATGTAACTGGTCTGGAGGAGGCTGAACTCTTAATGGTTGGTAGGGGATCAAATACTTATTTCCCTGTGCACAATGCAAATAAATATATATAATTTTGACTATGTGATTTTTTTATTTTTTATTTTATATAATCTATCTCTCACTGGTAAAATTAACCTAGCCTAAAAATTCTAGACCGTTCATGACTTTGACAGTGGGCAAACTTACAAAATCAGCAAGGGATCAAATACTTATCTCCTTCACTGTAACAGATAATCTCATCACTGTAATACAGCGTCCGATGGAGAGTTCTATGATTTTTTCTGTTGGGTCCTGCATGTCTCTGACACATGGGATACAGCTAATATCAATCACATCTGCTTTTAGAACTTAGATGTGATTGATATTAGCTGGAACATGTGCATCAGAGACATGCAGGACCCGCTCTCAGCCGAGCCGTTAGTTCGGACAAACTGACGGATTTGGCAGAGATAGAATAATACAGCTTCTATGTATACAGGATACATAGAAGCTGTATTGCAAAAAGTAGGGAAAAAAAGTGTAATAGTCGATTAAAAAAAGTGCTTAGAATAAAAAAATACATTGATTTAATAAAAAAAAATAACAAATAAAAAAATATTCAAAGGTTTCCATTGCCTTGAAGTTTCTCCTCTCCTGGATGCAATTCTGGTTTTGGCTCCAAAAATGCATGCAAAATCTGCATTAAATCTGCACTGTTTGAACAAGGCACAATATTTTATATGAATGGTCCCTCAAAGGTTGTATAGAGCTGTAGTACAGTGGGGTGCATGAGGCCATTAAAGTATTACAAATTATTACATTCTGTTTATACATGCATATCTAGTAAATAAAACAAAATATGTGATATACTATAACATGAACTAAAATGAACACTAGTTTCTACTTCTAATTAAAAGCTAATAATGCGAGCTGCCATAGTCCACAAATATTACTAGTTCCAATATACACCGAATTGTCAATGCTCCATATGTACCACTGAGCACTTAGTTACAGATATATCTAATTGCCAGTTCCCTATAAGTATTGCACAACGCAGCATCTTGTCCCACCTGCCATCATTTTCAGAACTGTCCTTGTCAATATGAGCGAGTGACAATGCTGGGTCCCTACCTGAGTGTAAAGATCTAGAAATGTCTCCTGAAGTCTGCCTCCTATGCTATTAAGTGGTGGATAATGCATATTTAGTTTGCTGCTTAGGAAACAGTGTAGATAAAAAAAAAATATTAATTATGAAGTCTGAAAAATAATTTTAACGCTGCAGTATCTGAGCATTATTGAAACAGACTGCAAATTGCCTGAAACAAATCGATCCTGATCATAGATGCAAACGTAACGTTCTATACAAATCGTCCAAAAGGTGCACGTTTCCATATTCTGTTTATCACCATTGTCTTACGCTTGTTAATATGTTTTATATTTCGTGTAATTCAGGATAAAGTACTTTGGTTGGGGTAGGGATAGTTTTTGTGGGCATTTCTTAAATACTTTACTAATATATTTAATTTTTTATTATGATAATTACTTTTTACTGCATCTTACAACAGACCCTTGTGGGATATTATACTATAGTTGTCTCCTATAATTCGATCTGTGCTTGCAGTCCAACTAACAGGAAGAAACAACCCAGTATTTGTGACACGTGATTGCTGGGAGAACAGCCATGTCCTGCGTTTTATACATAAATGTAAGGTACAAAAGGCAAGAACGTATTTTTTGCGGCTGTACAATTGTTTTGGTGCAGACTCAATAGATGTTGCTTTATTATAGCGACTTCATGTTAAAGTTATCCAGTCACTAAGCATTACATTTGCAATGGTCCTATAGTGAACAAGAACAAATAATAGCAAGTGGAGAAAAGTTAGGACTTTATTATGGTTAAATGGCAAATGTCAAAATAACTACCAAGGTGAGGTTATTTTCATTAACAGAAAACCTTAATATTTCTTACCATAAGGTAGAACTTGCCAGAAGATGATACCAAGAAGAACAGTCTTCATGTCTCCACTTATTTCTTTCATTGATGCCTGGATTGGTCTTGCTGGTCTCCAACTGCTTTTTTTTTTGCCTCTGTCACTATATCTTCCCCACTACTTGTCTATACTACTCTCCTTATGGATCTAGTGGCCTCATACATCCAGTTTTTCCTCTATATGATGCCTAGATTGGTGTTGTAGGGCTCCAACTTGCTCTTAGATTTATGACTTTCTTTTTGCCGTATCTCTTCGTCTCCACTTCGCCTCTAGCAGTTTATTGAATATGGGCATCTATCTACTTCTATTTGTAGAAAAAAAACAGGTGGGCAGTTTAATACTGCTTAACGTGTCCAATTTTAATTATTGTTACTTTGTTCTTCTCTATGGATTCATTAGAAGTGAGAGAAATTTTACTGATATTGTTCCATGTTCATTTTGCAATATATGATAATTGCACAGAATCCCTGCGGTCACACAATTGTCAGTACAACTGCACAACAGGCAAATTCAGCCATTTGGAAGGTGTGAAAACCTCTCTCAACAGAATAAATAAGCATTTTAAACACATTTCATAATTTAAAATAATTGTTAGTATTTTTTTTGTATTCCTTAAGAATATATGTAAATTGTAAAGTTCTAACATACTTCATTGTATTATCTGTATTACCACTACACGGAATCTTACTTATACAGAAGTAATCACGGATATCTATGAAAAGGCCATAAAAAATGTAAAATGGCTAATGCCCTTACAAAAATACACATGGCTGAACATGTATGATAACTCTTTTGATACTAAGAAGAGAATTGCCCGCCAAACCCATCTGGTATCACTTTTATTGAAAAGATCCAACCTAACTCATATTTTTTTTTTTATCAACATCAGACCTTATACAAAGCTCTGTCAGCACCTAGTCATTGTTGACAGAATGTCTTGATTTACATCTAAATGTCATAGAGGGGGCCCGGAGCAGAGGACTATAAGCCAGAGTGGCGAGCTGTTAAAAAATAGTGGCTCTTGCTTAGGTGGTTAGGGCTGTTCATGTATTACATTTGAATGGCTACTCCAGGGAAAATGAGCAACCAGTGGCAACTTCTCATTCCAAAATCAGCTGTTTAGCGGCTGTCTGTGATTAAATGAAATATACAGGCTACGAGAAATTCACGGCACTCACCATTGAATATATATAGCAGACTTTATTTTCGGTAATTAAAAGGTGTATTCCGAAAGTTGATAATTACCACCTATCCACAGAATAGGTGATAATTGTCTGATCTCTGGGGCTCCCCCACTGGGACCCCGCCGATAGCAAGAATGGGGGTCCTGAACCCTTCTTCCTCGACTGTAGTGAGGAGGACATTGACTGGAGTGGCAGTCAAGCATGTTCGCTACTGATCGCTACCATTCCAGTCAAACTCAGGAGCCCCCATTCTTGCGATTGGTGGGGATCCCAATGGTGGTAATTGTCATTCTGGTACAACTCTTTTAATAACAGGTAGTCAAGTGGGAAAGAGACACATTATCTACCAACAGCCGTTTCGTGTCCTCTGACACTTTCTCAGGGCATGATGGATGAGCTTAAATCACCCAACATGCCATCTCGGGAATACAATTTATAAAATGACAAGATATTCATAACAAATAAATTAAAACAAAATACAAAAGAAATACAATACGAAACTTTATAAAAAGGATGACAAGTCATTTCTATCATTTAATCCAAATGGTCCTAACGCTTCTGACTTCATAATTCAGGCTGGCTCACACTGCAATAGCCTAGAATGCCTAGCTAACCCATTATCTCGCAAAACAACTCTTTGCAAACCTACAACTCTGAAAACTGAGGTATAATCTCCTTGTATTTCTTTAACATGTGAAATAAAATGTGGCGCTCCCTTTCCTGTTGTTAATGGATATAGAGGCGCACAATACCGTTTAAAGAAAGGACGAATTGTTTTACAAATATAAAATAATTTACAGGGATAAAACATAACATAAACAACAAAGTCAGGCTTAAAAAAGCGTCAGAGGTTGCAAAAAGGCTGTTGGCCAATTATGTGTCTGTTTCCCGTTTGACTACTTGTTACTAAGTACTGAAAATAAAGTCTGCTAAGTATTTGATGGTGTGTGCCATGGATTTCTCGTGTCTTGTATTTTCTGTAAACTGAATGCACAGAGCACCACCAGGGCAAGCAACAACAGAGTAGCACTGATTTGCTTGGACATTTAGGGCATGTTCAGACATGGCAGAATTTTTCCGCTGCAGATTTTGCCGCAAATTCGCGGCAATTACACAACGAATCTGCAGCAAAATTGTCATATTTGACGGGTAATTCAGACGTGGCGGATATCAGATCGGACTTGCCGCAGATTTCAGCCTTTGCATTGCAGAGGCTGAAATCCACAGTGAAATTCCGCTGCTTCTCCGCAATAGACAGTGCATGCTGCGGAGTGAAAATTCTGCACCGTAGCCTAAATTCTGCACTTTTATTTTCCGTAACGTCGGAACTAAGTTGCCTAAAGAGGTACAGAAACCAATCGAAAAAAAGGCTCGTGCGGATTTTCACTGCAGACTGTCCGCAGCGGAATTCAACAGCAATTCCGCCATGTCTGAACATGCCCTGAACGTTAATGCGGATTTTCCGTCTGGACTTGTGGGCAGAAATTGACCTGTAATACAGATTTATTAATCTGAAGCATGTAAATTTTTGCTATAGAATGGTTGCATATTTGTTGCAGATTTTCCCCATTGAGTTCAATGGAGAAATGAAAATCCACAACAAATAGCAAAACGTTGCAATTTTTGTTGCGGAAAAGCTACGAATTGGCAGCAAAAAAACAAAAGTGGAGAAATAAAAATAAACATATTTCCCCTTTAAAATAAAAAAATAGACTTTACTCACCTCCCCTCATCTCCCATAGCGATGCTTAAGGGTATGTTCACACGCTGAACAGAAAACGTCTGAAAATGCGGAGCTATTTTCAAGGGAAAACAGCTCCTGATTTTCAGACGTTTTTTGAGCAACTCGCGTTTTTTTCAGCGTTTTCACAGCGTTTTTTTACAGCCGTTTTTGGAGCTGTTTTTCAATGGAGTCAATGAAAAACACCTCCAAAAACGTCCCAAGAAGTGTCCTGCACTTCTTTTGACGAGCCGTCATTTTACGCTCCGTATTTTGACAGCGACGCGTAAAATAAAGGCTTGTGGGAACAGAACACCGTAATTCCCATTGAAAGCAATGGGCACATGTTCGTAGGCATATTGGAGCCGTTTTTTCAGGCGTAATTCGAGGCGTAAAACGCTCTAATTACGTCCGAAAACACTGCATGTGAACATACCCTTACTGCTCCACTCTGGCTGTTCTCTGTTCAGCAGGCCTCCTGGGATGACATTTCATCCTATGTGACCACACAGCAAATCACAGGCTGCTATGGGAGACCAGGGGAGGTGAATATAGTATTTTTTATTCTTTTCCCTCTGCTGTTAGCCCACAGTGGCAAATCCAGCCGAAAATCTTCGGTTTCTGCGATCTTTCGGACGGCATTCACAGTGTAATCTGGGGTGGATTGGCAGAGTTTTCCGCTGCAAATCCGACCCATGTGAACACACCCGTAATGCGTGATCCTTGGCTATTTGTGAGTAGTGCCAGCTAAATTCTAATTCCATATATAAGTCTGGAATACTGCTTTATTGGGCCTGAGCACGCTTAGCAGAAATGCAAAACATCAGTATGAAACAAAGTATAGTAGCACAGAGACATAATACTAGTGTTTTAGATGCAGGTCGGGAAGACATTAACACATTTTTATCCCATTGTATTATTGAGGATGAGGTAAATGTTTTGAGCACTCGTACTTTGACAAATCGAATTATGATGCTGTCAGAGAAGGCGTTGAAACTTTTCTGGTCAAAAAATACATTACAATCTTATCAGGACTGCAACCAATATACACAAGGTTTACAAACTGGGACCAGGTGGCAGGTAGACATCAGGCATGGAGTAGCAGAGCAGGCGTGGAAATGCAGCACAGCACGACAACAGCTCAGCACGGCAGTAGATCAGGATAGTACTGGATAGCACGGGATACAGGATACTGGTACGGGGAACACTGGGAAGCTGGAAGACACTTAGGAGACCATTTGCAAGACAGACTTTGGGAAACAACAACAACACTCAGGCGAGGATCAGAAGGGCGGTGGCCTTCTTATAGTCCAGGAAATCATGTGAGTTGATGATGACTTCATGCGTGCGTTGGCCCTTTAAGGAACAGCCCGCAGCCACGGACATTACAGTATCCCCCCTCTTACGCCCACTCTTCTTGGGACCGGAGCGAGAGAGAAACTTCTTTAGAAGAGTAGGGGCATTGAGGTTCTCCTCTGGCTCCCAGGACCTCTCTTCGGGACCAAATCCCCTCCAATCCACCAAATGCAAGGTCTTTCCTCTCACTCTCTTGATGTCCAAGATCTCCTTTACCTCAAAGATGTCCGAGGAGCCGCTGGGAGCAACCGCAGGGCTGGGAGTCTTGGAATAGCGGTTTAGGATCACAGGCTTCAGGAGGGAGACGTGGAAGGAGTTGGGAATCCTGATGGTAGGAGGCAGCCGAAGCTTGTAGGCGACAGGGTTGATCTGCTGCAGGACCTCGAATGGTCCAAGGAACCTGGGAGCGAACTTGTATGAAGGCACCTTCAAGCGAATGTTCCGAGAGGACAGCCAGACTTTAGTCCCCGGAAGATACTGAGGCGGCTCTTTTCTCTTAATATCTGCCTTTCGCTTCATGCGATCTACTGCCAGCAAAATAGAGGACCGGGTCTGTTGCCCGATTTGCAGGAAGTCCCCATATGCAGAGTCAGCAGCGGGAACCTGAGATGAAGTCGACACAGGAAGAGGGACTCTGGGATGTTGACTGTACACGATGTGAAATGGAGTGGAAGTGGTGGACTCACTTGTGTGGTTGTTGTAAGAAAATTCGGCCTATGGTAGAAGCTGTACCCAGTTATCGTGCTGAAGAGCTGAAGTGGTGGAGATAATTTTCCATGATCTGGTTGATCCTCTCAACTTGCCCATTGGATTGGGGGTGATAGGCAGAGGAAAAGTCCAATCTCACATCCAGGAGTTTACAGAGGGCTCTCCAGAACTTAGAGGTAAACTGAACCCCCCGGTCGGACACAATGTGAAGAGGCAAGCCATGCAAGCGGAAGATGTGCTGAATGAAGAGACTTGCCAGACGAGGAGCAGAAGGTAGGCCGGTCAGCGGGATAAAATGAGCCATCTTAGAGAACCGGTCCACCACCACCCAGACAGTGTTACATCCTGCTGAGGGGGGAAGGTCTGTGACGAAGTCCATCGCAATGTGCTGCTAGGGGTCATTGGGTACAGGCAGAGGTTGAAGCAGGCCGGCACACACCGTGCAAGCAGAGACAAAGTCCAGAACATCCTTAGGTAGCGTGGACCACCAAAAGTGACGAGCAATCAGGTCTCGGGTTTTACGGACACCGGCGTGCCCAGCAAGTTTAGAACTATGTCCCCAGCGGAGAATTCTTCTCCTGTCCGCCAACCGAACAAAAGTCCTCCCAGGAGGGATGTCTCTAACCTGCAGAGGATTAGCAGTGACGATGCAGGACGGGTCTATGATGGTCTGGAGGGACTCCACCGTGTCTTCCGTCTCAAACGATCTGGACAGGGCATCGGCCCTCACATTCTTGTCCGCGGGACGGTAGTGGAGCGCAAACAGAAAACGGGTGAAGAACAGCGACCACCTGGCTTGACGAGGATTAAGTCTTTGAGCGGACTGAAGGAAAGTGAGGTTCTTGTGGTCGGTGAAGATCAGGATGGGGTGAGCAGTGCCCTCCAGAAGATGTCTCCACTCCTCCAGAGCCAATTTGATGGCCAGCAGCTCCCGATCTCCAATGGAGTAATTGCGCTCAGCAGAAGAAAACAGTCTAGAGTAGTAGCCACATACTACTGCCTTTCCTTTGGAGCTCCTCTGGAACAGAAGTGCACCTGCACCGACAGAGGAAGCGTCCACTTCCAGTGAGAACTGCCGAGATACGTCAGGATGATGGAGGATCGAGGCTGAAGTGAAGGCACTCTTCAGGCTATTAAATGCAGACTCTGCCTCTGGAGTCCACACTTTGGCGTTCACACCCTTCTTGGTAAGGGTCGAGATGGGAGACGTCAGAGAAGAGAAGTTAGGAATAAACTGCCGGTAGAAATTGGTGAATCCCAGGAACCGCTGTATGGCCCTTAAGCCTTGGGGACGTGGCCACTCCAGGACTGCCTTCACTTTCTCAGGATCCATCTTGAGGCCTTGATCCGAGATGATGTAGCCCAGGAAGGGCAGAGAACTCTTCTCAAAGACGCACTTCTCCAGCTTGGCGTATAAATGATTCTCCCTCAATCGTAGTAGAACCTGACGAACATGCCTCCGATGAGTCGTCTGATCTGGGGAGAAAATCAAAATATCATCGAGATAAACAACAACACAGACATAGAGTAGATCTCGGAAGATGTCGTTAACGAACTCCTGAAACACTGCGGGAGCGTTACACAGTCCGAAGGGCATCACCAGGTATTCGTAGTGCCCGTCCTGGGTGTTAAATGCCGTCTTCCATTCGTCACCCCGGCGAATCCGGACTAGATTGTAAGCCCCACGCAGGTCTAGCTTAGAAAAAATGTTGGCCCCTCGTATGCGATCAAATAGCTCAGAGATGAGTGGCAACGGGTATTTGTTCATGACTGTGATCAGGTTGAGGCCCCTGTAGTCAATGCAGGGACGAAGGGATCCATCCTTCTTTTTAACGAAGAAGAATCCAGCCCCGGCCGGGGAGGAAGATTTTCGTATAAAACCCCTCTCCAGATTCTCCTTTATATAGGCCGACATGGATAGAGACTCAGACAAGGAGAGAGGATATACCCGTCCACGGGGAAGAGAGGCATTAGGAACCAGTTCAATGGGGCAGTCATAGGTGCGATGTGGAGGCAGCGTCTCAGCCTCCCTTTTGCTGAAAACATCTGCATACTGAGCAAAATGGGGAGGCAGTCCCGACAGCGACTGAGGCAGAGAAGGCTTGACAGGATGGATCTGCAACAGACAATGACCATGGCACTTGAAGCCCCATTGGAGAACCTCTCCAGAATTCCAGTCCAGGACTGGGGCATGTAGTCGAAGCCAAGGCAGGCCCAACAGAACAGGATTGATGGCCTTGGGCAAAACAAGGAACGAAATAAATTCAGAATGAAGTACTCCAACCTGGAGCTTCAACGGCTTGGTTTTAGAGATAATGGGATCAGGCAGAGGCAGTCCATTAACTGAGGCAACAGCCAAAGATGTCTCCAGGGGAACTGTGGGCAGCTGAAGATGATCCACAAGCTCTTTCTGGATGAAATTTGCAGCAGAGCCAGAGTCAAGATAGGCAGAGACTTGATGCGTCCTGTCGCCGGATACCAGGGTCACAGGAATAGTCAGTTTGGAAGCGAATCCTCTGTTAGATTCTGTTCCACCTAGTGTTGTCTCTCCAACCAATCCTAGGCAATGGGGTCTCTCCGGCCTCTGGGGGCACAGACGCACAATATGGCCTCCATGGCCGCAATACAAACAAAGTCCAGAAGTGCGTCTGCGTTGTTTCTCCTGGGTAGATAATTTAACATTATTACTCTGCATCGGGTACTATGGTGGGACGACTGAGGAGGATTGTGGGACAGCAGAATCCAGCCTGGGAAGTTCTCTCCCCCGGAGAACCTCTTGGGAACGTTCCCGGATCCTCATGTCGACACGGGAGGCGAGTAGGATAAGATCGTCCAGGGTAGATGGCAGATCGCGAGCAGCCAGCTCGTCCTTGATCCCTGAAGACAGTCCCTGCCAGAATGTAGCCACCAAAGTCTCGTTGTTCCAGGTCAATTCAGCAGCCAGGATACGGAACTGAATGGCATACTCGCCCACGGAGAGGTCTCCCTGGTGTAGGGTCAGCAAGGATGCAGCAGCCGAAGAAACTCTCCCAGGTTCCTCAAAGATCGAGCGGAAGGTCTGTAAGAAGCACTGCAAGTCCCGGGTCTCTGGTCCCTGATATTCCCACAGAGGATTGGCCCATGCCAGGGCTTTGCCGGTAAGGAGAGAGATGATAAAGGCGATCCTGACGTCATCCGAACAGAAGGACCTGGCATGCAGTCTGAAATGGATCAGGCACTGATTCAAAAATCCCCTGCAGGACCTCGGAACTTTGTCATAGCGTGGAGGTAGCGGCAAGAAACACAGGGGGTTGGTACCGGTACAGACAGGAAGTGTAGCAGGCGGAACCGCAGGAACGGATGCGGTGTTGACTGTGGACGGAGCAAGCAGCCGATGGGCTATGGCGTTCAACGACAGGAGGAGCTGGTCTTGTCGTGACTGGAGATCCTCCATCTCAGCCAGCATGGCTTGTGTAGTCAACGTCTCAGGTTGACCAGCGGGGTCCATGGCCTGAGCGTACTGTCACGAAGCGGGTTAGTGGACCCACTAGGCCGTATCGCCGTAGCGGGAAGGCAGCTGGCCAAACAACAGGACACCCCAGAAATACAATGTCCCGCACAAGGGTACCTGAATAGTCCAGATGGTGGCCGCAGCTCTGGCACAGATGAGATGGGTGCAGCAGGTGGCGGCAAACGTGGCGGATGACACAGGAGCCGCAAGTTGCGCCAGACGTGGCGGATTCCTCCGGACGTGGCAGATGACACAGGACGTGGCGGATTCCTCCGGACGTGGCAGATGACACAGGACGTGGCGGATTCCTCCAGACATGGCAGACGACACAGGACGTGGCGGATTCCTCCGGACGTGGCAGATGACAGAGGACGTGGCAGATTCCTCTGGACGTGGCAGATGACACAGGACGTGGCAGATGACACAGGACGTGGCAGATTCCTCTGGACGTGGCAGATGACACAGGACGTGGCACGACTAGATACTAGGGCAAAGCACGGGAAACAGGAACGGGGAACAAGGTACGGGTAACAACAGGAACGGGAAACACTAAGGGACCATTTGCAAGACAGACTGGGAAAACTAACAACGCTCAGGCATCGAACTAGGGGGCTGGACCCCTCTTATAGCCCAGGGTACTCACGGGTCAAAGGTCGTTCAAGATGTCCGGTGCGCGCACTGCCCCTTTAAGAGCGGGGACGAGCGTGCGCGCGCACCCTGCGGGCTCCGGCGGAGGTGAGTGGATGCAAGCGCTGGAGTCTCCTGAGGAGGAGGCTGGGTCCAGCGCTTGCCGACTCGTGGCTGCGGCTGTCAGCGGGAGGCTGGAGCTGACAGCCCGCAGCCACGGACATTACAGTTATTGAGTGTAGGGACCGTCGCCCAGTTGTACCCCGTCGCCTAGGGCGGGTCGTTGCAAGTAGGCAGGGACTGAGTGGCGGGTAGATTAGGGCTCACTTGTCTGTTTCCCTATCCTTGTCATTACACATTGTTATTAATCTTTTTGGTATCACTTTCACCTGTTGAACTGTTGACCTTACTTTCTAAAGGACTTCATTTCTGTATCTCTGAAAATTTTGATAAAACTCAATTCTCCATTGATTTAAAGGGAACCTGTCAGTGACTTTATGCTGCCCTCTCGGAGGGCAGAATAAACTAGTTGCAGATTTTAGTGGTCTGTCACTTATGTCTGATATTTTAGTGATTTTAGAGAACTTACATTTAGAACGCATCGTATTGTTTGGATGGAGTGAAGCGTATTCATTAGTGTAGCACTGGCAGCCGCAGGTCTCATCGACTCCAGCGGCTGCCAGCTTGTTTATCCGCACCGCTGGCATCTCCCTGCCCAGGGACACCGGCGCACTCTGCTCATTCCTCCTCTCTGAGCCTATGCCTGTAGGGTGAGCGTGCGCACTTGTCCCGCACACCAGTATATTGCCCTCAGCCTATCCCAGCACATCCTGGACCACTTAAGGAACCCTGTCCACCTCCTCAGTGCCTGAGCAATGTTAGTTCTAACCTAGAGTTAGTCTACAAATATTCTGTATCCAGTTCCCTATAACCTGTGTCTGTGACTATCCAGTATCCGTGGACAGACCTGTATCTTGAGTCCAGTGTCCGTCCGTGTCAAGTCCTGTATCCATGTCCAGTGTCCGTGACGAGTCAGCATCCGTGTCCAGTGTCCATGACGACCCCAGTGTCCGTGACCAGTACAAGCAGGCTTCCGATAATCCAGCACAAGCCAGCTTCCAGTAATCCAGCACAAGCCAACTCGACTGTCCATGACAAGTCCAGTAGCCGTGATGAGTCCAGCTTCCCTGTCAGGTTTCCGTGACGACTCCACTGTCCATGACGAGTCCAGTATCCATATTCAGTGTCCGTGACGAGTCCAGAATCCGTGTCCCGTGTCCGAGACGAGTCCAGCATCCGTGTCCTGTGTCTGTGACAAGTCCAGCATCCGTGTCCAGTGTCCATGATGACTCGAGTGTCGGTGACGATTCTAGTGTCCGTGACAAGTTCAGCTTCCGACAACCCAGCACAAACGAGCTTCCGATAATCTAGCACAAGCCAGCTTCGGATATCCAGCACAAGCATGCTTCCAGTAATCCGGCACCAGCCTGCCATCAAGGTACCATTGACCATAGACGGTCATATATTTGTCTGGCCAGCAGCTACTTTGTTACTCGGAGTAGCCCAGTGGGTCTACATTCCCCGTGGACGTGACAATTAGCTGCCGCTTCCACCACCCAGCTGACGATGATTGACAGCTTACTCCCTATTACTGATTGAAATTGCGGGGGCCGATTGTTGCGGGGGGGGGGGGCGATTGCTATGGCAACCAGAAGCCTAACAGAGGCTTCCGGTCTGCAATCTATGGAAGGCGATTAGGTCTTGCCAGAGGCAGGACCTAATATGCCACCTGTCAGTGTGTAATATAACAACGCTACAAAAATTGGATCTTCAAGTCCCTAGTGGGACTAAAAAAAGTTACAGAAAGTTACAAAAAAATCTATAAAAGTAAAATGTCAAAATAATCAAATTTAAAAAAATCGCCCTTTTTCCCTTATAAAGTCCTTTATTATTAGAAAAAATGAAAAAAAAATGCATAGTTGCTATCGCCGCGTCCGTAACGGCCTGAGCTATAAAAATATAATGTAATTTATCCCGCACGGTGACCACCATAAAAAAATTATTGAAAAAAAACTATACCAGAATCACTATTTTTAGTCACTTCAGCTCACAAAAAATTGCATAAATAGGGATCAAAAAGTCGCATGTACCCAACAATTGTACCAATAAATACTGCAGTTTGTTCCGCAAAAAACAAGCCCTCATACAGCTTTCCTGATAGAAAGATAAAAAAGTTGTGGCTCTTAGAATATGGCGACGCAAAAAAAATAATTTTTTTAAAACCGTGATTTTATTGTGTAAACAACATAAAACATAAAAAACCTATATACATATGGTATCGCCGTAATCGCATCGACCCAGAGAATAAATTAAATATGTCATTTATAGCGCATGGTGAACACCGTAAAAAAAAAGAATAAAAAACCATAGAAGTTTTGACGGCCTAATTACACTAAATTCAGCAAAAAACCTATGGGATCAAAATGCTCACTATACCCCTAGACAAATTCTTTTTAGGGCTGTAGTTTCCCAAATGGGGTCACTTCTGGGGGGTGTCCACTGTTTTGGTCCCTCAGGAGCTTAGCAAATGCGATATGACACCCGAAAACCAATTGAGTAAACTTCAGCTACAAAAGCCAAATAGTGCTCCTTCCCTTCTGAGCCCTGCCGTGTGTTTAAACAGCTGGTTATTACCACATATGGGGTATTGCCGAAATCAGGAGAAATTGCTTTACAAATCTTGTGGCGCTTTTTCTTCTTTATTCTTGTAAAAATGTATAATTTCGAAGTTTTATTGGATAAAAATTAGATTTTCATTTTTACGGACTTAGGCCCCATGCACACGATCGTAAAAACTCCCGTAATTACGGGCCGTAATTATGGGCCATAATTACGGGCCCATAGACTTCTATTGGCCACGGGTACCTCCCCGTATGCTTACGGAAAGGTGCCCGTGCCGTTGAAAAAGATAGAACATGTCCTATTTCAGGCCGTAATTACGGCACGGGCAGCCCATAGAAGTCTATGGGGCTCCCGTAATTACGGGTGACTACGTGTGTGCACCCGTAATTACGGGAGCGTTGCTAGGTGACGTCAGTAAATAGTCACTGTCCAGGGTGCTGAAAGAGTTAAACGATCGTCAGTAACTGTTTCAGCACCCTGGACAGTGACTACCGATCACAATATAGATAAAGCTGTAAAAAAGACGTTCATACTTACCCAGAACTCCCTGCTTCATCCTCCAGTCCAGCCTCCTGGGATGACGTTACAGCCCATGTGACCATTGCAGCTAATCACAGGCCAATCACTGGCTGCAGCGGTCACATGGACTGCCGCGTCATCCAGGGAGGTCGGGCTGGGGGTCAAGAGGGGGACGCGTCACCAAGACAACGGCCGGGTAAGTATGAATTTCTTTTACTTTTATTACGGAAAGGGCTGTCCCTTCTCTCTATCCTGCACTGATAGAGAGAAGGGCTGCCGATTAGTGCAGTGCAATTTTGCAGCCAAAAACGTGCCCGTAAATACGGGTGTAATACAGGTGACACCGGACCCGTATTTACGGGCACGGGTCCGTAAATACTGGTGCAATACGGGTCAAATACGCGTGACCAAGGACCCGTATTTACGCCAGTATTTACGGGTGGACAAAAATACGTGTGCATGGGGCCTAATTCCACAAAAAAAATAAATTTGTAAATTTCCCCTCTACTTTGCTTTAATTCCTGCGAAACACCTAAAGCATACCTCCCAACCATCCCGGATCCGGCGGGACAGTCCCGGTTTTTCACCGCTGTCCTGCCGTCCCGGCGATCTGAGCAATGTCCCACCCTGCCCCGGACCCTCCCAGTTGCCAGCCACGCCCCCCCTGCAGTGACGCTGCCTGCGCAGAGGTCTGGCTGGAGCGAGGGAGCAGAGTGCAGCAGACACACCGAAGCGGAACACTGGAGGGGCGAATTACGAATCCACAGGACAGTGTTGACTGGTGAGTACACAGGTTAAACAATTTAGTGCCTGGGAACACTAGCATTTTTAAAATCATAAAATAAATTACATTATTTTATGGTTTTAGAAAATCTTGTGTCTCCAGGCACATTCTTTTAGCGGCTCCGCTATCTATCTATCTATCTATCTATCTATCTATCTATCTATCTATCTATCTATCTATCTATCTATCTATCTATCTATCTATCTATCTATCTATCTATCTATCTATCATCACATATCATACTCAATAGATGCAAACAAAGTAAAAACAAATGTTATACCCAAATTACGAAAACAAAGAAGATGTAACCGGATCCATAATATTTATAATATCCATATAGTTTTTTTTTGTAAGTCTAGAGATCCGCAGTGAGAATATGCTCTTGTTATTTGAAGGAGGAGATGGGCGCGATTTGATGTGCTTATGCGAGATAAATGTCCCTCTTTTCAAGATTCAAAAGTTGGGAGGTATGCCTAAAGGGTTAAGGTACTTTCTAAATGCTGTATTGAATACTTTGAGGGGTGCAGTTTTTAAAATTGGGTGACCTATGGGGGTTTCTAATATATAAGGCCCTCAATGCCACTTCAGAACTGAACTGTACCTATAAAAATAGGTTTTGGAAATTTTCTTGAAAATATGAGAAATTGCTGTTAAAGTTCTAAGCCTTGTAACGTCCTAGAAAAATAAAAGGATGTTCAAAAAATGATCATAAAGTAGACATATGGTAAATGTTAATTAGTAAATATTGTGTGTGGTATTACTATCTGTCTTACAAGCAGATACATTTAAATTTCGAAAAATGCTAATTTTTGCAAATTTTCTCTAAAGTTTGGTAATTTTGACAAACAAATACTGAATATATTGATCAAATTTTTCCACTAACAAACAGTACAATACGTCACGAGAAAACAACCTCAGAATCGCTTGGATAGGTAAAAGCATTCCCAAGTTATTATCACATAAAGTGACACGTCAGATTTGAAAAAATTGGCTGCGTCCACAAGGCCAAAACAGGCTCAGTCCCAGATTAAAGGGGTTGTCCAGGCACAGACTAATGATGACCTATCCACAATGATGGCACACTAGCTTGGTTTCTTTGGACAGAGCTAGTCTCCACCCTGATACAAGGGCACGTCCACTTTAATTCCTTTCTTTCTCTTTGGCCTACAGAAGTCTTTGTCACTATCGTGGAGAGGGCCCAGACAACTTCCATCCACCGTCCCACCAACTGGACTTCGTGGAAGCCCCAGTCAACTTCCACCCATAACATCCAACGCTGTCCCATGTAACTGAACCTAACTTAATCAATAAATGTCTCTTCTGTTGTAGTTCTACACATTATACTTGAAGAAGTCCTTCTCCTTGGCCTTCTTTGGAGAGAGGCTGCGCCACACTTTGAGGAAGGGAGAGGAAACCCCTTCCCACACCCTACAGTACATCTCCTTTAAGACCATATAGATTTTTTCAACAACAAATCTCAGCACTGTATGTGAGGAAAGTATCAACATTATATATAAATTAAAGACATGTAAAGAAAATAATGATGAGCAATTGCTTACTCACAATTTCATATATTGATATATATATATCCAGCCAGTTCTACAGCCTTGTGGCCAGTGTCTTCTGCCCCCTCCATATCTCGGTACTGGCTACCAATCCTTAGCCCTCTACTGAGGTTTTCCTCTTTGACAGAAGTTAAACTGAGAAAGATAAGTATAACTTCACATATTGCAGGCTATTGCTTATCCTATGCAGCTGTATATTCCACAAGACCTAAAAGATATACAGTGCATATTGCTGAGGCATTATATGCTCAGCCCATATCAATATACATTGCATCCATTTTATCTATTGACAATGCTTCTTCAAAACAAAAGAGAGGAGAACAATGTGTATCCTCACATCAGCCCAAGCTTTATGGTATCAAAGAAAACTGGTCTGTTCAACCTCATTGATGCATTCTGAAGCTGCACTGGAATTTTCTTTAGTAGTGTGTATGGGTCATTATCATCTTGGAATACAGGAATAACATAACTTTAAATGGGGTGTACCCAGTTTATAAGAGCATGTGGTGCTTTCCTGTTTACATTCATACTTTTTACTGCTGTTGCGCGAATCACGCACGTCCCACGGAAGTGCTTCTGTGTGGTGCGCGTGATTTTTACGTACCCATTGACTTCAATGGGTGCGTGATGCTCGAAAAACGCAGAAATATAGAACATGTCGCGAGTTTTACGCAGCGTACTTACGCTGGGCAAAACTCACGGACAGTCTGCATGCCCCCGTAGACTTGCATAGGTCCGTGCGACCCGCGTGAAAACCACGCGGGTTGCACGGACGTATAGCACGTTCGTGTAAATCCGCCGTAACGCACACACACAGACATGATTGACGCAAGTTTTTCACGCGTGTAAAATACACACGCTCGTGTGCATGAAGCCTTACTAATGGACGCTGTTAGACAGTAATGAACTAGTAATACATTTTAAAATAAATGAGGACATAGAAAAAATATTGTAATGAAATAACACACACAACACTGGTTAACGATTTTATTAAAAATAAAAAAGGGTGTCATTGAAGTAGTCCTTGAACTGTAAAAAACACATAACTAAGAAAAAAAAAGTGATGCTTAGATACACTGCTCATGTGTGATACTGTCTGTTTGACCATGTATCTAAGCCTACCACAAGGTAGCCTTAGATACATTACCCAAGCAGACAGTGTCACACATGGGCCATGTATCTAAGAATACATGTTAGGCTTAGATACAGGGCCCCAAAACACAAATCTTATACAGGAATAAAAAGAATGTCATCTGGGGTCCTGTATCTAAGCATACATTGTGTTAGGCTTAGATACAGGCTCCATGTGTGACAATTTTTTTTAGCCACTGTATCTAAGCCTAACAATGTAGGCTTAGATACAGGACCCCAGAAGATCTTTTACAGTTTAATATTATACGCTCTGCTCCGGGACTCCTGACATCGTAGCAGAGCCTATAATAGCGTAGTGCGGCTCCTCCTTGGGCCTGCTCGGTGCTACGGCGCAACGGTGTCCCGCGGGCCGCAGATAACAGCCTCAAGGGCTGCATGCGACCCGTGTACTGCATCGAGTTGTCTGATCCCCTATCAAAGCCTACTATGTGTAGGCTTTGATAGGGGAAGAACTAAAAGTACAGAGGTCACTGTACCTCTCTAGTCCGCGGGTGCCGTCCCTCTTCACTTTTTTCACTGTGAACACGCATAGGCGCGCTCACAGTGAAAAAAAGCTGCATAGGCTGGGCGGGCACCCGCAGAAACGACACATCTCCAGTGACGTGTCGTGTCCCATCCGAGGTCTCGCTGGGGCGAGACCATGTGATCGGGACACGACACGACAGTGGAGGAGGAAGAAAACGTGACGTCAGAAGACATGTGATCGGCAGAAAAGAGCTGCCAGAACGGAGAACAGAAGCAAGATTGCACAGGTAAGTATATTAGGGAATAGTTAATGTGTGTATTGTGTGTTTAACTTTTAAATAAAAATATATCTCGGACAACCCCTTTAAAGATCCTGTAACAGTGCTGTCTTCTCAGGTGCAACTGGGGACCTCCAATAGTTACAACCCTACTGTCCATTAAAATAATGTCATGTTTCTTGGTCAGACATGTCAGCAGAATTCTGGAATTGAAGGCATCTTCTTTTTTTCCCAACCCATCCTTTTGTGAAAGACGTCAGATCACATTACTTTTTTGTTTACAAGGTTTCATTTTCAACTGGTTATGTATATTTATTTACTGGTCTTTAATGGAAATCAGTAAAAGGTCATAGAAGTGATGGTTCATTTCTATGGTACTTTGTTAGACAATTCTTTTTGTAACTAAGTAACAATTCTATGTCATGTCTATCCATTCCTCCAGTCTCCTCTTAAGGCCAGAACCACACATAATTTTAATGCAGTTTTTGGCTATTTTTTGAGTGGACACAAAAGAAAGGAGATGTATCAGTCTTTTCTTTATACCCTTTCTTCTACTTGGATCCACTTCTGGCTTTGGTTCAAAAAACTGCACCAAACACTTCATCAAAACTGTGTGTGTGATCCTGGCCTTAGGCTGGAATCACAAATACATTTTTCGTGGAAGTTTTTGTGGTAAAGCCAAGAGTGGATTAAAAAAAAAAGGAACAGCAACAGGCAACTTTCACACGGCAGTATTTTGGATCAGTATTCTGTATTCAGATATATTTAGACATACAGGCAAATATATATACCCACACACACACACACACACACACACACACACACACACACACACACACACACACACACGGCCTAGGGTTTGTTTTGAAATGCTGTGTAAAACCATCTTTCATATGTGAAGACAATAAAGCTAGCTGCGGCTGGTTTAAACTTTTATTCAATGAGTCATAGTGAACTTTGTATGTGTGCCAACCATCTCATCCTGGAGATGGCGATCCTGTGAGCTAAGTGGTCACAATTGTGTATGTCACAATACATACACACACACACACACACACACACGGCATGTATACACACACACACACACACACACACACACACACACACACACACACACACGAGGCATGTATACATACACACACACACACACACACACACACACACACACACACACACACAGGAGGCATGTATACATACATACACACACACACACACACCTACACACACAGGAGGCATGTATACATACACCCACCCACGGCATTTATACATACACACACAGCATGTATACACACACACAAACACACACACACACACACACACACACACACACGAGGCATGTATACATACACACACACACACATGGCATGTATACATACACACACACATGGCATGTATACATACACACACATGAGGCATGTATATATACACACACACACACACACACACACACACACACACACACGAGGCATGTATACATACACACAGGAGGAATGTATACATACACACACACAGGAGGCATGTATACACACACACACACACACACACGAGGCATGTATACACACACGTGAGGCATGTATACACACACACACACACACACACACACACACACACACAAGGCATGTATACACACACAGGTGGCATGTATACACAAACACCCACCCACAGTAGGCATTGTCATGGCGCGGGGTGTGGACCCACTGGGCCGTACCTCGTAGCGGGGTAGCAGCTGGCCAACAAGGTACAAAACAATGTCTATAGTTCAAAACGGGTACCTGAGGCAATGTAGACAGTGGCAGGATCACGACTTGGCTTTCACAGCAGGAGACGCCGTGTATATGGCGGGAGACACGACTTGGCTTTTACAGCAGGTGACGCCGCGGATGCGGCGGAAGACACGACTTGACTTTCGCAGCAAGTAACGATAGTACGGGATACAGGGTACAGGCAGCAGGAACGGGCAACACTGGGAACTGGAAAACACTGGGAGACCTTTAGCAAGACAGACTAGGGTATACAACAACGCTCAGGCAAGGAACCAGTGGGCAGAGCCCCTTTTTATAGTCCAGCAGCCATTTGGGCTGATAACGGATAACTGGCAGCTGGACGCTTACTGGCCCTTGAAGGCCATGCACGCGCGGGCAGGCGCGCCCTGCGGGGAACGGCACGAGGACCTGGAAGACAGTGCCGGCGTCTGCCAGAGGGAGGAGGACGCCGAGCAGAGAGGTGTCCATGGCCGGGATCGTCAGGGGGTGAGTTAGAACGGTGATCACCGGCCATGGACGCAACAGGCATGTATACATACACACACACACACACGAGGCATGTATACATACATACAGACACAATAGGCATGTATACACACACACACACACATGAGGCATGTATACATATGCACACACACACACACACACACACACACACACACACACACACACACAAGGCATGTATACACACACACACACACACACACACACACGAGGCATGTATACACACACAGGAGGCATGTATAGATATATATATATATACACACACACACACACACACACACACACACACACACACAAGGATGTATAAACTGTCACGTTGAGTTAGTGGACCCACTGGGCCGTACTGCCTTGACGGTATGGTAGCTGGCCAACAAGGCTCGGGTCACAGTCTATAGTTCGTATAGTGTACCTGTGCAGCTCGGACAGTAGCAAGGCAGGTTCGACTGGGACTAGGCAGCAGGTAGACGTCAGGCATGAAGTAGCAGGACAGATGTGGAATACAGCACCGCACGGCTACAGCTCAGCACGGCACTTGATCAGGATAGCACAGGATACAGGTACGGGGAACACTGGGAACTGGAAAACACTAGGAGACCATTTGCATAGACAAACTTTGGATACGACAAACAATGCTCAGGCATTGCAGGGAGGGGCACAGCCCTTCCCACAGCCGAGGGAGCAATCAGCACAATCTCCCACCTGCATGCGCCCTGGCTTCCCAAGTCTGGACTGAACTCGCGAGCGCACCCTGGTGGTCACTGAGGAACAGAACGGCTGTATGTGCAGAGATCTCTGGAGAGAAGGGCGTCGACTGGATGGAAGGAGTTTGTGGTCAGCGACCACAGACATTACAGTATCCCCCCCTCTTATGCCCACTCTTCTTGGGACCAGAACAAGAGAGAAACCTCTTAATGAGGGTAGGAGCATTGATATTCTCTACTGTCTCCCAGGACCTCTCTTTTGGACCAAACCCTTTCCAATCTACTAACTAAAAGGTTCTTCCTCTTCCTTTGTTAGTGTCCAGGATCTCCTTAACCTCAAAGGTGTCTGAAGAACTGCTGGAGGCAACCGCAGGGCTAGGAGTCTTGATATAGCGGTTCAGAAACACCGGCTTCAGGAGGGAGACATGGAAGGAGTTGGGAATCTTGAGAGTAGGAGGCAGCCGAAGCTTTTAGGCGACAGGGTTGATCTGCTGTAGGATCTCGAAGGGTCCGAGGAACCTGGGAGCAAATTTGTATGATGGCACCCTTAGTCGGATATTCCTAGAGGACAGCCAGACCTTCGTGCCAGGGAGAAATTGAGGAGGTTCTCTTCTCCTGTCAGCCTTCCGTTTCATGCGGTCGACTGCCAGTAGGATGCTGCCAGATCTGCAGGAAGTCTCTAAAAGCAAAATCAGCCGCTGGTACTTCGGATGTATCGGGCACCGGGAGGGGAATTCGTGGGTGTTGGCCGTAGACAATGAAGTATGGTGTATTCCTTGTGGACTCGCTGGTGTGATTATTATATGAGAACTCAGCCCCGGATGCAGCTGCACCCAGTCATCATGCTGCTTGGAGATGAAGTGGCGTAGGTAGTTCTCCAAGATCTGATTGATCCTCTCGACCTGACCATTGGACTGGGGACGGTAGGCGGAGGAAAAGTCCAACTTCACACCGAGGAGTCCGCAGAGGGCTCTCCAGAACTTCTAAGTGAACTGAACCCCCCGATCAGACACAATATGCCGCGGCAAGCTGTGCAGGTGGAAGATGTGTTGGATGAAAAGTTTGGCCAGTTGAGGAACAGATGGAAGACCGGTCAGTGGAACAAAGTGGGCTATCTTTGAAAATCGGTCCACCACCACCCAGACAGTACTGCATCCCGCAGAGGGAGGCAGGTCCGTAACAAAGTCCATAGCTATATGCTGCCAGGGAGCATCTGGCACAAGCAATGGCTGGAGCAGCAGGTCTGGAGTGAGCGACCTTGTTAGCTGCACACATTGAGCAGGAAGAAACAAAGTCCATAATGTCTATGGGCAGCGTGGGCCAACAGAAATGACGGGCAATCAGGTCTCCGGTTTTACAGGTCCCCACGTCACCTGCTAGTCTAGAGCAGTTTCCCCAGTGGAGGATTCTCCTTCTGTCAGCCATTTGCACAAAGGTCCTCCCTGGAGGAATTTCCCCAACTTGCAGGGGGTTGACAGAGACAATGCAAGACGGGTCAATAATATTATGTGGACTTTCCATGGTGTCCTCTGTCTGGAAAGATCTGGACAAGGCATCAGCCTTCACATTCTTGTCAGCCGGGAGATAATGGAGCTCAAACTGGAACCCGGTAAAGAACAGCGACCACCTGGCCTGACGAGGATTCAGCCGTTGGGCCGTCTGGAGATAGGTGAGATTCTTGTGGTCCGTAAAAATTAGGATGGGATGAGCTGTGCCCTCTAGTAGATGTCTCCACTCCAGAGCCAATTTGATAGCCAGTAACTCCCGATCCCCAATCGAGTAGTTGCATTCTGCGGAAGAGAAGAGCTTAGAGAAGTATCCACATACCATTGACTTGTTCCTGGAACCTCTCTGGAAGAGGAGTGCACCAGCACCGACAGAGGAGGCGTCAACCTCCAACGAGAACTGTAGAGAAACATCTGGATGATGGAGGAACAGCTAACAGAACAGCCCCGGTTACTGGGGAAAACAGCCCTGACAAGTGACAGCTTGTCACATGTCAGAGCTGTGCTTAATCTAGTTAGACCAAGCAGCATGGTCATCTGACCTGTCATCTGGCAATTACGTGATTGCCGGGACCAATGCCGTCATTGCTTACATCATATGAGCACTGAGTATAAAGTAACTGGGAAGCCAGAAATGGAAAAATACCATATCTGTCTTCTCTTGTGGGTGAGTGGCTGTTTCTAAAAGCCAGGCACCTGAACCATGGCTGCACCCATGCAGCCGTTATTCTACAGTGCCGTAAAAACACAGTGCTGTAGAATAGGTCCCCTTAATTACCACTGTACAAAAATATATTGGCATTCATTAAGAGGTTAACATACCATTTCATTACTTAAAATGAAGACATGAAATTAGGGCATACTTGCATACATGTCCTTCAGAAATAATAATATTTTACAACACAGATACAAATCTTGTAATCCAGAGCTTTTCGCCGCTCGCAGAAAAAAAAAAAAAAGCGGCATGCTTTTTCTTCCAGCCATTTCTGCCTCTGACCTCAATGGGAGGCAGAAAAACCTGCAACACTAGTTTTTTCCATGTCGTTTTTTTTCCTACGGTCTTTACATTAGATTTAAGGGCGCGGGCAAAAAACACAGAAGAAAAAAAGCATTAAAACAATGCTGGCTGTTCAAGATCTGCCTCAAAAATCTTCGTGAAAAAAATTTGAACCTGATTTTTTCTGCATGCAAAAAACTCTGTGAACTTTCCTTTATGGCTAAAAGTTCAAACCATTATGAATTCCTTTAGGAAATAACATTTTTTACATGTATAATTAACAGTTCCTTCTTCTCAACTCAACTTTAATAAGCATTACATCATTTATGCATGGTACCATGTCCCCCAAACAGCCCAAAGTATAACAGCATAAACAACCATGAAGAACATGTAAAGCCGATAAATCAGAGCATCAAGAATAAGTCCAACATGCAGCCACTGCTCTGCTAGTTTTTGACTCTCATCAAAACGTTCCATCATCTGCCTCATACTGTGTAGATCATCTGAGATGCTGCTCAGAAATATCTGGGACTGTTGTCCCTGGCTAGATGTCACTTGTGTGGCTTCCATTTCATAATTATCTCCTGTATATGATAACAAAGTATAGATAATAAGCAATGGATACTGGAGTAATTATTGACAAACTCAATATTACAAGAAAGTTATTGTGCTATCGCTTTGGCATCATAGCAAACCAGTTACACTGGTAAAGCATTACTGACACAGCAGTTACACAACGCAACGTTTGCATCCAATTACAACAATTAACACAAATGCTCTGACTATGGAAGGAACAGATCATACCTGCAGCTTCACGGATGATATTTTGTTGTTGCTCTTTTTTAGAATGATCTTGTGTTTTGTAGCACACTAGAATAGCAACATAATTCAGGACTAATGTATGTAACCACATTGGCACACGTAGACGTGTCAAGGAACATTTGTGCAAAATATTCATTATAAAAACAGTTTCTAAAAGTCCAATGACCAACAGTGCCAGGCATAGTGACACATAAATACCTGAAGTAAAAAAAAAAAAATGGTAAATACACATTATAGAAACATGGGTTTGTTTTATTGATCTTGGTATAAATTTATTAAACTGGGCAAGTCAAAAGTTATGTTACACTGAAGGTGAAGCTATGATGCTAGAAACCCTGAGACATGGGAGGGAGGAAGTTATTATAATAATAATAATAATAATAATAATAATAATAATAATAATAATAATAATAATAATAATATAATTTGCAGATTTTTCCAGTCCTGAGTCAATTAATTTTAATCTGTTCTTTTGTTCAGTATCTCTTGGTCAAGAATTTTCAAAAAGAATGGTAAAAAGCAGTGCGCCACGAATAAGAGACATCTTAAGACACCCTTCACATATGTCTGGCAATTTGGTTTTGTTTCCTTCAGGCATGGTACAGAAACACCAGAGAGAATCTGATGCCAGACCTCATTCCATGCTTTCCTATGGCAGCAGTTTTTGCATCCCATGCACTAATTGTGACGCCAGGCGTCTCCCTGCGCCTGCCTGACAAACGATGCATGCAGTATTATCTGTCCAGCTATAGATGTAGGGTCGGTGCATTTAGTGCACTACTTTGTCATCAGTTGTGTCTGGTGCAGCCATAAAACAACTGGCCAGACACAACTGATATATGTGAACCCAAATTAAGGCTCACTGAATGACATCAGAAAACAATTAGAAAATATCTTACTTTCATGGAAAAAGTGGTAGAGCTTTCCTCCTATCCATCTGCAGACTACAGGCTGTTTCTTTTTTTTTTTTTTTTGTAACAGTCTGTTGTCTACAGTATGTTCATAGACTGGAAATTGCCCTAAACACAAGCCTATATTGTGCTAACAGATTCTCAAGGTGCCCATACACATTACAGCTGAGCGTGCATGTTTATGGGGAGATTGGGGGGATTGCTGTTGGCCAAACGAGTGTTCATTTGTATGACCGCCTTAAGGGGGTTTTCCAAGATACATTTTTATATTGTAAATTAACCTAACACTAACATCGTAATTTACTTACTTTTTTAAAAGTGCCCCCGTTCTTGCCTATCCCCACGCATCATGTGGCCTGTGACGACATGTTTTCTTCTGCCTCTAGTGGCATGCCGTATACTGATCGCATGGGCTGGGAGCCAATAGTCTTGGTGAGTATATATTATTTCGGGGCGTTTGTTTTCACAGCAGGGAAGGCGCACACATGGTCCCCGCTACATTCAGCAATAGAGATTTATGACCGCATGTGCGGATATGTTTAGCCAGCGCAAAGTCTTCTGGGAAATAAAGTATCAGCAGGAAGCTGAGTAAACAAACACACCATGTCAACAAATGGTCTGAACCGGGAACGAGTAGCAGTAAGTACCAATTTTTTCGGTAGAAATATGGTCATCAGTTCAGCTTCAGTAAGGAAGCTCGTTTTGCCAAATTTTTTTTTTTTAGGGGGATCTCCGAAAACCCCTTTAAGCTGCTGTCAGAAGTGGAATGTAAAACAAACTTGTACGTTTGACTAATTCGTGAAAGCATGTTTATGGGAATTTGTGAGAGGTAGCTGTCGGCCAAACCTTATTTGTATGACTAGCTTAAAGTGGTTGTCATTGTCAGACAACCTCTTTAAGGAAAACTTGTGAGAAATTTAAATCCCCTGGCACCCATACTTGTTAAGAAACACCTGGCTAATGTATTCCAAAATATAGGTTCAAATGGAATCTATACTGTATATACACTCAGATACATAGAAGAATATACTTTAGAATAAGAATGCATTGAACACATTATTGAAATGTTTCATACAAAAACTCTAATAATTTTCAATAGTAACCAAGGTAACCTATAGGAATATACTATAAAATAAAAAAAGACTTCGGGATTTTGCTTCAAAATTATCGTCCCTTACCTATAAGTGGTGTTCCACTGGATGTAGCAGGTAGCAAACCATTTATAATGAGAAGAAATACCATGTAACCCAATAGTAAAGTCATTTTGAAGGTAGCTCGGTCCATACTGTGAGGTGGAAGGTTAAAACTGAAGATATCTATTAACATCAAGAAGGCACTTGGGAGCAGCAGATTCACCACATGCAAGATTGCCCGGCGTTTGATAATAATCTGAGATAATCATATACATTACCTTAAACTAGCAATACAATACATTTTAAATGGATTTTCCTGCTATTAACATTTATCACCTAGGCCCTAGAATCTCAAGCTGGGGTACGTAAACCCTAGGGGGTATGCACCGTGTCTCTAGGGGGTACTTGCACTGTCCTCATGCTGTAGTTTTAATCATAGCCTTGGGTGTACTTTAATTAAATTTATTTAAGTAACCAGTACTTGGCTTAGAAACGTTAAGTGTAACGTCCGTGGTCGCTGACCACGAACTCCTCCCATCCTGTCGACGCCCTTCTCTCCAGAGATGTCTGCACATACGGCTGTCCTGTTCCGCAGTGACCACTAGGGTGTGCTCGTGAGCTCAGTCCAGCCTTAAGGAGCCAGAGCGCACGCATGTGTGAGATTAAGCTGATTGCTCCCAGATCACCCTGGACTATAAGAAGGGCCCAGCCACTTACTTCCTTGCCTGAGCGTGTTTGTATCTACCTGTGTCTGTCCTTGAGTGTTTTCCAGTTCCAGTGTTCCCGTTCGTGCTACTGTGTTCCTGTGCTATACTGAGTTGGAGTCGTGTTGTGTCGCCTAATACATCCACTGTGTTTCTCCGCACCTGTTATCTGCCTGCAGCCAGAGTTCCATCCGAGCCTTAACCATCACTGCTGTCTGAATTTCCACAGGTACCTTTATCCGAAGAATAGACATTGACTTTGTACCCTGTTTGGCCAGCTGCTAAACCGCTACGGCGGTACAGCCCAGTGGGTCCACATACCCACAGATCGGAACATTAAGAAACACTGAACTAGGTGATAAATTGTAGCTTGAGGGAGTTTGACTGCTAAGATCCTCACTGATCGTTTAAAAGCAGGACCACCCTTTCCTTTCCTTCTTCACTGGAAGGCCGTGGTGGGGGGGAGTTGTGCTGTGTGGGGGACACTACATACAAATCTATGTGAGATTCGGAAACAGAAAAGTATTCTCAATCAGCTGTTCCAGTATCCATATAGACTTGTATGGAGTGGGCTGTGCACATGCTTGGCTATGAATATACAACTTCTCCACACCTGAAGAAATGGGGATCCCCCATTCTAGCAATGAGCGGGGGTATCAAAAGTTGGACCCCCATTGATCTAACATGTATCCCCTATTCTGTGAATAGGTAAGAAATGTTAATATCAAGAAAACCCATTTAATGGACATCAATTCTAAAAATATTTTACTTACATTAAATGTCACCATGTTCTGCATATTCCTGCCATCAAAAGTTTCTTTCTGGACCAATTCCCACTCACCCTGTGGACCATCATCATCTAAAGAAATGTTCCTAATGCTTCCATTTGTCATGAGAAGACCAAGTTTAATGTGTTGAGCTGTGAACACAAGCAGTTCAAGATGGAAATGATTATGCAAAGTAAAACGAAGGCACCCATGAACGTCATAGGTTTTCAGGTTTTGTTTTAAGCTATCAAAATTTCTAATTTACGGAGACCATGAGTGGCCATTGTGTGATACTATCATTTAGCAAATACACTAATATATAATCTGATAACACTCTTGTAATTGCTTACATCGATGAATCTTAGTATCTCCATCTGTGATTATTACCTGACGTTGCAGTTTACGGCAAACTTTATGTGGCCATTAATGGTGGAGCAATCCTGGCAAGGTTTCCTATTGCATTTACAGAATCTCAAACAGCTCTTGCAACTGCAACAATACTTCCAAGAACAGATGCCACAAGATATTTTTCTAGATAACAATGGGTAAAAGTGACATAGAAAAGGACTTGGTGATATACATTTACAGTAAACTGAACAGCAGCAACCTGTCAAGAGTTCGAAAACAGAAACTCCTGTTTCCCAGGCAGTAGCACTTCTCACTAAGCTACTGGTGATGCTGGACAGCTCCACTGCTGGATATATTGTTTTTTTTTTGTCCCTTTGAGCCTTGCCTTGTTTGCCTGATTAGCCCTGCCCTTTAAACTTCTTGCAAAAGCCTCCCCGTTACACTTCCTCTTTGTCCGATTATTGTGCTACGTGCCTTTAGTTTAGCTCATTGTTGCTCTGCTGCCATCCTCTGAGACGTACTGCTGCATTTACCTGTGTACCGACCTTTGGCAAAGTATTGACTACGCTGCTGTTTTAGACTACTTTTACACGGCAGTTTTTTGGTCAGTATTTTGCATCAGTATTTGTAAGGCCTCATGCACACTTCCATCACCGTTTTATCGGCCGTTTTTGACGGATCCGTGTGTCCGTTTTTGTTTCCGCGTGCACTCCGTTTCCGTTCCGTGTTTCCGTTTTACACGCACGTTGCGTTTCCGTTTGGCTTCCGTTTTTCCGTTTAAAAAACGGAAGGTAAACTTCATTTCAACTTGTCACATGTCCCAGGAAACACCCATAGAAAGGTTACAAGACGTTTTTGGTGCTGTTTTCTGTAGCTTTCAGAGCATATAGAACAGTTTAAGATTACTCTGCTTGGCTTGCTTTGTTTTTTTTGGATTTTTGGAGTGAAATGTGTGCATTTACTTACTTATTTTGTGACGCTGGGCACTAGTTCCCTGCTGCCATCTGTGCGTCAAAAGCTCCTTGGCAAGTTCCTCCCATGCGGCGTCCTTTTTATAGCAGTCGTGGCAGCATTCTGCCCGCGTATCCCACAGTTCTGGGTGATCATGCTTCAATGTTATGAGTCTCTCCACATCCATCTTCAGGAATGAATGTGTACTGTAGTCTGTGAGTCTGTGAACTTTGGCTCACCCAGCCGTTGCTATGGCAACGGATCCGTCAAACACGGACGGCACACGGAAGCCTTCCGTGTGCCATCCGTTTTTTTGACTGACCCATTGACTTCTATGGGCCACACGGTCACTGAATCACTGACCAAAGTAGGACATGCTCTACTTTTGACGGAACGGAACAACAGATCCGTTTAAATAACTGAAGTGTGCATGGCCCCATTGAAATTAATGGGTTCAGGGTGCTATCAGTGACAAAAACGGATAGCACCCTGAAGGAAAAGACTGAAGTGGGCATGAAGCCTAAGGCCTCATGCACACTTCTGACACAGTTTTCACGGCCATTTTTGACGGATCCGTGTGCCCATTTTAGCGGCCGTGTGCACTCCCGTGTGCACTCCGTGTTTCCGTTTCCAAGCGTCGAGCATGGTACTGTCCAGGGTGCTGAAAGAGTTAATGGGCTGCACTGATCGGCGGTAACTCTTTCAGCACCCTGGACAGTACCATGCTCGGGGCTCGGAAAATACAATTTAAATGTAATTAAAAAAATTAAAAAAATAAAGTTCATACTTACTTTCCTCCTGTCCGGCCTCCAGCGACGACGTTTCATCCATGTCGCCGCTGCAGTCAATCACAGGCTGTAGTGGCGGTCACGCACGTCAGGATGACGTCAGAAGGCCGGCCTCCAGGGATGACGCTTCATCTCACGTGACCGCCTCTGCAGCCAATCACAGGCTGTAGCGGCCTCTGCAGCCAATCACAGGCTGCCGCGTCATACAGGAAGGTCGGACTGGGGGAAGAAGAGGGACTCGTCACCAAGACAACGACCGGATACGTATGAACTGTTTTTTTTTGTTTTTTTTTTAATCAGCAGCCTCTTTTCTCTATCAGTGATTGATAGAGACTAGTGGCTGCCGATTAGTGTAATATTTCTGTAATGTATTTCTGCCCGCCCGGCCGTTGCTAGGCAACGGCTCCGTCACACACGGACGGCACACGGATGCCTTCCGTGTGCCTTCAGTTTTTTTGACGGCCCCATTGACTTGCATGGGCCGCACGGTCACGGAATCTCGGACTGAAGTAGGACATGCTCTACTTTGGATCGGAACGGAGCAACGGGACCGTCAAAAAAACTGAAGTGTGCATGAATGGGTCAGTGTGCTAGCCGTCAGAAAAACGGCTAGCAGCCTGAAGGAAAAAACTGAAGTGGGCATGGGGCCTAAGGCAAAAGGGGGAGTGAGTCCAAAACATAGAAGAGTTGTAAATCTTTCCATTATACTTTTTCTGCTAAAGTTTCTCTCCTAGTTTTGGGTTACAAACACTGAAGCAAAATAGTGACCTAAATATTGCTGTATGAAAATTGCCTTTTTTCTCTACCAATGATTCAAAGATTTAAGTGACGTGAGGGGTTCTTCCTGGAGTGCAATCCCCAGTCAGAGTGTTGCCGACGCTCTGGCCGGGGATTTCTGCTCCTGGAGAAGCCCCTGACGTCACTAACCATATATGAACAGTGACCTCATGGGCTCCTCCAGGAGTGGAATCATTGGCCAGAGCGTTGCCAATGCAGTGGACGGGGATTCCGCTCCTAGAGGTAGCCCCTGAAGTCACTGTCCATATATGGACAGAAACGTGATGGCCTCCTTCTGGAGCAGAATCCCTGGCCAGAGCATTGCCGATGCTCTGGCCGGGGATTCCGCTCCTAGAGAAGCCTCTGAATCACTATCCATATATGGACAGTGACGTCAGGGGCTCCTACAGGAGAGGAATCCCCGGCCAAAGCATCGGCAACGCTCTGGCTTGGGATTTCGCTCCTAGAGGGAACCCCAATGGTGCTATCTACAGGGGCAGTGTAGCGATATCTATAGTTATAAAAGTTGGAGAAGAGTCTCTGTCCAGGGGTTCACAAGACAAAGTATAACATTTCTACTAAACGCCAATCGCAAAATTGATGGTGAATACAATCAAAATACAATAGCTGCAAATACATGTAGCCGCCATGCTGAGGTAGTTGCCACATGGCCAAAAACCCATCACAAAACCACTGCAATTTGCGTTAAAACTGCACCAAGATTTGCTGCGCAGTTCTCGGTCACACGCAACTACTGCATCACTGCTCTTGCGTGCACAGCCCCCTAATATTACATATGATAAACGTTCTGTGATATTGTTACTTTATTTGTTACCAATGGATGATTAGTCTGTTAAAGTCTACTCACCTGTGTTCAGGGATGATCCAAATGTCAAGGAACAATTCTGTATATCAAATGGAAAACTAAAAATGTTGAGATTGCAAGTGCTAACGACTCTCATTGGCTTCAAGAGTCTAACCCATCCTGTGTGATCCACCATCAGGTAAGAAAGATGTTGATATCTGTCCTCATCAACACTAAAATATGAAAATATCAGGAAGGCAATGATACTTAATTCTAAGACATATCAACAAGGAGTAAGCAATTGGACATAAAGTGTAACATTGTGAGGTATAAAAAAATGAAGTAAATGTAACGTGTAAATGGTCATCCGACTGTATTGGTGTTATGATCACATAAACGTACAAAATGGTTCCTAATACCAGGGCCGGCTCCAGGTTTATGTGGTCCCTTGGGCGACACAGAGTTAGTAGGCCCCTTTGCGGGGGAACTCACAGCGGCAGTAAAATGGCAAAAAACATCACTTTGTGCCCCCATATAGCCATTAGGCCCTGTTTATGCCCCCATATAGAAGTTAGGCCCCCCGTTTGTACCCCCATCAATTTAGTGCCCTCCGTAGATAGTGCCAAACAGCCCCCCTCCCAGGTAGTGCCACACAGCTCCCCAGGTAGTGCCACCAAGCCCCCCTCCCAGGTAGTGCCACACATCCCCCCCTCTCGGGTAGTACCACACAGCCCCCACCTCCCAGGTAGTGCCACACAGCCCCCACCTCCTAGGTAGTGCCCCACAGCCCCACCTCCCTGGTAGTGTCATACAGCCCCCACCTCCCAGGTAGTGCCACATAGCCCCCACCTCCCAGGTGGTGCCACACAGCCCCCCTCCCAGGTAGTGCCATACAGCCCCCCTCACTGGTAGTGCACAACAGCCCCCACCTCCCAGGTAGTGCCATACAGCCCCCACCTCCCAGGTAGTGCCACATAGCCCCTACCTCCCAGGTAGTGCCACACAGCCCCCCTCCCAGGTAGTACCACACAGCCTCCCTCCCTGTAGGTAGCGCCTTTGGGGTTCCCTCTAGGAGTAGAATCCCCAGCCAGAGCATTGCCTATGCTCTGGCTGGGGATTCCGCTTCATTAGAAACCCCTGATGTCACTGTCCATATATAGACAGTGTTGTCAGGGGCAACCCCAGAGCCATAGTCCCGGGCAGAGCACTACTAGCACTCTGCCTGGGACTTCTGCTCTGCTCCTGACCTCACTCTCCATATATGTATAGTGATGTCCAGAGCAGAGCTAAAGCCCTGATCAGAGCTCTAGTAAAGGCTCTGCTCCAGTACTCCGGCCCTGGGGAAGCCCCTCACATCACTATCCATATACGGCTAGGGATGTCAGGGGCAACCCCAGAGCCAAAGTCCCGCGGGCAGAGCGCTACTAGCACGCTGCCCGGGACACTGCTCTGCTCCTGACAACACCGTCCATATATGGACAGTGTTGTCAGGGGCTTCCCCAGAGACGGAGTCCCGGAGCAGAGCCTCTTCTTACGCTCTGCTTGGGACTCCTTTCCTCCTGACATCACTGTCCATATATAAGCAGTGATTGCAGAGGCTTCCCCAGAGACAGAGTCCATGAGCAGAGCCGCTTGTAGCGCTCTGCTTGGAACTCCTTCTCTCCCTCTGGCATAATTGTCCATATATGGACAGTGATGTCAGGGACTTCCCCAGAGGCGGAGACCCGGAGTGCCGTAACGACGGCAGCGACAGCACCCGGTGGCCGAGTGGGCCCCCACAAAGGTAGTGGGCCCGGGTTCGCCGGGTGCTGATGCCGGCCCTGCCTTATACATACAATAGTTAGATACATCAATCTAATGCTCATAATGATTTTTGGAGGTTAATCACCGTTAATCAGATTAAAAACTATTTTCTACTGACTAAATGGCTAGAATACTGCAGGATCCACTGCAGTCTGTCTTGTCAGCATTCATAGAAGGCAAAATCAAATATATAGAGTACCTTATCTTCCCACATTCTCACTGTGCTTTTACACATAAATTGCTATAAAATATCAACACGTTGTGGCCTCCAGATTCTATCTATTAGGTGGCAGCTAACAAAAGTTACATACATATAGAACTGCAGGCAGAGATACAGTGGTCCTCTCAAAAAATAAAAAGCATACAGAAAGAATGCTGGTTAAAGTGCTTTATGCAGCCAGCAAACATGTACACTACACAAATAAACACACAAAATTATGAAACACCCCAAATCATCAATGACACAGTTTGCATATAGCAGACAATACTGTATTATGACATTTTATTTTCATGGGACACAGCTGGGGTTGTTACAAAGTGGTCCGAGTAAACACCCTGATCAAAAAGGGTGGTGACCATTAAGAATGAGAGGTGGTACATAGTTTTTAATCCCTTGAGGACACAGCCTGTTTTGGCCTTCAGGACACAGCCGATTTTTTTCAAATCTGAAATGTGTTACTTTTTGTGGTAATAACTTCGGAATGCTTTTACCTATCGAAGCGATTCTGAGATTGATTTCTAGTGACATATTGTACTTTATGTTAATGAAAAAAATTTGGTTCATAAATTCAATATTTATTTGTGAAAAACACCAAAATCTTGAATAATTTGCAAAACTTTCTAAATTGAAAAGTATCTGCTTGTAAAACAGATAGCAATACCACTAGTTAACATTTCCCATATATGTACTTTATGTTAGCATCGTTTTTGAACATCCTTTTATCTTTCTAGGACGCTACAAGGCTTAGAACTTTAGCAGCAATTTCTCCGATTTTCAAGAAAATTTCAAAAGGCTATTTTTTCAGGGACCAATTCAGTTCTGAAGTGAATTTGAGGGCATCATTTTTTTTGCCGAAATTCATTTGTAATACTTTTTTCTGTAACACAGAAGGTTTTACCAGAGAAACGCAACTTAATATTTTTTGCACAGATTCAGCAGTTTTTAGAAATATCCAGCATGTGGCCTTAGTGTGCTAATGGGCTGAAACACAGGCCTCCGAAGCAAAGGAGCACATAGTGGTTTTTGGGGCCTCCTTTTTTTAGAATATATTTTAGGCACCATTTCGGGTTTAAAGAGGTCTTGTGGTGACAAAACAGTGGAACCCCCCTAAAAGTGACCGAATTTTGGAAACTACACCTCTCAAGGAACTTTTCTAGGAGTATAGTTAGCATTTTGACCTCACAGGTTTTCTGCATAATTTAGTAAAATTAGGTCATGAAAATGGAAAACGACTTTTTTTGTGAAAAAACATAGAAATTTTTAATTTTTACAAGGAATAAAGGAGAAAAAGCACTGCAATATTTTTAAAGCAATTTCTCCAGATTACGGCAGTACCCCATATGTGGTAACAAACTGCGGTGTGAACCCACGGCAGGGTGTAGAAGGGAAGGTGCGCTATGTGGCTTTTGGAGCTCAAATTTAGTTGGAATGGTTTGCGGCGGCATGTCACATTTGCAAAGCCCCTGAGGGACCAAAACAGAGGAAACACCCCAAAAGTGACCCCATTTGGGAAACTAAACCCCTTAAGGAATCTATCTAGGGTTATAGTGAGCATTTAGACCCCACAGGTCTTTTGCTGAATTTATTAGAATTAGGGCTTATTCAGATGAATGTAAAATACGTCCGTGCAACGCGCGTGATTTTCACGCGCCTCTCACGGACCTATGTTAGTCTATGGGGCCGTGCAGACAGTCAGTGATTTTTGCGCAGCGTCAATCCACTGCGTAAAACTCACGACATGTCCGTTCTTTGTGCGTATTTCACGCATCACGCACCCATTGAAGTCAATGGGTGCGTGAAAACCACGCATGGCACACGGAAGCACTTCCGTGGGACGCGCGTGATTCGCGCAACAGCAGTGAAAAGTATGAATGAAAACAGAAAAGCACCACGTGCTTTTCTGTTTACAAACATACAAACAGTTTTATAATGATGGCGGCTGCGCGGAAAGCAAGCAGCCGCGCACCATATGATCATGATACACGGAGATGTTAAGTGCCGCATTTAATCCGGCCTTAGGCAGTGAAAATTAATATCAACAAAGTAGTGCCACACAGTAGTGCCACACAGCTCCCCAGGTAGTGCCACCAAGCCCCCCTCCCAGGTAGTGCCACACATCCCCCCCTCTCGGGTAGTACCACACAGCCCCCACCTCCCAGGTAGTGCCACACAGCCCCCACCTCCTAGGTAGTGCCCCACAGCCCCACCTCCCAGGTAGTGTCATACAGCCCCCACCTCCCAGGTAGTGCCACATAGCCCCCACCTCCCAGGTGGTGCCACACAGCCCCCCTCCCAGGTAGTGCCATACAGCCCCCCTCACTGGTAGTGCACAACAGCCCCCACCTCCCAGGTAGTGCCATACAGCCTCCACCTCCCAGGTAGTGCCACATAGCCCCTACCTCCCAGGTAGTGCCACACAGCCCCCCTCCCAGGTAGTACCACACAGCCTCCCTCCCTGTAGGTAGCGCCTTTGGGGTTCCCTCTAGGAGTAGAATCCCCAGCCAGAGCATTGCCTATGCTCTGGCTGGGGATTCCGCTTCATTAGAAACCCCTGATGTCACTGTCCATATATAGACAGTGTTGTCAGGGGCAACCCCAGAGCCATAGTCCCGGGCAGAGCACTACTAGCACTCTGCCTGGGACTTCTGCTCTGCTCCTGACCTCACTGTCCATATATGTATAGTGATGTCCGGAGCAGAGCTAAAGTCCTGGGCAGAGCTCTAGTAAAGGCTCTGCTCCAGTACTCCGGCCCTGGGGAAGCCCCTCACATCACTATCCATATACGGCTAGGGATGTCAGGGGCAACCCCAGAGCCAAAGTCCCGCGGGCAGAGCGCTACTAGCACGCTGCCCGGGACACTGCTCTGCTCCTGACAACACCGTCCATATATGGACAGTGTTGTCAGGGGCTTCCCCAGAGACGGAGTCCCGGAGCAGAGCCTCTTCTTACGCTCTGCTTGGGACTCCTTTCCTCCTGACATCACTGTCCATATATAAGCAGTGATTGCAGAGGCTTCCCCAGAGACAGAGTCCATGAGCAGAGCCGCTTGTAGCGCTCTGCTTGGAACTCCTTCTCTCCCTCTGGCATAATTGTCCATATATGGACAGTGATGTCAGGGACTTCCCCAGAGGCGGAGACCCGGAGTGCCGTAACGACGGCAGCGACAGCACCCGGTGGCCGAGTGGGCCCCCACAAAGGTAGTGGGCCCGGGTTCGCCGGGTGCTGATGCCGGCCCTGCCTTATACATACAATAGTTAGATACATCAATCTAATGCTCATAATGATTTTTGGAGGTTAATCACCGTTAATCAGATTAAAAACTATTTTCTACTGACTAAATGGCTAGAATACTGCGGGATCCACTGCAGTCTGTCTTGTCAGCATTCATAGAAGGCAAAATCAAATATATAGAGTACCTTATCTTCCCACATTCTCACTGTGCTTTTACACATAAATTGCTATAAAATATCAACACGTTGTGGCCTCCAGATTCTATCTATTAGGTGGCAGCTAACAAAAGTTACATACATATAGAACTGCAGGCAGAGATACAGTGGTCCTCTCAAAAAATAAAAAGCATACAGAAAGAATGCTGGTTAAAGTGCTTTATGCAGCCAGCAAACATGTACACTACACAAATAAACACACAAAATTATGAAACACCCCAAATCATCAATGACACAGTTTGCATATAGCAGACAATACTGTATTATGACATTTTATTTTCATGGGACACAGCTGGGGTTGTTACAAAGTGGTCCGAGTAAACACCCTGATCAAAAAGGGTGGTGACCATTAAGAATGAGAGGTGGTACATAGTTTTTAATCCCTTGAGGACACAGCCTGTTTTGGCCTTCAGGGCACAGCCGATTTTTTTCAAATCTGAAATGTGTTACTTTTTGTGGTAATAACTTCGGAATGCTTTTACCTATCGAAGCGATTCTGAGATTGATTTCTAGTGACATATTGTACTTTATGTTAATGAAAAAAATTTGGTTCATAAATTCAATATTTATTTGTGAAAAACACCAAAATCTTGAATAATTTGCAAAACTTTCTAAATTGAAAAGTATCTGCTTGTAAAACAGATAGCAATACCACTAGTTAACATTTCCCATATATGTACTTTATGTTAGCATCGTTTTTGAACATCCTTTTATCTTTCTAGGACGCTACAAGGCTTAGAACTTTAGCAGCAATTTCTCCGATTTTCAAGAAAATTTCAAAAGGCTATTTTTTCAGGGACCAATTCAGTTCTGAAGTGAATTTGAGGGCATCATTTTTTTTGCCGAAATTCATTTGTAATACTTTTTTCTGTAACACAGAAGGTTTTACCAGAGAAACGCAACTTAATATTTTTTGCACAGATTCAGCAGTTTTTAGAAATATCCAGCATGTGGCCTTAGTGTGCTAATGGGCTGAAACACAGGCCTCCGAAGCAAAGGAGCACATAGTGGTTTTTGGGGCCTCCTTTTTTTAGAATATATTTTAGGCACCATTTCGGGTTTAAAGAGGTCTTGTGGTGACAAAACAGTGGAACCCGCCTAAAAGTGACCGAATTTTGGAAACTACACCTCTCAAGGAACTTTTCTAGGAGTATAGTTAGCATTTTGACCTCACAGGTTTTCTGCATAATTTAGTAAAATTAGGTCATGAAAATGGAAAACGACTTTTTTTGTGAAAAAACATAGAAATTTTTAATTTTTACAAGGAATAAAGGAGAAAAAGCACTGCAATATTTTTAAAGCAATTTCTCCAGATTACGGCAGTACCCCATATGTGGTAACAAACTGCGGTGTGAACCCACGGCAGGGTGTAGAAGGGAAGGTGCGCTATGTGGCTTTTGGAGCTCAAATTTAGTTGGAATGGTTTGCGGCGGCATGTCACATTTGCAAAGCCCCTGAGGGACCAAAACAGAGGAAACACCCCAAAAGTGACCCCATTTGGGAAACTAAACCCCTTAAGGAATCTATCTAGGGTTATAGTGAGCATTTAGACCCCACAGGTCTTTTGCTGAATTTATTAGAATTAGGGCTTATTCAGATGAATGTAAAATACGTCCGTGCAACGCGCGTGATTTTCACGCGCCTCTCACGGACCTATGTTAGTCTATGGGGCCGTGCAGACAGTCAGTGATTTTTGCGCAGCGTCAATCCACTGCGTAAAACTCACGACATGTCCGTTCTTTGTGCGTATTTCACGCATCACGCACCCATTGAAGTCAATGGGTGCGTGAAAACCACGCATGGCACACGGAAGCACTTCCGTGGGACGCGCGTGATTCGCGCAACAGCAGTGAAAAGTATGAATGAAAACAGAAAAGCACCACGTGCTTTTCTGTTTACAAACATACAAACAGTTTTATAATGATGGCGGCTGCGCGGAAAGCAAGCAGCCGCGCACCATATGATCATGATACACGGAGATGTTAAGTGCCGCATTTAATCCGGCCTTAGGCAGTGAAAATTAATATCAACATTTCTTCCAATAAAATGTTGAATTTTAAAATTTTCACAAGGGATAAAGGAGAAAAAGCACCCCAACATTTGTAAAGCAATTTCTCCCGAGTACGGCAATACACCACATGAGGTCATAAATGTTTTTTTTGTTGTTTTATTTTTAAATTAGAAATTAGTTAACCCTTTCAGGACTGATCCAAGACCCATAACTTTTTTTGGTCAATAGAGTGGTGTGACGGCTAATTGTTTGCGGGAGGCGTTTGTAGTTTATATTGACACAATTTAAAGTACCATATACTGTACTAGGAAAATGAAAAAAAAATCTTTGCGGTCTGAAATTGGAAAAAACTGTGATTCCTCCATTGTTTTTTGGATTTCGTTTTTACGGCTTTTACCATGCGGTAAAAACGACAACTTAACTTTGATGTGCGTGTCAATATGATTACGGTAATATGAAATTTATCTCGTTTATTTTTATATTTTACTACTTTTACAAAGAAATAAAGAATTTGTTAAGAACATTTTTTTGGGGTTGATTGAGCCGTGTGAGGGCTTATTTTTTGCGGGATGAGCTGTCGTTTTTATTGGTAAAATAAAGGTATAGCTAATGTGACCAAAAAACAGCTATTTTGGCATTTTGAATTCTTTATTTTTTTCAGCGTTCACTGTGGAAGTTAAATAATTGTATATTTTAATATTTTAATTGTATATTTTAATAGTTCGGACTTTTACGGACGCAGCAATACAATTTTTTTTTTTTTTCACATTACTTTAGTAGAAATGTGGGAAACATAAATATATATATTTTTTCAGTACTAATAACTTTATTTTACTTTTTTTTACACATTTTATTAGTCTCCCTATGGGACTTTAACCAGCGGTCGTTAGATTGCTGGTACAATACACTGCAATACTAATGTATTGAGTATATTGTCATTTTTACAGGCTTCTGTAACAGCGTTAGAGCTGGGTATCAGCTATAATACACAGCTGACACCCGCAGCGTATGGTGCAGCTCATCACGTGAGCCCATTCCATACATCACCCCCCGCACCACAACGTCCTATTACGTCATGGTGTGCGAAGGGGTTAATGCGCAGCGGATGGTGCAAAAGTGAAATTTGCAATTTTCCACTGACATACCATTTTTGTGCACAATATGTTGTGCCCAGTTTGTGCCACTGAAGACAAATACCTCATAAAATGTTAAGCGGGTTCTCCCGGGTATGGCGACGTCATATATGTAGATGCAAACTGCTGTTTGGGCACGCTGTAGGTTTCAGAAGGGAGGGAGCGCCATTTGGCTTTTGGAGCACAGATTTTGCTTGGTAGTTGTTCTGTTTCGGGTTTTACTGGTATTTCAGTTTATAATGTGGGGGCATATGTAAGCTGTGCGGAGTACATCAGGGTATAATAAGAGGGTATAATAATGGGGTAAATAAATAATAAATTGCAGATGTGTGGCCAGTGTCGCACTAATAAATGGTGCTTAATCTTATCCGCTTTTGGAACACTCCATATTCTGAGAGACATAACTTTTTCATTTTTTTTACCACTGGAGCTGTGTAAGGGCTTAGCGATTCTGGCGTTGTTTTTTTTTTTTTTGTTTGTTTTTGCGGTGTTCACTGTACGGAAAAAATAACATTATAGTTTTATTTATATGATACCAAATATGTGTACTTATTTTTAATGTTTTCATTTTTTTCCTATAATAAAAGACTAATAGGAAAAAACAAACAAACATTTTTTGTTTTTTTAACTTATAACATTTATTTGTACACTTTTTTTGGTCCCACTAGGGGACTTGAACACCTGCAGCACTGATCGCTGCTAGAATACATTACAATACATACGTAGTATAATGTATTATAAATGTAATTGTAATGTTCCTGTCACTCTGACAATGAATCGCTGCATTTCACGGGTTAATTGCCAAAATCAGCAGCGATGGACCGCTGGCCGGCAACAGTGGAGTGTCAGGTGTCGGAGACACCTGACCTCTCGGTCCTTGGTGCACACTGTCACCGAGAGTGTGCACCAGGAAAGACCCGGTAAGTGTACGTCTTCATGCAGGAAGTAACCTCCCATGACGACGTACAGTTACTTAGGCCCCATGCACACGACCGTGCCCGCAATCCCGGCCCGCGATTGCGGGCACGGCCGGCCACTGACTGACAGCCGCATTTTCGGGCCGTGCTCCCATACAAAGTATGGGAGCACGGCCCGCAAAATTCGAAAGAACGGACATGTTCCATAATTCCCGGAAAATTTCCACGGCACTGACACCCTTCCGTAGTGCTACGGAAAGGTATCAGTGTTCAATGAAAGTGAATGGCTCCGTTTTTGCGGACCGCGGTTGCGGTCCGCAAAAACGGAGGTTTTTTGCTGTCGTGTGCATGGGGCCTTAGTCATCACTGGTCTCTATGGGGAAGGGGGGAGAGGAGTCCGCCCAAAGTCGTAGTCTTCTAAGGAGGTTTCCCTGTATGTAAACAGCTAATGCAATTTTATACACTGAATGTAAAATATATAATGAAAATAAAAAGTCATATTGTGCTGAATCAAAAAATATATTAACCCCTTAACGCACCATGACGCAACTGTACGTCATGGTTTGCCCTGCATTAAGGCACCATGAGGTACAGTTACGTCATGGCTAAAAACTGTCACCATGTCAAAAGACATTGCGACAGAAGAATGATATCAGCTGTCACAGACAGCCGATAGTCACGCTGATACGGTGAGGGACCAATTACAGTGAGGCACCTCCCACGATCGCTGTGATTGGTCAGTCAGTAGTGACAGACCAATCACAGCGTTTTAGTATAGTAAACCGGTAGAAAGAGCCGGGTTAGGGAATTTAACGTAACGACTGCTGTCAAAGACAGCAGATCGTCACTGACAAGATGTGGGGGAACAGTCACAGCGGTCCCCCGTTTGCGATCACTGTGATTGGTCCAGTCAGTAGTGACTGAACAATCACAGCCTAACCCGGCAGAAATAGCAGTGACAGATCGTTACTGACAAGCAGTGGGGACCAATCACAGTCCCTCGTTTGCGATCTCTGTGATTGGTCAGTCAGTAGTGACTGACCAATCACAGCAGTCTAAGAGTTACCTGGCAGAAAGAGCCAGGGGAGGAGTTCACAATGTGACAACTGCTGTCGAAGACAGCAGATAATCACTTTTATGTTGTGGGGGACCAATCGTTGTTGATCACTGTGATTGGTCAGTCTGTAGTGACTGACCAATCACAGCTTATTGATGTCAGTTTCTGGGCATCAACTTTTGCTCACAGCGTCTGATCTCCTCCTTTTGTGAGAGAGAGAGTGAGGAGATCAGACGTGTGTTAGTGAGAGACCGTGAGAGAAGACAGAGAACAAAGAATTATATCAATTCCCTGCCAGTGTCACTGACAAATGCCCCTTCCCTGCTCTACCCAGTAAAGTACCCAGAGAGTGAAGTGCCCTGTGCTGTGAATCGCCATCACCTGCCATTGTCCAGTGCCCCTTACCTTCTTTACCCAGTACAGATCCCAGAGTGATGTGCCCTGTGCTGTGAATCGCCATTACCTGCCATTGTCCAGTGCCCCTTACCTGCTCTACCCAGTACAGATCCCAGAGTGACGTGCCCTGTACTGTGAATCACCATCACCTGCCATTGTCCAGTGCCCTTTACCTGCTCTACCCAGTACAGATCCCAGAATGACGTGCCCTGTGCTGTGAATCGCCATCACCTGCCATTGTCCAGTGCCCCTTACCTGCTTTACCCAGTACAGATCCCAGAGTGACGTGCCCTGTACTGTGAATCACCATCACCTGCCATTGTCCAGTGCCCTTTACCTGCTCTACCCAGTACAGATCCCAGAATTACGTGCCCTGTGCTGTGAATCGCCATCACCTGCCATTGTCCAGTGCCCCTTACCTTCTCTACCCAGTACAGATCCCAGAGTGACGTGCCCTGTGCTGTGAATCGCCATTACCTGCCATTGTCCAGTGCCCCTTACCTGCTCTACCCAGTACAGATCCCAGAGTGACGTGCCCTGTACTGTGAATCACCATCACCTGCCATTGTCCAGTGCCCTTTACCTGCTCTACCCAGTACAGATCCCAGAATGACGTGCCCTGTGCTGTGAATTGCCATCACCTGCCATTGTCTAGTGCCCCTTACCTTCTCTACCCAGTACAGATCCCAGAGTGACGTGCCCTGTGCTGTGAATCGCCATTACCTGCCATTGTCCAGTGCCCCTTACCTGCTCTACCCAGTACAGATCCCAGAGTGACGTGCCCTGTACTGTGAATCACCATCACCTGCCATTGTCCAGTGCCCTTTACCTGCTCTACCCAGTACAGATCCCAGAATGACGTGCCCTGTGCTGTGAATTGCCATCACCTGCCATTGTCTAGTGCCCCTTACCTTCTCTACCCAGTACAGATCCCAGAGTGACGTGCCCTGTGCTGTGAATCGCCATTACCTGCCATTGTCCAGTGCCCCTTACCTGCTCTACCCAGTACAGATCCCAGAGTGACGTGCCCTGTACTGTGAATCACCATCACCTGCCATTGTCCAGTGCCCTTTACCTGCTCTACCCAGTACAGATCCCAGAATGACGTGCCCTGTGCTGTGAATCGCCATCACCTGCCATTGTCCAGTGCCCCTTACCTGCTCTACCCAGTACAGATCCCAGAGTGACGTGCCCTGTACTGTGAATCACCATCACCTGCCATTGTCCAGTGCCCCTTACCTGCTCTACCCAGTACAGATCCCAGAGTGATGTGCCCTGTGCTGTGATTCGCCATCACCTGCCATTGTCCAGTGCCCCTTACCTGCTCTACCCAGTACAGATCCCAGAGTGACGTGCCCTGTGCTGTGAATCGCCATCACCTGCCATTGTCCAGTGCCCTTTACCTGCTCTACCCAGTACAGATCCCAGAGTGACATGCCCTGTACTGTGAATCACCATCACCTGCCATTGTCCTGTGCCCCTTACCTGCTCTACCCAGTACAGATCCCAAAGTGACGTGCCCTGTGCTGTGAATCGCCATTACCTGCCATTGTCCAGTGCCCCTTACCTGCTCTACCCAATACAGATCCCAGAGTGATGTGCCCTGTACTGTGAATCACCATCACCTGCCATTGTCCAGTGCCCTTTACCTGCTCTACCCAGTACAGATCCCAGAGTTACATGCCCTGTGCTGTGAATCGCCATCACCTGCCATTGTCCAGTGCCCCTTACCTGCTCTACCCAGTACAGATCCCAGAGTGACGTGCCCTGTACTGTGAATCACCATCACCTGCCATTGTCCAGTGCCCCTTACCTGCTCTACCCAGTACAGATCCCAGAGTGACGTGCCCTGTACTGTGAATCGCCATCACCTGCCATTGTCCAGTGCCCCTTACCTGCTCTACCCGGTACAGATCCCAGAGTGACGTGCCCTGTGCTGTGAATCGCCATCACCTGCCATTGTCCAGTGCCCCTTACCTGCTCTACCCAGTACAGATCCCAGAGTGACGTGCCCTGTACTGTGAATCACCATCACCTGCCATTGTCCAGTGCCCCTTACCTGCTCTACCCAGTACAGATCCCAGAGTGACGTGCCCTGTGCTGTGAATCGCCATCACCTGCCATTGTCCAGTGCCCCTTACCTGCTCTACCCAGTACAGATCCCAGAGTGACGTCCCCTGTACTGTGAATCACCATCACCTGCCATTGTCCAGTGCCCCTTACCTGCTCTAACCAGTACAGATCCCAGAGTGACGTGCCCTGTGCTGTAAATCGCCATCACCTGCCATTGTCCAGTGCCCCTTACCTGCTCTACCCAGTACAGATCTCAGAGTGACGTGCCCTGTACTGTGAATCACCATCACCTGCCATTGTCAAGTGCCCCTTACCTGCTCTACCCAGTACAGATCCCAGAGTGACGTGCCCTGTGCTGTGAATCGCCATCACCTGCCACTGCTCAGTGCCCCTTCCCTGCTCTACCCAGTGAGGAACCCAGAGTGACGTGCCCTGTACTGTGAACCGCCATCACCTGCCATTGTCCATTAGGGATAGTTGTATGTTTGTTAGGAACGTTTTATTTAAAAAAAATAAAAATAATATAATATATAAAAAAAAAAAAAACTTTGTTACATTATATTACTGTTACAGTAGAGTTTACTGTAACAGATTACATATTATAGGTATGTTCACCTAGATCACTAATACAGAACCCCTCAAACCTCTGAAATGAGAAGCCATCAAGCCCTGCCTGGCACAAGTGAAGAGGACTGGGCACCCCCATGTAATTTTAACCCTCAAATTCCTGAATTTATTGGTGCCTCAGGAATCAGAGTGGATACATCAGGGCTAAATGAGTTTGAATTTTTCAAACTTTATATAACTGATGATTTTATTAATTCAGTGATTGTGCAAACTAACCTCTATGCACAACAATTTATTAATGCAAACCCGCAAACCTTTTTTGCCAGACAATGCAGGTGGCATCCCACTGATGCAACCGAAATTTTAAAATTCTGGGGATTGCTGATGAATATGGGCCTGACAAAGAAGCCAACAATACGATCATACTGTTCAACAGATGTGTTACATCATACACCAATGTATTGTGATGCAATGCCCAGAGGAAGGTTTGAGGCCATTCTTAAATTTTTACACTACAATGACAATACCCAGTGCCCACCCAGAGATGACCCAAACTCTGATCGCCTCTTTAAAATTCGACCAGTCATTGCTCATTTTACAAAAAAATTTAAAGAATTATGCACACCTCAGAAGCACATCTCAATCGATGAGTCCCTTGTTCACTTTAAGGGAAGATTAAAATTTAGGCAGTACCTTCCAAATAAAAGGGCCAGATATGGCATTCAAATTTATAAGCTGTGTGAATCAGAATCTGGGTACACACATACCTTCAGAATATATGAGGGGAAGGACACAAAAATAAATCCCCTAGACTGCCCCCCCTATCTATGTACAAGTGGGAAAATTGTGTGGGACCTCATGCACCCCTTCCTTGAAAAGGGCTACCACTTGTACCTAGATAACTTTTACACAAGTGTACCGCTTTTGAAAAGTCTTGCCCTGAAGCAAACAGTGGCCTGTGGAACGGTCCGTAAGAACCAGCGAGGCTTTCCAAAGACCCTCATAGCCCAGAAATTGAAGCGAGGCGAGAGCAGGGCGATGTGTAATGACGGGGTGCTGGTCCTAAAGTATAAGGACAAAAAAGATGTCCTTATGCTTACGACTATCCACAATGAAGAGAGCACTCTTGTACTCATGCGTGGCAGAGCAGAATAAACACCAAAGCCCGTATGTATCCAGGCATACAATAAACATATGGGGGGAGTCGATTTATCGGATCAGATGATAAAGCCATATGATACGATGAGAAAGTCCTGTACGTGGTACAAAAAACTAGTTGTACACCTGATGCAAATGGCGTTGTACAATTCTTATGTGTTGTACAGATATGCTGGCCATCAGAAAAAGTACCTGCAATCAGGGGCGTAACTAGGAAAGACTGGGCCCCATAGCAAACTTTTGACTGGGGCCCCCCCCTCCCCTGGGTGTCACACAACCCCCCCCCCTTGTAGATAGTGCCTTTTTTACAGCCCCCCCTGTAGATAACGCCATACAGCCCCCTCTGTAGATAGCGCCATACAGTCCCCCACGTAGATAACGCCATACAGTCCCCCTGTAGATAACGCCATACAGCCCCCTCTGTAGATGTCTACAAAGGGGGCTGTATGGCGTTATCTACAAAGGGGGCTGTATGGCGTTATCTAGAGAGGGGGCTGTATGGCGCTATCTACAGAGGGGGCTGTATGGCACTATCTACAGAGGGGGCTGTATGGCGCTATCTACAGAGGGGGCTGTATGGCGCTATCTACAGGGGGGCTGTATGGCGCTATCTACAGAGGGGGCTGTATGGCGTTATCTACAGAGGGGGCTGTATGGTGCTATCTACAGGGGGACTGTATGGCGCTACCCACAGGGGGACTGTATGGCGCTATCCACAGGAGGACTGTATGGCGCTATCTACAGGGGGGCTGTATGGCGTTATCTACAGAGGGGGCTGTGAGGCGCTATCTACAGGGGGGCTGTATGGCATTATCTACAGAGGGGGCTGTATGCCGCTATCTACAGGGGGGCTGTATGGCGTTATCTACAAGGGGGCTGTATGGCGCAATCCACAGGGGGGCTGTATGGCGTTCTCTACAGATGGGGCTGTATGGCGTTATCTACAGGGGGGACTGTATGGCGTTATCTACAGGGGGGACTGTATGGCGTTATCTACATGGGGTCTGTGTGGCTTAATCTACAGGGGGTCTGTATGGCGTTCCCTACAGGGGGGGTCTGTATGGCATTCCCTACAGGGGGGGTCTGTATGGCGTTCCCTACAGGGGGGTCTGTAGGGAACACCATACAGCCCCCCCCTGTAGGGAACGCCATACATCCCCCCGTAGGGAATGCCATACAGCCCCCCTGTAGGGAACGCCATACAGCCCCCCCTGTAGGGAACGCCTTACAGCCCCCCCCATAGGGAACGCCTTACAGTCCCCCCTGTAGGGAATGCCTTACAGCCCCCCTGTAGGGAACGCCATACAGCCCCCCTCCTGTAGGGAACGCTATACAGCCCACCCTGTAGGGAACGCCATACAGCCCCCCCTGTAGGGAACGCTATACAGCCCCCCCTGTAGGGAACGCCATACAGCCCCCCCCCTGTAGGGAACGCTATACAGCCCCCCCTGTAGGGAATGCCATACAGCGTCCCCAACCCCCCAAAAAAATGCGACCTACAGTGTGAAAAGACAAAAGACATGTATCCCCTCTCCACAGGATAGGGGATACATGTGTGATCGCTGGCAGCGATAAGGAGAACGGGGGACCGAAAGTCCCCCAAGTTCCACATGACTAACCTCTGACTTCCGGCGTCTGCGCAGCTCAATAAAAATGAAAGGAGCGCTGGTCACGGAAGCGCACAAACGCGACCGGTGCTCCATTCATTTCTACGGAGCTGCTGACACAGACCCCGGAAGTCCGAGGTTTGTGATGGAGAACTTCAGGGGACTTTCAGTCCCCCGTTCTCCCTATCGCTGCCAGCGATCACACATGTATCCCCTATCCTGTGGATAGGGGATACATGTCTTTTGTTTAATGGCAGAGCGGGGAGATACCTCCCTGCTCTGCCGTAGTGTTTAGTGGCGTCCCGCTGTAGCAGCCATAGGGGCTACTAGCGGAGCCTCCGGCCATGGTGGGGGCCCGTGCCGGCGGGCGACACGGGCCCCTTCATGCCGCGGGCACCGTAGCAGCCACTACGGCTGCTATAGCGGTAGTTACGCCACTGCCTGGAATACCAGGAAAGAATAATAAAAAAAAATATTTTTGCAGACATCGAAGAGGGGGGAGAAAATTCAGCCTCCGGAAGTGATGCCTCCAGAATTGTTAGAGGGCAACATTTCCCATCTGAGGTGCCTCCCACAGAAAAAAAAGACGGCCCCAGAAAAGATGCCGTGTCTGTTATAAAAAAGGAATTCGCAAAGACACAATTCATCAGTGTGACACGTGCCCCTCCAAGCCTGGGCTTTGTATCCAAGATTGTTTCAAAATCTATCATTTCACTTTAGAATATTAATTTTACAACTACTTTATTGGCTCTGTTACGTTTGCCCTTTTTAGATTGATTATTTCAATGTAATTTACCCTTTTGCCAATTACTTTACTGCCCCATTACAAATTGGAACACACACACACACACACACACACACACACACACACACACACACAGACACACCAAAAAATTATCATTATACCCCTAGATTAATACTTTTAAAGGTGCCACAACGTGACACCTTTGTAAAAATAAAGTATCAATTTTTTTCTGTGCCAACCCACTGCATAAATTGCTGGCAAATGCTTGTGCTGACAAAATTGTCACTATGATGAACACCTTTACAATTGTTCATACAAAAGTGGATTATCTGTAAAATCCCTCAAACAAAACTAAAAATTCTCACTATACCTCTAGATGTATACATTGTGGGGTGCATTTCTTCATTTTCATGTTTGTTTTACAAAAAATCCTGTCTTTAAGACGACAGATTTGTCAAAAAAATGAAATCATTTTTTTTACTCTCTTTGTATTAAATGTACCAATAAAATGTGGGGTCAAAATACTCACTACACCGCTAAATAACTATTCTAGTGTTCCAAATGGGGTCAAATATGGGGGATTTCTACCATTCTGGCAGCTCAAAGCCTCTCCAAATGTACAGTGGGGCCTAAAACATTTTCAAGCAAAATATGAGTCCTGAAAGCCTCCGGGTGCTCCCTTCCTTTTGGGCCCTGCCGTTTGTCCAGGCAACGCATTAGGGCCACAATGGGGGTATTTTTGAAAACAAGAGAAACAGGGTGATAGATTTTGGGGTGTGTTTCTTAATTCTCATGTTCGCGTTACAAAGAAAACGGTCTTCAAATTGATACTTTTATGAAAAAAGTGAATTCTTTTATTTTTTTAACTGCTATGCATTAAAATTAGCAAAAACTGTGGGGTCAAAATACTCACTACACCCCTAGATAAATACCTTAAGGGGTCTAGTTTTCTAAATGAGGTAGTTTATGGGGCGTTTCTATCGTTCTGGCAGCTCAAAGCCTCTTCAAATGTACAGTGGGGCCTAAAATATTTTCAAGCAAAATATGAGTCCTGAAAGCCTCCGGGTGCTCCCTTCTTTTTTGGCCCTGCCGTTTATCCAGGCAACGCATTAGGGTCACAATGGGGGTATTTTTGGAAACAGGAGAAATAGGGTGATCGATTTTGGGGTGTGTTTCTTCATTCTAATGTTCGCTTTATAAAGAAATCGGTCTTTAAAATGACACATTTGTGAAAAAAATGTAATTATATTTTTTTATGCCTGCTTTACATGAATTCTTACAAAAAAACTGTGGGGTCAAAATACTTACAACACCCCTTAATAAATACCTTAAGGGGTGTAGTTTTCAAAATGGGGTCATTTGTAGGGGTTTCCATCATTCTGACACCTATGATCCTCTGAAAACCTGGCTTGTTGCTGGAAAACAAAATGTACTTCAAAATGTATAAAATTATTATTACATTTGTAAGTCTTCTAAATTGCACAATTTTTTATTTTTTTAAAAGTGCTGCCAAAATAGAGTAAACAGATGGAAATATATATTTAATAAAAAAAATTGTATAGTATGTATGTACAAATGTGACATATTGCAGTTAAAAATAGGGAAAAATGTTGATTTTTACAAAATTTCTTACATTTTTCTATTTTTTAATTAATTTACGCAAATCGTATCAGTCTACTTTTACCACTAAAATAAAGTACAACATGTGACGAAAAAACAATGTCACAATTACTTGGATATTCAAAACTTTCACAGAGTTATTCTCTGATAAAGTCAGACATACCAGATTTGACAAATTTGGCTTGGTCATTAAGGTCCAAACAAGCTTGGTCACTAAGGGGTTAAATAATTTCAGAATTGTATACGGTTCGGAATTTCTGCAACGGAGTGCTGTGTGGAAATTCTGCAGCATTTACAGTAACAGCAGAGTGGAGGAGATTTAAACAAATTTCATGCACATGCTGCCGAAAAATTCCACTGCGAAAACGTTCATAAATTGACCTGCGGTGCGGAATTTAAATCTGCAGCATGTCAATTTATCCTGTGGAAATGTTGCTCTTTTGTTGCAGGTTTTCCCTATTGGTTACAATGGAGAGGTAAAACCAGCAACACATAGCAAATTTTGCGACTTTTGCAGCGAAAACGCTGTGCTTCTACTGCAAAAATCGCAGAAATTGATAACATTTATAAAAACTTTAATACTTACCCCGTGGGCGTTATCATAGAGACACATGCCTCTGTTCTCCATCCAGGCCGGCCCCCTGGGTTCACAATTTGGTGCATTTTTTCAGGCGGAATTCCCTGCGGGTCCTATGATGCATATGCTGTGTGGTTTTACGCAGTGTATCTGACCCATGGGAAACCAACCTACCAGGTAGAAGGGTTATGCTTTAAAGGGATTGTCCAATCAGGACAACTGCTGTCCATATGGCCTGCTAGTACATTTAAACTTCAAAAAGAATGACTGATTTATACTTCAGGATTAAAGATATTAGATGTCTAGAGCATCTTACTGCAGTCATTTTTGACCTCCTAGAGGATGACAATGGATCTCTATTCTTGCTGTGACTGGAACGAAAGGCCATGGCGGTCTGCAAACATTCCTCCCCCCTCTTCTTTCCCTTTCATCTCTATTGTATTCCCTGTATTGTTATGTATGTATTCAGTATTTTTGTTTTATTGTCTATTACAGAAGCATGTGAACTGTCATTCTTTATCTGGTATATTGTAATTGTTTATATGCCGTAGATATGCTTAACTTGTTTTGATATACTTTTGGAAGTATTTTAATGCTATGCTTTCATTATTATCTTGGTCACAGTTCTTATTGCAACATATTGTTTGCTTCTCTTCCTTCTTATTTTAACGGAAAAACTTTTCAATAAGTACACAGTTGAAAAAAAATAAAAAATCATAAAAAGAGGTCCGCCCCAACCCCAAACCACCCCCTATGAGCCAGAAAGGAAAGCCACTCTGGCGGACCTGGCCTGTCCATGCATAACATGGTCGGCCATTTATTTGGGGAAATGTATGGTCAGACGTGCCTTCCCCCAGCAATAACAGCTGATGGCGGAAGTCGGGCCAGCTTCTCTTTGTGAGACAACCACTTTTAAATCTATGTGTGTTGAGGTCAAAATGTAACAAATCCTACTAAACGTTTTAGGACTGATTTATGATATTCCAGGCATATGAGGCACAATATAATGAGTGTTTATTATTTTGACTTAAAGTCTAGGATCTAGGACTTTGGATGATACTCACAACTGCTGGATAAATATATCTGGAACCCACATCTTCTCAATTGGAACTGAGATGTCCCTGATACCGCCACACTCTTCTGGATCCCATTTTGCAAAATCATTATACCACAGCTTGAAATAAATAGGTAAAATGTTGTTAGGCAAAGCTAAATAAATAATCTCAAAGGAGTAATGTATTTAGAATAGACCACATTAGGGTTTTTAATTGGATTTGGTTATTCAGTAGTGAAGCAAAATATTCTTGTTGTGAATGAAGTTGAGTCTATACTAAAGCTATGTTCACACTTGCGTCAGAGGGTTCTGTTGTTCTGCTCCTTCAGATGAGTCAAACAAGGGAAGAAAGGAAGCAACGGTTCCGTTGCACAACGGACATTGCCCGCGACTGACAGAACCCATTGACATGAATGGGTTTCGTCGGCTTTCCGTTGGGGTATCTGGGATTTTACCGGAAACAATAGCACAGCATGCTTCCAGTAATCCCTGCCAGATCTGCGACGAAGGCCACTAATGGAGCCACCAACGTAGATGGGAACATGGCCTAATTAATTGTTCACCCTTCCAGGATAATGCATATAGCAAGCATTGCCAAGCATACCCAGCAAATGTACCAGGTACATAATAACCAGCAATGCTTGGAAAACAATTTTATTTTTGCTGTATTTCTTGAGCCTAGATATTCTTGAATAATTTGGTGTGGGTATTGCACCAAGTGCTAATACTTTATTATATACCGGTACATTTGTTATAAGCTGGCTCGTCCTTACATTTATCAGTTTACAGCATACATAAATGGCCTTAGCAATATATTATTTGGTCAGCATTAGGTCTTGAATATCTATCTGATAGAATATAATAAAGCCATAAAATGAACTGAAGGAAACACTTTAGACCATGGAATCGTTTCAACGGAGCTTAAGATTTTTTTGTTCACTTACCATTTGTATCCATACAAAGGTTGTCAGTAGTTGATCTTTCTCATTCTTTTAAAAAATATACAGAAAAAAAAATAAACAATATTGGTCATGAGACAATCTCCATAGGTAATAAAAACTGCTGTACTTATACTCAAAATCTCTGGCGATTAAAAGTGTTGATCAAGACATGGTTATAAATACTATTATAGTAATTGCAAAACCTAGGGGGCCAGTTGGATGGTGCCCTGTGCAGAGACTTCTATTAATGCCCCCTCTTATGGAGTACTATAGAGTGCTCAAATAATAAAATTTTAAAATGTAGAAATAACATTGCCAAAAAGTGTCCAAATAGCACTGCCAGACAGTTGCCTAATCTCTGCCTCATCAAAAAACTAGGGTACGAATCTGCATTGTCTACAGCTGCCTATCATAAGTTTGGGCACCAAGTGTGGGATCCGGTATGCAAGATCAAGGTGCCCAGGCCATCAGGGCCAATGGAACTCCCTTCAGAAATGTCAGGTGATGCGCCCAATTCCGCCCAAAATTCTGCAGCAGCAAAGTGGATGAGATTTCAACAAATCTTATCCTCATGCTATAGAAAAAAACAGCACAAAAGACATGCAAAAATGTACTTGCTGTATGGAGTTTCTATCCGCAGCATATCAATTTATGTTGCGAAAATGCAGCGGAATTTCCGCACAGAAAATCCTCACAGGTGCAGTTCCATTTATCTGAATGGGGTTATTTCTTCTGCAAATGCTTGGCTATCTGTAAATTCCATTCAGATGAATGGAACTGATTTCCAGTTGTATAAAATTTCTGCAACAAAATCTGCTGCGTCTGACTGCACCCTTATATAGTGTTTAATGACCACACATGAATAAATATAAAATTTGATGGGATGTCCTTAATTTTTCTGTGTATGGACCAATAGGTATATCATTATTCTGGAATGTAATAGCTAATATTTACACTTATTATACATACCACTCCTAAAACAGCATATAGTGTGATGGTAATGTTTACTGATGTTGGATAATTAAGATCCTCTGATGGGCGGAAAGCCTTCTTCAAAAACACTTCATGGAATGAATCATGAAAGGCTTCTGCTGTGCGATCAGCACAGTGTAACAAACCCACAACTTTAGTGCCTGAAAGACAACAATCAGATTCACCATAAATACAGGAGATTTAGTATAAAAAGAAAAAAACAGGCTCTAAGATAATTAAAGGGGTTATCCGGGATGTGAACTTTTTTATTAGGGGCTGGAAATTAAATAAATAAACCAAAAAAGCAATACTTACCTATTTTTGCGTCGGCACTTCAGAGCTGTCGTTTCGGCGGCACTCCTGGTGGTTGTTTACATGCATGTAGCATTTGGCCAATGCACCCAATAAAGGGGCTTAGCAGCCATATGTTGTATTTCTGGCATTAGGCCAAAAATACGATTAGTTACCAGTGAGCCCTGCTGAGCCCTCTGATTGGCTGCAGCGGTTACATGCTACGTGTATGTAAACAACCACTGAAAGTGTCACCAGAGCGGCCACGCTGGATCTCCAGGGGCAAGGATAGGTAAGGATTGCTATTTTGGTTATTTCATAAATTTCCAGAAAAAAATTCACATTCCAGAAAACCCCTTTAATAGTTAATTTGATTAAAAACAAAAGGCATAACTATCATATTGAGTTAATTCAGCTGGAAAGTTGGGTTCTGACGTAAACAACTGCAATGTTATTGGAAATATGAAAGTGCATTTTGGCTCTTGCGGGCAGTTACATGCATACATTTTACATGGTGCATTGCTTGGGAATCTAATTTTTTGTAGTCACTTCAGTGGTGCACGAGAATTAATTACAGAAAAATATGTGAAATTTAATAAGGCTGGGTTTACACTACATTTTCTTCCATTTTTTAAATGGATTTTTATGTTTTGGTTGATGAACGTCCTTTGAGAGACATGGGAGTTTATCTAGCAAAACACAAAAAAAACGCATATTAAAAACGCAACATAAAATGCACAGTATGAACCCAACCTATATGTGTAAACAAATATGCAGCAAGCCCAGATAATAAAGCAAACAGTTCAAGTTCACATAATAACAGCTCAGGAAAACATTCCGTAATTTTATTACTGAAGCCAAATTTCATCTCAGTGACCAGCACCTTCTCCTCCATGAGAATATCTTCTTCAATCTCATGAGTTTCTGACATTTTGTTATAGCTATGGATCATAAAAATCTATACAGCGTTACATATTCATTAGATGTCTGGAGTTTCATCGGAGACATAGGAAGAATACAAATATTAAAAGACAATCCATGCGCTACATTTACAGCCTGAGCAGAAAAGTGTTGACCAAATCTTTGACAAAAGATATTATGGAGCTGGATATAGAATTTAAGAATAGAGAAGTTAAGTTGAGGCAAATAACAAAGTTAACCATTAGGCCTCACGCACACAGCTGAGCTTGTATGGAGTCGTAATATGGCACCCATTGCAGATTATTGGCCCATACTGTCCCTCAGTATGCCTCTAATTTTGTATGTGTTTTCTCTCTGATTCATACAGCATGCTTCATCATATGTGGTATTACAGAGTATTCTACCCTAAAAGCTTTGCGTCTAAGCGAGAATAGCTCTGTAATGTGTTGACACACAGAGTTTTATCAGGTCTGAAATTGGGCGATAGAATCACAGTGGGCCTTCTTTTTAAAAAGGGCTTATCCTTGTGAAATTACCCCTTAAATTCTTATTATGGGGAGATGCAGAAAAAAAAACATTCCACCATTTTTAATTACGCCATTGACCGATCACCATGAATAATGTGTTCACTGTATTGTACGGTTTGCTACAGTAATGGAGATACCAAATATGTCTATGTTATTGTCAAAAATATTTTTGATATCTTTATATGTGAACCTAAAAGTGCTATAGACAGTTGTCACTGGAGCTCACAGATCTGCTGAAACAAGAGCCTACATGGGGGGTTGGCTATTCTATTTCAAGTCGTTTAGTTTATGGCTTTGCATTTCAGCTGTTACACCGGCAACGTGGGAAAACGTGCGGACATTGTATTTCTTATGGCTAAAGATATATGTGGAGTTTTGGGACATTACCATATTTAGAATGCTCATGCTTTGCAAGTATGAGGTCACCACCTACTCTCATTTTCTTATAAATAAAGATGGATCCGCCCCCTAGGGCAGAGACTGTTTGAACACTGAAGCTGCGTGTCATGGTCTCTCCGGCCGACCTCTCTCAGATCCACCATTGAGAGAGCATTCATTAATTTGGAACTCATAGACAAATGCAGATAATGTCCAACGTTAATGGACAATGTAAATTCTGCAGCGACATTACTTGGGGGCTCTTGTCCGGGATTCTCAACACAGATCGAAGGCGACAATCGAAGGTGGATGACGGCTAAGATAACGGAGAACTGCACACAAAACCGGTGAGTAAGAAATGTTATTCTTACTGTGCACTTCTCTCTTGTTTTAGCTGCCGTCCAGGTATTGTCTCTTTTGACTATTTGGGAACCATGAACACCATTTGTCTATGAGTTGTATGTATGAATTATAGGAATAAGCGTGTGAGTAGAAATGAATCTGTGAGTGTATCTGTGAGAGGCTGAGATAAGGGAGCGTTTGTTTTCTGATCCCAAAACATACAGAAACAACCAAATACCGAGATAACACTAAACGGCCTGTCCGAAGTGTTCCCTCCGGCCCCTGGGTTTAGTATGTATTAAGATCAGGTTGCAAATTGATCCTTGCAGAAGTGACGGGTAACCATCCCCGCCCAAGTGATTGTTAGGACTTTCGCGCATCCAGACTGTGACCCATAGGAGGTGCACCTGGCCGGAAGTAAGAGTACGTATGTGGGCTAATCCTCGGATGCCCGAACTGAATGAGTTGCTGATTATTAAGTAACATCTCTGTAACTAGAAAGTTTATGGAATATCCATGGGTGCCTGAGACAGTGAGTTATAAATCACACCCATCCCTTTAAATACAACATAAAGTAGGTTACTTGCAATAACCAATGCTTGTTGACAATAGTTGTGTGGCTGCTGTTTAGAAGACCGGATCAGAGATGTGGTTGCCCAACGACAGTCTAAAATATTTAGCAGAGCACGTGGGAGAGGAAAACTCCATAACAGTCTAAAATATTTAGCAGAGTGCGTGAGGGGGAAACCACCATGACAGACTAGAAATAGGCCCAAGATTTAGCAGAGTGCTTCGAGGAGCCCTACGGACAGACTAAACACAGGAGTTAGCAGAGTGCCTAGGGAATTCTCATTGACAGACTAAAAAGAAAGCCGAGAGTCTAGCAGAGGGCATGGGGACTTCTGAGGATGGGGACAAACAGCAGCAGATATTGTTGAAAACAGATGCGGGGAAGGGGCAGTAAAAGAACCTGGAGAAAATTTAAAACAAAAAAAAAAGCGGGAGTTTTCAGTTATACTTGAGGGGATGGTTTCTTGAAAGATGATGGGCCCCGGATTAGTAGACAGAGTTGCAGAGAACAGATAGAAGTGATTGAATGTACCAGGAAAAAAAAAAAAAACACATGGAAGCACAGTTGTCAGTTGTCAGTAAGAATTAACCAGCGTCTAATTCTATAGATAGAGACATTTCAGTAGAAAAGAATGTGCCAACTGTAAAGGATCTGCCAGGCACAGCGGGGTTAACTCCCAGAACTAATCAGTCAGCACCTGAGAATACATCCCTGAGACTGACTCCTGCTTCCACCATTCAGGCTGGCAGGCTTAGGAGTGGGAGAGCCTATCGTAACCTGGCCAGACTCAGCTAGCTCCCGCCCTCGGTCTATTTAAGCCTGCACTTCCTGTCCCTCGGTGCTTGTTATTGCTTTTGTTTCTTTCCTTGTGGTTCCTGGCCCAGCTACAGCTCCTGCTATTTTTGATCCTGCTCCATACCGACCCTGGCTTACCGACTACTCTTCTGCTTTTCGTTTTGTACCTCGCACACTCCTGGCTTGACTCGGCTCGTTCACCACTCTGGTTGCTCACGGTGTTGCCGTGGGCAACGGCCCCTTTTCCTTGCTTGTGTTCCTTGTATGTTTGTCGTGCACTTACTGAGCGCAGGAACCGCCGCCCAGTTGTACCCCGTCGCCTAGGGCGGGTCGTTGCAAGTAGGCAGGGACAGAGTGGCGGGTAGATTAGGGCTCACTTGTCCGTCTCCCTACCCCCTGCCACTACATAATAACAAGCCCATACCTAGTCTACCCCTGGTCCCTGACACCACTATGGATCCCCGTGAGACCCTGGCTCAGCAAATGCAGGGTCTCTCCCTACAGGTCCAGGCCCTGGCTCAGAGGGTCAACCAGCCCGATGCTACCCTGGTAGTTCCCCGCACCGCACCTCTTGAACCCCACCTCAAGTTGCCCGACCGGTTCTCAGGGGACCGGAGGACTTTTCTCTCCTTTCGGGAGAGTTGTAGGCTTTACTTTCGTTTAAAGCCTCATTCCTCAGGTTCTGAGAGCCAGCGGGTGGGTATAATTATGTCCCGGCTCCAGGAAGGGCCCCAAGAGTGGGCCTTCTCCTTGGCTCCTGACGCCCCTGAACTTTCCTCCGTTGATTGTTTCTTTTCTGCTCTCGGACTTATTTATGACGAGACTGACAGGACTGCCTTTGCCGAGAGTCAGCTGGTGACCTTAAGTCAGGGTAAGAGACCTGTTGAGGAGTATTGCTCTGACTTTCGGAAGTGGTGCGTAGCTTCTCGGTGGAATGACCCTGCCTTAAGGTGCCAGTTTAGGTTGGGTCTGTCGAATGCCCTGAAAGACCTGCTAGTTAGCTATCCCTCTTCTGACTCCCTAGACCAGGTTATGGCTTTAGCGATACGACTTGACCGACGTCTCAGGGAACGACAACGTGAACGTTTATGTGTTTTCTCCTCCGACTCCCCCATGATGCCTCCCGAAGCTCCGTTGCTTCGTTCCTCCCCGAAAGATTCAGAGATACCTATGCAACTCGGGGCCTCCGTGTCCCCCCAACTACGTAGAGAATTCCGCAGGAAGAATGGTCTCTGCTTCTACTGTGGGGACGACAAGCATCAAGTGAACAACTGTCCTAAGCGTAAGGTTGCAGCCAGAGAACTTCCGCGTCTAAGTGATCATCGGGGAGGTCACTTGGGCGCACAGGTATTTCCCGTAAATATGAAACGTACTAAGATCTTGCTTCCCTTTCAGGTCTCTTTTGGTGGTAGGTCTGCTACCGGCAGTGCTTTCGTGGATTCAGGGTCCTCTACTAATATCATGTCTGTGGAATTTGCTATGTCCCTTGCTATGCCTCTTATTGATTTGCCTAAACCTGTCCCGGTAGTGGGTATCGACGCCACTCCTCTTGCTAATGGTTATTTTACACAGCATACCCCTGTTTTTGAACTCCTTGTTGGCTCCATGCATTTGGAGCAATGCTCTGTACTGTTGATGCAGGGATTATCGTACGATTTGGTTCTAGGTCTTCCCTGGTTGCAGTTGCATAATCCTACGTTTGACTGGAATACTGGGGAGCTAACCAAATGGGGTAATGAATGTTGTACGTCATGTTTTTCTGTTAATTCTATTTCTCCCCCTAAGGAGGCGAATACGCTACCCGAGTTTGTTCAGGACTTCGCTGATGTTTTCTCTAGGGAGGCCTCCGAAGTGTTACCTCCTCATAGAGAATACGATTGCGCTATCGAATTGGTACCAGGAGCTAAGCTTCCTAAGGGTAGGATATTTAATCTTTCTTGTCCCGAACGTGAAGCTATGAGAGTGTATATCCAGGAATCCCTGGCCAAGGGTTACATTCGTCCCTCTTCTTCTCCGGTAGGTGCTGGCTTCTTCTTCGTGGGGAAGAAGGATGGTGGTCTTAGGCCATGCATTGACTACCGTAGCCTGAATAAGGTCACGGTAAGGAACCAGTATCCCCTTCCTTTGATTCCTGATCTCTTTAATCAGGTTCAGGGGGCCCAATGGTATTCTAAATTGGATCTACGGGGGGCGTATAACCTTATTCGCATCAAAGAGGGGGATGAGTGGAAGACTGCGTTTAACACGCCCGAAGGCCATTTCGAATACCTCGTCATGCCCTTTGGGTTGTGTAATGCCCCTGCGGTCTTCCAGAATTTCATAAATGAGATTTTGAGAAATTACCTGGGGATTTTTCTGGTAGTGTACCTTGATGACATACTGGTGTTTTCCAAGGACTGGTCCTCCCACGTGGAGCATGTCAGGAAGGTGCTCCAGGTCCTTCGGGAAAATAAACTGTTTGCCAAAACCGAAAAATGTGTGTTTGGGGTACAGGAGATTCCATTTTTGGGTCAAATCCTCACTCCTCATGAATTCCGCATGGACCCCGCTAAGGTTCAGGCTGTGGCGGAATGGGTCCAACCTGCCTCCCTGAAGGCGTTACAGTGTTTTTTGGGGTTTGCTAATTATTACAGGAGATTTATTGCTAACTTCGCGGTCATCGCTAAGCCCCTTACGGACCTCACTTGCAAAGGTGCTGATCTCCTCCACTGGCCTCCTGAGGCTGTCCAGGCTTTTGAGGTCCTTAAGAAGTGCTTTGTCTTGGCCCCGGTGCTGGTTCAGCCCAACCAAATGGAGCCATTTATCGTGGAAGTTGACGCATCTGAGGTGGGAGTGGGGGCTGTCTTGTCCCAGGGTACCAGGTCCCTCACCCATCTCCGCCCCTGTGCCTACTTCTCCAGGAAGTTTTCGCCAACTGAAAGTAACTATGATATTGGCAACCGCGAACTCTTAGCCATTAAATGGGCATTTGAAGAGTGGCGCCACTTCCTGGAGGGGGCTAGGCACCAGGTAACGGTCCTTACCGACCACAAGAATCTGGTGTTCCTAGAATCTGCCCGGAGGCTAAACCCGAGACAAGCTCGATGGGCGTTATTTTTTACCAGATTCAATTTTTTGGTTACCTATAGGGCTGGGTCTAAAAATATTAAGGCTGATGCACTGTCGCGTAGCTTCATGGCCAGCCCTCCTTCGGAGGAAGATCCTGCTAGTATTTTGCCTCCAGGTATAATCATTTCCTCGATCGATTCTGATTTAGTCTCTGAAATTGCTGCTGATCAAGGTGCAGCTCCCGGGAACCTTCCTGAGAACAAGCTGTTTGTTCCCCTGCAATTCCGGCTAAGGGTACTTAGGGAAAATCATGACTCCGCACTATCTGGCCATCCAGGCATCCTGGGTACCAAACACCTCATTACCAGAAATTATTGGTGGCCTGGGTTGCCTAAAGACGTTAAGGCCTACGTCGCCACTTGTGAGGTTTGTGCTAGGTCCAAGACTCCCAGGTCCCGACCAGCGGGCTTACTGCGTTCGTTGCCCATTCCCCAGAGACCTTGGACACATATCTCCATGGATTTTATCACCGATTTGCCTCCATCCCAAGGCAAGTCGGTGGTGTGGGTGGTGGTGGACCGCTTCAGTAAGATGTGCCACTTTGTGCCCCTCAAGAAACTACCCAACGCCAAAACGTTGGCTACCTTGTTTGTCAAACACATCCTGCGTCTCCATGGGGTCCCTGTCAATATTGTTTCGGACAGAGGGGTACAATTTGTTTCATTGTTTTGGAGAGCCTTCTGTATGAAGTTGGGGATTGATCTGTCCTTCTCCTCTGCCTTCCATCCTGAAACCAATGGCCAAACGGAGAGGACTAATCAGTCTCTAGAACAATACTTAAGGTGTTTTGTCTCTGACTGTCAATTTGATTGGGTCTCTTTCATTCCCCTCGCCGAATTTTCCCTTAATAACCGGGTCAGTAACTCGTCAGGGGTCTCTCCTTTTTTTTGTAATTTTGGGTTTAATCCACGGTTCTCCTCCGTTTCACCTGGTAGTTCCAACAATCCTGAGGTAGAGGTCGTTCATCGGGAACTGTGCACAGTCTGGGCCCAGGTTCAGAAAAACCTAGAGGTGTCCCAGAGCGTACAAAAAACTCAGGCTGATAAAAAACGTTCTGCTAACCCCCTGTTTATGGTCGGGGATCTGGTGTGGTTGTCGTCTAGGAACTTGCGTCTCAAGGTTCCGTCCAAGAAGTTTGCTCCCCGGTTTATTGGGCCGTATAAGGTCATTGAGGTCCTCAATCCTGTCTCCTTCCGGCTGGAGTTACCCCCGTCTTTTCGGATACACGACGTGTTTCATGCCTCCCTCCTCAAACGCTGCTCCCCGTCCTTGGCTCCCTCGAGGAGACCTCCTGTTCCCATCCTCACCCCGGAGGGGGTGGAATTCGAGGTGGCCAGGATTGTGGACAGCAAGATGGTCCAAGGCTCCCTCCAGTACCTGGTCCATTGGAGAGGATACGGGCCCGAGGAGAGGACTTGGGTACCCGCCCGGGATGTTCACGCTGGGGTATTGGTCAGGAGGTTCCACCTGCGTTTCCCCAGTAAGCCAGGTCCACTTAGAAAGGGTCCGGTGGCCCCTCATAAAAGGGGGGGTACTGTAAAGGATCTGCCAGGCACAGCGGGGTTAACTCCCAGAACTAATCAGTCAGCACCTGAGAATACATCCCTGAGACTGACTCCTGCTTCCACCATTCAGGCTGGCAGGCTTAGGAGTGGGAGAGCCTATCGTAACCTGGCCAGACTCAGCTAGCTCCCGCCCTCGGTCTATTTAAGCCTGCACTTCCTGTCCCTCGGTGCTTGTTATTGCTTTTGTTTCTTTCCTTGTGGTTCCTGGCCCAGCTACAGCTCCTGCTATTTTTGATCCTGCTCCATACCGACCCTGGCTTACCGACTACTCTTCTGCTTTTCGTTTTGTACCTCGCACACTCCTGGCTTGACTCGGCTCGTTCACCACTCTGGTTGCTCACGGTGTTGCCGTGGGCAACGGCCCCTTTTCCTTGCTTGTGTTCCTTGTATGTTTGTCGTGTTTGTCGTGCACTTACTGAGCGCAGGAACCGCCGCCCAGTTGTACCCCGTCGCCTAGGGCGGGTCGTTGCAAGTAGGCAGGGACAGAGTGGCGGGTAGATTAGGGCTCACTTGTCCGTCTCCCTACCCCCTGCCGTTACACCAACGTATAATTATTCTATGTACAGCTTTATAAACTAAAGGTTTACAGAAACAAGAGGTTTCCCGGGGTGACAGGCGATTAGTTATCTGCCATACATAGAGAGAAAGGCGTCATCTGAATTCATAAAGGAATCAATTAATTCTTCACTTCCTAAAAAGGAAACATTGGGTGAAATGTTCAGGGATTATTGATAGAGAGATAGACGTGGATTAGGTACTGGCTAGAAATAGAGTTAAAACCAATAGGATAATTATAAGTATAATGACCCGGATTGTAGAAGAAGTGAGATTGATAAAGTGAAGATTCTTATGGATTTCTATCCAGATCTGCTTTGTAAATCATCTGTCCTAAATTGTCATTAATGAAATTTCCTCTCGTTATAGGAGTTTTCCAAGACATTTTAAACATTACTGTAAATCTTTTTCCTTTTTGGTTTATTTAACAGTCATTTTAATAATTGCATGGAATGTCTAACAAGATTTATTGTTAATCTATAGTAACCGTGTTAGACTAATAGAACGAATGATAAGAGAATAACGTGTTACTTACAAGAGCATGATGCCTCAGATATCCAATATGGGAAAAAAAAAAAAACATGTGAAGAGGTTTTGTCATTGATTGACAGGAGCACATGGTGACATTTTGACGTTGTAGCTCATAAGTTTTGGCTAGTAAGGGGTTAATGCTACATTCTCTGTTATCTGTAGTTTAGCTGTGTCTGCAGAAAGTGCACATATAGTGCAAAATAAGAAGACAGGATTGAGTATTATATGTTTTATGTTTATATGTTATATGTTACGTTATATATGTTTTATGTATCGACCACAATGAAAAACTTCACAATCATATTTAAATTTAATATGATGCGCATTACTAAATGATTATAGTTCATTGGATGAAGAATCCAAGAATAATAGGAGTTTATACACAGTCATTCTAGTTATATACTTGTTTTACATAAGGTCACACACAAAAAGGTATACATGTGTGAGATTGGATTCCCAGTACTGAGAGTGTCTGGGAACAGCTGGTATTGTGAGTGATGAACTATTTCTAAAGGGAAATGGTTTCTTTGGAATCACCACATAAGTGATTCAACAAGAAAGATTTTTATGTCATTGTTACATTTTAGTTTATGATTATTTGATATTAACAAATTTCTATTGGCATATGATGACACATATACAGTGGAGGAAATAAGTATTTGATCCCTTGCTGATTTTGTAAGTTTGCCCACTGTCAAAGTCATGAACAGTCTAGAATTTTTAGGCTAGGTTAATTTTACCAGTGAGAGATAGATTATATATAAAAAAAAAAAAAGAAAATCACATTGTCAAAATTATATATAATTATTTGCATTGTGCACAGAGAAATAAGTATTTGATCCCCCACCAACCATTAAGAGTTCAGCCTCCTCCAGACCAGTTACACGCTCCAAATCAACTTGGTGCCTGCATTAAAGACAGCTGTCTTACATGGTCACCTGTATAAAAGACTCCTGTCCACAGACTCAATTAATCAGTCTGACTCTAACCTCTACAACATGGGCAAGACCAAAGAGCTTTCTAAAGATGTCAGGGACAAGATCATAGACCTGCACAAGGCTGGAATGGGCTACAAAACCATAAGTAAGACGCTGGGTGAGAAGGAGACAACTGTTGGTGCAATAGTAAGAAAATGGAAGACATACAAAATGACTGTCAATCGACATCGATCTTGGGCTCCATGCAAAATCTCACCTCGTGGGGTATCCTTTATCCTGAGGAAGGTGAGAGCTCAGCCGAAAACTACACGGGGGGGACTTGTTAATGATCTCAAAGCAGCTGGGACCACAGTCACCAAGAAAACCATTGGTAACACATTGCGCCGTAATGGATTAAAATCCTGCAGTGCCCGCAAGGTCCCCCTGCTCAAGAAGGCACATGTGCAGGCCCGTCTGAAGTTTGCAAATGAACATCTGGATGATTCTGAGAGTAATTGGGAGAAAGTGCTGTGGTCAGATGAGACTAAAATTGAGCTCTTTGGCATTAACTCAACTCGCCGTTTTTGGAGGAAGAGAAATGCTGCCTGTGACCCAAAGAACACCGTCCCCACTGTCAAGCATGGAGGTGGAAACATTATGTTTTGGGGGTGTTTCTCTGCTAAGGGCACAGGACTACTTCACTGCATCAATGGGAGAATGGATGGAGCCATGTACCGTCAAATCCTGAGTGACAACCTCCTTCCCTCCACCAGGACATTAAAAATGGCTCGTGGCTGGGTCTTCCAGCACGACAATGACCCGAAACATACAGCCAAGGCAACAAAGGAGTGGCTCAAAAAGAAGCACATTAAGGTCATGGAGTGGCCTAGCCAGTCTCCAGACCTTAATCCCATCGAAAACTTATGGAGGGAGCTGAAGATCCGAGTTGCCAAGCGACAGCCTCAAAATCTTAATGATTTACAGATGATCTGCAAAGAGGAGTGGGCCAAAATTCCATCTAACATGTGTGCAAACCTCATCATCAACTACTAAAAATGTCTGACTGCTGTGCTTGCCAACAAGGGTTTTGCCACCAAGTATTAAGTCTTGTTTGCCAAAGGGATCAAATACTTATTTCTCTGTGCACAATGCAAATAAATATATATAATTTTGACAATGTGATTTATTTTTTTTTTTTTATATAATCTATCTCTCACTGGTAAAATTAACCTAGCCTAAAAATTCTAGACTGTTCATGACTTTGACAGTGGGCAAACTTACAAAATCAGCAAGGGATCAAATACTTATTTCCTCCACTGTAGTGCACAATATGTTTCATCATTTGTGTTAAAAGATTGGTTTATTTAATATTGACATATACTAATTAAGGAAACAAATATTTTGCTATTTTGCAAACCTCTTATTCAATTATAAGAGTATCCTTTCTGGTTAATGATGGTATATACATTACATATGCACATGACACACACACACACACACACACACACACACACACAACACACAAACATATTGGGAATATATTTTATGAAACGAAAATGACAATAAGATTACAGAATTCACAGGAGCTGTTGTCACGTTTATGGTGTCATATTCCTGTCCAGTCAATCTTATAGTTTCTGACATCCTTGCAGCAATTCAGGTTGTCATTCAATATGTCTGATGGACAGATTGAAGTTATTGATGATGTGCTAAATTTGATGTGTGCTGCACTCTATGGGGATTTCACTGAGAGGAAGACCTCACACCTCAGGCATTATTGAGGGCGGTCCTGTCCTCCTTCTGAGCACAGGTTAAACAGACGTAGGACGCATGTCTATGGCCCCTGTGACTGTTATAATTGTTTGCAAACAGCCCCAAACCTCAGTTGAAGCAGTGCCCTCCGAGCCTCCCACAGTTGAAAAGTATTTATAACCAGATAAGACAGTATTTGGAGGCCGGGGTAATGAAGAAATGTGTATGTTCTTATAATAAGCCCCTCTCCCTGAGAATGCCAAACAGCGTTGTACCTTCCGTCTTGTATCTGTGTAGAAGCAGCAGCTGCTCTACTCAAAGACAAGACAACAGACACAGTGCTAAGATTAGCTTCTAGTTCTCAGGGTGCCCCATGCTGTTAGTGAGATTCTTCATCAAACACACACTAAGCACATGTCTACTAAGTATAAGACCAGTCTCATCACCCCATATAAAACTAACCATACATTGATGTACAGTGTACAGTGTTAAACCCTACTACATTGCTTACGCAGGGTTCAACAGAGGAGGAAGAGAAGGATATATGGTCAATGGGAGACTTGAGGGAATGGGATGAGTCGCAGGAAATAGCACACAGTGAATTTCCAGCCTGGTTGGAAGTTGATTTCTCAGCACATTTGATTCCCCAGTACACAGGTCACCAACATAAGTGTCTTGAATGACAACAGAAAAAAAAAAAACATTAGAAAATGTAACAGAGGATCCAATATCTAATCCAGCTTTTGAGTTTCTTTTGTAGATGGTTCCAGGTACCACCATGAAGGATGCTACAAGACTGGGTATATACTGTCACCACCGAAACAGAGGTAATAAAGAAACAACCACTCCCATCCTCCGTGTCAGCACAGGAGGTGGAGGTGAAGGTACTCGCTGAGGTGTGTAGACTGACTGAAGGTAAAACCGCAAATATATATATATATATATATATATATATATATATATATATATATATATATACTGACTCTAGATATGCTTTTGGTATTGCACATGATTATGGCCTAATCTGGAGGAGCAGAGATTTTGCTGGATCCTCGGGTAAACCCATAATGTTGAGAGAGTGAGAGAACTGTTTGAGGCTCTGACACTGCCAAAGCAGGCAGGTATATGCAAAGTGCAAGCTCTTACTAAAATGCAAGCTACCCCCGAAGCGAGGGGAAACAGACTAGTAGACGAGACTGCGAAAGCTGCGGCTCTCATGTCCCTCATAGAGGAGGACGTAGTATTCTTGACCAGCATAGTATCTGGTCCCATAGACATGATAATATTAAGTAGACTACAAAGTCAAGCCACATAAGAGGAAAAAGGACATTGGCAGACAAAAGGTGCCAGTGAAGGGGAGGATGGAATATGGAATGTGGGTAACAGGATGTGCCTACCCAGAGTTCTCTTCCCCATGATAACCCAACTAATGCACGGACCAATGCAGGTGTCAAGAGAAGGAATGAGTGCAATGGTGACCAAATGGTGGGTACCCCCGGGATTTCAGCAAGTGCTGCTGCCAGATTTGTCCAGAGGTGCATGATATGTGTCTGCCATGACATAGGCAAAACTGTGCGGGTTGCAAAAAGGCATATGGTAAAGGCAGACTACCCATATCAGCGATTGCAGATTGACTCAGTTACCAAAGGTGGGACAGTATGAACATGTACCGGTCTGTGTAGATCTGTTCTCTGGGTGGCCTGAGGCGTGGCCAGTAACGTGGGCCACAGCAAAAGTAAAAGATGGCTCTCAGAAGTGGTATGTAGATATGGGGTCCCTGAGATAATAGAAAGTGATAGAGGAATTCACTTTACTGGAGAGGAACTCCAAGACATCCTGCAGGTCCTGGGTATAGAGCAGCTTTTCACACCCTGTATCCCAAGAGCAATGGGAAGGTAGAAAGGTGGAATGGGACTTTAAAGTTAAAAATCCAGAAGGTCATGGCTGAAACTCATAAACCATGGACTGAGTGCCTGCCCATTGCCCTCTGACCTCACCAGTTATGTGGGAGCTCTGAAGAAACAGCTCACGCAGATGTATAAATATGTTTATGATTCCATTCCAGAACCTAAGCGAAAGGAGGACATTGTTTACAGCCGGGGACTGGGCGTGTTTAAAGAGACACCGTAAAGCACTAGAGCCACACTGTGACGTCCGTACCAAGTCCGACTCACAACTTCCACATCCGTTACATTGGAAGGAAAGAACTTTGACACGCGCCGGTCACTGCTGACAGGTCCTCAATCACGATGCTGAACTATGAGTCTCGTCAAGCTCCAGCTGACCATCTTCTCTGTCATCTCTACTTTACCTATTGTCTAAATGATGAGCTAGAAGAAGAGTTTAATGACACGTTTATCAAACATCAAGTGATATCAGTATTGACTAAATTGCTGGACTATTTATGTCTCCATTCAAAGACGATGCCATATGTGAAGATATATGAAGTTATTGCCTTGGACTTGCAGTCCCCTCTCTTTTCCCTAGCGCTTAACCCTAACTTTCCTGGAGTTGTTCCTCTTGTAATAGCAGCGTTGGGGCATTGGTTCCCTGTCTGTTTAACCGTGTAAGATATTCAAAGAGGGAAGCGCTGTGGAAAACAGATCTCAGGCCAGGAATACCGCAGTCCATGATTAGATGTTACCCCAATGACAGTGTGTGATGTGTAAACATGGGTCAGGTTAATAAAAATGACAAGTTGTTTGATGCTGTAAACCTCACCGGCTGTGAGGGAAGACACACAGAATATGTATAGTCTGGGGATAAGAGCAACTGGCAGCTCCCATTGCTCCGAGACAGCTAGAAAATGGTTAACGCAGGGCCTAGAAGATGCAATACGAGGTAATCTAACTGATAAAGGGGGTGGCATCGATGAATGCCACCGGACGGGACATGATCTTGTTCTCCTGGATTGCAGGAGTGTTAAATCACTCCAGGGATGTGCTTCAACCCAACATATGCTGCATATATGTGGGTACGAGGCATATAAGTGGTTGCCACCCAGGAGAGCAGGAGTTTGTACCTTAGCTAGACTACAACCAGCTACTTAGATAGAGATATATTATGTAACATGTTTGATTGCAAAAGTATCGGCAGTTAAGAAAACAGCACAGGATATTAAAGTGCATGAGGTCCAGACCACCCACCACCCTAAGAACCGAGAAAGGAGGATACATTCAGAGCCACCTGTTTACGTGACACTAAATGCTTCCATACCTGATAAAGTTACCTGTCAAGCCGTAGAAAACCACCAAGATAGATGGTATTGCCCGAATTGTGAAACCTGTAATTCCCTAAATCTTCAGGTGTGTACCGTATGTAACGCTGTACGCGCACCTATTGCTAGACATGTATCCTGAGTATTCATCTCGCAGTGAATGGCATTAAATGCCCTGGATTAGGGGAGCTAACCAGAACGTAATCTCGGATGAATACTCTAATACATGGCTAAGCAAATTTATGTTCAAAAGAAGGGAATTGTCAAAAATATTTTTGATATCTTTATATGTGAACCTAAAAGTGCTATAGACAGTTGTCACTGGAGCTCACAGATCTGCTGAAACAAGAGCCTACATGGGGGGATGGCTATTCTATTTCAAGTCGTTTAGTTTATGGCTTTGCATTTCAGCTGTTACACCGGCAACGTGGGAAAACGTGCTGACATTGTATTTCTTATGGCTAAAGATATATGTGGAGTTTTGGGATATTACCATATTTAGAATGGTGGTTTAGGAAAGAATTTGATCCAGCGCTGCAGGTATGTGATTTAAAAAGGATCTCGGTCCCACTTTTATTTGTATCAAAAATGTAAAATTCGATATCAGGTGCATTCAGGCATCAAGGCAGTATTTTGTAGGTATTCAGCGCCTACGCGTTTCAAGCACGACTGGTGCTCTTAATCATGGCATCCATTCACACACTAAGGCCCAAGGGTATGAACTTATATACTGTGTTTTACTAGGTGGAGCTAGGAGGCCAGCTTAATTAAATGATTGCGAACAGCTTGTGTGTTTCTAAAACACAGGAAAATTTGTCTTATCTTTTAAATCATTATATATGTCAGTTTGTATTAAAAACACAGAAATCTGACTTATTATTCTGTTGTTATTGCAAGAAGGAATTATTATGCGAGCAACATTGGCTTAGTTGCTGTATTTTCCCCTTTTGCTGCATTATCTTGCTATTTAAAAGAGCCCCGATGTAGGAAAGGGGAAAATATACTGGCTTACTTCAGAACCGCGTGAAAAACCGTGGTTCAAGCTTTCCACAATGAATAGAAATAGGGCTTAGTACCTGTGTGTGAATGGGTGCTGAATTATTACCGATGTTACATCTTGTTTAGAAATTAAACAATTATATGTAAAAACAAACCGATCTAAATAGAAAAGTCAAAACATAAGACAGAAAGAAAACATATAAAATTGGGCTTTACAAATACCAACAAATAGTGTGCTGGGATCTGAAGATATTTAACATAATAAAATAAATGAGTATATCATGGATATTACATCTAAGAATATAAAATATTTTGGTATTTTTTATTTCTGTAGTACCTCACCGTGGTATTCATTGTAAGATAGTGGAAAAAACTCTATATATGCATATAAATTAATTTCTATACAGAACATTACTGTGTCATATTTACGTAGCTATATAAGATAGAATTCAATGATAAGCGCAATTATATATAGTTATGTTGCAATGCATATTTTTCTTATAATCGATGTTACTGCCTAAATATTTTTTGTGCATATACATTTATTTTTTATATAATTTATCGTTTAATATTAACATCCTTCGATCAATATGAAATAATTGTTAGTGAGTAGCTGTTATTTTTAATTGAACGTATTATATATGTGTAGATTTTCAAGTTTATAGTATGTTTATCATACGGTATGGAGTTATATAAACTGGATCTATGTTAGATAGAGAGATATGGGATTTGACAATCCTGCTTATGGAAACATGTATTTGAGAATTAACTCATATCTCATATGCTACAACATATATTGACTAAATTACCGACTTGTATGAACTGTAACCTCTAGATTTTATATGACAGATTACATTCACTTTTATTCTTTTTTCCAATGGAACATCTGCAATCAAGCAGGATGGAAGGACTTCCTATTGCGTGCACCCTCTCCCGTGAAACACTCCCACTTTGTTTGAAAATCAATGATATACAAATTTCGTCTGGCTATGGGTTGTGAGGTATGTATTATTTTAAATTGATTTTCCCAGTTTATTTTTCCCATTAGACAATTTATTTATCCATTTTTAATTTTTGGTTAATATAGGAACATTAGCTCTCTTTTTAAATTAAGTCCGTGCGGAAACCTTGTATGTAAATTAAATATCCAAAAAGCTTCTCGTGTTAGGAGTAATTTTTTAAGATTTCCCCCACGAGCCGTGTGTTTGATTTTTTCGATGGCATATGTTTTTAGATATGTGGTATTTCTGTCATGACACGTAATAAAATGTCGTGCGGCATTCGATATATTAACAATTGCCGGGTTCCTAATGTAACCAAGATGTTCTAGGATTCTTGTTTTGTATTTCCTGGTGGTACTTCCTACGTATTTCAGGTTACAACTAGTACATTCTATTATATATATTACAAAATCGCTGTTGCAATTAATGTATGATTTAATAGGATGACTCTGTTGTCCACTAGAGTTTTCGAATTTTTGGACTATTCTTGTGTAATTGCATATTTTACAAGGGTGGGATCCACACTTATAGAAACCCAATTGCTCCAACCATGTGGCTTTAGTAGTATTTGATGGTAGTAGTGAGGGGGACAATGTGTTCCCTATTGTTAGACCTCTTCGTGCTACAATTCTGCATCCTTGTTTTAATATATCTACTAGTTTGTCATCATCATATAATAGTGGAATGTACTTTTGTACCATATTTCTGATAGTGGAGAATTGATTGCTGTATTGCAAACTTAATGTAGGAATGGCTTTGGTTGGTTTATTGGTATTAGTCGCTACATACTCTTTGTCCATTAATAGAGTGTGTCTATCCTTGGTCCTAACTATTTCCTTGGCCCTATTCAACATCCAGTTCTTATACCCCCTTTTGGCCAGTTTTTTGCTCATGTTTGATTGTTCTTTCTCAAAACTCTGTGTTGTACTACAATTCCTTTTGGCTCTTGTGAGTTCGCCTACCGGTATAGATGTAATCGTATGTTTTGGATGGTTCGAACTGGCATGTAATATGGTGTTTCCTGAAATAGGTTTTTGATATATTTCAGAATGTATCACTTCATTAGTTGTAGCAACTATATTTAAATCTAGGAAATTGATGTTGTTCCTGCCTATTTTATGTGTGAATCTCAAATTGAATTCATTGTTGTTAAGGTAGGTAAGAAAGTCTTGTATGGCAGATACATCTCCCTCCCATATAAGTAGGAGGTCATCGATGTATCTGCCATACCAATGTATATATTTGTTGAAGGGATTGGACATAGAAAAGATGGTAATTTCTTCCCACCAGGCCATAACGAGGTTGGCTACTGATGGTGAAAATTTGGCTCCCATGGAGACTCCACGTTTTTGAAGATAGTACTGGCCATTGAATTTGAAGTAATTGTGGGACATAAGAAAAATAAGGGAATTACTCGCGAAATCCTGTAAATGCTTGTCATATGTGCCATATTTTAATAAGTGAAATTTGAGAGCTTTGACCGCAATTGTGTGTGGTATACTTGTATATAATGCGATCACATCGCAACTTAACCAAGAATAATTATGTTCCCATACTTTGTTGGAAAATATCTGGAGGACGTCTTTCGTGTCCCTAAGATGACCAGGGACCCTCTGCACAAGGGGCTGTAATAACAGATCGAGCCATTCTGAGAGCCTCTCTGTGAGAGACCCAATGCCCGACACTATAGGTCGCATAGGGGGTGGGACTATACCCTTGTGAGTTTTGGGTAGGGCGTGAAATATGGGTATAATGGGATGCTCGGTGAGTATATAATCCAATTCTTTTTTGGAGATAACCCCATTATCTAAACCAATGTTTAGTAGATCTTTTAGTTCTAACTGATAGATTTGGGTTGGGTTATGATCTAATTTTAAATACGTCTCTGTATCCATAAGAAGCTCCATAATTTGTTGGACATATATATCCGTATCCAAAACTCTCACGCTACCCCCTTTGTCAGACATGCGTACAACTAAGTTCCTGTTGTCTTGTAGTGACTTGATGGCTTTTTTATGTGCAATGGATAAATTGTGTCTATGTTGGCCCCCTCTAATAGATTCTTGTAAGTGTAATAAATCTTTTTCTATAATGGCTTGAAATTTGTCCATAGACTCAGTCCTTGAATTGATAGGATAATATGCTGAGTTGGATGTCGTGAAATTGTTCAATTTTAAAATTGGTTCTTTTACAGTGTTGTCTGCAAGTTCTTCCAGATTTATAAGTGTCAACTGTTCTTGAAACATGAATTGTCGGTATTCATTCGGATTTTTCTTTGTAAGAGGGACATCTGATAATGCCGAAAGTGTGTCCGTTTCCACTTGAGATGAAAAATGTCTCCTTATTGTAAGGTTCCTAATGAACTTGTTAATGTCCAATAGTGTAGTAAAGATGTCAAAATCTCTGGTCGGCACGAAATTGAGACCCAGCGTCAGTACCTCTATTTGGGTCTTTGTGAGTACAGTAGAGGACAAGTTGATAACGTCCATGTTTAGTACTTCTGATTCCTCAGTTTCCGAGGTGGGTAATTTACCGCTGGATTTGTGTTTCCTGCCCCCCCTTTTTCCCCGTTTTTTGACATGTTTGATATTTCTCTGTAGTTGGATCTTTGTGCATAGTGGCGTGCTGGAAAATCCACGTCCAATCCTCCTATAGCTTCATCCGAAGTTTCCATTTCTGTTGAACTGAAGCTTACTCTATGGGGACTCACATTGCGTCTTTTAAATCTTCTCGGTTTTTTCAGGATGGATCTTGTTCCTTGTCTGTTGTAATCCCGATGATTCCAATTGTATACTTCATTTTTGGCATAGTCATTCATATCTCTCGTGAATTTGCTTTTTTTGGTCTCAGCAATCGATTTATCCAGTTGTTCCAAATATTGTGATGTTCTTATTTCCAACTTTCTGAAGTCTGGTAGGGTGGAGGATTTTTGGATTTCCTCTTTGAGAGTTTTGATATCCACTTGTAATTCTACCAATTTTAGCTCTTCCTGTTCCACAATTAAATTAATCAAACTTAAGGAACACTGCGATAATATGTTATTCCACTCCGCTGTAAAGTTGGGAGAATAAGCAAACGTTGGCGTTTTTCTTAAACGCAGTCCTCGGGGAATCATTTTCTTGGTAAGATAATTGCGTAATGTGGTGAGATCCCACCATATTTTGGTCTCTTGCGTCGACACTTTTTCCAACTCTCTGAATTGGTTTTGTAGTGAGAGATCCATGTTGTGGTGATCACCATTATCAAGAAAAACCGAGGCTGCCAGTTCAGCTCTTGAACTCTGCTGGTTGTGTGACATATTGATCAATATAATTAATTCCAATTAATTTTAAATTTTTGATACAAATAAAAGTGGGACCGAGATCCTTTTTAAATCACATACCTGCAGCGCTGGATCAAATTCTTTCCTAAACCACTATTGTTTGCCGCGGACCGTCGCGGAGATCCGGGCGAGGCGAAGGTGTCGGGTGCTGGAACGGTGAGCTGGAGGCTTCCTCCCCTTTACTCTAGTCATTACGGTCATATCTCTCGTGCTCACCTACACATATATCAAGAGTAACTATATGTAATATATATTGTTCAGTGAACAACTAATGATTACAGTTACCATACAAGGCAGCATATGTTCATTCTTTGTTATACACATATAACCATCAAATATGGAAAACAAATGAAAGTTATCTGGCTACAATTCAAGATATTAACGTGGAATTAATTATATCGATCAATATGTCACACAACCAGCAGAGTTCAAGAGCTGAACTGGCAGCCTCGGTTTTTCTTGATAATGGTGATCACCACAACATGGATCTCTCACTACAAAACCAATTCAGAGAGTTGGAAAAAGTGTCGACGCAAGAGACCAAAATATGGTGGGATCTCACCACATTACGCAATTATCTTACCAAGAAAATGATTCCCCGAGGACTGCGTTTAAGAAAAACGCCAACGTTTGCTTATTCTCCCAACTTTACAGCGGAGTGGAATAACATATTATCGCAGTGTTCCTTAAGTTTGATGAATCTCATTGTGGAACAGGAAGAGCTAAAATTGGTAGAATTACAAGTGGATATCAAAACTCTCAAAGAGGAAATCCAAAAATCCTCCACCCTACCAGACTTCAGAAAGTTGGAAATAAGAACATCACAATATTTGGAACAACTGGATAAATCGATTGCTGAGACCAAAAAAAGCAAATTCACGAGAGATATGAATGACTATGCCAAAAATGAAGTATACAATTGGAATCATCGGGATTACAACAGACAAGGAACAAGATCCATCCTGAAAAAACCGAGAAGATTTAAAAGACGCAATGTGAGTCCCCATAGAGTAAGCTTCAGTTCAACAGAAATGGAAACTTCGGATGAAGCTATAGGAGGATTGGACGTGGATTTTCCAGCAAGCCACTATGCACAAAGATCCAACTACAGAGAAATATCAAACATGTCAAAAAACGGGGAAAAAGGGGGGGCAGGAAACACAAATCCAGCGGTAAATTACCCACCTCGGAAACTGAGGAATCAGAAGTACTAAACATGGACGTTATCAACTTGTCCTCTACTGTACTCACAAAGACCCAAATAGAGGTACTGACGCTGGGTCTCAATTTCGTGCCGACCAGAGATTTTGACATCTTTACTACACTATTGGACATTAACAAGTTCATTAGGAACCTTACAATAAGGAGACATTTTTCATCTCAAGTGGAAACGGACACACTTTCGGCATTATCAGATGTCCCTCTTACAAAGAAAAATCCGAATGAATACCGACAATTCATGTTTCAAGAACAGTTGACACTTATAAATCTGGAAGAACTTGCAGACAACACTGTAAAAGAACCAATTTTAAAATTGAACAATTTCACGACATCCAACTCAGCACATTATCCTATCAATTCAAGGACTGAGTCTATGGACAAATTTCAAGCCATTATAGAAAAAGAATTATTACACTTACAAGAATCTATTAGAGGGGGCCAACATAGACACAATTTATCCATTGCACATAAAAAAGCCATCAAGTCACTACAAGACAACAGGAACTTAGTTGTACGCATGTCCGACAAAGGGGGTAGCGTGACAGTTTTGGATACGGATATATATGTCCAACAAATTATGGAGCTTCTTATGGATACAGAGACGTATTTAAAATTAGATCATAACCCAACCCAAATCTATCAGTTAGAACTAAAAGATCTACTAAACATTGGTTTAGATAATGGGGTTATCTCCAAAAAAGAATTGGATTATATACTCACCGAGCATCCCATTATACCCATATTTCACGCCCTACCCAAAACTCACAAGGGTATAGTCCCACCCCCTATGCGACCTATAGTGTCGGGCATTGGGTCTCTCACAGAGAGGCTCTCAGAATGGCTCGATCTGTTATTACAGCCCCTTGTGCAGAGGGTCCCTGGTCATCTTAGGGACACGAAAGACGTCCTCCAGATATTTTCCAACAAAGTATGGGAACATAATTATTCTTGGTTAAGTTGCGATGTGATCGCATTATATACAAGTATACCACACACAATTGCGGTCAAAGCTCTCAAATTTCACTTATTAAAATATGGCACATATGACAAGCATTTACAGGATTTCGCGAGTAATTCCCTTATTTTTCTTATGTCCCACAATTACTTCAAATTCAATGGCCAGTACTATCTTCAAAAACGTGGAGTCTCCATGGGAGCCAAATTTTCACCATCAGTAGCCAACCTCGTTATGGCCTGGTGGGAAGAAATTACCATCTTTTCTATGTCCAATCCCTTCAACAAATATATACATTGGTATGGCAGATACATCGATGACCTCCTACTTATATGGGAGGGAGATGTATCTGCCATACAAGACTTTCTTACCTACCTTAACAACAATGAATTCAATTTGAGATTCACACATAAAATAGGCAGGAACAATATCAATTTCCTAGATTTAAATATAGTTGCTACAACTAATGAAGTGATACATTCTGAAATATATCAAAAACCTATTTCAGGAAACACCATATTACATGCCAGTTCGAACCATCCAAAACATACGATTACATCTATACCGGTAGGCGAACTCACAAGAGCCAAAAGGAATTGTAGTACAACACAGAGTTTTGAGAAAGAACAATCAAACATGAGCAAAAAACTGGCCAAAAGGGGGTATAAGAACTGGATGTTGAATAGGGCCAAGGAAATAGTTAGGACCAAGGATAGACACACTCTATTAATGGACAAAGAGTATGTAGCGACTAATACCAATAAACCAACCAAAGCCATTCCTACATTAAGTTTGCAATACAGCAATCAATTCTCCACTATCAGAAATATGGTACAAAAGTACATTCCACTATTATATGATGATGACAAACTAGTAGATATATTAAAACAAGGATGCAGAATTGTAGCACGAAGAGGTCTAACAATAGGGAACACATTGTCCCCCTCACTACTACCATCAAATACTACTAAAGCCACATGGTTGGAGCAATTGGGTTTCTATAAGTGTGGATCCCACCCTTGTAAAATATGCAATTACACGAGAATAGTCCAAAAATTCGAAAACTCTAGTGGACAACAGAGTCATCCTATTAAATCATACATTAATTGCAACAGCGATTTTGTAATATATATAATAGAATGTACTAGTTGTAACCTGAAATACGTAGGAAGTACCACCAGGAAATACAAAACAAGAATCCTAGAACATCTTGGTTACATTAGGAACCCGGCAATTGTCAACATATCGAATGCCGCACGACATTTTATTACGTGTCATGACAGAAATACCACATATCTAAAAACATATGCCATCGAAAAAATCAAACACACGGCTCGTGGGGGAAATCTTAAAAAATTACTCCTAACACGAGAAGCTTTTTGGATATTTAATTTACAAACAAGGTTTCCGCACGGACTTAATTTAAAAAGAGAGCTAATGTTCCTATATTAACCAAAAATTAAAAATGGATAAATAAATTGTCTAATGGGAAAAATAAACATTGAAAAATCTATTTAAAATAATACATACCTCACAACCCATAGCCAGACGAAATTTGTATATCATTGATTTTCAAACAAAGTGGGAGTGTTTCACGGGAGAGGGTGCACGCAATAGGAAGTCCTTCCATCCTGCTTGATTGCAGATGTTCCATTGGAAAAAAAGAATAAAAGTGAATGTAATCTGTCATATAAAATCTAGAGGTTACAGTTCATACAAGTCGGTAATTTAGTCAATATATGTTGTAGCATATGAGATATGAGTTAATTCTCAAATACATGTTTCCATAAGCAGGATTGTCAAATCCCATATCTCTCTATCTAACATAGATCCAGTTTATATAACTCCATACCGTATGATAAACATACTATAAACTTGAAAATCTACACATATATAATACGTTCAATTAAAAATAACAGCTACTCACTAACAATTATTTCATATTGATCGAAGGATGTTAATATTAAACGATAAATTATATAAAAAATAAATGTATATGCACAAAAAATATTTAGGCAGTAACATCGATTATAAGAAAAATATGCATTGCAACATAACTATATATAATTGCGCTTATCATTGAATTCTATCTTATATAGCTACGTAAATATGACACAGTAATGTTCTGTATAGAAATTAATTTATATGCATATATAGAGTTTTTTCCACTATCTTACAATGAATACCACGGTGAGGTACTACAGAAATAAAAAATACCAAAATATTTTATATTCTTAGATGTAATATCCATGATATACTCATTTATTTTATTATGTTAAATATCTTCAGATCCCAGCACACTATTTGTTGGTATTTGTAAAGCCCAATTTTATATGTTTTCTTTCTGTCTTATGTTTTGACTTTTCTATTTAGATCGGTTTGTTTTTACATATAATTGTTTAATTTCGAAACAAGATGTAACATCGGTAATAATTCAGCACCCATTCACACACAGGTACTAAGCCCTATTTCTATTCATTGTGGAAAGCTTGAACCACGGTTTTTCACGCGGTTCTGAAGTAAGCCAGTATATTTTCCCCTTTCCTACATCGGGGCTCTTTTAAATAGCAAGATAATGCAGCAAAAGGGGAAAATACAGCAACTAAGCCAATGTTGCTCGCATAATAATTCCTTCTTGCAATAACAACAGAATAATAAGTCAGATTTCTGTGTTTTTAATACAAACTGACATATATAATGATTTAAAAGATAAGACAAATTTTCCTGTGTTTTAGAAACACACAAGCTGTTCGCAATCATTTAATTAAGCTGGCCTCCTAGCTCCACCTAGTAAAACACAGTATATAAGTTCATACCCTTGGGCCTTAGTGTGTGAATGGATGCCATGATTAAGAGCACCAGTCGTGCTTGAAACGCGTAGGCGCTGAATACCTACAAAATACTGCCTTGATGCCTGAATGCACCTGATATCGAATTTTAAATTTTTGATACAAATAAAAGTGGGACCGAGATCCTTTTTAAATCACATACCTGCAGCGCTGGATCAAATTCTTTCCTAAACCACTATTGTTTGCCGCGGACCGTCGCGGAGATCCGGGCGAGGCGAAGGTGTCGGGTGCTGGAACGGTGAGCTGGAGGCTTCCTCCCCTTTACCCATATTTAGAATGCTCATGCTTTGCAAGTACGAGGTCACCACCTACTCTCATTTTCTTATAAATAAAGATGGATCCGCCCCCTAGGGCAGAGACTGTTTGAACACTGAAGCTGCGTGTCATGGTCTCTCCGGCCGACCACTCTCAGATCCACCATTGAGAGAGCATTCATTAATTTGGAGCTCATAGACAAATGAAGATAATGTCCAACGTTAATGGACAATGTAAATTCTGCAGCGACATTATTTACATTTTTTTATATTTATTTAACAAAGTGTATTAAAAAAAAATGTGTTTATCAGAGAATGGAACAGCTGCTGGCACATTCTCCAGCCGCTTCTACATGATACACATCTACGTGGTCCCATTGGATTACATTCCTCTCTTCTCCCACATATTTGAACGTAGTGACCTGAGACCTAACTCCCCCTCTACTTCCTATGTGCTCTCACCTGAGGTGGTAGCCGTTGAGGTTCTGTGTGTTTTTTTGCGCTCTCCAACCATGTCTCTACCAGGTGATAGATGCCCTCGATGCTTCTTTCTTATAATAGTCCGAAAATTGAGTCCAGGCTCGACATGACTTGAGCCTTACCATATCCCTCATTTGCCCCTGTTTGTCTCCCTTTTATTTCTCCCTTCTCTTGTCTAAGTGTGTGTGGTGCCTCGCTCCCTGTGATAGCGCTTATAGGATGCAGATATACTTTATGTTATGTAGGAGACCGAGCTGTTCTGTCTCATCTTTATGCAATGCTCCTGTTCACTACACCACGTTCCAAATTATTATGCAAATGTTATTTTTCGCTGATTTTCCTAAATAGTCGATGCAAATGACAGTCAGTATAATCTTCAAGCCATCAACCGTTGGAGTATAATGCTAATTTTATTGAACAAATCTCCTAATGATAACAGATTTTTTTTTAGAAGTAAAAAACTCAAAATGCACTGTTTCAAATTATTATGCACAACAGAGATCAAAACATTTTAAAGGTTGTAAAGAGAACTAAAATGGTAATTTGTTGAATTTGCAGCATCAGGAGGTCATATTTACAGAAATCAAAAGCAAGGCCAAGTTACATGTTAACATAGGACCCCTTCTTTGATATCACCTTCACAATTCTTGCATCCATTGAATTTGTGAGTATTTGGACAGTTTCTGCTTGAATATCTTTGCAGGATGTCAGAATAGCCTCCCAGAGCTTCTGTTTTGATGTGAACTGCCTCCCACCCTCATAGATATTTTGCTTGAGGATGCTCCAAAGGTTCTCAATAGGGTTGAGGTCAGGGGAACATGGGGGCCACACCATGAGTTTCTCTCCTTTTATGTCCACAGCAGCCAATGACACCGAGGTATTCTTTGCAGCATGAGATGGTGCATTGTCATGCATGAAGATAATTTTGCTACGGAAGGCACGGTTCTTCTTTTTGTACCACGGAAGAAAGTGGTCAGTCAAACTCTACGTACTTTGCAGAGGTCATTTTCACACCGTCAAGGACCCTAAAGGGGCCTACCAGCTCTCTCCCCATGATTCCAGCCCAAAACATGACTCCGCCACCTCCTTGCTGACGTCGCAGCCTTGTTGGGACATGGTGGCCATTCACCAACCATCCACTACTCCATCCATCTGGACCATCCAGGGTTGCACGGCACTCATCAGTAAACAACATGGTTTGAAAATTAGTCTTCATGTATTTCTGAGCCCACTGCAACCGTTTCTGCTTGTGAGCATTGTTTAGGGGTGGCCGAATAATAGCTTTATGCACACTTGCAAACCTCTGGAGGATCCTAAACCTTGAGGTTTGCAGGACTCCAGAGGCAGCAGCGGCTTCAAATACCTGTTTGCTGCTTTGCAATGGCATTTTAGCAGCTGCTCTCCTAATCCTATTAATTTGTCTGGCAGAAACCTTCCTCATTATGCCTTTATCTTAACGAACCCGCCTGTGCTCTGAATAAGCCACAAATCTTTTCACAGTACGATGATCACGCTTAAGTTTTCTTGAAATATCCAATGTTTTCATAACTTGTCCAAGGTATTGCACTATTTCACGCTTTTCGGCAGCAGAGAGATCCTTTTTCTTTCCCATATTGCTTGAAACCTGTGGCCTGCTTAATAATGTGGAACATCCTTCTTAAGTAGTTTTCCTTTGATTGGGCACACCTGGCAAACTAAATATCACAGGTGTCTGAGATTGATTACAATGATCCATCGAGCCCTAAGACACAATACCATCCATGAGTTTAATTTAAAAATTAATAATGAAATGTTTATGACACTTAAATCCAATGTGCATAATAATTTGGAACACGGTGTATGTTTACACTTGCTACTGATGTATACCGCCGTTTGTCATGGGATGTGATGCCCACCCACTTGTTTGGGCTTTGCCCTTGTTGTTATTTTTATTTTCACCGTGTGGAGGCCTTTCCTCCAAATGTGTTTTATACTTGTTTGTTTCAAAACCAATAAAAACTTTGAATATGATAAAAAAAAAAAAAAAATGTGTTTATTGCAATTGTTTTTGTCGTTATCTTTTGTAACGTTTACTGATTTTTTTTATAGAACTTTGCCATATATTTATACTGTATATCTGTATATGCTTGCACATCCACACAGCGTAAGTAGTACAGCCTGTGGCTCACTGCTAGTGTTTCTGCTTCCCAGTCAGCAGGTCCTGAGTAGCTGAATAATAATTAAATATGTAAAGGCATCCCCCAAAATGCCCTACCCATAATGTTCGGTGTAGGACACATGTGGTAAGAACACACCAGTGTCCTGTGTAGTTTCTCCTCCTGTCCTGTATAAGAGAAACTACACAGGACTTAAATGCAGGGCAGACAGCAGCTGTGGGCCCCGGCACTTGCCCGAGGCCTTAAAGAGACTCTGTCACCACATTATAAGTGCCGTGTCTCCTACATAAGTAGATCGGCGCTATAATGTAGGTGACAAAATGCTTTTTATATAAAAAAACGATCTATTTTCACAATGTTAGGAGCGATTTTGGTTTATGCTAATGAGCTTCCTTAATGCCCAAGTGGGCGTACTTTTACTTTCGACCAAGTGGGCGTTGTACAGAGGAGTGCATGACGCTGACCAATCGGCATCATGCACTCCTTTCCATTCATTTACACTGCACTAGCGATATAGTTATATCACTATGTGCAGCTACATACACAAACCCTAACATTACTACAGTGTCCTGATAATGAATACACATGACCATCCAGCCTGGACGTCATGTGTACTCAGAATCCTGACACTTCTGAATCTTTTTTGTGAGATTCCGGCAAGTGAAACGAAATCTCGCGAGATCACGGAAGTAAACGAGATTTCGAGTGTTGCGAGTACTGATAAAATTGAATGGAGAGAAGTTTATGACTGTAGCGTCCATGGCCGCGGGCCTTCGGGTCTACTCACCTCCTGACGCCCACAGCCATAGATCAATGAGCGCTAGTCCCCATCTCCTTCCCAGGAGACGCCAGCGCTCACTTCCGCTCCGGTCCGCTGTGTCCCGTAGGGTGCGCGCGCACGCTCATGCCCGCTCTTAAAGGGCCAGTGCGCTCACATGTAGGAAATCATCATCATCAACACACATGATTTCCTGGACTATAAGAAGGCCCCAACCCGTCTGATCATTGCCTGAGCGTTGTTAGTATACCCCAAGTCTGTCTTGCAAATGGTCCCTTAGTGTTTCCCGTTCCAGTTGTTACCCGTGCCCTGTTACCTGCTCCTGTATCCCGTGTTGTGTTCTTGTTCCTGTGCCCATTAGTTGGAGTCGTGTCTACTGCACCTGTGTCATCCGCCACGTCCTGTGTCATCTGCCATGGCCAGAGGGATTCGCCACGTCTGGCGCAACCTGCGGCATCTGTGTCATCCGCCACGTCCTGTGTCAACTGCCACGACCTGAGGGATTTGCCACGTCTGGCGCAACCTGCTGCACACACTTCCATCCGTGCCAGAGCTGCGGCCACTGTCTGGACTATCCAGGTACCCTTGTGTGGGACTTGGTATTTCTGGAGTTCCCTGTTGTTTGGCCAGCTGCCTCCCTGCTACGGTGGTGCGGCCTAGTGGGTCCACATACCCACAAACCATGACAATAGTAAACAAATAACACAATTTTTGGGCCATATATTAATATTATAAGGCCCAGCCATAATGCTCATAAAACAGGATCAGCCACATCACTGTGTATTATTTTCATATTATATGACCCTGTTATTAACATATTGAAATGAACTGTTACTGTGCTTTGTGTGGCACTATTAGGTTGGTTCACACCATATACTACGCTAACAATATACGTCTGTATAACAAAAACTATATAAAAACATATAGCTATACATACTGTAGGCTTCTATTTTGCTTTGTACATTCTCACACGATGCAAAACACCTAACACACATAGACACCTCGCACACATAGACACCTAATATGCACAGATCCCTCACAAACATAGATACTTAAAGTGTCCAGATACCTCACACACATAGACACCTAACATGCATAGATCCCTCACACACATAGACATCTAACATGCATATATACCTCACACACATAGACACCTAAAATGCATAGATACCTCACACACATAAACACCTAACATGTATAGATACTTTAACACATAGACACTAACATGTGTGAATAGTCCTTGTTGCTTACAGACCCAAAGCATGAGGCTGCACTATTGTTGTCAGGTGACATTTGGTTTTGTTCATTTCTGTAAAGAGCAGAGCCTTCCCATAGAAACCTGGTGTAGATTTAAATCACTATCCACATTAATATATACACTGTTCAGCCATAACATTAAAACCACCTGCCTCTTATTGTGTAAGTCCCCTCGTGCCACCAAAACTACTCTGATTCGTCAAGGCATGGACTCCACAAGACAACTTATTGTTTCATGTGGTATCTGACATAAAGAAGGCAGATCCTAAGTTACGAGGTAGGGCCTCCATGAATCGAACTTGTTTTCCAGCACATCCCACAGATGTTCAATCGGATTGAGAGCTGGGAAATTTGGGGCTGTCAACGCCTTAAACTCCTTGTCATGTTCCTCAAACACTTCCTAACCTTTTTTTGCTGTGTGTTAGGTACCCACTATCCTACTGAAAGAGGCCACTGCCTTTAGGGAATATCATTGCCATGAAGGGGTGTACATCCACATGAATGCCAAGATGTAAGGTTTCACTGCAGAACATTTCCCAGAGCATCACACTGCCTATGTCTGCTTGCCTTCTTACCATAGTGCATCCTAGTGCCATTCTTTCCCCCAATGCGATACACATGCACCCCTCCTTCCACATGATGTAAAAGGAAACATAATTCATTAGACCAGGCCACCTTCTTCCATTGCTCAATGGTCCAGCTTTCGTACCAATTGTAGGCGCTTTCAGCGATGGACAGGAAAATCTGCCCCGAAACATTATTCACAGCAGAAGTTAATTAAAACAATGTATTGAACATGTCTCTTAACAATGTGTAATTGATTATGTTTTTCACACCAGCCACATTATTCACTGTTAGACGGGGGTAAAATGGCATCATACAGGATCCGTATATTTAGTTAGTTTTCTGCTAATTGTGGCAATAAAACTGATTTGACCACATCGTTTGAATATACCTTTATTGCGGCAATTACTTCAGGGGCCACACAAATAAAATAATTTAAGAAACAGTAACTACCACCATGCTGCTCCAATAAACAGTGCCTGGCATTTGCCTCCCTTAACAGTGCAGACCTGAGAATACCCACATAAATAGTGCCAGACAATATGTTTCCTCCATAAAGAACCCCACATGCACACACAGAACACACAAGTCTTCCTTTATACTTTTTTTCTGTTTAAAGGGGTTAATAAGTGAGAAAAAATTGATGGCCTATGCTGCGAGTCAGACCCCCACCGATCAGATATTGATGGCTTATCTTGTGGATAGGCCATCATTTTTTTCTCACTAGAAAACCCCTTTAAAGGGAACCTGTCACCAGCATTTCACCTATTGAACTTTACTTCTCCCTCACTGGTCGCTGCTATAAAAAGTTCATTGCCGTTATCCCCGCTCCTAAACTCCTCTTTCGACTGTAAATATCGGTCTGCAAACGTTTTGCGCCTTTTATCGTAATTATGCGGTGTCCCTTTGTGCGCACACACCAAAAGAGGACATCAATGCACAAGCGCGGGATTTTGTGTGCTGGGGGAAGGCGAGGAGCTGTCAATCAAAAGTAAGGAGGCGGATTAAACTTGGAAAGACTTGAGGAATGAAGATATGACTCTTTCCAAACGAAGATTTGACTCTTTTCAAATGAAGATCTGACTCTTTTATTCTCATTAGCATACGGTGTGGGAACACTAAAAAGCTAAATACTAAAGCTACAGAGCCGACTAAGAAGATAATTATAGGTTAAATAGAAATGATTTTTCACCCACTACCACCAGGTATAGTTGGTTTAATAGGTAAAATGCTGGTGACAGGTTCCCTTTAAGATCCATTTCTGGTTTGGCCTAAAAAATAGAACACTCTAGAACTACTTTTTTTAGGGTGTTATCTAGCTTAAAATACCCTGAATTAATAGGGCAGGGGCACACTGTAGGTAGACATCCTAGTGTGTGGAAACCCCCTATGATTTCCTACTGCTTGGAAACTCCCTCTGACCTGTTCATGAGAAGTTACGCAGATCTGTCATCAGACTATGCTGCCCTATGTAAGTTTTCCTCTCCTATTAGCCAAAAAGGCACAAAAAAATAATGTTTGTGTTGTTTGACATTGAAAGAATACAGCGGAATAATAGTTTTGAGGGGCACACTCCCCCATCTCTCCCCAACCCTTTCAGCAGTGAGTGATTGCCCTGCTAAAACGAAGGGCGTTATTGTTAGGGATCTGCCAGGTACTTCATCTAGGTATACTCCTGGGATTAATCAATCCACACCTGAGGCCAGACCTGTTCGACTGACACCATCTCCCACCAACCAGGGTGGCAGGCTCAGGAGTGGGAGAGCCTATCGCGGCCTGGTCTGTCGGAGTTAGCTCCGCCCCCTGTCCTTTATTACCTGCCCTGTTCTCTCCCTCAGTGCTTGTAATTCTTTTGGATTCCTGGCCCCACTGCTGCTTGCTCCAGCCTGCTTCTGCCGTGCTTCTGCCTTGCTGCAGTTCTGCTTGACCTGCTTTGCTTTGCCCCTGGCTTGCTTCTGTCTCCTTGCCCGCTCGGGTGTACTCACTTCGTCCTGGTCCTGACTGTCCGTTCGCCGCTCCGTTTCCTCGTGGCGTTCCGTGGCTACTGCCCCTTCCCTTGCATGTTCCCTGTTTGTTTTCCTGTGCACTTAGACAGCGTAGGGACCGCCGCCCAGTTGTACCTCGTCGCCTAGGGCGAGTCGTTGCAAGTAGGCAGGGACAGGGCGGTGGGTAGATTAGGGCTCACTTTCCCTTCACCTCCTTCCGGCCATTACAGTTATTGGTGGAGGTCCAAGTAATTGACCCCCCATCCCCATATCTGTTGAGAAAATCCCTTTAGGTATTTTTTGCAACAAACCATCACATTTAATTGCACTCACACCTTCAAAGATGGAAGTGCATATTCAGATTCTATAATCCCTTCTATTGGTGTTCCTGGCAGCCAGCACGTTTATACTTAGCTCTATAAGAGTCTTACCTTCTGTTAGTAGGATCATAAATAAGGGCATGAAGAGTCCAGTTCTGGTTCCTAATGTCTTTATCCTTGTATTCTGCATGGTATCTAATTCCTGATTTGTCTTCTGTCACCAGCCAGCTATTTCGATGATATCCCAGCCAAGAGTGTCGTTGATGAACATATGTATCTGAGCAACAAATACATTTTTATTTTTTTCTACAGTAGAATATTTACTACACAAGTGGCATACAAGAACCGTTCATCACTTTCTATTTTCTGCTCATAGGAAAAAACGTGAAATCTAGTAATGAGATTTACTGACTCATTTATACCAAAAGCTTTAATCCCAGGACAAGAATAATAAAGTAGGAAAATCACATCATAAATATGCCTGTTAAGAGCAGGCACCAAGGAATTACAGGTCAATTAGTCAGGTCAGAAGCAATCATAATGCAGCAAAAAATAACAATTATCTCCTGTAATTAATAGTCTGGGGGACGACACCGTGCACCATAGTTAAAACAATCCTGAATAACCATGACCAACACGTAAAAGTGTTTTTCTGGTATTATTCAAATAAAGCTTATTCATTGTATGATTAAAAGTTATGTTAATCAGTTGAGGACTGCCCACTGTATATATATGGCATGGGTTTAAGCTTACTGCCCAAGCAATTGGACAGCTGAATGTTAGGTGCCCATCAGTCTTCTGATGGACACAGAGATGCACAGCCTGTTAGAAGACACAGCTCTGATACACATACTGTAACTAATGATCCCAGCACCTGTATGTCCATCACATGACCATGGACAGAATTTTATGCGGTGGAAGTAAACAATGGAAGCCATCTTGGAGGCATTGTAGGATTTGTGGTAACTCAGGATTAGATAGGTCTTTATCTGTGCACGAAGATGTGAATTTATTCCACACTCTTCTACAGACCGCTGTCGTAGATGGTTTTCTGGCTGCCATAAGCGTTTCTACCACAGATTTTGAAAATCCCTGACTGAGCCAAAATGTTCTCAAAATCCATACTGTTAATTGTAGTTTGTGAAGATGCGGGTAGAGAAACCTTCTTTAAAGTAGCAGATCTTTTTGGTTTAGTTTCCAAAATCCTCTATTCGAAAGCCTCATTAACTCTGGAAACCACACTCTTCAGGACCGGAAAGGGGCAATAATAATGACTGATGGTTGATCTGTTCTCATTTTGGCCAGAACTCTCTGGATCAGAGGACTCAGAGGGAATAGATAAACAAACCTGTTCTTCCATGATATAAAAAATGTGCCAACTGCGTATGGACTATCTGTTATTGACAGCGAGTGAAAATTCTGAAGATTGCAATTCTGATGTGAAGACATTAAGTCTATTGCTAGTATCCCCCATCTGTAGATGATCTGTTGAAGGAATACAGGATTCAACGTTTATTACCCTGGTTTTAGCAATGGATAGTAACCACACTGTTTTGCAAATCCGACTTGAAACTCTGCAGAGCTAGTCTTAGGGTATGTTCACACGGCCTATTTTTGGCCGTTTTTCAGGTCGTAAACGCCCAAAAAACGGCCGAAAAATCGGAAGCAGAACGCCTCCAAACATCTGCCCATTGATTTCAAAGGGGAAAAACGGCATTCTGTTCCGATGGGCAATTTTTTTTACGCAGCCGTAAAAAAACGGCTGCGAAAAAGAAGTGCTGGACACTTCTTGGGACGTTTTTGGAGCTGTTTTTCATAAATTCTATAGAAAACAGCTCCAAAAACGGCTGTAAAAAACGCAGCGAAAAATGCTGCGAAAATCGCAAGTGGCTTAAAAAACTTCTGAAAATCAGGAGCTGTTTTCCCTTGAAAACAGCTCCGTATTTTCAGATGTTTTTAGTCTAGTGTGTGAACATACCTTTACTGCCTTTAATTACTTTGTAATCGGAAGGCTGAGCACGATCTTGACCGGACCAAAGACATTCCACCCAGTTATCTGAAAGATGGGCTCCCCAACCAACTGAAGATAGGTCTGTAGACTTGCTGTAATTAGACTGGTAAGACGAAGGCTCTTCCCGCAGGATAATTTCTGTGTCAGAGTCCGCCAATTTAGATCTTTTAGGGTTAGCTCTGAGACACACATTCTGTGATCCAAATTCTGCGGATACAAGCCTGCAGAATCTCTGTTTGTAAATCTCAAAAAGGAGATTTTGCCCATGGAACTGTGTCTATAGTTACAGGCCTAGAATCTTCATCGCCGATCTTATAGAAAGGACTGGAGTCTCTCAAAGATGGCAAATTGTTTCTGTAGATTAATTCTTCTGGAAGAAAAAATTTCATTTGTAGAGCGTCTACCACAAATCCCGATAATTTCTTCCTGGTAGTCTAAATTCGGTCTGGCTTCACGCTCCCCAAGACTCCTGACTTCTTCTTGCTTCATCTGTGTGATATTCCGATCTCTACATACAGGAAATCGGTGGTACGTCATTTAGTAAACACGGCTCGTGCATGTATGGAATGTATTCCCAGCTCTGTGGAAACAAGTTGATCCACCCACAATACGCCTTTGTTTTCAGAAGATCCAGGAGGTGAAACGCATGGAGGAACTCACGGCCTCTATACGGGACTCCCATGACAAATTCATACGTTCCTGGTCCCATTGGGTGTGCTTCGAGAACTCACCTGAGTACATATCCTTGTTGTCATAACGTCATTCTCGATATGGGGAGGATGTTTCAGAGATACACTACCGTTCAAAAGTTTGGGGTCACCCAGACAATTTTGTGTTTTCCATGAAAACTCACACTTATATTTATCAAATGAGTTGCAAAATGACTAGAAAATATAGTCAAGACATTGACAAGGTTAGAAATAATGATTTTAATTTGAAATAATAATTTTCTCCTTCAAACTTTGCTTTCGTCAAAGAATGCTCCATTTGCAGCAATTACAGCATTGCAGACCTTTGGCATTCTAGCTGTTAATTTGCTGAGGTAATCGGGAGAAATTTCACCCCATGCTTCCAGAAGCCCCTCCCGCAAGTTGGATTGGCTTGATGAGCACTTCTTGCGTACCATACGGTCAAGCTGCTTTCACAACAGATCTATGGGGTTGAGATCTGGTGACTGCGCTGGCCACTCCATTACAGATAGAATACCAGCTGCCTGCTTCTTCCCTAAATAGTTCTTGCATAATTTGGAGGTTTGCTTTGGGTCATTGTCCTGTTGTAGGATGAAATTGGTTTCAATCAAGCGCTGTCCACAGGGTATGGCATGGCGTTGCAAAATGGAGTGATAGCCTTCCTTATTCAAAATCCCTTTTACCTTGTAAAAATCTCCCACTTTACCAGCACCAAAGCAAACCCAGACCATCACATTACCTCCACCATGCTTGACAGATGGCGTCAGGCACTCTTCCAGCATCTTTTCAGTTGTTCTGCGTCTCACAAATGTTCTTCTGTGTGATCCAAACACCTCAAACTTCGATTCGTCTGTCCATAACACTTTTTCCCAATCTTCCTCTGTCCAATGTCTGTGTGCTTTTGCCCATATTAATCTTTTCCTTTTATTAGCCAGTCTCAGATATGGCTTTTTCTTTGACACTCTGCCCTGAAGGCCAGCATCCCGCAGTCGCCTCTTCACTGTAGACGTTGACACTGGCGTTTTGCGGGCACTATTTAATGAAGCTGCCAGTTGAGGACCTGTGAGGCGTCTATTTCTCAAACTAGAGACTCTAATGTACTTGTCTTGTTGCTCAGTTGTGCAGCGGGGCCTCCCACTTCTCTTTCTACTCTGGTTAGAGCCTGTTTGTGCTGTCCTCTGAAGGTAGGAAATCTTCAGTTTCTTGGCAATTTCTTGCATGGAATAGCCTTCATTTCTAAGAACAAGAATAGACTGTCGAGTTTCACATGAAAGCTCTCTTTTTCTAGCCATTTTGAGAGTTTAATCGAACCCACAAATGTAATGCTCCAGATTCTTAACTAGCTCAAAGGAAGGTCAGTTTTACAGCTCCTCTAAACAGCAAAACTGTTTACAGCGGTGCTAACATAATTGCACAAGGGTTTTCAAGTGTTTTCTAATCATCCATTAGCCTTCTAAGACAGTTAGCAAACACAATGTACCATTAGAACACTGGAGTGATGGTTGCTGGAAATGGGCCTCTATACACCTATGTAGATATTGCATTAAAAACCAGACGTTTGCAGCTAGAATAGTCATTTAGCACATTAACAATGTATAGAGTGTATTTTTTATTAATTTAATGTTATCTTCATTGAAAAAAACTGTGCTTTTCTTTCAAAAATAAGGAAATTTCTAAGTGACCGTATACTTTTGAACGGTAGTGTAGTTGCTGAAATAAAAATGTATAGAAATTAAACGATAATGTAAATGTACCAAAAAATGATACCTACATAAAGTACACCTCGTCCTGCAAAAAACAAAGTCTAATACAGCTACGTCGGACAAAAAAATGAAAAAGTTATGATTGCTGGGATGCAAAGAGGGAAATATAAAAAAATTGTTTGGTCCTCAAAGCCAAAATTGGCCGTGTCCTTAACCGGTTAAAGAGGAAATAGTCTTCCGAAACTCCAGGTTCTGAGTCTGAAGACTCAATCTCTTCTGCTGAAAGGTTTGAACCAGAGGAGAAAGAAGAAATAGTAGATTCATGTTTACTTTTTGACTTACTGAAATGACTTTTAGAACGCTTCTTTGTCTTCATAGAAGTCATCATTTCTTGTTTTAACAAAAATAAAAAATCTTTAACTTCCTTTTCAAATGAAGAGACTCCAAGTGGAGAATCATAAATAGGGAATATGTTATATGTACAATCCTCAGAAAGGGGCTTGAGACAGTCTTTGTTTAGAAGATCTTTATGTTTGCCTCTTACTTTTAGCTAATAAACACTTCTGACAATAATAATCCGTTGGAGATTCATCAGAAATTGTCTGCTGACACTGCATACATAAACGGTGTTTAAACTTTTTGTTTTAGAACTTTATCTCTGTAAGCTTGACATCTGCAATAATAAATTTTTTCATTTATTATGATAGGATAAAACAGCAGCAGAAAAAGAAAAAAGCCCATATACAAGAAATAAAACAATATATAACATTAAAACACATGACTAATAATGGCTCCAACGCTGACCTTAGCATTCTCTCTGCTCTGCTGCCCAAGCACGCTGAGGCAAGCTAGAAGGGAACTGCTGCTTTAAATAGTGTGGCCGCAGTGAAAAGGAGGCTTGAGAAAGGTCTGCACACTAAGCTGAGATGTACACCAACCCCTTCTGCCTCGCTTGCGCCGGAACAGAAGGAAGACCGTGCAGTGCGGTGACACAGAGTAAGTAAAATACATTAGCGGCACAGGAACTACCTAGAAGAAATAAACAGGGGTAAGAACACCATCCATTATGCCACAATTAAACAGGGAAACACATCACCCAGATGAAAAACTTGATACATACTAATTGTAGGAATATCTTACAGGTAACATTGGTATCAACACCATGCCACAGGTAAACCCTCCTGTAATAAAACAGGGACACCCATCTGTAAAAAAAAAATACAAAAAAAAATAAATAAATAAATAAATAAATAAATATATATATATATATATATATATATATATATATATATATATATATATATATATATATATACCTAAAGGCAGTTATACAGGGACAGCCCCTAGAATATCAGTCAACAAGCAGAGACACCCCTTGTAAAGATTGAAGGAGAGCCACACAGGTAAGTCAAGCTGTACCTGCTTCCTGAAAGAAATAAAAAAACACAATAGAGCAGATTTATTAAGACTGGCGTTTCATATGCCAGTCTTAATAACCAATTTGCTGGCATAAAATGTGACACATTTATTAAGAGGCAAACACTTCATAATAAATGTGTTGCATCTTCAAGCTGGCTCATCCATCCCCCATCACATAAAATAAAAAAATACATTCTCACCTCACCGCTCTTCTTCTTCCCACCGGATTCCCTAGGGCTCGCACTTCATGCCGTGGCTCATCAAGGTACTGACGCCGGGCAGGATCAGTACCTATGAGACGACGCAGCACTAATGACATTGAGTGCTGCGTCACATAGGTACTGACACTGCCAGGCGTCAGCACCTTGAATGAGCTCTGAAATTAAGGGGGAGTCGAAAAGGACCCGTTGGGGAGAAGAAAAGTGGAGCAGTGAGGGAATTATAAATATATATTTTTGAATGTGTCAGAAGGGGGAAGGGGTAGTCAGATCGGAGGGGCAAAGTAGAAGCTTGGCATGGACCCCTACCTTGCTACACCCCACAGACAGAAATCTATGCCAGCCAGGAGTTGGCATAGATTTCTGCTATAATTTAATGCACTTTTCAGAAGCAAAGATTGGGGAGAGGAGCGGCCGCCGGCCAGAAGACACCGGGACCTGGCAAGTATATGGCGGCCGCGGAAAGCCCCGGCTATTACAATACCCACCTTAGCCCCCTCCTTTTTAGGCTTGTGGGAGGGGGCTTGAGGAGAGAATATTTTCCACAGATTCCCAGGGTCTCTACTCAGTCACCAAAGTTCTTCCAATCCATAAGGTACAAGAACTTTCCTCCTAATTCCTTGGCATCTAAGATTTTGCTGACCTCATATTTAATGTCTGAAAAAAACAGTCTTTCTGGAAAAACTATTTAGTACCAGCGGCTTGAGGAGAGACACATGAAAGGAATTGGGCATCTTTAAACACTTAGGGAAATGAAGCTTGTAGGAGAAAGTATTGGGCGCCCGTGCTGACCACCGGGACGGGCACCCCCATGGCCAGCGGCGCCGCTAACACCCGCTGTGGCTGCTACAGCGGTAGCGATGCCACAGTCAACAGTGTGCATCCTTGGGGCGTGGTCTCGGCATGTGAGGAAGACAGACGTGTTCTAGGGAGCTCCCGCCGACCGTGACTAATATTGTGCCATTTATTACACCAGTGACTCACAAAAACTTCGGTACCTTGAGGTATGCCCCAGGGGAAGAATCTCAAGACATCGGATAAGGTTATGCCGACATCTTCGCTGTCGCGCTTCTTGAGACCACGCACTTCACAGAGGCAGGAGGAATCCATAATGGCGACCGCTACTCACAGCGTGACTCCACAACAGCCGGCTGTGATCTCACCACCTCGTCCCAGTGCTACCTCAGGTGCGTCTACTCCAGTACAACCTCTCCTGGCTGCTCCAGCCACTAGACAGGACTCTGAGGGTTCCCCTGTTGAAGCTCCCTGGTCATCTAGCGCTGTTTCTCCGTTTATGTCTGAGACGCCATTGACTAGACTGGATTTGTCTGAGGCCCTTAAACATCTGCCATCCCAGAGTTTCTTTGACAATATGTTAGATAGGATGGAAAAAATGCAACGCACATGTTTGGAAAAGGTGAACCGTACAGTGGAACAAATGTGCTCCCGTGTCTCAGCCATAGAACAGCAGGCATCTTCACATGGCGAAAGATTAGAAAGGCTGGAGAACCAAATACACTCTCAACAATCACTATTGCAATCTATGGCTTTGGAACATGACGATTTACAAAATAGAAACAGGCGCAATAATGTGCGTATCAGGGGACTACCAGAAGATAAGGAGGGAAATAACCTCCGTGCCCTGGTGACTGAAATGTTCAATGGCATTTTGGGGGTGCCCCCGGACAATCATATCGAACTAGACAGAGTACACAGAGCACTGGGGCCGGTGTCACAAGATCCGGAGAGACCTCGAGATATTGTCTGCAGAATCCATTACTTTACTGTTAAAGACACCTTAATGCGCAAAATGCGCAACATGGGTCACGTGAAATTTAGAGGTGCTGAGATTCATATCCTGCCTGATCTATCGGCTCGTACATTGCATATGAGACGTGTGCTACGTCCGCTGCTGGACATAATCAGAGATGCTGAAGCGACATATATGTGGGGATTTCCGTTTCACCTTATTGTCAGGAAGCAGGGCTCGATAATTACCATCCACTCCCCGCAAGATCTGCCTGCGCTTTTTGTTTCTCTGGATGTCCCGCCGAGTGCCATTCCAGACTGGATTTCCGCATCCCTGAATTACCGTCCATCTCGACGTGGCAGGAACCGCCCTATGGATCCACCTCAACCCAGACCGCAGCGAGGAAATGGCCTCGTGTTCCTACCGGCCAGTTCTCATAGCTTGTTCAAGGGAATGGTTGGTGGCCGACACGGGGTCATTTATTGAATGTTGGTTACTTCCACAGGGGGTTTATGGTATGGGATAGCCTATGCTTCTGTTGATATAGGATTCTGAATTTAGGTTGATCCCCTAGAGGGTTTTATCTGTTGCTGGTTGTACTTTCAACAAATTATACGGGAGGTGGTCTCCACTTCTTAGATACCTTACTTACTCTCTCCTTAGGTGTACCCTCCGGAGAGTCTCGCCGGTCGAGCCTCTTCGATTCCTTTGTACTTCCCTAGAGTATTTTCTAATCCTCTTTAACTTTTTGACTGTCTTTGTAAAGGATCTGCCAGGCACAGCTTCGGGGTTAACTCCCATAATTAATCAGTCAGCACCTGAATCTACATCCCTGAGACTGACTCCAGCTTCCACCACTCAGGCTGGCAGGCTTAGGAGTGGGAGAGCCTATCGCAACCTGGCCAGACTCAGCTAGCTCCCGCCCTTGGTCTATTTGAGCCTGCCCTTCCTGTCCCTCGGTGCTTGTGATTCTTTTCGTGTGGTTTCCTGGCCCAGCTACAGCTCCTTCTATTTTGATCCTGCTCCATACAGACCCTGGCTTACTGACTACTCTTCTGCTCTTCGTTTGGTACCTCGCACACTCCTGGCTTGACTCGGCTCGTTCACCACTCTGGTTGCTCACGGTGTTGCCGTGGGCAACTGCCCCTTTCCCTTGCTTGTATTCCCTTGTATGTTTGTCGTGCACTTACTGAGCGCAGGGACCGCCGCCCAGTTGTACCCCGTCGCCTAGGGCGGGTCGTTGCAAGTAGGCAGGGACAGAGTGGCGGGTAGACTAGGGCTCACTTGTCCGTTTCCCTACCCCCGTCAATACATAATCACAAGCCCATACCTAGTCTACCCTGGTCCCTGACACCACTGTGGACCCCCGTGAGACCCTGGCTCAGCAAATGCAGGGTCTCTCCCTACAGGTCCAGGCCCTGGCTCAGAGGGTCAACCAGCCTGATGCTACCTTGGTAGTTCCCCTCACCTCACCTCTTGAACCCCACCTCAAGTTGCCCGACCGGTTCTCAGGGGACCGGAGGGCTTTTCTCTCCTTTCGGGAGAGTTGTAGGCTTTACTTTCGTTTAAAGCCTCCTTCCTCAGGTTCTGAGAGCCAGCGGGTGGGTATAATTATGTCCCGGCTCCAGGAAGGGCCCCAAGAGTGGGCCTTCTCCTTGGCTCCTGACGCCCCTGAACTTTCCTCCGTTGATTGTTTCTTTTCTGCTCTCGGACTTATTTATGACGAGACTGACAGGACTGCCTTTGCCGAGAGTCAGCTGGTGACCTTACGTCAGGGTAAGAGACCTGTTGAGGAGTATTGTTCTGACTTTAGGAAGTGGTGCGTAGCTTCTCGGTGGAATGACCCTGCCTTAAGGTGCCAGTTTAGGTTGGGTCTGTCGAATGCCCTGAAAGACCTGCTAGTTAGCTATCCCTCTTCTGACTCCCTAGACCAGGTTATGGCTTTAGCGGTACGACTTGACCGACGTCTCAGGGAACGACAACGTGAACGTTTATGTGTTTACTCCTCCGACTCCCCCATGATGCCTCCCGAGGTTCCGTTGCTTCGTTCCTCCCCAAAAGACTCAGAGATACCTATGCAACTCGGGGCCTCCGTGTCCCCCCAACAACGTAGAGAATTCCGCAGGAAGAATGGTCTCTGCTTCTACCGTGGGGATGACAAGCATCAAGTGAACAACTGTCCTAAGCGTAAGAATGCAGCCAGAGAACTTCCGTGCCTAAGTGATCATCGGGGAGGTCACTTGGGCGCACAGGTATTTCCCATAAATATGAAACCTAATAAGATCTTGCTTCCCTTTCAGGTTTCTTTTGAGGGTAGGTCTGCTACCGGCAGTGCCTTCGTGGATTCAGGGTCCTCTACTAATATCATGTCTGTGGAATTTGCTATGTCTCTTGCTATGCCTCTGATTGATTTGCCTAAACCTGTCCCGGTAGTGGGTATCGACTCCACTCCTCTTGCTAATGGTTATTTTACACAGCATACCCCTGTTTTTGAACTCCTTGTTGGCTCCATGCATTTGGAGCAGTGCTCTGTACTGTTGATGCAGGGATTATCGTACGATTTGGTTCTAGGCCTTCCCAGGTTGCAGTTGCATAATCCCACGTTTGACTGGAATACTGGGGAGCTAACCAAATGGGGTAATGAATGTTTTACGTCATGTTTTTCTGTTAATTCTATTTCTCCCCCTGAGGAGGCGAACACGCTACCCGAGTTTGTTCAGGACTTCGCTGATGTTTTCTCTAAGGAGGCCTCCGAATTGTTACCTCCTCATAGAGAATACGATTGCGCTATCGAATTGGTACCAGGAGCTAAGCTTCCTAAGGGTAGGATATTTAATCTTTCTTGTCCCGAACGTGAAGCCATGAGAGAGTATATCCAGGAATCCCTGGCCAAGGGTTACATTCGTCCCTCTACTTCTCCGGTAGGTGCTGGCTTCTTCTTCGTAGGGAAGAAGGATGGTGGTCTTAGGCCATGCATTGACTACCGTAGCCTGAATAAGGTCACGGTAAGGAACCAGTATCCCCTTCCTTTGATTCCTGATCTCTTCAATCAGGTTCAGGGGGCCCAATGGTTCTCTAAGTTGGATCTACGGGGGGCGTATAACCTTATCCGCATCAAAGAGGGGGATGAGTGGAAGACTGCGTTTAACACGCCCGAAGGCCATTTCGAATACCTCGTCATGCCCTTTGGGTTGTGTAATGCCCCTGCGGTCTTCCAGAATTTCATAAATGAGATTTTGAGAAATTACCTGGGGATATTTCTTGTAGTGTACCTTGATGACATACTGGTGTTTTCCAAGGACTGGTCCTCCCACATTGAGCATGTCAGGAAGGTGCTCCAGGTCCTTCGGGAAAACAAACTGTTTGCCAAAACCGAAAAATGTGTGTTTGGGGTACAGGAAATACCATTTTTGGGTCAAATCCTCACTCCTCATGAATTCCGCTTGGACCCCGCCAAGGTTCAGGCTGTGGCGGAATGGGTCCAACCTGCCTCCCTGAAGGCATTACAGTGTTTTTTGGGGTTTGCTAATTATTACAGGAGATTTATTGCTAACTTCTCGGTCATCGCTAAGCCTCTTACGGACCTCACTCGCAAAGGAGCTGATCTCCTCCACTGGCCTCCTGAGGCTGTCCAGGCTTTTGAGGTCCTTAAGAAGTGCTTTATCTCGGCCCCGGTGCTGGTTCAGCCCAACCAAATGGAGCCATTTATCGTGGAAGGTGACGCATCTGAGGTGGGAGTGGGGGCTGTCTTGTCCCAGGGTACCAGGTCCCTCACCCATCTCCGCCCCTGTGCCTACTTCTCCAGGAAGTTTTCGCCAACTGAGAGTAACTATGATATTGGCAACCGCGAACTCTTAGACATTAAATGGGCATTTGAAGAGTGGCGCCACTTCCTGGAGGGGACTAGGCACCAGGTAACGGTCCTACCGACCACAAGAATCTGGTTTTCCTAGAATCTGCCCGGAGGCTAAACACGAGACAAGCTCGATGGGCGTTATTTTTTACCAGATTCAATTTTTTGGTTACCTATAGGGCTGGGTCTAAAAATATTAAGGCTGATGCACTATCGCGTAGCTTCATGGCCAGCCCTCCTTCGGAGGAAGATCCTGCTTGTATTTTGCCTCCAGGTATAATCATTTCCTCGATCGATTCTGATTTAGTCTCTGAAATCGCTGCTGATCAAGCTTCAGCTCCCGGGAACCTTCATGAGAACAAGCTGTTTGTTCCCCTGCAATTCCGGCTAAGGGTACTTAGGGAAAATCATAATTCCGCACTATCTGGTCATCCAGGCATCCTGGGTACCAAACACCTTATTACTAGAAACTATTGGTGGCCTGGGTTGCCTAAAGATGTTAAGGCCTACGTCGCCGCTTGTGAGGTTTGTGCTAGGTCCAAGACTCCCAGGTCCCGACCAGCGGGCTTACTGCGTTCGTTGCCCATTCCCCAGAGACCTTGGACACATATCTCCATGGATTTTATCACCGATTTGCCTCCATCCCAAGGCAAGTCGGTGGGGTGGGTGGTAGTAGACCGCTTCAGTAAGATGTGCCACTTTGTGCCCCTCAAGAGACTACCCAACGCCAAGACGTTGGCTACCTTGTTTGTCAAATACATCCTGCGTCTCCATGGGGTCCCTGTCAATATTGTTTCGGACAGAGGGGTACAATTTGTTTCATTGTTTTGGAGAGCCTTCTGTATGAAGTTGGAGATTGATCTGTCCTTCTCCTCTGCCTTACATCCTGAAACCAATGGCCAAACTGAGAGGACTAATCAATCTCTAGAACAATATTTAACGTGTTTTGTCTCTGACTGTCAATATGATTGGGTCTCATTCATTCCCCTCGCCGAATTTTCCCTTAATAACCGGGTCAGTAACTCGTCAGGGGTCTCCCCCTTTTTCTGTAATTTTGGGTTTAATCCACGGTTCTCCTCCGTTTCACCTGGTAGTTCCAACAATCCCGAGGTAGAGGTAGTTCATCGGGAACTGTGCACAGTCTGGGCCCAGGTTCAGAAGAACCTATAGGCGTTCCAGAGCGTACAAAAAACTCAGGCTGATAGAAAACGTTCTGCTAACCCCCTGTTTATGGTCGGGGATCTGGTGTGGTTGTCGTCTAGGAACTTGCGTCTCAAGGTCCAGTCCAAGAAGTTTGCTCCCCGGTTTATTGGGCCGTATAAGGTCATTGAGGTCCTCAATCCTGTCTCCTTCCGGCTGGAGTTACCCCCGTCTTTTCGTATACACGACGTGTTTCATGCCTCCCTCCTTAAACGCTGCTCCCCGTCCTTGGCTCCCTCGAGGAGACCTCCTGTTCCCGTCCTCACCCCTGAGGGGGTGGAATTCGAGGTGGCCAAGATTGTGGACAGCAAGATGGTCCAAGGCTCCCTCCAGTACCTGGTCCATTGGAGAGGATACGGGCCCGAGGAGAGGACTTGGGTACCCGCCTGAGATGTTCACGCTGGGGTATTGGTCAGGAGGTTCCACCTGCGTTTCCCCAGTAAGCCAGGTCCACTTAGAAAGGGTCCGGTGGCCCCTCATAAAAGGGGGGGGTACTGTAAAGGATCTGCCAGGCACAGCTTTGGGGTTAACTCCCATAATTAATCAGTCAGCACCTGAATCTACATCCCTGAGACTGACTCCAGCTTCCACCACTCAGGCTGGCAGGCTTAGGAGTGGGAGAGCCTATCGCAACCTGGCCAGACTCAGCTAGCTCCCGCCCTTGGTCTATTTAAGCCTGCCCTTCCTGTCCCTCGGTGCTTGTGATTCTTTTCGTGTGGTTTCCTGGCCCAGCTACAGCTCCTTCTATTTTGATCCTGCTCCATACAGACCCTGGCTTACTGACTACTCTTCTGCTCTTCGTTTGGTACCTCGCACACTCCTGGCTTGACTCGGCTCGTTCACCACTCTGGTTGCTCACGGTGTTGCCGTGGGCAACTGCCCCTTTCCCTTGCTTGTATTCCCTTGTATGTTTGTCGTGTTTGTCGTGCACTTACTGAGCGCAGGGACCGCCGCCCAGTTGTACCCTGTCGCCTAGGGCGGGTCGTTGCAAGTAGGCAGGGACAGAGTGGCGGGTAGACTAGGGCTCACTTGTCCATTTCCCTACCCCCCGTCATTACAGTCTTCACTCTTCTTCTTTCTCTTTGCTTTCTCTCTCGTTCTCCCCTTTCTTTCTTCCCTCACAGCGCTCAATGACCATGAACACTGATGTGAAGCTTCTCTCCTATAATGTCAGGGGCTTCAGAACACCCGAGAAGCGCTCTGTGGTCCTCGCGGAGCTGTGGAGACTTGGAACCCAGGTGGCGTTCCTTCAAGAGACGCACTTCAGAAAGGATAAGGTACCCAAGCTCTCCAATAGACGCTTTCCATATTGTTATCATGGTTGCTCAGAGGATTCTAGATCTAGAGGAGTAAGCATTCTTATAGCACAAAATGTACCATGGGTCTTCACTGATTCTCGAGCTGATCCCCGGGGTAGATTTCTGTTAGTAAAGGGCACAGTCTTCTCGCAGGTGGTCACATTGGCTAATCTATACCTACCAAACTCAGGACAATCGGTGGCTATTGCTGATTACATGGAACAGCTCCAGTCTTTTGGGGAGGGCCTTATTGTAGTTGGAGGGGACTTCAATGTGGCACTGGAGCCACATTTAGACGTCTCCAGAGGAGCTTCTCACCTTCCATTCTCACAAATCCGATCCATTAAAAAAACTATTCATGATCATCAGTTGGTGGATGTGTGGAGGACTCTGTACCCGGGTGTTAGGGATCTGCCAGGTACTACGTCTAGTTATACTCCTGGGATTAATCAATCCACACCTGAGGCCAGACCTGTTCGACTGACACCATCTCCCACCAACCAGGGTGGCAGGCTCAGGAGTGGGAGAGCCTATCGCGGCCTGGTCAGTCGGAGTTAGCTCCGCCCCCTGTCCTTTATTACCTGCCGTGTTCTCTTCCTCAGTGCTTGTAATTCTTCTGGATTCCTGGCCTCACTGCTGCTTGCTCCAGCCTGCTTCTGCCGTGCTTCTGCCTTGCTGCAGTTCCGCTTAACCTGCTTTGCTTTGCCCCTGGCTTGCTTCCTTCTCCGTGCTCACTTTGGTATACTCCACTTCATCCTGGTCCTGACTACGCATTCACCGCTCCGTTTCCTCGCGGCGTTCCGTGGCTACTGCCCCTTCCCTTGCGTGTTCCCTGTTTGTTCTCCCATGCACTTAGACAGCGTAGGGACCGCCGCCCAGTTGTACCCCGTCGCCTAGGGCGGGTCGTTGCAAGTAGGCAGGGACAGGGCGGTGGGTAGATTAGGGCTCACTTTTCCTTCACCTCCTTCCTGCCATTACATAATTACAAGCCCCTACCTAGTCTACCATTTCTCCTACGCTGACGCTATCATGGACCCCCTTGAGACCCTGACCCAGCAGATGCAGGGCCTCTCCCTACAGGTCCAGGCCCTGGCCCAGAGGGTCAACCAGGGTGACGCTGCCTTAGTAGTACCCCTCACCTCACCTCTAGAACCCGACCTCAAGTTACCTGACCGGTTCTCAGGGGACCGTAAGACGTTTCTCTCCTTCCGGGAGAGTTGCAGACTGTATTTCCGCCTAAAACCCCACTCCTCAGGTTCCGAGAACCAGCGGGTGGGTATCATCATATCCCGACTCCAGGAAGGGCCCCAAGAGTGGGCCTTCTCCTTGGCTCCTGACACCCCTGAACTTTCCTCTGTTGATCGTTTTTTCTCTGCCCTCGGACTCATTTACGAAGAGACTGACAGGACTGCTTTAGCCGAGAGTCAGCTGGTGACCTTACGTCAGGGTAGGAGACCGGTTGAGGAATACTGTTCTGATTTTAGAAAGTGGTGCGTAGCTTCTCGGTGGAACGATCCGGCCCTAAGGTGCCAGTTTAGGTTAGGATTATCTGACGCCCTGAAGGATCTGCTGGTTAGCTACCCATCTTCTGACTCCCTTGACCAGGTTATGGCCCTAGCAGTACGACTTGACCGACGTCTCAGGGAACGTCAGCTTGAATGCTTCAATGTGCTCCCCTCTGACTTTTCTGCGATCCCCCCCGAGGTCCCGTCTCCTCGCCCCTCCACGGAGGACTCGGAGGTACCTATGCAACTCGGGGCCTCCATGTCCCCTCGACAACGTAGGGAGTTTCGCAGAATGAATGGTCTCTGCTTCTACTGTGGGGACGACAAGCATCTACTGAACACCTGTCCCAGGCGCAAGAATAAGAAGCCGGAAAACTTCCGCGCCTAAGTGATCATCGGGGAGGTCACTTGGGCGCACAGGTATTTCCCGTTAATGTGAAACGCAATAAAATTTTGCTTCCCTTTCAGGTCTCGTTTGCTGGCCGGTCTGCCACGGGCAGTGCTTTCGTGGATACTGGCTCATCTGCTAATATCATGTCTGTGGAATTTTCTATGTCTCTAAAGATGCCTTTTATTGATTTACCGTATCCTATCCCTGTAGTAGGTATCGACTCAACTCCCCTTGCTAATGGTTATTTTACTCAGCATACTCCTGTTTTTGAACTCCTGGTTGGCTCCATGCATTTGGAGCAGTGCTCTGTACTGGTGATGCAGGGATTATCGTCTGATCTGGTATTAGGTCTTCCCTGGTTGCAGTTGCATAATCCCACGTTTGATTGGAATACTGGGGATCTCACCAAATGGGGTAGTGAATGTCTTATGTCATGTCTTTCTGTTAACTCTATTTCTCCCCGGGAGGAGGTAAACACGCTTCCTGAGTTTGTTCAGGACTTCGCCGATGTGTTTTCTAAGGAGGCCTCCGAGGTGTTGCCCCCCCATAGAGATTACGATTGCGCCATCGATTTGGTGCCTGGTGCCAAGCTTCCTAAGGGTAGGATATTTAATCTTTCATGTCCTGAACGTGAAGCTATGAGGGTGTATATCCAAGAATGCCTGGCCAAGGGTTTCATTCGCCCCTCGACTTCTCCTGTAGGTGCTGGCTTCTTCTTCGTGGGGAAGAAGGATGGTGGTCTTAGGCCGTGCATTGATTATCGTAACCTGAATAAGGTCACCGTAAGGAACCAGTACCCACTTCCTTTGATTCCGGATCTTTTTAATCAGGTTCAGGGAGCCCAATGGTTTTCTAAGTTCGATCTACGGGGGGCATATAACCTTATCCGCATCAAAGAGGGGGATGAGTGGAAAACTGCGTTCAACACACCCGATGGTCATTTTGCATACCTGGTCATGCCCTTTGGGTTGTGTAATGCCCCTGCTGTCTTCCAGAATTTTATTAATGAAATCCTGAGAGATTACCTGGGTCATTTTCTTGTTGTGTACCTTGATGACATACTGGTGTTTTCCAAGGACTGGTCCTCCCACGTGGAGCATGTCAGGAAGGCGCTCCAGGTCCTTCGGGAGAATAATCTGTTTGCTAAGACTGAAAAATGTGTCTTTGGGGTACAGGAGATACCATTTTTAGGGCAAATCCTCACTCCTCATGAATTCCGCATGGACCCTGCCAAGGTTCAGGCTGTGGCGGAATGGGTCCAACCTGCCTCCCTTAAGGCGTTACAGTGTTTTTTAGGGTTCGCCAACTATTACAGGAGATTTATTGCCAACTTCTCGGTCGTCGCTAAGCCTCTTACGGACCTTACTCGCAAGGGTGCTGATGTCCTCCATTGGCCCCCTGAGGCCGTCCAGGCCTTTGAGACCCTCAAGAAGTGCTTTATCTCGGCCCCCGTGCTGATTCAGCCCAACCAAGAGGAGCCATTTATTGTGGAGGTTGACGCATCCGAGGTGGGAGTGGGGGCCATCTTGTCCCAGGGTACCAGCTCCCTCACCCATCTCCGCCCCTGTGCTTACTTCTCTAGGAAGTTTTCGCCCACGGAAAGTAACTATGATATTGGCAACCGCGAACTTCTAGCCATTAAATGGGCTTTTGAAGAGTGGCGACACTTCCTGGAGGGGGCCAGACACCAGGTAACGGTCCGTACGGATCACAAGAATCTGGTTTTCCTAGAATCGGCCCGGAGGCTTAATCCTAGACAAGCTCGGTGGGCACTATTCTTTACCAGATTTAATTTCTTGGTTACCTATAGGGCTGGGTCCAAGAATATTAAGGCTGATGCTCTGTCACGTAGTTTCATGGCCAATCCTCCTTCCGAGAAGGATCCTGCTTGTATTTTACCCCCTGTTATAATCGTTTCTGCCACGGATTCTGATTTAGCTTCTGATATCGCGGCTGATCAGGGTGCAGCTCCCGGGAACGTCCCTGGGGACAAACTGTTTGTTCCCCTGCAATACCGGCTAAGGGTACTCAGGGAAAACCATGGTCCTTCTCCTCCGCCTTCCATCCCGAAACTAATGGCCAAACGGAAAGGACTAACCAATCCCTGGAACAATATTTAAGGTGTTTCATCTCTGACTGTCAATTCGATTGGGTCTCATTCCTTCCCCTTGCTGAATTTTCCCTGAATAACCGGGTCAGTAACTCGTCAGGGGTCTCCCCGTTTTTCTGTAATTTCGGGTTTAACCCAATGTTCTCCTCCGTTTCCCCTGGTTGTTCCAATAATCCTGAGGTAGAGGATGTTCATCGGGAACTGTGCACTGTCTGGGCCCAGGTTCAGAAGAACCTAGAGGCGTCCCAGAGCGCACAAAAGATTCAGGCGGATAGTAGACGTTCAGCTAACCCCCGGTTTGCCGTCGGGGATTTGGTCTGGTTGTCGTCCAGGAACTTGCGCCTTAAGGTCCCGTCCAGGAAGTTTGCTCCCCGATTTATTGGACCTTATAAGATCATTGAAGTCCTCAACCCTGTATCCTTCCGTCTGGAGCTGCCCCCATCCTTTCGCATACATGACGTCTTCCATGCCTCCCTCCTTAAACGCTGCTCCCCGTCCTGGTCCCCCTCGAGGAAACCTCCTGTTCCCGTTCTCACCCCTGAGGGGGTGGAATTCGAGGTGGCCAAGATTATGGACAGTAGGATGGTCCAGGGCTCCCTCCAGTACCTGGTCCATTGGAGAGGATACGGGCCGGAGGAGAGGACTTGGGTACCTGCCCGTGATGTTCACGCTGTGGTATTGATCAGGAGGTTCCACCTTCTCTTCCCTACTAAACCGGGTCCTCTTAGTAAGGGTCCGGTGGCCCCTCATAAAAGGGGGAGTACTGTTAGGGATCTGCCAGGTACTACGTCTAGTTATACTCCTGGGATTAATCAATCCACACCTGAGGCCAGACCTGTTCGACTGACACCATCTCCCACCAACCAGGGTGGCAGGCTCAGGAGTGGGAGAGCCTATCGCGGCCTGGTCAGTCGGAGTTAGCTCCGCCCCCTGTCCTTTATTACCTGCCGTGTTCTCTTCCTCAGTGCTTGTAATTCTTCTGGATTCCTGGCCTCACTGCTGCTTGCTCCAGCCTGCTTCTGCCGTGCTTCTGCCTTGCTGCAGTTCCACTTAACCTGCTTTGCTTTGCCCCTGGCTTGCTTCCTTCTCCGTGCTCACTTTGGTATACTCCACTTCATCCTGGTCCTGACTACGCATTCACCGCTCCGTTTCCTCGCGGCGTTCCGTGGCTACTGCCCCTTCCCTTGCGTGTTCCCTGTTTGTTCTCCCGTGCACTTAGACAGCGTAGGGACCGCCGCCCAGTTGTACCCCGTCGCCTAGGGCGGGTCGTTGCAAGTAGGCAGGGACAGGGCGGTGGGTAGATTAGGGCTCACTTTCCCTTCACCTCCTTCCTGCCATTACACCGGGATCTCGCGATTATTCCTACTACTCGGCGACTCATGATATGTTCTCCAGAATAGATTACTTTTTCATAAGCCATTTTCATCTTGATAGAGTAGTGAGAGCGGACATTCACACGTCCCCTATATCGGATCATTCGCCCATTTAGCTTTCTCTCTCTTTCGCTCCGCCCTCCCAGACGCAGGGCCATTGGAAACTTAATGAGTATTTGCTTCATCACCCTGAGGCACAGGCTGAAATACGCAGTGAGCTGGAACAGTATTTCGCTACCAATGCTGGCTCAGTGTCGAACCCGCTCATTTTATGAGAAGCTCATAAATGTTACATAAGAGGCTTTTTCATTAAATGGGGGGCGAGGCTCAAGAGAGAGAGGGTGGTGAAGACAAGCGATCTGTCGACTAGAATTTGTGAAGTGGAGATCAAACATAAACAAAGTCAGACACAGGAGACTAGGGGAGTCTTGATGTCCCTCCGGGAGGAACTTAGATCACTTTATGAAGTGAAAGCTAAAGCCACCCTGGTTAAATGCCGTAGAATATTTTATGAATGTGGAAATAAACCAGGGAAAATTCTGGCAAATGCCTTGAGGGCCCAGAGAGCTTCCACGTATGTCCCCCAGATTACTTCAAATACAGGTATGAAGGTTACCTCCCCGAGGGATATTGCCCGCTCTTTTAGGGAGTTTTATTCGTCTCTTCACCAGCTAGAGCCGCATTCCCCACCCACTCGTGTGGCTATTCAGAACTACATATCCTCTTCGGGTCTCCCTCAACTGTCCTCCGATGATTGCTCCGCATTAGACCACCAAATAACTCTTGAAGAGCTTTCAAGGGCATTGCAAGACATCAAACCAGTCCGGATGGACTGATGGTTGGCTATTATAAAATGTTCATGGCTCAGCTGGCGGACAGGTTTCTGGGGGCTCTCAATGCAATATCATTGGGCAGCTCAGTCCATTCAGATTCCTTGAATGCTACTATAGTGGTTATTCCAAAGGATGGCAAGGACCCCTCCTCATGTACTAGTTATAGACCAATATCCCTGCTTAACGTAGACCTGAAATTATTTTCTAAGATATTGGCAAATCAACTAGCCCCATTGATGACCACAGTGGTTCATAGAGACCAAACAGGTTTCATTCCATCTAGGGAAGCGAGAGACAACACGACTAAGGCTCTTAATCTTGTCCACTGGGCCAACTCACAGAAAACTCCTGCGATCGTTTTGTCTACAGATGCGGAGAAGGCCTTTGATCGGGTCGGGTGGCCATTTCTATTTGGAACTTTGGAATATCTGGGTCTGGGGCCCAACATGCGAACTTGGGTAGGTGCTCTGTATTCCTCGCCTTCGGCTTCTGTGAGGGTAAACGGTACTTATTCTTCTCCTTTCCGGATTCATAATGGTACGAGACATGGCTGCCCACTGTCACCTCTGCTTTTTGCTCTTGCGCTGGAACCCTTCTTGTGCAAGATCAGGGGTAACGTTAATGTGCAAGGCTTGAGGCTGGGGGATAAATCTGTTAAAGTGGCCGCATATGCCGATAATCTTGTAATGGCAGGGGGGTAGGGAAACAGACAGTGAGCCCTAATCTACCCACCACTCAGTCCCTACCTACTTGCAACGACCCGCCCTAGGCGACGGGGTACAACTGGGCGACGGTCCCTACGCTCAGTAGGTGCACGACAGACAAACAGACAAGGGGACACAAGCAAAGGGAAATGGGGCAGTTGCCCACGGCAACACCGTGAGCAACAAGAGAGGTGAACGAGCCGAGTCAAACCAGGAATGTACGAGGTACCAAACGCAGAGCAGGAGAGTAGTCAGTAAGCCGGGGTCAGTATGAAGCAAGGTCAAATAGCTAGGAGCTGCAGCAAGGCCAGGAAACCACACGAGAAGAATCACAAGCAAAGGAGGAACAGGAAATGCAGGTATAAATAGACAGAGGGCGGGAGCTAGCTCCGTCTGGCCAGGCTGCGATAGGCTCTCCCACTCCTAAGCCTGCCATCCTGAGTGGTGGAAGATGGAGTCAGTCTCAGAGACATAGAACCAGGTGCAGACTGATTACCCATGGGCGTATACACAGAAGTTGTGCCCGGCAGATCCTTTACAGTACCCCCCCCTTTTATGAGGGGCCACGGGACCCTTTCTAAGTGGACCTGGTTTATTGGGGAAACGAAGGTGGAACTTCCTGACCAATACCCCAGCGTGAACATCCCGGGCGGGTACCCAAGTCCTCTCCTCAGGCCCGTATCCTCTCCAATGGACCAGGTACTGGAGGGAGCCTTGGACCATCTTGCTGTCCACAATCTTGGCCACCTTGAATTCCACCCCCTCAGGGGTGAGAACGGGAACAGGAGGTTTCCTCGAGGGAGCCCAGGACGGGGAGCAGCGTTTAAGGAGGGAGGCATGAAACACGTCGTGTATACGAAAAGATGGGGGCATCTCCAGTCGGAAGGAGACAGGATTGAGGACTTGAAGGACCTTGTACGGCCCTATAAACCGGGGAGCAAACTTCTTGGACGGGACCTTAAGGCGCAAGTTCTTAGACGATAACCACACCAGATCCCCGACCATAAACAAGGGGTTAGCAGAACGTCTTCTATCAGCCTGAGTTTTTTGTATACTCTGGGACGCCTCTAGGTTCTTCTGAACCTGGGCCCAGACTGTGCACAGTTCCCGATGGGAGGACAAGTCCTTGGAAAACACGAGTATGTCATCAAGGTACACTACAAGTAATACCCCCAGGTAATCCCTTAAAATCTCATTTATGAAATTCTGGAAGACCGCGGGGGCATTACACAACCCAAAGGGCATGACGAGGTATTCGAAATGACCTTCGGGCGTGTTAAACGCAGTCTTCCACTCATCCCCCTCTTTGATGCGGATAAGGTTATACGCCCCCCGTAGATCAAACTTAGAGGACCATTGGGCCCTCTGGACTTGATTAAAGAGATCAGGAATCAAAGGAAGGGGATACTGGTTCCTTACAGTGACCTTATTCAAGTTACGGTAGTCAATGCATGGCCTAAGACCACCATCCTTCTTCCCAACGAAGAAGAAGCCAGCACCTACCGGAGAAGTAGAGGGGCGAATGTAACCCTTGGCCAGGCATTCCTGGATATACTCTCTCATGGCTTCACGTTCGGGACAAGAAAGGTTAAATATCCTACCCTTAGGGAGCTTAGCTCCTGGTACCAAATCAATAGCGCAATCGTATTCTCTATGAGGAGGTAACACTTCGGAGGCCTCCTTAGAGAAAACATCGGCGAAGTCCTGAACAAACTCAGGTAGCGTGTTCACCTCCTCAGGGGGAGAAATAGAATTAACAGAAAAACATGACGTCAAGCATTCATTACCCCATTTGGTAAGCTCCCCAGTATTCCAGTCATACGTGGGATTATGCAACTGCAACCAGGGAAGGCCTAAAACCAAATCGGACGATAATCCCTGCATCAACAGTACAGAGCACTGCTCCAAATGCATGGAGCCAACAAGGAGTTCAAAAACAGGGGTATGCTGTGTAAAATAACCATTAGCAAGAGGAGTGGAGTCGATACCCACTACCGGGACAGGTTTAAGCAAATCAATCAAAGGCATAGCTAGAGACATAGCAAATTCCACAGACATGATATTAGCAGAAGACCCTGAATCCACGAAGGCACTGCCGGTAGCAGACCTACCACCAAAAGAAACCTGAAAGGGAAGCAAGATTTTATTACGTTTCATATTTACGGGAAATACCTGTGCGCCCAAGTGACCTCCCCGATGATCACTTAGGCGCGGAAGTTTTCCGGCTGCTTATTCTTATGCCTAGGACAGGTGTTCACTTGATGTTTGTCATCCCCACAATAGAAGCAGAGACCATTCTTCCTGCGGAACTCTCTACGTTGTCGGGGGGGGCACGGAGGCCCCGAGTTGCATAGGTACCTCCGAGTTTTCCGTGGAAGAGCGAAGCAACGGGACCTCGGGAGGCATCATGGGGGAGTCAGAGGGGAAAACACAAAACCGTTCAAGTTGTCGTTCCCTGAGACGTCGGTCAAGTCGTACCGCTAAAGCCATAACCTGGTCTAAGGAGTCAGAACAGGGATAGCTAACTAGCAGGTCTTTCAGGGCGTTCGACAGACCAAACCTAAACTGGCACCTTAAGGCAGGGTCATTCCACCGAGAAGCTATGCACCACTTCCTAAAGTCAGAGCAATACTCCTCCACAGGTCTCTTACCCTGACGTAAGGTCACCAGCTGACTCTCGGCAAAGGCAGTCCTGTCAGTCTCGTCATAAATGAGTCCGAGAGCAGAAAAGAAACGGTCAACGGAGGAAAGTTCAGGGGCGTCAGGAGCCAAGGAGAAGGCCCATTCTTGGGGCCCTTCCTGGAGCCGGGACATAATTATACCCACCCGCTGGCTCTCAGAACCTGAGGAGTGGGGCTTTAAGCAAAAGTAGAGCATACAACTCTCCCGAAAGGAGAGAAAAGTCCTCCGGTCCCCTGAGAACCGGTCAGGCAACTTGAGGTGAGATTCAAGAGGTGAGGTGAGGGGTACTACCATGGCAGCGTCACGCTGGTTGACCCTCTGAGCCAGGTCCTGGACCTGTAGGGAGAGACCCTGCATTTGCTGAGCCAGGGTCTCAAGGGGGTCCATAATAGAGTGAGGGACCAGGGTAGCCTAGGTATATGGGCTTGTGATTATGTAATGGCAGGGGGGTAGGGAAACAGACAGTGAGCCCTAATCTACCCACCACTCAGTCCCTGCCTACTTGCAACGACCCTCCCTAAGCGACGGGGTACAACTGGGCGACGGTCCCTACGCTCAGTAGGTGCATGACAGACAAACAGACAAGGGGACACAAGCAAAGGGAAATGGGGCAGTTGCCCACGGCAACACCATGAGCAACAAGAGAGGTGAACGAGCCGAGTCCAACCAGGAATGTACGAGGTACCAAACGCAGAGCAGGAGAGTAGTCAGTAAGCCGGGGTCAGTATGAAGCAAGGTCAAATAGCTAGGAGCTGCAGCAAGGCCAGGAAACCACACGAGAAGAATCACAAGCAAAGGAGCAACAGGAAAGGCAGGTATAAATAGACAGAGGGCGGGAGCTAGCTCAGTCTGGCCAGGCTGCGATAGGCTCTCCCACTCCTAAGCCTGCCATCCTGAGTGGTGGAAGATGGAGTCAGTCTCAGAGACATAGAACCAGGTGCAGACTGATTACCCATGGGCGTATACACAGAAGTTGTGCCTGGCAGATCCTTTACAGATCTGTTATTTTTTGTGACCTCTCCCCATATTTCCTTTCCCTAACCTTATGAAGGAATTTCGGGTATATGGCTCACTGTCCAATTTTAAAATTAACTTTCAGAAATCGGAGGCGATGACGTTAAATATTCCACAGGATCAAGGGAGGGCTCTGGGTGCTAATTTTCCTTTTAGGTGGACACGTGATTCGATCGAATATCTGGGTATCAAATTACCGAGTTGTGTAGAACGGGCATTTCAGCTTAACTTTCCACCGCTACTGCAGGCATTGAGGGGTGATTTGGCCCAGTGGACAAAGGGGACCTTCTCGTGGTTCGGACGAGTGGGTATCATCAAGATGAATGTTCTACCTAGGCTCTTGTATCCGCTGCAGGCACTGCCAATTAAGATACCCTCTTCCTTTTTTTAAACGGTATATCAATACCTTACTTAATTTGTGTGGGCCAACAAACATCCTAGACTTCAGAGGAGAATCCTGGTTCTTGCCAAGCGCCATGGGGGGGATTGGGCTGCCTGATGTGGAGCAATATTACCATGCCATTCATCTGGCTAGATTGGTGGATTGGTGCCGCCATGAACCCTTTAAAGATTGGATAGCGGTAGAACAAGGTTTTACAGAACTCCCATTGAAATACTTACCTTGGATGGCTGCGGTTCATTGGAGATCACTAAGTGACCATCCTACCATATATCCAACTTTACAGGTGTTTCGAAAGGTGCGGAGTAGAGAGGGAATTTCACAACTGTTATCACCCCTCACACCGGTCTTGGGTAACCCGGAGTTTAGCCCGGGTCTGACTGATCAGACCTTTAAGACTTGGGTACAGCAGGGATGTTTTAGAGTAAGTCATTTTTATAGCGGCAACACTTGGTTGAGCGGAGGAGAGCTTTCCCAGCCAGAGGGTCTTCCGGGGACCTCCCAGTGGCAGACTATACAATTGACTCATTACTTATCCCGACTGCCTACACCGGCTTCCTATCACCGTACACTTACTCCCTTTGATACTTTATGCTCTCAAACGGGGAATGTGAGACGGGCCTTGTCCAGTCTTTACTGCGTGCTGCTTACTCCTGCTGAGGATTTCATCCCACCATATGTTACGAAATGGGAAAGAGATCTCCAGATTTCTCTAACGCAAGAGCAGAGGGAAAAGATCATGCTCCTCTCACATAAAGCATCTATTAGTAATGCTTATCAGGAAACAAATTTTAAAATACTATCCCGTTGGTACAGAGTCCCACATATGCTACATAAAATGTTCCCGGATGTTTCTTCTCTCTGTTGGAGATGTGGCAGGGAAGAAGGAACACTTCTACATATATTCTGGAGCTGTGAGAGCCTTCGCCCCTATTGGTCAGAAGTTCAAGATATCATATTTGAGATCACGGGAATCACGCTGGGAAATGATCCGGCATGGATTCTGCTGCATCATCACAACATATCCATAGTGTGTTATAGGAAGATGTTAGTGAGACATTTGTTGAATGCAGCCAAGGCTTGTATTCCAATGGGTTGGAGATCCTCTGAGCCTCCAGTGACTAGACAATGGCTAGAGCGGGTCCACGAAATTCGGAAAATGGAGGAGTTGCTTCATTCCACACCTGAGCGGGCAGCTCAGTTTCAGAAAACCTGGTTTTATTGGTTTGCCTTCTGCAAATCGGACAGATATAAGAGGGTCATGGGTGAACTGATTAGTGGGGGTTCTGGAAGTTCTTGAGTTCCCTTGTTTTGATGGGCTGTGGGGGGGGGGGAGTGATGGGAGAGCCATCTCCCTTTCTCCCTCTTAATGATTTTCTCTTCTACCCCCTTCCCTTCTCCTTTTACTCTGTCTTCCTTTCGTTCACTTCCTTCTTTGGACCAATCGTTTACTTATGATTGGTTGGGATGTGGGTAATGGAGGGTCTGATGAGGGCTCAGTGCTGGTATTTATATCTCTCTATACTAATGTTTGCTATGTACCTGAGGTATTTTGTTGAGGACCTTAGTTGCATACTTACTTAACTTTGTTGAAATAAATGTTGAAATGATATGCCCTTACAGGCATTTTCTGTACCCATGTCACCCTTTTCTTTTTTCTGTATCCCCACTTCCTTTCTTGAAAATAAAAACTTGAAATACAAAAAAAAACAAAAAACAGTGTGCGTCCTTATGACGCAGATACTATTGAACAGGTATCTCCCTATTCTGCTATCTACTAGGCCAGAGGTTCCCGACCGGGGTGCCATGAGAATCCTCCAGGGGTGCTGCGACACTCCTCTGAACCACAAACACGGCTGTGCTTTCTCTCCTCCTCCTCCTCACAGCGTGAAGTGCATGTGAGGAGGAGATTTTTTGCAGCCCCCTGTTGATAGCACCCCCCCCTCACCTCCATAGATGGCACCCTCCACCCCCCTCTTCCAGTACATAGCGTGACTGTAGCTCCCTGAAGGAGTGGAATCCCCCTTTGGCTGGGGATTTCGCTACTGGATACAGCGCTTAATGTCTCTGTCCATATATGGATAGTGACGTCAGGGGCAACTCCTGAAGCGGAATCCCTGTCCACAGCGTTGCCGGCGTGGTAGACAGTGATTCAGCTCCAGGAGAAGCCCCTGCCGACACTGTCCATAAACAGACAGAGACGTCAGGGGTTTCTCCTAGAGTGGAATCCCGGTCACAGTGTCGGCAACGCTGTGGACGGGGATTCCGCTTCAGGAGTTGCCCCTGTCCATATATGGACAGAGATATCAAGTGCTCTGTCCAGAAGCGGAATCCCCGGTTAGGAGGATTCCGCTCCTTCAAGGAGCTACAGTGGCGCTATCTACACGAAGGGGGTGGTGCTATCTACAAGGGGGCTGTGTGGCACTATCTACAAGGGGGTTGTGTGGCACTACCTGCAAGGGAGCTGTATGGCACTACCTGCAACGGAGCTGTGTGGCACTACATACAAGGGGGATGTGTGGCATTACCTACAAGGGGGCTGTGTGGTACTACCTACAAGGGGGCTGTGAGGCACTACCTACAAGGGGGCTGTGTAGCACTACGTACAAGGCGGCTGTGTGGCTCTACCTACAAGGGGGCTGTGTGGCACTACCTTCAGGGGGCATCTGTGAGTGGCGGACTGATGGTCATTTTAATGTGAGTGGGGGGCTGATGATTACTTTACTGTATGTGGGGGGCTGATGGTCTTCAAGTGGTTTCCACCTCTGACCTCCAATTGAAATTAATAGGAGGCAGAAAATACCCATGGCACTCGTTTGGAGTGCTTTTTTGCCCGCGTCTTTTGCATTTGCTTCAACTGCTTAAAAAAACACAAAATAATCTGTCAATTAACGCTGTCAATTAAAAAGCAGGTTTTTTTTTGTCTTATGAAAAACACTGTGTGAACAAACCCTAAGAGTGTAGTGCTTGTTTTTAGCCGTTTTCTGTCTTTCTTGTAATTCTTGGTAGGGGTGCCCTGAAGACATTTTTTCAAGGGGTGCCTCAAGTCTGAAAAGGTTGGGAAATTCTGTACTAGGCTACAGGCCTTTTGTTTGGGGGCACTGTCTACAAGGGGGATGTGGGGGGCTGTATGGCCCTATATAAGGGGAATGTGGGGGCTGTATGACACTGTCTACAAGAGGGAGGTGGGGGTTGTATGGCACTGTCTACAAGGGGGAGGTGGGGGCTGTATGACACTATCTTCAAGGGGGAGGTTGGAGAGACTGTCTACAAGGAGGTGATGGGGGGCTGTATGGTACTGTCTACAAAGGAGAGGTGGGGGGCTGTATGGCACTGTCTACAAAGAGGAGGTGGGGGATTATGTCACATTCTATAGGGAAGCTGTATGGCACAATCTACAGGGGGGCACTATCTATGAGGGGGGGCTGTGTGTGGCAGGGGGGCATTATTCTGTGTAGGGGCACTACAGGGGGCATAATACTGTGTGGGCACAATTAGAGGACAAAATACTATGTCCTTCAAAGGGTTATAATATATTATAATATTAAATATTATTATACTGTATGGGGGGCACTAAAGGGGCATTATACTGTGTGGGGGCACTATATAGGGCATCATACTGTGGGGGGCATTATACTTTTTTATGGGGCATTTTTTTATGATGGGGTGGGGTGCCGAAAGATAATTTTGCACAGGGTGCCATCTATCCTAAGGCCGGCCCTGTCAATGATGAATTGTGTTTCAGGGTCTTGATCTTCTAAAGTCAAAGGAGCGAGATAAGGCACCAGCCTTGACGTTTTTGTCAGGTGGGTCGATAATTGAGAAATAAATTAAATCTTGAGAACAGAGCCTAACGTACTTGACAAGTGTTTAGACAATGTGCCATATTTAGAGACAATACATTTTTGTGGTCGGTATAGATAAACATGATATGATGAGCCTCTATAAACGAAATGTCTCCATTCTTCAAGAGACAAGTTAATGGCCAGAAATATGCAATCTCCGATGCCATTTTTTTCTCTGCTGGGGAAAAGTCCTCGTAGAAGAATCCACAGGGGAGGGTTTTCCCATTGTCTTTTTTCTCAGAAAGAAAAGCGCCCACTCCTACATATGAGGCATCTACTTCCAGGATAACTTATTAAATAAGGTCCGGTCTGTGAAAGACAGAGGCATATGAGAAGGCCTGTTGAAACTGAGAAAAGCTGAATTAGCCTCAGGAGTCCAAATTTTAGCATTTTTTTAGTGAGAGCTTAGATGGGTGCCATCAAGTGTCGATAGTAGTTGGCAAATCCTAGAAGACGCTGAATGGCTTTGAGTACCTGGGAACGAGGACACTTAAGTACTGCAAACAATTTAGATCCATTTGAAGTCCCTGGTCAGAGCTAATATATCCAGGGAAAGGCAGACTGGATCTCTTAAAAAGGCATTTTTCTGGGGAGAAAACAAAAATGTCATCCAAATAAGCCACAACACAAGTGTAAAGGAGACCACAAAAAAGTTATTAACTAGTTCTTGAAAGACAATAGGAAAATTACCTCGGACCAAAAGGCATAACCAGATATTTAAACTGTCCATCTCTTGTGTTAAACTTGGTTTTACACTCATCCCCTTCATGGATACAAATCAAATTGTAAACACCCCGTAAATCTAGCTTGGTGAAAATCTTGGCTCCTTGCAAATAGTCAAAGAGCTAGGAAATAAACAGCAGAGGGTACTTGTTCTTTACAGTGACTTTATTTAGCCCGCAGTAGTCAATACAGGGCCGTAAAGTACTGTCCTTTTTCTCGATGAAGGAGAAGCCTGTTCCAGCAGGAGAAGTTGACTTGTGAATGAACTTTCTCTCCAGGTTTTCCTTCTCGCCAGGTTTTCCTTGATGTACTGCGACATAGCTTTAGTCTCGGGAACAGACTGTAATGCCCTCGGCCACGGACCACCGGAATCCCCCTCTTACCGGCAGCCACGACCGCAGGACTATGCCTCTTTGCTGCAGTCAAAGAAATGGCGACAGCACACTGCGAACACTAATGCCACCTAAGCCACTAAATATAAATAAATATGCATTACTGCTAAATCTACTTACAAATAGGGAGGTTCTTAGTGCACATTTATGCCTCTTTGCTGGCGTCTCCCTTTCCGGGGATGCCGGCGCGCTCTGCTCTCTGCGTCCTTTCCCTATTTGTTGCACACCAGTAAAATTGCCCCTAGACTATCCCTGCGCACCCTGGCCCTTATAAGTGACCCTGCCCCTTTTCCTAGGGCCTGAGCAATGTTGTTTGCTAACCTTGTATTAGTCTGCAAAGGTACCGTAGCCTGTTCCTGATTCCCGTGTCCGGTATCCGAGTCAAGTCCAGTGTCCGTGATGACTTCAGTTTCCAAGTCCGTGTCAAGTCCAGTGTCCGTGACAACTTCAGTGTCCGTGTCCGGTGTCAAGTCATGTGTCCATGATGACTTCAGTATCCGTGTTTGGTGTCCGTGTCAAGTCCAGTGTCCGTGACGACTTCAGTATCCGTGTCAAGTCCAGTGTCCGTGACGATTTCACTATCTGGGTCAGGTGTCCGTGTCAAGTCCAATGTCCGTGACAACTCAGTATTCGTGTCCGAGTCAAGTCCAGTGTCTGTGATGACTTCAGTATCCGTGTCCGTGTCAAGTCCAGTGTCCGTGACGACTTCAGTATCCGTGTCCGGTTTCAAGTCATGTGTCCATGATGGCTTCAGTATCCATATTTGGTGTCCGTGTCAAGTCCAGTGTCCGTGACGACTTCAGTATCTGTGTCAAGTCCAGTGTCCGTGACGATTTCAGTATCCATGTCCGGTGTCTGTGTGAAGTCGAGTGTCCGTGACGACTTCAGTATCCGTGTCAGGTGTCCGTGTCAAGTCTAATGTCCGTGACAACTCAGTATTCGTTTCCGAGTCAAGTTCAGTGTCCATGACGACTTCAGTATCCGTGTCTGGTGTCCGTGACAAGCCAGCTTCCGATAATCCAGCACAAACCAGCATCCGATAATCCTGCACAAGCCAGCTTCCGATAATTCAGCACAAGACAGCATCTGATAATCCAGCACAAACCAGCTTCCAATAATCCAGCACAAGCCAGCTTCCGATAATACAGCACAAGCCGCTTCCAGCTATCCGGCACAGCCTACCATCCAGGTACCACCGTCTAGTGACTGTCCTATATTGTTTGACCAGCTGTTACTCCATTACGGCGGAGTGGCTCAGTGGGTTCACATCCCCGGTGGACGTTACACAGACAAAGGTTGTACTCTACCCCGAGGAGGAGTGGAATTGGCTAAGTCAATTGCACAATCTATGTGATGGAAGGGTTTCCGCTGGTGTTTACAGAACACGTCTGAATAACTGGCATAAGGTTTAGGTAAACCGTCCAGAACTGATTCCATAGGCCGATGCCTTGACAGACAGATGACAGGCAGACATTGTCGGTTTATCTGAGCAGACATCCAATTGATCACTGGAGAATGTTTTCATAGCCAAAGAAGATCTTGTAAATGAGGACTGAGGGAATTTCTCAGCACGTAGAAAGAGATCAGTTCATGGTAAAGGGCTCTTATTTGTATGAAGACAGGCTTGGTAACCTAGTGGATAAATTCCGATAATAATTTCCATCCACGGATGCAATAGAAAGCGGCTTGTCCAGTTGGAGCACAGGGATCTGATAGCGAGTAACCAGAGAGTGGCAGAAAACGTTTCCCTGCAGAGATGGAATCCAGAAATGCTTGGTCTGCAAAGCAAACTCCAGCAGTACACAAACTGACAGGTGTAGTAATTTTTTGAGAGGCAAATTCCCTGCCAATGGTAGCCTCCTAGGCATTTGAGTTTCCAGGGTTTACTAGACAAATATTAAGAAAGCGTGTCACAGTACAGACAGGTTATTTGTGCTTCTTCTAAAGCGTTATTCAGAAGAGAAGCTAGAAGAGGTCTCTGAAAGGTGGGTGCCCGTTAGGGTACCTGACAGGCATATCTATCTCATGTTGTTTCCCTCAAAACCGAATATCAATACGATTGGCCAAGAATATCAAGTCATCCAATGTTTTAGGTAGATCCGGACCTGCCAATTTATCCCTGTTGTGGCTTACCAGACCTCCCCAAATTATAGCAACAAGAGCTTCGTTGTTCCATTGTAATTCTGTGGCTGGATGGCATATTGGCCAAGAGTAAAGATGGCTTGAAGGAGTTTGAAGAATTATCAAGCCGCAGATGATGCCCAACCTGGTTCCTCAAACACCTTTTAAAAAGTTGTAAGAAAAGCTTAAATGGTGTTCATGATTGGACTGTTTTTTACTAATAAAGGTGATGCCCAGGCCAGCGCCTCTCCAGACAGTAGAAATAAGATGTAGGCTAACATAGCCCAGTCAGAAGCAAACTGATGGCCATCACCTCAAAATAGATTGTGCATTGATTCAAGAACCCTCTACAGGACTTGGAGTCGCCTTCATAGGAATGGGGAGTAGGTAGATGCAATCCATGATTTATTTTTTTTTACTGCTCAGTGATTACATTTTTGCCCACTGAAGTGTTTTCTTTCTCTTTCCCTTAGACAGAAATGGCACTCGAACTAGTCATCTACTGTTATAGCCCATCCATGCTAAGGAATGACAAGTTGTGCATACGGACACGTTAGTTGGAGCACCAGCGTTGTATGTGGCTGCAATTTTCTTGACTGAGCACTGCCTGTTTGTCAGAAAGATTCTTGACATCCTCCTCTGACCCCTTTCTTGATGAGTTGTTTATGTCAACAGGATCCCCTGTCACTGTATGTTTTTCCTTGACTGTTCTCTGTATAGTCTTGACACTGTTGCATGAGAAAACCCCACAAGGTTGGCAGTTTTGAAATACTGGCCCCGGCTAGAGTTGTACTGATGACCATGCTTTGATCGAAGTCGATCAGATCGCTCGATTTTGCCATTCTAATTGGGAATCACATTGGAACTTGCTAAAAATTGTTAACTTGTTTTTTTGCTGTGTGTCTAATATCCATACAGGGCAGCTCCAATCATGAAAGGGCAGGTGTCTCTAATAAAGTGGCCATTCCGTGTACTTCTTCCAGTGACATCACCCCCCCCCCCCCTAATACAAAATACGAGTAATTGTCTATCAGCTGTCTCTAACATCATGTCCTCTAAATGAAAAGGAATTTTTCAACAACTGAGCTCCTTGTATTTCCACCATCTACTAACCTTCCTAAACCATCATTTCAGTGTGTGGCACCACCATAATTCTTAGGCAGCACGTACGCTGTCGTGAGGTTATTTTGGACTCTGATCTTTCCTTTAGTCCTCATATTCAATCACTTTCACGCTCATTTCAACTGCACCTCAAAAACATCTCAAGAATCCGCCCTTTTCTTTCTCTGGAAACATCAAAACTCTCATTGTCGCTCTGATTCACTCTCATCTTGACTACTGTAACTCATTACTGATCAATCGGTCTTCCCTTCTCTTTAAAGAGGCTCTGTCACCAGATTTTGCAACCCCTATCTGCTATTGCAGCAGATAGGCGCTGCAATGTAGATTACAGTAACGTTTTTATTTTTAAAAAACGAGCATTTTTGGCCAAGTTATGACCATTTTTGTATTTATGCAAATGAGGCTTGCAAAAGTACAACTGGGCGTGTTGAAAAGTAAAAGTATAACTGGGCGTGTATTATGTGCGTACATCGGGGCGTGTTTACTACTTTTACTAGCTGGCCGTTCTGATGAGAAGTATCATCCACTTCTCTTCAGAACGCCCAGCTTCTGGCAGTGCAGATCTGTGACGTCACTCACAGGTCCTGCATCGTGTCGGCCACATCGGCACCAGAGGCTACAGTTGATTCTGCAGCAGCATCAGCGTTTGCAGGTAAGTAGCTACATCGACTTACCTGCAAACGCTGATGCTGCTGCAGAATCATCTGTAGCCTCTGGTGCCGATGTGTCCTCGCTCGTCTGACACGATGCAGGACCTGGGGAAGTGACGTCACAGCGTGATCTCTCAAGAACACGGCTGTGTCTGCACTGCCAGAAGCTGGGCGTTCTGAAGAGAAGTGGATGATACTTCTCGTCAGAACGGCCAGCTAGTAAAAGTAGTAAACACGCCCCGATGTACGCACATAATACACGCCCAGTTGTACTTTTACTTTTCAACACGCCCAGTTGTACTTTTGCAAGCCTCATTTGCATAAATACAAAAATGGTCATAACTTGGCCAAAAATGCTCGTTTTTTAAAAATAAAAACGTTACTGTAATCTACATTGCAGCCCCTATCTGCTGCAATAGCAGATAGGGGTTGCAAAATCTGGTGACAGAGCCTCTTTAAGGAAATGTGTCGCCAAATAAAAAAAAGTTTTTTAAGTTACTTATTTTTATTATATTCTTTAAACATTTTTGCTGTATTTTATATTTCTTCTACAAGGTGGAAAGTATTAAAAATTAAATAATAATTTCACATGTTTTCCTATGTTGGCCACCAGAGGGAGCATTTCTTAGAATTACAGCAAGGTAAATCAGGCAAAGCAGCCTGACTTACAGCTGCTGTAAATGGGAGAGGGAGACCCCCTCCCTATTTTTGGCTACAAGCCAGGAAAAGTTGTCAAACTGCTAAGCAGTGTCCAGCTCCCATTTTGGGAGTGTTTTTGGCAGAAGCTACAGTACACACCAAAAGGCTTAGAATGATGAAAGTCAAGAGGGAAGACCCTGTGGTGAATGACTTTTCAGTTGGCAGGTTCACACAGCGTGTTTTTGACGTGGTTTTTGATGCATTCTACACGCCGAAAAACTTGTCAAACGCTTGATTAAGCTTCCGTTAGTACATACAGCACGATTTTTTACGCAAGCGTTTCTTAAAAACGTGTTGCGGAAAAAAATAAGCATCTTGTCAATTCTTTGGCATATAAAACGTGCCAAATGTACCCATAGTCTGTGGGACTTATAATTATGCGCAAAAAACGTGCTAAAAGCATGCAAAAACATGTAAAAAGCCTCTTGAAAGACGCGTCAAAAAACACTTGATTAAGCTTCCCATTTAAATCAATGGGAAAGCGCACGGTTAGTACATGCAAAACGATTTTTTACGCAAGTGTTTTTAAAAAACGCGTTGCGGAAAAAAAGAAGAGTCTTGTCAATTCTTTAGCAAGTAAAGCGTGCCAAATGTTCCCATAGTCAATGAGACTCCCAATTATGCAAAATGCGTAAAAAAAAAAGTATTTTAAAAGGCGCTTCACAAGAAACGCTAGTGTATTTGATACATCTACACGTCGTGGTTTTTTTTTTGAGCGGCGTGTTTACATGCCCTAAGGGAATTATTTTTCATTGGCCTGTAGCTTCTATTGCGGTGCAGGGAGAAGACAGAAGTCACTGTAGGTCAGAAGATCTTTCTTTTTTATATTCCGAACTTTATTTTTAAACTAGCTGTGCCAGCGACTCCGTACTCGCAGACCACTGAAAAAAGTACCGATGACGTTTTTTATAAGTATACTCCTAGTCTTGGGCCATACTCAAAACAACGTGAAAAAAAAACAAAGACAATAAACAAACTTCAATGAACCCTTTACCGACATATGACGAAAATGAACGTCATGGTCGGCTGCTAGATCGCGCATCATGACGTTCATTTTCGTCAGTATTTCGAACTGTCACTCTGTGTAAACACAGAGTGACAAGCACGCGCTGACAGCTGTCCTAGACAGCTGTCACATCAGTCTTGCCGGTCAGCGGACCATCGCCGCTGCTTTAGGCATTTAACCCCTTAAGTGCGGCGACGGATTGCCGTCGCCGCATTTAAGTGGTTTGAAGCAGATCAATGGGGGCTGCCGATGCTTGTTGTGGCAATCGGAGGCTAGACAATAGCCTCCGGGTTGCCATGTACGGAAGCCTCGGAGGAACAGCCTCCGGCCGGTCTTCTTTGGCTTCCTGTCAGAGTGACAGTTACGTCACAATGACAGTTAGAGTACATTACACTACGTGTGTAGTGTAATGTACTCTAGCAGCAATCAAAGCTGCAAGTCTAAATGTCCCCTAGTGGGACACGTAAAAAAAGTAAAAATAAGTATATCTACAGGGGGGCTATATACAGGGGTGGGCTATCAGTGGAGCACTATATACAGGGGTGGACTATATCTGGAGCACTATATACAGGGGTGGGCTATATCTACAGGGGGGCTATATACTGGGGTGGGCTATCTGTGGAACACTATATACAGAGGTGGACTATATGTGGAGCACTATATACAGGTGTGGGCTATATACAGGGGTGGACTATCTGTGGAGCACTATAGGGGGAGCTATTTGTGGGACACTATATACATGGGTGGGCTATATGAGGGCACTATCTACAGGGAACTTTATGGGGGGCACTATCTACAGGGGTCTCTATGGCAGGCACTATCTACAGGGGGCACGGTATGTGTGTGTGTGTGTGTGGGTGTGGGTGTGGGACACAGTGTATGGTGTATGGTACGCTATTATATTTAGGGACATAGTGTGTGGTAAAATGAGAACTTTACCTTTGTTTATAGGTGTAGAAATGTTGGAAAAGTGAGAAGCTGAAGACAACTGAGCAGCAAACTGCAGAAATGGGCTGTGACCGGGAGAAGTTATCATAGAGGTCTGGACCGGATTGAGAAAAAGAACTAGAATCTGAGACGTCACCGGTGAGTCACTTAATGTAAATGTTTATTCTGCCTCTAATCAGTAATGTAGTCACTGTATGATCTGCAGCGAGATGATGGGTGGTATGATTATGATATGATTTATTTTTTGTGAAACAGCAACTCCCAGCATATCCTTACCATTGTTCGGGCCATGCTGGGAGCTGAAGACAATTTAGTGCAAACCTATACGGCAGGGGTTGCACTAAATTGAGCTGTATTTGTGCTGGTGCTGTATATATGTACTGAGCTTGGTTCTGGTGTTGTGTATAGAACTATATTGCTTGTAAAATGTACAAATGTTTTTATGCTCGAGTTACATTTAAAAAAAAATGTGTAAAAGAAATGACACGTCATTGATTGGTAGAGAAAACAAACATGGCGAGGAGGGAGGAGAAGTCGGGAAAGAGGTTGGGGGGGCACCAAACTGAATCTTTGCCCTGGGTGCTGGAGAACCTAGCTAAGCCTCTGGGTGCGGGCATACCATATTGGGAGACAGAATTACCCCCTATAGATGTAACTATGTCTTGGATAGCCAGCAAACATTGATTCATATTACTTTCACGCAACATGTCGTTCAGTTCGCCGTTATTGTTTAGTTGTGCATTCCTGAAAAAGTCTTCAACTAATTTTTCCTGATATTTTTGCCACAACTGTGCAGCATCCGAAAGTCCACAAAAAAACAGCAAAATGGCAATCAAATGACACAAGCAATGTGGACTATCGCTGACGCATGCTTCGGTCAAAGCGCCATCCCAATGCTAATCACCATCTAGCAAGTGACGCACTCGGCAAGCAGCCTGGTAAGTAGGATATTAAATATCGTCAACCTTTTGCAATTTGGCAAAAGAAGTAGGTCCTCGCACTGTATGTAGAAGTAAGCGTAAGTAATTGCATTCAGAGTTGTTTGTATAGACTCTTCCAATGACGTGTTCTTTTAAAATGACGGGCTCGCCATTCACAGCTGTTTCACGTCTTCTACGGTTGAAAACACCTTGCTGCTTATTATAAGTATAATATGACGGAACTTCGTTATATAACAGTGTTTTTGCGAAATCATCTGTTCTACAAAGTTGAAAGTATGCCAGCAAAGTGGTTTGTCTCGGGTTTTCTCACCACTCTGCCACATTTTCAGGGTTGACGTACACCCGTTGCCCGCCTTCAAGGTGAACATCAAGATATATCACTGGAGGATGTCTGTCGTGAATGTGGAAGCTCAAAATGCGCCCAATACCTCAGAAGAGCTTATATATCGGCCAGATTGGAACCTCGTGACTTCGTCGTATTCATTATTATTTCTCATTGCAAACGTGGCCTGGTCACTGCCCTTATTGACGTATTTACAGATATATTTGATGGCTTCGACGCTGTTACATATTTCGACGTTGATGTGAGCTTGAAATGTTCTTGATAACACCGGTGAATAGGGTACAACCCATCGATTGTCCAAATCAATTTCTTGACCATGTAACCTAACTGTAGCTGTGAAACCGCCTTGTAGGGGGGATCTTCGACGATACAACGGATACCCATTTTCCCCTGACACAGTTTGCTCTAATAGCGCTCTAGGGTATCTTTTAGAGCAATGACCATACTGCATGCAAGGAGAGTTTCTATTAAAAGCGCCGCATGGCCCATGAACCATGTGCGTCTTTACAATCTCATGCAATATCGTATCCTAGTTCCGGTCAGGAAATTCAGCACTTATGACCGTGTCAACAGCATCGTGACAAATTTTTTCTTGCAGCCACAGGAGAATGTGGGCGTGTGGCAAGTCACGCATTTGCCACTCAACGCTGTACATGAAACAAAGAGCTGAACTGAAAACTTTTTGTTTTGTGATCAGGTCGATTAAGTGGAAAACTCTGGCTATAATATCATGTCTATCATAAGACGCCTGTCCTGCGAGAAGTTCTTGGGAAATTTCGTACCACTTTGGATTAGTTGTGAACGTTATGAAAAGGTCAGGCCGGACATATTTTCGTATGTAGCAGAAAGCATCTTGTGTACGTTTATGCATGTAACTGGATGGCAAGATAACTAATCGCCCTAAGTTTTCCACGTTATTATCTTGTTGAATGGCATCAACTAAAACCACTGCAACTTCATCTGTGACAGGTGGGCGTTATACCTGGCGTGGTGTTTAGCAAGCGGACGACTATCTGCGCTGATGATCAGTTTGTAATCATTGCATTGCCCCTGGGGAATAGACTGTAATGTAGATTTGAAACTATGCACGTACGGATTCACCTGATGCAGCATGTTTTGAAATGGAGATATAAGGTTACTATTTAGTTGTGGAAAGTTCTGATTTCTGATATTGGCCTGTTCATTGTAATCTGATTCTAAGTAAGTCTGTAGAAATTTTGGCTCATCTTGTGGTAGCAAAGATCCGATGAGATGGTAAACTTGGGCCTGCACCTTGAAGGTTGGCAGGAATGGTCCCTCTTTAATTAGTTTTGCCCCAAAAGATGTAATTTTAAATGTGCTGTTATATAAACGGATACTGTCTAAGAAGTGTTTTGATTGTGGATGGTCACCATTTAAAAGTTGGTTTATAAGCTCTGGAGGTTCTTGAAATTTTTTAAATGTGAACTTTACCACTTGAACAACAGATTCCATTTGGTTCTTTTCACCATTTGAGAGCACCACAAAAATTGCAGATTACGACCATACTACCTACGGAAGCGAAATCAGCATAGTCAATCCGAGGCGAATACATAAAACCTGCTGTTTCCTTATTGACCCAAGGAACAAATTTGTTTGCTGCACCATACTCCTGAGGCTCATCGGAATCTTCTGATGAAATAGACATTCTATTAAGAGAGTGTCGAATTCGATCAGCTTCTAAGCGTGATTGACGTTGTTCTTCTGTTTCTGCCTGTCGTATTTCATCTACTCTTTCCCTTTCAGTCAATAAATAACTTTCATTATCTTGGTGCGTGCGTTCATAATTCTCTCTGGCTGATTCCAATCATCGTTAATATTGGTCTTCGCTTTCGAGAGCTCTGGCATAGTTGTGACGTTTGCGATCGGCGTTAATCGTGCTTCGCGTTCTTCACTACTTTCAAGCTCTCGAGAGGCCGCTGTGCGAGCTCTCTGACAACTCAAGCGAGATTCTCTGTCGGTGAAAGTTTCAGACTCGCGTGACGATGCATGGCGCTGTCGGTCAGCATAGTCGCGCTTCGCGTTCCTCGTTTCTCTCCAGAGACCGAGAGGCCACCATGCGAGCACGCTGTGTACTTAGCCAAGACTCACGCTGGGTAGAAGTTTCTGATGCGCGAGTTCCGGCCTGACGTTCTTGAGCTGCAGTAAGTGTCGCCCCATGATCTTCTTCAGATTCTGTAATGACGGGGTAGGGAGACAGACAGGTGAGCCCTAATCTACCCGTCACTCAGTCCCTGCCTACTTGCAACGGCCTGTTCTAGGCGACGGCGTACAACTGGGCGACGGTCCCTACGCTCAATAAGTGCACGACAGACAAACAGACAAGCGTACACAGAAGCTAAAGGAAATGGGGCAGTTGCCCACGGCAACACAGTGAGCACAAAGAGTAGTGAACGAGCCGAGTCAAACCAGGAGTGCACGAGGTACAAATCGCAGAGCAGGAGCGTAGTCAGTAAAGCCAGGGTCAAAAAAATGAAGCAAGATCAATAATCATAGCAGTAGCAGCATAGCCAGGAAACAGAAAAGAATCACAGGTAAAGGAGGAGCAGGAAATGCAGGTATAAATAGACAGAGGGCGGGAGCTAGCTCCGTCTGGCCAGGCTGTGATAGGCTCTCCCACTCCTCAGCCTCCCAGCCTGAGGCCTCATTTACACGAGCGTAATATACGCGCGTGCGACGCGCGTGCTTTTCACGCGTGTCGTACGCACCTATATTACTCTATGGGGCAGTTTAGACGATGCGTGAATTTTGCGCAGCGTGAGTGCGTTGCGTAAAACTCACGACATGTTCTATAATCGTGCGTTTTTCGCGCATCCACGCACCCATTGAAGTCAATGGGTGCGTGAAAACCACGCATGCCGCACGGAAGCACTTCCGTGCGAACTGCGTTATTCGCGCAAGAGCTGTCAAAAGGATGAATGTAAACAGAAAAGCACCACGTGCTTTTCTGTTTACAAACATCCAAACGGAGTGTCAAATTAGAGATGAGCGCACCGAACTTCACCGGGTTCGGCCGAACTCGTTTTGACCGAACCCGGCAAAAAATGTTCGGGTACGCGACGTCAGGAGACAGTCACTGCCCACGGTGCTGAAAGACTTAAACTGTTTCAGCACCATGGACAGTGACTTTCGATCACAATATACATATACGTGTAAAAAAAAACAGAAGTTCGGACTTACCGATAAGTCCCGGCTCCTTCCTCCAGTCCGACCTCCCGGGATGACAGTTCAGTCCAAGTGACAGCTCCAGCCAATCACAGGCCAAGCACAGGCTGCAGCCAATCACAGGCTGCAGCGGTCTCATGGACTGCCGCGTCATCCTGGGAGGTGGGGCCGGACGACAAGAGAGGGACGCGTCACCAAGGCAACGGCCGGGAGACCGGACTGGAGGAAGCAGGCAGTTCATGGTAAGTTTGAATGTCTTTCTTTATTCACAGGTTGGTGTATATTGTGATCGGCATTCACTGTCGAGGGTGCTGAAAGAGTTACTGCCGATCAGTTAGCTCTTTCAGCACCTTGGACAGTGACGGGCGTCGACTAGCCTCATCTCTATGATGGCGGCTGCGCGAAAATCACGCAGCCGCGCATCATACACGGATGACACACGGAGCTGTCAAGTGCCTTTTGCGCACGCAAAACGCAGCGTTTTTTGCGCGCGCAAAACGCACACGCTCGTGTAAATCAGGCCTGACTGGTAGAAGATTGTGTCACTCTCTCAGACTTAGGAGCAGGTGCAGACTGATTACCCACGGGCGTCGACACATCTGCTGTGTCTGGCAGATCCTTTACAGATTCTTGAGAACTAATTAGACTCATTCTTTTTGCATTTCTGCTATATTGAGAAATATTTGATCTTTTTCTGAAAGGCATTTAGGCCTTATTCACACGACAGGGAAAAACGGCCATGTGATGTGAACAGGCCCTTACTCTCTTGAGACCGAGAGGCCTTTGTGCGAGCCCTTTGAACCAACCAATCAGATTACAGTTTTTTGAGGCAGCTAGATGCATGAAAGCAGCGAGCGGATTGGGTGCTTTATCTCTCTTCTATGTGCAACATCCAATACAGACAAATGTTGGAACTGTTGTCCATAGCAACCAATCAGATTACAGTTTAGATTCTTGTGAAGTAGCTAGGAGAATGAAAGCAGCAACCTGATTGGTTATGTTATCTCCCTTCTATGTGTAAGAACCAAAATAAACAAATGATGGAACTTTTGTCCATAGCAACCAATCAGATTGTAGTTTACATTCTTGTGAGGCAGCAGGTAAATGATAGCAGCGATCTGATGTTACTTCAAGTTGACCCCTATGTTTTTCTAAAAACTCCATCCGAATTGGGTCAGTAGTTTTTACGTGATGCGTGCACAAACAAACAGACAAAAATTCCAAAAATAATCCTATCACTTATCCTTCAACCTCCAATTATTTTTTTTAGCAATTATTTTCAATGTACAGACACGCAAAGTTTCCATATTTATTATACGTAGAGATTTTGCAGGTTCTGCTCGACCATTTGGACTACGTTGTAGATACGTTGGACTACTTTGATGATCTATGTTTTGCTTTTTTTTTTTTAAATAAAATGGTTAACACGGGTTGTGCGGGATAGTTTTTATTTGAATAAAAAAAACATTTTCTTAGGGTGTATTCAAACAGTTCGGCAGAAAACCGCACTGGAAAAACTGTGCTAAAAATGCATGCGCTATTCGATGTGGTTTTTGGCCGTGCGGGAAAGATGAAACAAAACTGCACTGTGTGAATACACCTTTAGGCCCTGTTGACACAAATTTTTTTGCAGGCGGAAAAAAAATGTGCCTCAGAATTCCTTCAGGAATTTTGAAGCCGATTTTAGACTGCCTGCACTTTTTTTCTGCTATCTTCATCCACTGCCATTGAAGTTAATGCAAGAACCATTGGCAAAAACGCCTCTGAAACGATTTCAACGGGAGGTCAGAGGCGGAAGCCGCAAGAAAGGAAACGGTGCTTTTTTTCACCCCGTGAGCGGACAAAAGCCACCGGAGGAAAAAACGCCTCTGCCTCCCATTAAAATCAATGCAGAGAGATTTCGGGGGTTTGATGGCACTGATTCCCGACGCGATTTCCACATCAAAATCAGCGCCACCAAGCTCTGTGTGAACAGGGAGTTATAGCTGTTTTTTAATACTTTATTACCACCTTAGTAATGGCAGTTGTCTGTTTGACGACGTCCATTACTAAGGCGGGGCTTAGTGTTAGCCAGTAAAAAAGCTAGCAGTAACCCCTCATTATTACCCCTTTACCACCACCACCAGGGGTATCAGGAAGAGCTGAGTACGAACCAGTACCGGACCATCTGTAGTGATGGTCGGCCACCAACTGTTATTATTAGGCTGGGAAGGGCCAAAACCAGTTACCCTTCCCACCCTGGTAATGCTAGGCTGTGGCTGCTTTATTGTATCTGGCTGGTTATAATAAATAAGGGGGACGTAGTTTTCGTAAATTTATTCTTTTTTTTTTTTTTTTTTTTTAAATTACGCAGGGTCCCCCCCCATTTTTGTAACCAGCCAGATACAGTAAAACAGCCGCAGCCTAGCATTACCAGGGTGGTAAGGGCCACAGTTTTTGACCCTTCCTGGCCTTAAAATACTAGCCTGCGGCCGCCCCGGTGCCCGACCCTCACTACAACTAGTCGGGTACTGGATCGTACCCAGCTCTTTTCGATATCTCTGGTGGCGCTGCGTACCGGGGTAATAATAGGGGTTTAGTGCTAGATTTTTCACTGGCTAACACTAAGCCCCGCCTTAGTTCTGGATGTCGTCAAACAGACAACTGCCATTGCTATGGTGGTAATAAAGTATTAAAAAAAACAGATATAAGAAAATAATTTTTTATTGAAATAAAAACTCCCCACACAACCCTCTTTCATAATTTTATTAAAAGAAAAGAAAAAGTAGATAATCTAAGTAGTCCAATGAATCTACGATGTAGTCCAAACGGTCCAGTGGAACCTGCAAAACAAAAAAAATAAAAGTTAGTAATATGCCGCTGCTTCTTCATTCATTCATTCATGTAGTTACACGCCGGTTCACAGTAGGAGCAAGGTACGACGAAGCAGCGGTGCTTGCCGCTGATCCTTCAAAACATCCGCCAATCAGCTCTTTTGAAGGAACAGCGGCAAGCACCGCTGCTTCATTGAGCGCACCCCCCCCTGCACAAACTAACCCGCCCCAAACATGCAACCACACCACACACAGACCACGCACACACCTTACCTGAATGTTTGGGGGGGTTTGTGTGTGTGTGCTGGGTCGCTCTGAACTGCACATGCGCAGTACAGAGCGAGACGGCAGAAGCACAGGATGTGACGAACGGCTTCCTTTCATTATGTCCTATGCCCTGTAGCTACCGTATTCCATCTGTGTATGTGTCGTTAAAGAGGCTCTGTCACCAGATTTTGCAACCCCTATCTGCTATTGCAGCAGATAGGCGCTGCAATGTAGATTACAGTAACGTTTTTATTTTTTTAAAAACGAGCATTTTTATCCAAGTTATGACCATTTTTTTATTTATGCAAATGAGGCTTGCAAAAGTCCAAGTGGGCGTGTATTATGTGCGTACATCGGGGCGTTTTTACTACTTTTACTAGCTGGGCGTTCTCACGAGAAGTATCATCCACTTCTCTTCAGAACGCCCAGCTTCTGGCAGTGCAGATCTGTGACGTCACTCACTTCCTGCCCCAGGTCCTGCATCGTGTCGGCCACATCGGCACCAGAGGCTACAGTTGATTCTGCAGCAGCATCAGCGTTTGCAGGTAAGTAGCTACATCGACTTACCTGCAAACGCTGATGCTGCTGCAGAATCAACTGTAGCCTCTGGTGCCGATGTGTCCTCGCTCGTCCGACACGATGCTGGACCTGTGAGTGACGTCACAGCGTGATCTCTCGAGAACACGCTGTGTGTCTGCACTGCCAGAAGCTGGGCGTTCTGAAGAGAAGTGGATGATACTTCTCGTCAGAACGCCCAGCTAGTAAAAGTAGTAAAAACGCCCCGATGTACGCACATAATACACGCCCACTTGGACTTTTGCAAGCCTCATTTGCATAAATACAAAAATGGTCATAACTTGGCCAAAAATGCTCGTTTTTTTAAAATAAACACGTTACTGTAATCTACATTGCAGCGCCTATCTGCTGCAATAGCAGATAGGGGTTGCAAAATCTGGTGACAGAGCCTCTTTAAGAGACACATACACAGAGGAAATAAAACATGGCAGCCCCCAGTGAATTAAAAAAGTGTTAATAAAAAAAAATATTTGTGAAAAAATAAAGTACATATAAAAATTGTATTAAATAAAAACACCTAAATTAATAAAAAGGTTATTCAGTGATTGGTGCAGCTTTATAAATAGTTTTATTAAAAAGCAGTTGTACCTCAAAAAGTAAAACAAAATTTTAATAAAAACTATTTATAAAGTTGCACCAATCACACGGACTGAGCTCTTTACTAAAAAATTGACATTCAAAGGTTTACATAGCCTTAAAGAGGCTCTGTCACCAGATTTTGCAACCCCTATCTCCTATTGCAGCAGATCGGCGCTGCAATGTAGATTACAGTAACGTTTTGTTTTTTTTTAAAAACAAGCATTTTTGGCCAAGTTATGACCATTTTTATATTTATGCAAATGAGCCTTTCTTAAAGAGGCTCTGTCACCAGATTTTGCAACCCCTATCTGCTATTGCAGCAGATAGGCGCTGCAATGTAGATTACAGTAACGTTTTTATTTTAAAAAAACGAGCATTTTTGGCCAAGTTATGACCATTTTTGTAGTTATGCAAATGAGGCTTGCAAAAGTCCAAGTGGGTGTGTTTAAAAGTACAAGTCCAAGTGGGTGTGTATTAGGTGCGTACATCGGGGCGTTTTTAATACTTTTACTAGCTGGGCGCTCTGATGAGAAGTAACATCCTCTTCTCTTCAGAACGCCCAGCTTGTGACAGTGCAGATCTGTGACGTCACTCACAGGTCCTGCATCGTGACGGCCACATCGGCACCAGAGGCTACAGCTGATTCTGCAGCAGCATCAGCGTTTGCAGGTAAGTCGATCTTACCTGCAAACGCTGATGCTGCTGCAGAATCAACTGTAGCCTCTGCTGCCGATGTGGCCGTCACGATGCAGGACCTGTGAGTGACGTCACAGATCTGCACTGTCAGAAGCTGGGCGTTCTGAAGAGAAGAGGATGTTACTTCTCTTCACAGCGCCCAGCTAGTAAAAGTATTAAAAACGCCCCGATGTACGCACCTAATACACGCCCACTTGGACTTGTACTTTTAAACACACCCACTTGGACTTTTGCAAGCCTCATTTGCATAATTACAAAAATGGTCATAACTTGGCCAAAAATGCTCGTTTTTTAAAAATAAAAACGTTACTGTAATCTACATTGCAGCGCCTATCTGCTGCAATAGCAGATAGGGGTTGCAAAATCTGGTGACAGAGCCTCTTTAAGTACAACTGGGCATGTTTAAAGTTATGTCCAACTGGGCGTGTATTGTGTGTACATCTCGGCGTTTTTACTTGTTTTACTAGCTGGGCGTTGTGAATAGAAGTGTATGATGCTGACGAATCAGCATCATCCACTTCTCTTCATTAACACCCAGCTTCTGGCAATGCACAGACACACAGCGTGTTCTCCAGAGATCACGCTGTGACGTCACTTCCTGCCCCAGGTCCTGTATCGTGTCAGACGAGCGAGGACACATCGGCACCAGGCGACAGAGGCTACAGTTGACGGAAAAATAAAAAGGTTATGGCTCTTGGAAAGAGACGATGCAAAAACAAATAATTTCAGTTCAAAAGTATTTTTATTGTGCAAAAGTAGTAAAACATAAAAAACCTCTACTTATGTGGTATCATTGTAATTGTACCGACACATAGAATAAAGGTAACATGTTATTTGTGCCGCACGGTAAACGGCGTAAATTTAAAACTCATAGAACAATGGCAGAATTGCTGTTTTTTTTTCTATTCCCCCCCCCAAAAAAGTTAATAAAAGATAAGCAAAAAATTATATGTACCACAAAATGGTGCCAACTAAAGTACAACTAATCCCGCAAAAAAAAAAAAAAAAATCCTATGTAGACAGCTATTTAGACGGAAAAATAAAAGTTAGAGCTCTTTAAATCAGACGATGGAAAAACTAGAAAAAATTGCTTGGTAATTAAAGAGGCTCTGTCACCAGATTATAAATGCTCTATCTCCTACATAATCTGATTGGCGCTGTAATGTAATGTTATTTTTATGCTAATTACTTTCTTATTGCCCAAACTAGGAGTGTTTTTACTTTTTGACCAAGTGGGCGTTGTACAGAGGAGTGTATGAGGCTGACCAATCACTGACCATACATTTCCCTCCATTCATGTCCATTTGTATTCACTGCACAGCGTGATCTCGCGAGATCACGCTGTGCTGTCACATACACCCACATTAACTTTACTAAAGTTTCTTGAGAGTGAATAGACATTGCCTCCAGCCAGGATGCGATGTCTATTCACACTGCCGACACTTCGGTAAAGATGACGCTGTGCTGTCATTCATAGCATGATCTCACGAGATCACGATGTGCAGCGATTAAGTCCCACACAAACTTTACCGTTGTGTCAGGATTGTGAATAGACATCGCATCCTGGCTGGAGGCAATGTCTATTCACTCTCAAGACACTTCAGTAAAGTTAATGTGGGTGTATGTGACAGCACAGCGTGATCTCACGCTGTGCTGAGTACAAATGGACATGAATGGAGAGAAGTGTATGACACTGATTGGTCAGCATCATACACTTCTCTTTACAACGCCAACTTGGTCAAAAGTTAAAACACGCCCAGTTGTATATTAAGAAAGTCATTAGCATAAATTCAAAATTGCTCATAACTTGCTCAAAAATGATCGTTTTTCAAAATAAAAACCACTGCTGTTATCTACATTACAGCGCTGATCAGATTATGTAGGAGATAGGGCACTTATAATCCGGTGACAGAGCCTCTTTAAGGCCTAAAATAGGCTGGTCACTAAGACTTTAATTTAGGGGTACGGTGTCTAAATTAATTTAAAGGCCTGTTCAGGGGTCTGATTAATATTGGGGTCTGGTTTTCTCATTCCAATGTTTGGTACCTGGGCCAGCAATTTCTAGTTACGCACCTGCTCCCTAGCCCAGGCTATTGAAGATTTTTGAATTTGTTACTTTATTAAATTTAGGTTGATGAAGAATTAGGACTCCAAATGACTATTTCTGCCTATATTATGGTGTAGAATAGACCTTTAATTAATGGATCAGCAAATCTAAGCTGTGGGCTATAAAGATGATAACATGTCAGAATTACAATAGTGGTTCTGGCAGCACAATAAGAGGGACCGTCACACCCAGGCCTAAAATGGCCTCACTCATATCTCCACACAGAACGTTCCAGAGGGTGCTGCCGCAGCACGAACGTGGGGGCGTGGCTCCGGCAAGAGGCCATCCCACGCTTCTCTTTGATAGCACAGTGACGCCTCTACTAGGCCAAGCGAATCCTGGGAGTTGAAGTCTTTAATTAGCATTTCTCCGAAGCTGTTCAGTTATACAAGAACTACATTTCCCGTCTACCAACGAACTACAGCCAGCCTCTACTGACACTGAGCAGGCGCAGTGCATTTCTCCCTGGACTCCCCCGCCGCCCGGCTGCTTGTTTTGCTGAGTTGAAGAGCCGCAGTGGAAGAGACAGGACCGGAGCTTGTAACAGCACTGAACCCCAGCTACCTGCGCTCACAACCTGCCAGGTAACGGGGCTCCTTAGCGTCACCGACGTTTAGAGGAGAGTGAATTTGAATGAGCTGTATGAGGGCGCAGTCAAAGTTACCCCCATATTCATTCCTAGCGTCAGAAGCTCTCCCATTGTCATTCGACACCTGAGGCTCTAGGAGCAGAACACAATAGTCATGAGTCTGACCGTTAACGGCCCGCCGCCTTCCTGACGCAATGTCGGCCTTTATTACTAGACAGAGGTGACATTGCTGGTGCTATTCTTCTAATCCGGTTACCTCACACAGTCGGCAGTTTTAGCAACCGAAGGAGCGAAGTGACCGCTTCCTGAGAGATATATTCTGACCGCGTCCTCTAGAGATGCTGCTCGGTCCGGCTGCAGGGTGTTCGGCTCTTGCTGTGCCGCTTCCCTTTTTTTTGTTTGTCTGTCTAATTTTTATACCGGACTCTAGGGGGCGTACTTAGCATATCGCTGGTTCCTTTCTCTTCGCACAGTGCAGGTGGGGGTGGCATACTGTATGCTGGTATTGTTATATAGTTATTACTGGCACTGTAGTTGGCAGAGCTGCCGCACTGATCCGCAGAGATACAGGTATTTATGAAGACTGCAGCATGAAGCGCGATCCCTGGGCTCTGATAAGGAGGAGATGCCGGGTATTCATGGACTTGTGCTAGATTGTGTGGCCTTGTTTCAGTGGAAGGTGACTGAGCTGGAGGCCTTCATTAACCGAGCTATAACTACAGGTCTTGATATTCCATGGTCTTCAGGCACTACAAGTATTTAGTCTTAAAATAAGAAAAAACTTGAAGTGATCAGTAAATAATTTAGTGTTAAACTTCCCATTTCTCTATATGAACAACTTCTGATCTAAGACTAGTGCTGGCCATAACCATTGTAACCGGTGTAATATCAATGGCTTGTATTCTGCCAACCCTGATGCGTCTATTCTGCTCCTATTTTTCCTTTTTATACTGATCCGCCTGCTGCTTTTTCTCCAACCAACGTATGATGTCATGATTCAAGCTATGCAGGCAGAAATGAAATGAAGCCATTCTAATAGAATCCCTCGATTCGTTCTATCAGCCCCCACTTATTGCAGACTTGCCCGGGCATGTGCATAGTTTTGGATAAGCATGTGACCAGGGGCAATGAAATGACTAGTCAGCTGGTTTTAGAGGAGTTAATGGTGATGCGAACTTTTATTAAGTAAACATTTTATTTTTGTTTTCCAGTTTTAGTGAACGCTGAGTCTCTAGAGGCACTCAATGCTAAGAGAAGATGAAAGATTTAGATCTAGGAGTCGAATATGTCATACCCAGCATTGGGTACAGAAATGTTCGAGAGCAAACCAACCAAGATGAGAAAAAAGAGCAAGAGGACTTCAGATATTCCAAAGCAAAATCACCGGTTAGTTTGACTTCTATTTTGGTTTTGTAATAATTTTGGTCACCATCTTCTAACGTATAATAAAAGATATGTATGTATATATTTCGTTTGGAAAACTTAATAATTGATCACAATTATAATTATATATAGATTTATTTTAAGAGGGAGGATTGTTTCCTGGTATTGTGGTTGCCACAATCCCATAAAGGGTGCAGCATCAGGCTTGTGGCAGCCACAATCCCATAAAGGGTGCAGCGTCAGGCTTGTGGCAACCACAATCCCATAAAGGGTGCAGCATCAGGCTTGTGGCCTTCGGTACATAGTGCATTATGTTTAGAGAACACAAAGGAATAGTTATACTCTTACGCTACGTATCAAAGCAAAATAAAAAAACAATATTAAATAATGGCATGATCTACGTGCAAATGGATTGGTTTACCAGCCGTTTCTGAAAATCTCTTTTGTCCTTTGTTGTTGTTCTTGTCCGTTTGGGTCACTGTTGTAAAATATTTAATTAGATCTTCTCCATATTTATCATTCTGCATACTTACCAGTCTATAAAAATGACTTGCCTACTGTTTTCTTAAATTCGACAAAAGCGAAAAGATTGAAGAAAGGCAGTATCACTAGTTTTCCATAAGCTAAACATTTGATGGGCCGAACATGTTCAGCATTATTGAATAAACCCCCCCCCCCCATATGTATCCTGTCACACTGATCTTTGTTTAAGGGTCACACAATAGTATTTTGTTTCTTTACAACTGGTTTGGTTTCAGTGTGCTTAGGGGCATGGAAAATTAGAGAATGTTTGTATTGTTGAAACTCTATTGTTGACCCCATGAGGGTTTATATTAATGACTGCGCACCTATATATTTATCAGGTATGGTTTTGTTTTGTTTTTTAGTTTTCCCAGCCTAAGTATGTAAATAAGATGACTGCTTCACATAAAAGGAATGTATAACGCGCACAAACACACTCAGGCGTACGGTTAATTCCGAACATCCGCCTACACCCAAGTGTGATATTTAATAACTAGGTAATCACATGATTGGGCCATCATAATTAATGTTAATAGAGGAACAGTTAGAAAACCAGTTCTTTGTGGTCTGCAGATAGGAAACAGCCCATGAATGTTGGTAGCAGATGGTGCTTGAGAAATGGCACCTATTCCAGGTTTCAGTGACGGAGCAAGAATAGTACAGCAAACCTTCATCTGCATTCCTGATAAACTGAAGAATGTTAAGCTGTTGACTGGGAAGGAAGAGTTCTCCAAATGGCAGTACAGTATTATTGAGGTAGAAAAACCACAACGAATGCACGGCACCTTGTCACTGATGCCTGTAAAACCAACCGTACCAAAATAGAGGCATAACTTCAAAGCCCTTCACAACAAAAATAAACCGGGACAAGAAGAATCTTAGCGCTCATCTACACTTTAAAAAGAAAACTTCAATACATAGCATATGATCATGACTAACCACCGTCACAACTGGTGGAAACAAGCTAAAGGTGGTGTCGTAGAGATCACCTGTCTTACTTTCAGCTGTAGTTTACCATTCAAGACCTGTCTGCTATAACAGCACCTCTTCACCCAAATGTTAAAAACAAACCGCTTCACATATTAATTTGTAATGGAGTAGTCTTCTACTTAACCAGTCAACTACAGGTTTACACCCCTGCTCTGTCTGCTCATCTGCCTATTGTGGATCAGCACTCAAAGCGAAGACCATCTACATGATGTGTACATAGGAAAATAGCAATGTTTTTATACCCACTCTGGTAAAACATGCACCAGTCTAAAAAAATAAGAGATTGGTAATCTGGTTTACAGCAGTTGTCCAGGAGCCAGCGTGTTTTTAAAAAACCCCAAAAACAAATACTTAAAAAAACAAACCAAAAAAAACAACCCCTATAATATACTTATCGTTTCAACTGCAGTGGATCTTCATAGTCTAATGCGTTTACTAGCCTACCATGATGTAATGTCACACAGACGAGTGAACCGTAACTGCCCAATAGCTTAAATTTCAAGTAATGGTAGCGATGGGACAGAAAAATTCTGATTTTATTTTTCAGATTCTTTTCGGCTCCAGGGGTTTTGGAGAAGGACCATATGCCCAACAGCCGTTTTGAAGGAGGTTTCCTGGGGTTTTAGAAATGTGGTTAAAAAGGCCAACTTTGTCCTAAACCTTCATAATGTTCAGACCACAAAAACGGGTTCTTGGCCGAAGCTTTCACTGCCGTTTTGTTTGTTACGTGTTGATTGCTCCCTGCAGTATTATCTAAGTCTTGTATGGAGGTTTCTATAAGACACACATCCTCTCTGTACGGACTGTAATTTGTAGGACTAGACATCGTAGGCTTTTACCCACTTATATAATCCCAGAGGACCACTTGATAAGGCAGCCTTGTTCCAACATTCGTGTATACTGTGCAGAGGCAACAAAGGGTTTGGTGCTAACATTCAAGACAAAAATCCTTGTACCCATCCTGTCAGCCATGTAAGCAGGCGGTTTTGCTGTAGCAGACTGGGAAATGGCGGGTGTTACATGCTATTCACAGGGTGAATTTTCAGCCATCAATCCATTTCTAGGTATATATTACATACCCATTGGCCAGACCTTTTTAGAAATCTTAAGATATTTAATTGTACCAATGAGAAAGATGTGCCTGCCTTATTCTCCCACTCGTATTCCTCTCTGCTGTGACTCACAGTTGTGGTGATTGAAGCCGTGCTGGAATCCAGTCATATTACTCATATGTGAGCCTAAAGAGTCATCCGTTTATTTACAATGATAATGGAGATGACCTTGTTACATTAATGCTGGTTTACTGATCTGTGCCTTCTCAGAGCTTTGTTGTTCACAAGGAAAACCCATATACATTTATTATTATTAGGTAAAATAACACCATATTCAACAAGCAGCTGTCTTTCTACCAAGCAGTGGAGGCAGTCATGTTGTACTTCTGTAACATTTATGTTTTTCGATGTCCATCAAATAGGTTCTGTGCCACTTAAATGGTGATATCTGCGAATCCTAGGGCAGATTAAGGATAACATAAATATATTTTATGATTTAGTTCTCTATCCAAAAGCACTTGTGCAACTCAAAGACAGATCTCCGATATAGCTTAAAGTTAAGCACAAGGAGCCTGTATCACAAGGGGAGAGATGCGAGCTTATGACCGCTATAGCTGTTAATGTGGACTTTAGGACTCTTTCACACAGCAGTATTTTGCTTCAGTATTTGTAATCCAAAACTAGACCGAAAAAATATAATAGACAGATTTGTAAGTCTTTTCATGATTTGGAACCAACTGGTTTTGGCTTTCACATACTGATGCAAAATACTGCCGTGTGAAAGGGGCCTGAAGGTTATATTAGTCTAATGACATCCTCTGATAATAACGTACGTGGAACCTAAAATGGATACTAACTTTTCAAACCACTGATGCTAATCTAATCGTATACCTGATATACATCAACTTTGTCATTTACTTACTGTTAAAATTTAGCCTCTTTATCCATGCAAATTCTGTGTGAAGCTACTGCCACTAGGTGTCTCCCTTCCTGTAATCTGCTGTTCACCACCTGTTGTCAAGCAAAATCCGTCCCTAGTTCTTCTGCTTTGATAAGTAAAAGGCTGTGCAAACAGAGGACAGTTCACGTTTTATTATTTTGGTGGCGATGTACTATAAAAAAGCATTTCTCATAAAAATGCATAAAAGTAGATTTTTGTATTTATTTTTTTTCGTGCAGGTTATTTTCTTCACCCAACGAACACTATTCTCCTCTATGTATCTTAATCAATGTGACTGCTCAGGAATATTTATTTATGTCCTGTCCATTACTTCCTTTATCAGCCTAGATCAGGGTTAGATAATTTCCTAGAACAAAATAGTATTAGCTCCTATGTGTAGAATTTTTTTCCGTCCCTTGGTTGAACTTGATGGACATGTGTCTTTTTTCAGCCGTACTAACTATCTAACCTCCTCTATGCTGACAACTGACTGGTCTGCAAGTGACCTCACCTACATTGTTGACCAACATTTAATGTGATTGCTCAGAACAAGTCTACAAGATCCAGCATGAGCACTTAGTCTAAGATCATTGCCAGTCATTTGTATCTAATTAAAATTTTATTAAAAACTGCTTAACGAGACGCTAAAAAGATATGTTCTTATCTTTTTAGCATCTCGTTAAGCAGTTTTTAATAACATTTTGATTGAATAACCTCGACAAAATATTATAACGTGTAACTAAGCTTTCAAAAAACTTCTGACGTGTCATAGTTACCTGTCAGAAGTTTTGGTCCTTGTGGGTCTGAGCACTGAGACCCCCACCAATGGCTAAAACAAAGTGGTGGAGTAGCCCGGGTGAGTGCCTAGCCGCTTTAGTTTCTGATCGGCTTTTCTCAGAAAGCCAAGCAATTGGTGTACGGGCTCAATAGAAAGTTTAAGCCCATACACCGTTAACTCGGCTTTCCGAGAAAAGCCGAACAGAAACGAAGCGGCACAGCTCACCCGAGCCCTTCTGCTGCTCCGTTTTAGCTATCGTGGGGGTCTCAGTGCTCGAACCCCACCGATCAAAACTTCTGACATGTCAAGTTTTTTTGAACGTTTACTTACCCTATAAGTGATAATTTATTAAAACTAGATGTAGTGACCATTGCTCTTTTATGGCACAGACATTGCTTTTTTGGTTACATGCAAAATACATGAGGCAAATTTTAGTGACCGCTCCTGTAGCCTGTCCTCACTGGTTGTAATTGTGGCCAGTCTTGCTCAGCGACCGTGTTCTCAGTACTGGTTCTGTACCGTGGTTGTCCTCCGTGTTGGTTTCTCAATGCGCAGCGGGCAGTATTACATCTACAATACTTTTGGCAGTTTAGAACCTGGCATTGTGCTGTAAAAACGCTGTACATAAGGCTTCATTCACATCTCCGTCAGGGCTCCGTTCAGGCGTTCAGTTGGAGCTTTCCGTCAGGGGGAACCCTTGAATGGAACCCTGACAAACAAACAAATCGAAACCATAGGTTTCCTTTTGCAACACCATTGATTTCAATGGTGACGGATCCAGTGCAAATGGTTTCCGTTTGCCTCCGGTGTGCAAGGGTTCCATCGTTTTGACGGGATGAATACCGTAGTCAACTACACTATTCATTCCGGCAAAACGGCGGAACCCTTGCACAACAGAGTCAAACAGAAACCATTTGCACCGGATCCATTACCATTGAAATCGACGGTGATGTAAACAGAAACCTATGGTTTCCGTTTCTTTGTCAGGGTTCCGTTCATGGGTTCCCCTGGCGGAAAGCTCAGACAGAACGCCTGAACAGAGCCCTGACTCCGATGTGAACGAAGCTTAAATTGTAAGTTGTCCGTCTGACATGACCTTGCATATAATAAAGGTTTGTTTGGAACATTTGGTTCACTAGCGTTCAGTTTTTCCTTGGGGCTGAACTGGCTGGGTGTTGGGTGGTGACTTTTCACCTACATTTGGTCATACATTGAGACTTTGTGGTTTTGTGAACTTACAATTCAGCTACAGTCATGTGGATCTGATGTGCGTGGTGACAACCCAAGACCATTCTATATTCTACATGTTTAATGTCTAATTTTCATTACTTTTAATGTCATTTCTAATACTATTTACAGCCGGCTGGTTCTTTTTTCCTTGTGTGGTCCTCTGATATTGTTGAAACGTTTTACTTGATTCGAATTAATAATAGCAGCCATTGCCTTTTCTTCTCTTGTTTGTACTGTACAAGAAGAGTGCTTGCTCATTTCTCTGGAAGTCCCCCTTCCCCCTCTTTCTTTGTCTTTACAGCTGTGTGTAGGGGTCTGCTTATGTGAGGGGCCTTTCTGCTCGTTTTTTAGTTACCACGGTTAGGACTTTGTAAAAATAAAAAAATACTGGATGCTTTTAATGTGACGTTATACTGCTTATATGTAACCGTTATTGCTTGTGTATTTGTCTCAACACAATAGTTGTCCATAGTCACGTCAATGAATGTACAAATATTATAATTTTTTTATATACTGTAATGTTTTTTTTATATTCTATTTGTTATATCACAAACATATGGTTTGTTAGGGCTAAAAAACAACAACTAAACCCTGAATATTTGTCCTACTATCTTCAGTTATTAACCTATTTAATGTTCACACGTTTCTCTGCCTCCTACCCTATAATGTTTATCATACAGAAGCAAAGATTTGTATTGTACCCTAAACAAAACAAGCCATCAACTCTAAGTGGATTTTATATATCCAATAGTGTGAACGGGTGGAAGGATAGGGTTAATCAGGAAGTACTGGATGTACCATATTTGCATTATGTCAGCTTTTTGTAAGGGTGAGTCAGCAATGTGTGAGGCCGCTTCCCTATTTTTCCATCCTTTGGGATGATTTTGCAATGTGTCGCCGGCTGTGGCCGCATACAGCCATTGTCATCTTCCTGCATGTGATAATTGTGGCTGTTCATTGGCCAGTAACTAGTCTCTGATGTCAGTGTTTCCTATGACAACAGCTTTCTCATTGGCTGAATACCTTTTATCCCAGCTAGTAGTCCTGTCTGCCAGTTAACTAGAAGGGAAATGCTTATTGGTTGGCTTTACTTTCTGTTACTTCCTCTTTCAAAGTGCACATTTAGCAGATATGAAGGCATGTGTCTGGGTAACTGGAAGAGGTGTGTTTTTTTTTTTTTTTGTTTGTTTTTTTTTTTCTGACTTTTTTTTTTTTTTTTTGTTCTTGCAACACTCCTAATGTTAACTATATATGATGACCTGTAACTCTCTTTACTTTTAGATATGTAGACGTTACATATAAAGTACTCAAATTGCCAATGATCAGGTCTATAAAACCACAATTTTACAAAACTCTACAGAAACAAACCCTCAGCCATGAAATCCCTATCAATTTTGGCATTCTATATTATAATTTTTTATTTTTTTTTAAGGGCGTTCACAGTGCGGGTTAAATAACTAACTTAATAATTTTATAGTGTGATGTTACTAATTATGAGTACTTTTTTTTTTTTTTTCTCTTTCTAAATATTTTTTTTTAATATAACCGTTTTTGTTTAGGAAAAAGGGTTTGTCTAGTTTTACTAATATTTGTTAACATTTTATTGATCTTCCCTTTTTTTTTGTAGTCGTCCCACTAAGGCACTAGACCAGGCGATCGTTTAATGGACACCCCACTTTATTTTTTTTATTGTACCCCCCCCCCCTCATTTGTACATTGGTGTTTAAGTGGGGTGCTGTGTGTAAAAATACTTGCCGATCCCCGCATCTTGTATTTTTCTGGTCAAGCGCTGCTCATGTGATTCTCTCTCTGACTTGTCTGGAGTCACTGCTTTTGAATAAACCGGAACTCGGGCTCTCAATGCATTCCTATGGGAGCCAGAACGAGGCTCCATAGGAATGCATTGAGAGTCTTACTTCCGGTTTTCTGAACAGCGGCAATTCCAGACCAGGTCAGAATGAAGATCACGTGAGCGGCGCTTGACCCGGAAAACGACAAGATGCGGGAAACAGTAAGTATTTTTGCACACAGCACCCCACTGAAACACCAATGTACAAATGGAGGGTGAAATAAAAAAATAAAGTGGGGTGGTTCTTTAAACTCATATAATACGCTGCAATACTTCTGTATTGCAGTGTATTATGCCTGTTAGCTGAACATTGACAGGTGTTCTATTAGGCCTCATGCACACGACCATAGCCATGTGCATGGCCGTGATTCCCGGGTCAACCAGCCACAGAGTGACAGCGGCGAGCTGCCCGCAAATCGCGCGCTGTTTACATTTCTGCGGCCGTTATTTTCCATGAGCCCGGACCGCAGAAGCATTCACAGAGCGGGTTCAACAACACTATATTGTGAAAGTTCGGACTTTTACTGAAGCGACGATACCTGTTATGTTAACAAAAATTTGTTTTTTTTTATACATTGATTTAGGGGAAAAACGTAAACTTTTAATAAGTTTTTTTTGGAACATAACAAAAAACCTTATTTAACAGTTTTGTTTTTTTTTACTTTTTGGATCGCTTGCATGATATACTGCTATACTAATGTATTGCAGTATATCGTGATTCTGACAGACTCCTCTGAAGCCCTGCCGGAGGCAGAGCTTCAAATGAGTACAAAGATGGCGGACCTGGGGGCCTTTGTTAGGCCCCCATGCTGCCATAGCAACCGTTGTTACCGGCCGATCGCGCCACAGGGAGGGGGCGCGATGGCGTGTTTGAGGTGGTGTCCCCCTGATTCTAACACTTTAAATGTCGCGATTGACCGTGGCATTTAAGTTGTTAAACGGGCGGAATCAAAGTGAACTTTGATTCCGCCCGTTGCAGTGAGGTGTCGGCTGCGTGTAACAGCCGTCACCCGGTGTGTATGGTGCGTGCTCAGCCTGTGAGCTCACTGCATACTTTCCCTTTACCCTCGTCACATACAGTTACATGATTTTGTGTTAAGGGGGTTAATCCGGTATACTATTAGATCAGCATAAATTGTTTGAAAAGTTAAGGCTCTCTTACACAGTCGAATCGGGCAAACGAGCGTTCATATGAACGCTCGTTCCCGATAATTGCCCTATGTAAACAGGGCAACGATCAGCTGATCAACGAGCAAACACACGTTCATCAGCTGATCGTATCGTTTATGCAGCAGAAAATATTCTAGTTTTCAGCAGCACATCTCCCTGTGTAAACAGCAAGATGTGCTGCCGACATAATGGTAATGCATGGGGACGAGCGATCATAGTAACGATCGCTCGTCCCCATCCACTACTGATCATGGCTCCTTGTGAAAGGAGCAAACGAGCGCCGATAAATGAGCTGCCTCGTTGATCGGCGCTCGTTGTTACGGTCAAAATTGGCCAATGTAGAAGGACCCTTCGTGTTCATGTAAGCCCACCGTTTGACCTATACGTTAAATATAGACTGGGATGGATGGCTGACGGTGGTAGCTATCCCCAGTCCTGACTAATATGTCAAATGTGAAGATGAAATGCAGTGTGAAAGGGGCCTTCTATGATTATGGAGACAGCCGTGTTGCCTGAGCTGTTGCTCAGAGGGCCGTTATTTGTGGAGAGGTTTATCAGTATACTGTGTTGGCTTTTTCTTTTTTTTTTCTTTTGGTAGTTGTCGAGTGCAGTACTTGGAAATGACAGATCTGCATCCTATAAATAGAAGCCCAGACCAGGTCACAGATCACGGCGGAGGTTGATTGGATACTTTTTATTTCAAATTGTGACATTGTCCAGAACGACAACCTTCACAGATCAATCATGAAGGACAAGTCATTCAGATAACGGCCGTCTGAAATCACTAATGTATGGCCGGCTTTATCTGTACATGGTCTGATGACCAATTGGTGGCCGCTGGGTTCCATCACATATCTATGGCCTACTTAATATATACGCTGCACTATAAAAACACTGTGAGGTCTTGACGATTTTAGTATTTTTTTCAACTGTTTAATTGTTTTCTTTGTGATGTCTTGCATTTGTAAAGTTTAAAACATTCTCTTTCTACAGCAATAGTACTTTGGGCTCGATTGTGATTTTGACTTTTAGGCTAAGTAATGCATTAATACTGAATGTACCGGATAAGGAAGCATTGTCGGCTATTTTTACATTTCTGAGACTAAGGTTGCATTTGACAGTAATTCTCATTGGGTTTAGCTTCACAATGGAAGAATCATTCTGTGCAGTGTTTTATTATGATGAAGCACCATTGAAGAACACTTAGAGAAAGTAGAAGGTGGTTATGACATCTATTTGAGTTCTTTGTTTTATTTTAGGAGTATTCCGTACATTGTGGAAGTTCTTTTTTGATACTTGTCTCTAAATCTTTTGTTAATGCACATAAATTGACTTCAATAATTTTCAGTTTGATTTATTATTTTGATATTGTCTCTTGTGCAAGTCCAGATGTAGAGTGGTGTGCTGGTGTCTCTCGCCAGTGCGGCAATTGCCACATTTATCAACAAGTTGCAGGCTAATATGTGCCAGGCTAAAAACAAAGCTTATATATCAATGTATTTATGCCAGGTTGTGCCCCATTGTATCTCTTCCAGTGCAAACTAAAAAGCTTGTTAACCCCTTAAGCACGCAACTATTTTGGGCCTTATGGAAACTGATATTTTTTATTTATTTATTTTCCCTCCGCATTCCAAAAGACATTTAATTTTTTTTTACGTCGACATAGCCACATGAGGGCTTGATGATTTTCGGGACGAGTAGTATTTAAAATAGTACCATTTTGTTACATATAATGTGTGTTGTATATTAAAAAAAAACACAGCAATTCCACTGTACTTATTTGGGTTTTGTTTTTACACGTTCACCGTGCGGTATTTTATTCCCTGGGTTTATATGATTACAGCGATATCAAATCGATTTTTAATTTTTTATCTTAAACTACTTTTGCACAACAGAAACGCCTAATTTTAAAATCATTTTTATTTGTCGCCGCTTTCCATGCGAATAACATTTTTAGGTGGGATTCACACGACCGGGTCGTTCCCGAGCCCGAGTGTCGGCCGGTAAAATCGGCCATTTTGCCCGGCCGGTTTGCATTAAGTTTTGCATCCGTGCCGGGCTGGGCAGATCCAGACAGTGACATCAGCGGCAACTCCTGAAGGGGAATCCCCATGTGTTCGGGGATTCCGCTTCAGGAGTTTCCCCTGATGTCACTGCCCAGATATGGACAGAGACATCAAGCGCTCTGTCCAGGAGCGGAATCCCCGAAAACACGGGGATTCCGCTCCTTCAAGGAGCTAAAGTGCGGCTAGCACATAGAGCGGGGAGATACCTCCCCGCTCTGCTATAGTGGCGTCGCTAAAGTAGCAGCAGCTGCTAGCGGCGCCATCGAAGGTGTCGCCGGGCCAGGGTGCTTTTCAAGCAGGGGAAGGGAGCCAGCGCAGCGCTCCCTTCCACCTGCTGTACACCCCGGCCCTGCCACACAGTGTACAGCGATGCCATTTGTCAGAATGGCATCAACTCCTCCTCCTCCTCACATGCACTCTGCGCTGTGAGGAGGAGGAGATAGAGCGCAAGCTCCGGAAAACCCGGCCATCACTCGGGACACATCCCGGTGATGGCCGTGTATTACCCGGCCCCATAGACTTCTATGGGAGCCGGGGGGCCGGGTACCCGGGCGAAGATAGCGCATGTCCTATTTTTTGACGGCCGGTTTTTCCGGCCGTCAAAAAATCGGTCGTGTGAATAGCCCCATTAGGGGTCTATTATTCCTAATGCAGCCGGGTGCCGGCCGATTTATGAACGGCCGGCACCCGGCCGGAAAACTCTGCCGTGTGAATGAGGCCTTATTTATTAGCTGTATGAGGGCTTGGTTTTGTGGGACGAGTTAAAGCACTAGCACTATTTTGGAGTACGTTCGACTTTTTATTACATTTTATCCTGTTTTTTTTTTTTGCCAAGGTCATGTTAAAAACAGCGTTTCGGTCATTGTTTTTCTGTGTAACTCTTGTGTTTTTTTGCGGCGTTTAACGTGGTGAATAAATAACGAGTATTTTGTAGTTCTGGTTTTTATGCATTCGGCGATACCAATTACGTGTAGATTTTTGTATTTTAGATTTTATTTTTTTTGCCATAATAAAGCCTTTTACATAGTACAGTTGAAAAAAGACACATGCTCAACCAAGGGAAAAATAATTTTTGTTTATTTTATAACTTTCTATCCTTTTTTTTTTTTTTTTCATGCAATTGTTTTATTCAATAGTACACTGCAATACTTCTATATTGCAGCACATTAGGTTTCCCAGCAGAAAACAGCTTATTGTTGGGTGCCCCAGCACTGGGGAATTTTGTGATCTGCTTATTGTCAAGGGACCTTTCTGACAAGTAGGGATTGCTCAAAGTGGACAACCCTTTTCATGGTAAAGAACACCCCCCCCCCCCCCCCCCCACACACAAAAAAAAAATAGATGCTGGAAGATAAGGAGTTTTTTCCTACTTACCTGATTTTCAGTATACTTGATTCCACCTTAACTTGTTCCTTGGCAGAAATTATTGGTTGCTCAGTCCGCAAACTTTTGATTGTCTTGATTTCACTAATATGAATGAGAAGAACATTAATGCCTGCCCTCTGGGGCTGCACTGAGGTGCCATTACTGTGCATATGCCATCTCCTCTGATAGATATTCATGTGTCTCTTTACAAGTCAGATGTTACTGATGCCCCACTGTGCACTCATACAAGCTGCTTATTTATGTTGCATGTTGTTATTTAGTAGGAGCCTTTATTGTTTACATCCAGTGGATACAATTCTCTCCACGGTCACATGTCCATGGTCATGTGATGGACACACTGGTACATGGCTCTACAGTATGTGTATCAGAGCTGTGTCTTCTAATGATCCCAGCACTTGCAGGACCATGGACAGAATTGTATCCACTGGAAGTAAACTATGAATGTTCCTACTAAATAACAACAAGCAGAGATCTTGCAACATTGAGGGATAAATACAATATTACAGTATATTGGAAAATGATATAACTCAATCATACAAAAAATAATTTGCTGAAACTAGATAATCCCTTTAATATATTTGCCATATATACTGCTGACGTAAATTAGTTTGACTGGCATTTCAAACACGTCTTAATATGTTCCCTCCATTTAGCTAGTATGTCGGTAGCCTTCCTGACGTACACGCCAAACGTGGTGTGCACTTGTCCTTATGATGCGGCAATCTGCGTTATGGGATATCCGGATGCAGGAAAGCTAGCTGTGCATGTTCACCAGTGAACTTTGTGACATGCTGGTAAATCTAGGCTATGCAGCAAGTTCTGTGTACGCTTGCTGAAGTTATTTCCCATGATGTTCATTCTCACTCTGAATTATACTCCGCTGATTAAAATTGTCCAGTTAAAGTCTATTCCTAGTGCTATAAGATTATTCTTTTCTGATACCTGCAGTATTCTTTCCTAATCCTTTGGGTTTTTTTTTGTTTTATTTGCAGAATGTGGACTGCCAGGATGCCTTGGAGACTGCTGCACGAGCAGAGGGTCTTCCATTGGATGTTTCCATGCACTCACACTTGCAGTTCTTGGGTGAAAACCATCACAATAGCAAATACCACTATGGTCTACACTTGCTCAAACCTTTTCGCATTACTTCCAAGTAAGTTATTCTTCTGCGGGCTAGCATGGTTTTATTTTCTTCTTTTCCCCCTCTTAATAAGTGAAATCTTATATTTGCCTTTGTCCTCTTACAGACACCAGCACCCTGTAGATAATGCTGGACTGTTTTCCTTCATGACATTCTCTTGGCTTACGCCTCTGGCACATAAAGCATACAAGAAGGGAGAATTGTTTTTTGAAGATATTTGGCCATTGTCCTGCCATGAGTCTTCTGATATCAACTGTAAACGGTAAGTTATTATTTATGTAAATGCCAGTTTACTATAAACATTATTTTTCAACAATTATTTGATTTAGGCAGAAATGTGTTTATATATCCTTAGAAAGCGAGGAAAGGAACTGTAGTACTCAAGATTATCTCATAGATTGTAAACTCTTGCGAGCAGGGTCCTGAATTCTCCTGTCTGAATTAGGGATGTCACGATACCAGAATTTGGATACCGATACTTCGTTTAGTATTGCGATTTCGAGAAAAGTTCTTCCATTTTCTGATGTGAGGCGCGTGGTGTGATGATGAATTTAACCTCCATGTGCCTCACATTACTAGTGATTACTAGTGATTAACCCCATCATGTTTCTCAGTCATAATGGGTTAATGCATAAGGTACATGATGGGGTTAATTATTATTGTGAGGCACATGGAGGTTAAATTCATCACACCTTGTGTCCCACAATAAGTGATAGAAAGCAGTAAATGATGCAAAAAATTTGTTGTGCAGGTTATTACAGATGCCCCAATACCAAATGTGTGAATATTTTATGTATTGAAACTTATTTTAATGTTTATTGTAAAAAAAGGTGTATTTTTGTATTTTTATTTAACATAACTTTTTTTCTTTAACTTTTTTAAACTTTTAATGTACTGGCATATACAGTGAAGGAAATAAGTATTTGATCCCTTGCTGATTTTGTAAGTTTGCCCACTGTCAAAGACATGAACAGTCTAGAATTTTTAGGCTAGGTTAATTTTACCAGTGAGAAATTATATATATATATATATATATATATATATATATATATATATATATATATATATATATATATATATAAAAAAAACTGAAAATCACATTGTCAAAATTATATATATTTATTTGCATTGTGCACAGAGAAATAAGTATTTGATCCCTTTGGCAAACAAGACTTAATACTTGGTGGCAAAACCCTTGTTGGCAAGCACAGCAGTCAGACGTTTTTTGTAGTTGATGATGAGGTTTGCACACAAGTTAGATGGAATTTTGGCCCACTCCTCTTTGCAGATCATCTGTAAATCATTAAGATTTCGAGGCTGTCGCTTGGCAACTCGGATCTTCAGCTCCCTCCATAAGTTTTCAATGGGATTAAGGTCTGGAGACTGGCTAGGCCACTCCATGACCTTAATGTGCTTCTTTTTGAGCCACTCGTTTGTTGCCTTGGCTGTATGTTTCGGGTCATTGTCGTGCTGGAAGACCCAGCCACGAGCCATTTTTAATGTCCTGGTGGAGGGAAGGAGGTTCTCACTCAGGATATGACGGTACATGGCTCCATCCATTCTCCCATTGATGCGGTGAAGTAGTCCTGTGCCCTTAGCAGAGAAACACCCCCAAAACATAATGTTTCCACCTCCATGCTTGACAGTGGGGACGGTGTTCTTTGGGTCATAGGCAGCATTTCTCTTCCTCCAAACACGGCGAGTTGAGTTAATGCCAAAGAGCTCAATTTTAGTCTCATCTGACCACAGCACCTTCTCCCAATGACTCTCAGAATCATCCAGATGTTCATTTGCAAACTTCAGACGGGCCTGTACATGTGCCTTCTTGAGCAGGGGGACCTTGCGGGCACTGCAGGATTTTAATCCATTACGGCATAATGTGTTACCAATGGTTTTCTTGGTGACTGTGGTCCCAGCTGCCTTGAGATCATTAACAAGTTCCCCCCGTGTAGTTTTCGGCTGAGCTCTCACCTTCCTCAGGATCAAGGATACCCCACGATGTGAGATTTTGCATGGAGCCCCAGATCGATGTCGATTGACAGTCATTTTGTATGTCTTCCATTTTCTTACTATTGCACCAACAGTTGTCTCCTTCTCACCCAGCGTCTTACTTATGGTTTTGTAGCCCATTCCAGCCTTGTGCAGGTCTATGATCTTGTCCCTGACATCCTTAGAAAGCTCTTTGGTCTTGCCCATGTTGTAGAGGTTAGAGTCAGACTGATTAATTGAGTCTGTGGACAGGAGTCTTTTATACAGGTGACCATGTAAGACAGCTGTCTTTAATGCAGGCACCAAGTTGATTTGGAGCGTGTAACTGGTCTGGAGGAGGCTGAACTCTTAATGGTTGGTAGGGGATCAAATACTTATTTCTCTGTGCACAATGCAAATAAATATATATCATTCTGTTTTGTTTTTTTTAATATAATCTATCTCTCACTGGTAAAATTAACCTAGCCTAAAAATTCTAGACTGTTTATGTCTTTGACAGTGAGCAAACGTACAAAATCAGCAAGGGATCAAATACTTATTTCCTTCGCTGTATCTATATTACAGTACATTAGCCTGATAGTACACAGGCAGTTATTAGGACATAACTAAGTATGCCCTAACAACAAGAAATATGGTAGGACAGCCCTGGGGTCCTTCAATGGACCCTGGGCTGTCTGCCCATATATGGTATGTCCTTTAATCGCGTCACAGGAATTCCCTGTGATGCGATCCAAGGGGCAACCTCCATTCTCACTTTCCTCTTGAATGCTGCAGTCCGCTTTGATTGCAGCATTCATGGGAATAGCGGCAGAGATGAGAGATTTCTCTGATCTCCACCAGCGGGGCTGCGGCCGTGTAATACAGCCATTGCCCCGCTCCGGACAGGAAGTGCGCTCGCGGTCAGCATGAGGTGATGCGGCCGGCGCTGCACTAATGAGCGGCGGTTCAGGCACTGAAGACAGAACATGGGGGTGTTTTGCACAGCACCCGCCGTGTTCTGTCTTCAGTGCCTGAACCGCCGCGCATTAGTGCAGCGCCGGCCGCATTGCATCATCCTGACCACGCATACTTGTTATCAGGACTCAGGAGCGGGGCAATGACTGTATCACACAGCCGCAGTCCCGCTCTCATACATTCATGTGTTACTATACTGGGCTACGCAGCTAAGTATCGAAATACATGAAATAACGATATCGAACCGTTTGGGGATGCTGAGTATCGAAGTTTCGATGCATCGTGCATCCCTAGTCTGAATTGTAAATTAGCTTTGTCACTATGTAATGTCTGATATTGTCTGTTTATGTTCCCTCTAAATTGTAAAGTGCTGTGTAATGTGTTCGCACTATATAAATAAAGATTATTATAATATTATCCAAAAATTTTTAGTTTTTATTCACCAAGCATAAAAACACTTGCAATGTTTAAACGCAAATTGGGTCTTTATCAATTTCAATCAGGATGCTTGATAATGACCCAATTTGGGTTGAAACATTGCAAGTGTTTGTATGCTAGGTGAATAAAAACCCACACATTTTTTGGATAATCTGGAATTCTGCAGTTCCTTCCCTCGCTTTGTATGCAATTTGTTTCCCTTGGACGGGGATATCTTTCTCTGCGTGCACCACCCATGATTGGCGAGTTGTCCTTTCCTGCTGGTGAAACCTCCCTTGCTGTGCTGCTGATGTCTTGAATATCCTATGTAATCTTAACCATGAATAACTTCAGTTAAACGTGTCTATCACACTGTGAAGTTCACTAACCCTGCACTTCCAACGAAGAACATTATTTAAAAAAAAACAAACCTACAACTCTATGCAAATGTTGTGATTGGTCAGATTTGAATCCAAAACTCCAGTGCTGTGAGGTAACAACGATTGCCACTGGACAATGGGGCTGCCCCTGCGTAGACAGAGTTAAAGGGGTTGTCCCAAATAAACAGCTATTGTCCATATACCCAATTAGGACACATGGACGTCATTGAGGGGTGTACACATGTCTGTTTCCCTCTATTAGCCAGGTCACAGAGATGCTAAAAAGATCATTTTATTGGACACAACATTTCCACTGAAGGGAAAATATGTGGCCATCTGTAGCTTCCTTTAGCCAAATCCGTTGGGTTTCAGGAGCCATATTAGGGGCGATCAGCTGATAGCCGGGGCAGCTGCTTATTAATAAGTGGTTATGCAGTTGTTAAGACCAACCTTTAAATAATAAAATCCTGTCTCTCTGCAGATTTATACAACTCGAATTGAACATCCATAGATATTTCATATACAATAATGATCTAACCCCTCTTTCCCCAGTGTTAACTGTCGGCAACCAGAATTTTTAAATTTAACTCTATGGCTATAATTTGGAGCAAATGATACATTTTTAGAAAAAACCCACACAAAAACAGCCAGGGTAGAATAGAGTTCCCCTTGGTAGTTAGTTTCACATGTAGACACTACTAGAAAGTTGTATTGTTGTATTTAAGCATCAGAGATGGAGATTTATAGCATCCTATTCACTTTAACATTGTTTAAATGAACACTACTTGAGCATTGCATAATAATGCACATTATTATTATTATTTTTTTTTACAGACTGGAGAAACTGTGGTTTGAGGAGGTGAAGGAGCGAGGAGGAGACGAAGCCTCTCTTCGGGGTGTTGGGTGGAGATTCTGTCGCACAAGGCTGATCATCTCCATCATGTGCCTGATGCTCACTCAACTGGCTGGCTTCATTGGTCCAGTAAGTAGTTTCCACCCTGTTTCATGTGCCCAGAGGTAATATCATCTTTAGATTTTTTTATTTTATTTTGGCTTTTTTTTTTTTTCCTTTCTCTCTCGCTGTGCGCTCTTTGCCCTACTAGTTAGTTCTTTAGTTTAGATTTTCAGAATTAGTCCTGGTTTAATTTCTTTTTGTGTAGTGTACAGTTGGCCTCTGGCAAATACAACACATTGCAGAACCAGGGACCCAATGATGACACACACACACACATACACACACACACGCTATGTTTTATTTAATATAAAGTAGTAGTGCCGGCTTATGCCTGTCACTAAGGACGTATTATCTGTGCAGAACAAGCGTTCTCTTGCTTAATGTAAGACAAAATAAGCAAGAATTACTTTTCTTAAACCCTCAGTAGGTACCATATACCTCACATTATTCCCACAGTGGTTGTATGTGCATGTATCCAGAAAGCCATAGTATCCTATTCTCTCCAATGCTACTTATTGCCAATTTTTCCTAAGGTGTAGAGCAATTCACTGCTTTTTAGTACTAATTTTCAGTGTGCTGTTTAAAGATGGAGGTGCAATAGATGGGTAAGTACATATGGGGCACTGTTAAAATTTGTTAAAATATTTTTTATCTATTTTATTTTAAATTTTTACTAGCAACTTTTTTTTTTTTCATGAGGATACAATTGTTATGGTAATGTTGAGTCTAAAGGTGTAGGTGTACTGTTAATCTTAGAATGCCCCAAACTTAACAAAACAAACTTCATTAAGAAGAGCTTCTGTCATTGTTACACTACATAGGTAATGTAATGTAATAGAGAATATAGGATTTCATAGAGGACAAGGCTGTATTAGTTTTGTCTGTGTTGGTTCCATTGTCTCTAGATCAAGGTTAGGAAGCTACATGCATGTTAAATATTTAATGGATTTAGTAATGTTGGTATTTTATGGCTACATCAGGTGATCTGATTTTATCTTATTGCAAATGTGCAAATTTATCTTATTACAAAACAAACCATGCCTTCCTGTAATATGAAGTATACCATGGTAGAAACCCGTACCTGTTCTAGTCCATAGGAACAAAATGAGTGCCACTGGGCAACTAATGCATGATACTCTTAGAGCTGTTATGTGTGGACCCTTGATTTGTGAGCAGTAGGCATACATATCTTCTGCGTTTAAACATTTATTTTTTTTAAGCCATTTTGGGAAGATTGCTTTAGTAGTTTCTCTTCTTTCCTTTTATTTTTTTAATGATCCGATATGGAGTCATATGATTCTCTACCGCTTAGAAAATCCTTTGGCAGATGACCTCCAATCCCAAGGTGAAATATTTTTGTACTTGAAAAGTTGGTTTAAAGGCTGTACCAGATAAAAACAATGAGAATATTTGGAGATCTGGAAGGTACAATACTCTATTTTATACTCTACTGTATATTTGAGAGCTAGAAGACTATTGGATTGGACCATAAGAGTACATTGGTTTTGTTTTACATGTTTTTGTCTCTTTAATCCAACCTCTCCTGTTTTCCATGTGAGACGCTGGACTAATGGTGGGGTGGGAGAGGGGTCATTACTAACGTAACCTCTGTAGTGGAACCAATGACAGAAGCTATTCTTTAGAATTTCCAGGGTGGCAGTTCTGCGGCCAGATTCAGCCAGGCAAGCTGGGCAGAAACACACGCAATGCAAGATTAAGGTAAGGTTTTATATATTCCACGGGAATGCTTACAACCACAAGAAGCTTCAGCCTATGGTAACATTAATCTGCAGAGATTCTCCCATTAACTCTTAACAGTGCTTTCATTATTTGCTTCCCATTCTACATATGTTTTTGTTTTTTTGTTTTTTTTCACCTGGTTGATAAATTTAAAATTGTGAATGCTGAGCGTTTCTTTTATTATCCTTTTTTTCATTGGATATAGAACGTACTGCTTTTTCTTGAGTCTCTGCCTGGCGTCAGGAGGTGCGCAAACCTCCTACAGTGCCTCTGCAAGGCTCTCTAGAAGCAGGTCTTCAGTTATCTTGCTATATCTGTGTTCTTTTTTTTATTTTTTTTATTATTATTTTTGTTTTTTCTTATATGTATCCGGTGTCTTAAAAGTAGACTGCTTCATCCTTCAGTGCCAAAATTTTATACAAGCAGGTACCCCAGTACTCCTTTCCCAAACAAGCAGCCTTATTTGCAGTCTCTCCGCCTTTCCAAGTGCTGCCTTTCCCTTATACAATTATGAGCTGAAAGTTACCCCAACAGGGCTGATTTGGGGAAACCACAAGGACATGGACTCATCGGACTCATCCTGTAATAGGAAAGGCAGGCTGGGTAATGCGTAACCTCAGGTTCCTCCATACCTGCCGATGGCATACGCTCTCAAAGCTTTTCATAATCTGTGCCAGCCACATGCCAACTGATTGCTTGATTGGCTCCGCTTGAAAGACTGATGTACAAGGACTAGAAGAGACTCAAAAGATTCCAGCCATCCTATTACCGTTCTGATCTTGAATCTTTGTTTATCGTCTTGATAAAATCTCTTTTGGTCATCTTGATGATGAATTATTGGATACAGCTCAAGAAAATTATGAATAGGAGTTTTTTTTTTTTTCTCTTATACTTTTTTCCAGAACCAGTTCGAATGGATTGTTAGAATGTTTGAGATATGTATATTACCCACTTGCTCTCTTGTTTTGTTTCTGAATTGTATGTGATTCTGTTATTACAGAAGTGCTTGTTGGAATCTGTTTGGTGAAATACAACCCCACTCCCTTAATAAAATTTTGTTTTTTCCCCTAAGTTCATAGTTTTTTTATCCATAATAGTTAACTGTTCACTTGTTGGCGCCATAGCTTTGAAGTAGTGTAAATTAATGAATTTATTTAGAGAGAAAGAAAATGACAAATAGGAAAGATCATTATGAAAAAGCCGGCTGGAATATGAACCATTCAGAGCTTTTGGTATAGTGGAAGACTTTACTGGTTGCCTGGGTAAGCGTAATGTGTCCGGAGTACACAATTGGCTTTGTATTGCTTTAACTTGCTTGTGTCTTCTTCTTTTTTTTTTTTTTTTTTTTTTCTATAATAATAAACTGCTGATATTTATTTTCAGGAATTTATTGCCAAATTGTCCTTCTCTTCCCCGTACAACTGTAGGTACAATTGTTCCTTTTTATCCAATGCGCACGTTGAAAAAAATGTATAAAATATTTGCATTAAGTTTTTTTGTTTTTTTTAATTTTTTTTTGTTTTTTGTTTTCCTTTTTTTTTTTAAATGCCTCTGTTTTCTGTTAAACTAGTTTTATATTGATATTGTCTAAACTTCTCATGAAGTAAGTTTTATGTTAAGTTAGAGTGCTTTGAATCCTGTCACAACTTTTATGAAGGTTTATGTGTAACTAAATTGTATTTTGTCTGTTCTCTGTACCTTCTATCCATTGTCTCCAAATGTTACACACTTTCCTTCAACAGTACTATTTTCCTGGCAGTATTCTAACTTAGCATAAAGCTTGGTGAAATTGTTGTGAAAAGGGTGCAGACTCCTCATGCCTCTTTGCCTCTCTCCCCGTAGGCGTTCGTAGTGAAAAGCCTCTTGGAATATACCCAGAATAGTGGTACGGAACTCTCATACAGCTTGTTGTTAGTGTTTGGGCTTCTCATGACAGAGATTGTCAGATCTTGGTCCCTGGCACTCACATGGGCTTTAAATTATCGAACTGGTTCCCGTCTTCGAGGAGCGATACTTACCATGGCCTTCAAGAAGATTCTTAAGCTAAAGAACATAAAGGAAAAATCACTGGGAGAGGTGTGTTCTCAGCTCCGTTTTAAAGCACAGTTTTGCTTGCGTTTTCTACTAGCGATTTAAAAATTAAGTTGCCGTTTATTCAGTTAACTTGGAAAAGTTTTGCTTTTTCTCTTTGCTGTAATATGTTCTATGTTATGTGTTTTTGTTTGTCCATAAAAAGTGTTTTTATGGTACCTGACCGGACTCAATATTTTGTTTTGTAAACATAAGATTAACCCCCTTCCCGCCACAGCCCTTTTTCAGATTTTCATTTGTTTTTTCCTCCCCACCTTCCAAAAGCCATAACGTCTTTATTTTTCCGTCGATTTAGTCCTATGAGGGCTTGATTTTTGCGAGACGAGTTGTAGTTTTTCGTAGCACCATTTATTTTGCCAGATGATGTACTAGGAAACGGAGAAAAAAGTATTTGTAGGGTAGAAAATGAAAAAGCAGCGATTCCTCCATGTTTTTTTGCGCGACGTTTTTACGGAATTCACTGTGCAATTAAAACAACATGTTAACTCTGTTCTGTGAGTCAATACGATTACGGCGATACCAAATATATATATAGATATATATATCTATATATATATAGTTTTTTCTATATTTTACTACTTTTACAAGTAAAAACCTAAGTGTAAAAAAGAAAATTCCGAGAGCTATAACTTTTTTATTTTTACGTTGATTAAGTGGTATGAGGGCTTATTTTTTGCGGGATAAGCTGTAGTTTTTAATAATACCATTTTGGTGTACATGCGACAGTTTGATCACTTTTTATTTCATTTTTTTGCGGAGGATTAGGTGACCAAAAAATAGAGATTTTGCCATTTACAATTGTTTATTTTTTTTACGGCGTTCACCGTGCGGGTTAAATAATGATATATTGTTATAGTTCAGACTTTTACGGACGCAGTGATACCAATTATGTTTATTTTTTTTACTATGCTCTAGGGGGAAAATGGGAAAAGGGTTTTTTGAACTTTTAATGTAATTTTTTTTTATTTATTTATTTACACAAAAAAAAAAACTAACTCCTTTTTACTTTTTTTCTTATTAGTCCCCCTAGGGGACTTCAACCAGCGATCGTTAGATCGCTTGCACGATCTACTGCAATACTAATGTATTGCAGTATATAGTGATCCTGACAAAGATGGTGGACCTGGAGGCCTTCATTAGGCCCCCAGGCAGCCATAGCAACCATCGTCCCCCCGCGATTGCGGTGCGGGGGGCGCGATGAGCTGTTGGAGGGGGGTCACCCCCTCTTTCTAACGATTTAAATGCTGCGGTTGCTAGCAGTCTGAAGTGTTGGCTTGTTACAGCCGACACCCGCATCGTATGGAGCGGGTTCACTACGTGAGCCCGTTCCATACTTCCCATACCCGACTTTGGCGTATGGATACTTCAAATGTCGGGAAGGGATTAATGTAGGTAAGTAGTTTTTGTTGCATGAAATACATGATTGGGGTTTTCACTGCATTTTTCTGCATTCAGGTCACAGCCAACAATGATCTATTGGCTAATGGCTTTAGATCACTTTCACCTGCAATATAGCAATCTGTCTATTAATATAAATGCTGGTAAAATACGGACTATTCCTTTAGATCCCAATCCAGTGCAGTAACTGCATCCACATTAAAGAATAAAGCATTCAAAGTAAGCGCTGTGTTTGACAATTTTTGTGATGGACAACAGATTATTTCAGTTCCCTAAAATGTGAGGCCCTGTTTACATCACTAGTTTTATTTACATTTAAGGTTAATGTCGGGAAAGCTCCCGACGTAAATGCTAAACTTGTTTAAGGGGCTCCATTGTCAGACGGAGGCCAACACAGTATCCTCTTGGTTTCCGTCTGGCTGGTATACATCCATATCAAAGCAAAAAAAAAAAAAAAAGTATGAAATAGCGTAGGAGTTCAGTAAAACACTAATATGTTACATTTTTTTTTTTATCATGGCATTTTATGGGTGACTGATGGCATCTGTTAAAGGATACGTCATTCGCTTTTCATGACCGTCTATAAAACGCATGCCATTGCAGCTTGTGCGTTGAATGGATGCCTAACAGTTTAACAGATATGCCATGAATAGTGTCCTGATAGTTTACCGCATCTTTTCCCGGCAGAATACGTCAAGGGTAGAAAAAACATGTATTGTGAACATAGCCTTACAAGGTCAGCGTGATCTAGTTGCGCTCTCTATAGTGTAATCTACAGATGTATATTGGAATAGAACCTAAATTAGGAGCTTCACTTTGTCAGATTGTACCGCTCTAAAAGGCCACACTAAAACTTAAGAGATAATCTCTATCTAGGACATGAATGTCTTGACAGGTAGAGGTTACACTTTTGGGACCTCACCTATCGGGAAAACGCTGATACGGCCTACTGTTTCCAACTTGTATAAATTACAATGGAGAGAGCATCATTCATGTCTGATCTCATGTCTTCTGGAGTGCCCAACTAGGGATATGCCATAAATGTCTCAGATTAGAATCCCCTTTAAACGATCACTCTGGGTATAAATTGTCAGAGGAAAGTGTTATTTTTTTTTATCTCTGTTAATTTTAAAACAAAATTGTCAAATCTTTGTTGATTTGATCGTGGTTTAAGTACAGGTTTTAATATGTACCATGTTCTCATTTACAGCTGATAAATGTTTGCTCCAGTGATGGGCAGCGAGTGTTTGAAGCTGCAGCTGTTGGCAGTCTTCTGGCTGGAGGGCCCATAGTTGCAGTTCTTGGAATGGTGTACAACGTCTATATATTGGGTCCAACTGGCTTCCTCGGCTCTGCAGTGTTTATCCTATTTTATCCGGCTATGGTAAGTTATTTCATACAATTTTTCAATTGGTCAATGTTTTGCTGCTTTTTTTTTTTTTACGAAGTGACCACAAATAATTTATTTTCATTGATAGTAGATAACTGTTTCTGAACATTTCCCATTTGTTTTGCACGATTTCATTTCGATCATTTATTTACATTGGCATATGGCTCCACGTTAGAGCTGTAAATTTAGGACCGAAAACGCCAACACATGCCCCCAGGAAACCTGTCTTAAAAATAAGGTGGAAAAGTTTCCTGGCATCGTTCTGATGTGTTAACCCCTTAATGACCAGCCTATTTTAAACCTTAATGACCAAGCCATTTTTTAAGTTTTTCCATCGTCGCATTCCAAGAGCTATAACCTTTTTATTTTTGCGTCGGTATAGCTGTATAAGGTCTTGTTTTTTGTGGAACAAGTTGTATTTTTTAATGGCACCATTTTGAGGTACATATTATTTATTGATTAACTTTTTTTGGGGGGGGGGGATAGAAAAAAACCTGAAATTTCGTCACACTTTTTCGGGTCTTAAATCTACGCCGTTTACCGTGTGACATAAATAACACAATAAGTTTATTCAGCGGGTTGTTACGATTGCAACGATACCAAATTTGTATAGTTTTTGTATGTTTTACTACTTGCACAGTAAAAACGCTTTTTTTTTCAAAATTATTTGTTTTTGTGTCTATTTGAAGAGCCGTAACGTTTTTATTTTTTCGCCGATGCTGTTGTATGAGGGCTTTTTTTTTTTGCGGGAAGACTTGTAGTTTTTATTGGTAGCATTTTGAAGTAGATGCGACTTTTTGATCACTTTTTATTACATTTTTTTTAAAGTCCGGATTCACAGAAAACGGCAATTTTTCCGTAGTTTTTTTATTACATTTTTTACGGCGTTCACCGTGCGGGTTAAATAATGTAATAGATTTATAGTCGGGGTCGTTACGGACACGGCGATACCAAATATGTGTAACTTTTTTACTTTATTTTGGTTTTTTAATAGTAAAGCAGTTTGTAAGGGGAAAAGGTGGGGTTTTCATTTTTTTTCACATTTTTTTTAAAATTAACTTTATTAAACTTTTTTTTTTACTTTTTTACTAGTCCCACTAGGGGACTTTAATATGCGATTCTCCGATCACTATTATAATACACTGCAATACTTTTGTATTGCAGTGTATTACTGCCTGTCCGTTTAATACGGACAGGCATCTACTAGGTCATGCCTTTGGAGACACAGAGACTCGGCGATCGTATCGCCAGGTGTCGGTGGCTGGCATTGTTGTCGGGCACTGTGGCTGGCATTGTTGTGGGGCACTGTGGCTGGAATTGGGGTACTGTATCTATACCATATTGCCCGAATATTACCCAGGAAATGTACAGTTAAAGGCAAAACTTTTGTTTCTCATCTTTTATGCTACAAATTATGGGTGCCTCTTATGGTACAGTGTGTCCTATAGTCTGAAAAATATGATAAGGCCTCCTGCACATGACCGTAGCCATGTGCACGGCCGTGATTTTCGGGTCGGCATGGGGCGGAGTGTCACCCGCAAGCCGCCCGCAAATCGCGGGCCGTGCACATGGCCGCGGCCATTATTTGCTATGAGCCTGGACTGCAGAACACGGCCGTAATAAGACTTGCTCGTTCTTTCTGCGGTCCGGGCTCCTGGGCCGTGCACGGACCGTGGAAACCACGGTCATGTGCATGGCCCCATAGGAATGAATGGGGCCGCAATTCTCCCGTGGATTTTCGGGGGAATTGCGGCTGCAAAAGCATGTTCGTGTGCATGGGGCCTTACACTGTTCATCTGGTTTTGTGCATCTTGTGCTGTTAAATTGGATGCTCACCGCACGTACTTGACTGTCTTCGTCATTGTGTTTTTATTTCTGATGGCACCGTGTCTTCCTGGACAATCCTTTTTAAGTTGCAATTTTTTTTTTTGTGCCATCTTCTCACGCCCCCTGTTGCCTGAAAGAGAGGCTTTGCACACAAGCCTGTGTAGCATGGAGATGCAGTCTATTGCATGACTGATGTTATCACTCCTGCTAGAAGTATTCAAATGTTAGTAACTTGAAGTACCATAGCCTGAAAAATACAGTAAATAGGGGATAATAATTAGGTTCTACTAAATTTAAATTTGTCTGTGATGTTATTGCAGTGAAGTTAACACACTTGGGACAGCAGTTGGTTTCTTACATTCTCATCAGAATAATGCGTTCGTAAACATGGCTTTATTATTTTTTTGTGCAGATGTTTGTATCCAGACTCACTGCATACTTTAGAAGAAAATGTATTTCAGTCACGGATGAACGTGTTCAGAAGATGAATGAAGTCCTAACTTACATCAAATTCATTAAGATGTATGCTTGGGTGAAAGCAATCTCCCAAAACGTGCTGAGTGAGTACAGAGTTCTTTCCGGGAAACTGGATTTTCAACTAATTTATTATTTTTATTGTCGCAAAACAAAAGTCCATTTCACTTTAACCCCTTAATGACCGGGCCTGAAAACCTCTTCATGACCAGCTAAATATTTCTGTTTTTGCCTCTCTGCCTTTCAGCAGCCATAACTTTTTTTATTTTTTCATTGACGTGGCTGTATGAGGCCTTGTTTTATGCGAGAAAAATAGTATTTTTTTTTTCCACAGTTTGGGGGCTAAAAAAAAATTCTCGACATTGTTTTCCTTGTTTATTTTTTATCCCGTTCACGTTTCACGCTAAATAACCCATTAGATTAATTCTTCAGGTTATTACGGTCGTGTAGATACTTAATATGTGTCGTTTTTATTTAGTGTAGGGGCAATAAAATGTATTTTATGCAAAATAATGACTTTTTTTAGGACTTTTTTATTTATTTATTTATTTTTGTTTTATTTTTAATCCCATCAAGGGATAACTTTATTTATAACTTTATTTTTTACTTGTAATGTATTAGCATACTCCTGTATGCTAATACATTACACTGTCACTATGACACAGGCTGCTGATCGGGCAGCACATAGTGTGCCCGAACAGTAGGCAAACGGAACAGACAGCTCTGGGGTCCTTTGTAGGTCCCCAGGGCTGACTGCAGAGGGATTCCCTGGTGTTTGATCGCATCACCGGAATCCCGGTGATGCGATCAAAGACGGGAATTCCCTTTGATCAAGCCGCGGTCATGGAGCGCGGCAATCAAAGGGTTAAACAGCTGGGGTCCGAATGTTTTCCCACCCTAGCTGTATTCCGGAGGCTGCTCTAAGATCAGGAGCTGTTAGTTACAGCTCCTGCTTAGAGGATGAGCGTTCACACGAGCGCTCATCAGCCTGATCTGCAGCGATTCCAAAAGACGTCTCTGTAGACTAAGCACCCGCACCGCCTGACGTCAAAAGATAGTTGGTGGTCGGGAAGGAGTTAAGAGTCCTCTACAAAACCTTTTTTTCCCATTATACACATTTTAAGGTATATCAAAAAGATCTTCCATAAATGTTTGATAGGTAGGATTCTGACTGAGACCCCCAACAATACAGAGATTGAGCCCCCAGTCTCCCTTTTCAGGAAGAAGGTGGCTGCTGCACCAGAAGTCTAAAACTCTAGTGAATTATAGATACAGAAACAACTTGGTACACTCTGCTCTGAATTATGATCTGTTGCAGGTGCAGAAACATCTGCACATTCAATAAAACATGATAGGGATTGACTGGTGATGTGCGTAGATTTCCCTCATCAGCTTTCCATAGATGTCAACCGGAGGCAGATTTTTAGCATCTCATTTGGGAATGTTCATTTGTTTCGGACTTTTGGAAACCGGTATATGACACGATTGCACCACTATTACCATGTCCTCTATTGTATACCCCAAAGGTTGCCTTATTAGGAGCAATGGACACATCACACTTTTTTTTAAAAGAATCTTTATTTCTGGCTAGGAAAACTCTAGCCATGCACTGGATGGCAGATACTGCTGCGTCAGTGTCATCATGGAAATCACTTGTTCATACTGTCCTTACCTACGAGCAACTAGTATATTGCCACCGAGGGTGCCCTGACAAATTTCATAAGGACTGGGGTCAGTGGATAACTACCTTTGACATACCTAATGATGAATCCCTCCCTGTAATTCCACTTTAATTCCTTGACTTCTTAATGAGCGCAGACATGACTTCCTTGATTGCTTTGAACTGCGACATAGGCGACTTATTCTATTCACTTGTTTACTTGTAGAATCTAAGACATTATTTTATGATACACTTGCACTTCATTTTATGATTAGGCGACTGGATAAATTGTACTTGCCGGTCATGTGTGTGTGTGTGTGTGTGTGTGTGTGTGTGTGTGTGTGTGTGTGTGTATATGTATATATATATATATATATATATATATATATATATATATGTGTGTGTGTGTGTTCTCTTGCTGATTTTTCTCATTGTGCTCATACTGCTATTGCTGTTATTGTGATCTATTATCCAATTGCCATAATACGTTTCAATATTTTGAATAAAACTAATTGAAAGTGTAATTAAACGTTTGACAAACTTCTGACATGTCGTAGTGATGTCAGAAGTTTGAATTGGCGGGGATCCGAGCACTGAGACCCCCACCAATCGCTAGAACGAAGCAGCTGAAGCACTCGTGTGAGCGCTCAGCCCCTTCGTGTCTGTTCGGGTTTTTTCTGGAAATAAATGTATAGTATACGGACTCAATAGAAAGTCTATGAGCCCGTACTCCGATACATTTATTTCTGGAAAATGCCAAATAGACACGAAGCGGCTGAGCGCTCACACGAACGCTTCAGCTGCTTCGTTCTAGCGATTAGTGGGGGTCTCCGTGCTTGGGCTCCCACCAATCCAAACTACTGACATGTCAGAAGTAGGGATGTCGCGATACCAGAATTTGGACTTCGATACCGATACTTCGTTTAGTATTGCGATTTCGATACTTTGCCAACCGTAATAAAAAAAAAAAAGTTCTTCCATTTTCTGATGTGAAGTGTGATGATGAATTTAACCTCCATGTGCCTCACATTAATAGTAATTAATGGGGTTAATTACTATTAATGTGAGGCACATGGAGGTTAAATTCATCACACCTCGTGCCTTACATTAATAAGTGAAAAGTTTTTATTTTATTTTTTTACAGCGTACACATCATAAATGACGCAAACAAATTGTTGTGTAGGTTATTACGCCCGAACCAATACCGAATATGTGTATGTTTTATGTATTGAGACTTATTTTAATGTTTATTGTAAAAAAAAAAAAAAGGTGTATGTGTATTTTTTTTAAATGTAATATTACTTTGTTTTTACTTTTATTTTTAAACTTTAACCCCTTAATGACCGCCGATACGTCTTTTTACGGCGGTCATTAGTGGGCTTTATTCTAGAACGCCGCTATTCCACGTCGCTGCTGTAGAATAAAGTAAACAGAGCAGGGAGCAGTGAAATCTCACTGCTCTCAGCTGCCAGAGGCAGCTGAGGGCTGGGGGCGTCCCTGCTCTGCCGGGTGAGATCGATATTAGTATCGATCTCACCCGTTTAACCCTTCAGATGCGGTGCACAATAGCGAGCACCGCATCTGAATGGTTTTGGAGAGAGGGAGGGAGCTCCCTCTCATCTCACTGACACCCGGCGATAAAATCGCCGAGTGTCTGTGTCTTCTATGGCAGCCGGGGGTCTAATAAAGACCCCCAGGTCTGCCTGGAGCGAATGCCTGCTAGATCATGCCGCAGGCATGACCTAGCAGATGCCTGTCCGTTTTAAACGGACAGGCAGTAATACACTGCAATACAAAAGTATTGCAGTGTATTATAATAGCGATCGGAGGATAGGGAAGTCCCCTAGTGGGACTAGTAAAAAAGTTTAATAAAGTTAATAAAAAAAAAAAAGTGAAACAAAAAAAATGAAAAACCCACTTTTTCCCCTTACAAAATGCTTTACTATTAAAAAAAACTACAATAAAGCAAAAAAGTTAGACATATTTGATATCGCCGCGTCCGTAACGACCCCGACTATAAAGCTGTTACATTATTTAACCCGCACTGTGAACGCCGTAAAAAATAAAATAAAAAAACAATGGAAAAATTGCTGTTTTCTGTTAATCCTGACTTTAAAAAAATGTGATAAAAAGTGATCAAAAAGTCGCATCTACTCTCAAATGGTACCAATAAAAACTGCAAGTCGTCCCGCAAAAAACAAGACCTTATACAGCTATGCCGACGCAAAAATAAAAAAGTTACAGCTCTTTGAATGTGACAATGTAAAAAATGGCTTGGACATTAGGGCCCAGAATGCAAGCAGGGGGAAGGGGTTAATGTACTGGCATATGTCTATATGCCAATACATTAGCCTGTGTACGGATAGTACACAGGCAGTTGTTAGGACATACCCAAGTATGCCCTAACAGGAAATATGGTAAGACAGCCCTGGGGTGCTTCAATAGACCCTGGGCTGTCCGCCCATATATGGTGTGGCCCTGGATTGCGTCACAGGAATTCCCTGTGACATGATCCAGGGGCATCCCCCCTTCTCACTTTCCCCTGAATGCTGCAGTCCGCTGTGATCGCAGCATTCAGGGGAATAACGGCGGAGATAAGGTTTCTCTGATCTCCGCTGTTATAGAGCGGAGCTGCGGCTGTGTAATACAGCCATTGCCATGCTCCTGACAGGAAGTGCGTTCGCGGTCGGCGTAAGGTGATGCGGCCGGCGCTGCACTAATGAGCGGTGGCACAGGCACTGAAGACAGAACACGGGGGTGTTTTGCAGTGCGGCCGCCATGTTCTGTCTTCAGTGTCGGTAATCATTAGTGCAGCGCCGGCCGCATCGCATCCTGACAGCGCGCACTTTTCAGGACTCAGGAGCGCAGCAATGACTGTATCACACAGCCGCAGCCCCGCTCTCATACATTCATGTGTTACTATACATTCATGTGTTACTATACGCAGCTCCGTATCGAAATACATGAAACAACGGTATCGAACCGTTTGGGGATGCAAAGTATCGAAACCGTATCGAAGTTTTGATGCATCGTGCATCCCTAGTCTGAAGTTTGTCAAACGTTTAGCTACACTTTAAAAAAAAACAAAAAAACAACCTAGTCATTAACCCCTTAAGGACGCAGCCTAGTTTGGGCCTTAAGGCTCAGAGCCCATTTTTTAAATCTGACATATTTCACTTTATGTGGTAATAACGTCGGAATGCTTAAACCTATCCAAGCGATTCTGAGATTGTTTTCTCGTGAGACATTGGGCTTTATGTTAGTGGTAAAATTTGGTCGATATATTCAGTGTTTGTTTGTGAAAAATTGCAAAATTTAGAGAAAAATTAGAAAAAATAGCATTTTTCCGAATTTAAATGCATGTGCTTGTAAAATAGATGGTTATACCAGCCAAAATAGTTACTAGTTCACATTTCCCATATGTCTACTTTAGATCTGCATAGTTTTTTGAACATTTTTTTATTTTTCTTGGACGTTACAAGGCTTAGAACATAAACTGCAATTTCTCATATTTTTAAGAAAATTTAAAAAGCCTTTTTTTTTAAGGTACCTGTTCAGTTCTGAAGGGGCTTTGAGGGGCCTATGTATTAGAACCCCCCATAAAACACCCCATTTTAAAAACTAGACCCCTCAAAGTATTCAAAATAGCATTTAGAAAGTTTTTTAACCCTTCAGGCATTTCACATGAATTAAAGCAAAGTGGAGGTGAAATTTGCAAATTTCATTTTTCTTGCTGAATTTCAATTTTATTCTATTTTTTTTCTGTAACAAAGAAGGTTTTACCAGAGAAACACTACTAAATATGTATTGTCCAGATTCTGCAGTTTTTAGAAATGTCCCACGTGTGGCTCTACTGCGCTCGTGCACTAAAACACAAGCCCCAGAAGCAAAGAAGCACCTAGTGCATTTTGAGGCCTCTTTTTTATTAGAATATATTTTAGGCAGCATGCCAGGTTTGGAGAGGTGTTGAGGTGCCAAAACTAGGAATCCCCCAAATCTGACACCATTTTGGAAACTGCACCCCTCAAGGAATTCATTTATGGTTATTGTTACCATTTTGACCCCGTAGTTTTTTCACAGCACGTATTTGAATTGGGCTGTGAAATTAAAAGAATGACAATTTTTCCAATAAGATGTCATTTTTGATCAGAATTTCTTATTTTCACAGGGAACAAAATGCCCCATTTTGTTGCCCAATTTGTCCTGAATGCGGCAATACCCCATTTGTGGTGATAACTGCCGTTTGGGCCCATGGGAGGCCTCAGAAGGGAAGGAGCGCTGTGTGTTCTTAGGAGTCCAGATTTTGCTGGATTGGTTTTCGGGTGCCATGTCGCATTTGCAGAGCCTCAGAGGTATCAAAGCAGTGGAAACCTACCAGAAGTGACCCTATTTTGGAAACAAAACCCCTCAAGGAATTTATTTATGGGTGTTGTGACCATTTAGACCCCACAGTTATTTCACAGAACTTATTTGAATTGGGCTGTGAATTTAAAAAAACAAAAACTTTTTTCCAATAAGATGTAGTTTTGGCTCAAAATGTCTTATTTTCACAACGAATAAAATACCCCATTTTGTTGCCCAATTTGTCCTGAGTGCGGCAATACCCTATTTGTGGTGATAAACTGCCGTTTGGGCCCATGGGAGGGCTCAGAAGGAAAGGACCACCATTTGGCCTACTGGAACTTTTCTGGTGCCAAGTCTTGTACGCAGAAGCCCCTAAGGTACCGGTACAGTTGAAACCCCCGAGAAGTGACCCTGTTTTAAAATCTACACCCCTTAAGGCATTCATCTAGAGGTGTAGTGAGCATTTTGACCCCACAGGTATTGTGTAAAAGATAATGTGCAGCAGTTGGTGCAGAGTGAAATTTGCAATTTTCTATACATATATGCCAATTCAGTGTCCGATATATTGTGCCCGGCCTGTGCCACCGGAGACATACACCCCATAAACTGTAATGTCGGTTCTCCTGGGTACGGCAATCAGAGCGAGTAAAACTGGGGTAAATTAAAAATAAAGGGATGGATGATAAATTTTAAAACACTCTTTCATACAGAGCCCTGGTTTTTCGGGACACGTGTCACATTGATATATTGTGTCCTCCCTTATCCCCCTCTTATAGCAGACATTGCACCTCTTTTGACTTTTTCCCTTCTTGCCAGTTTGGGGAACTTCTCCTAAAAAGTGTTGCCCTGAAACGATGCGTGTGGCCTCGCTTCCAGAAGTACTGTAGGGCTTCAGGACTTGATCTGACAAGTCCACCCCTCCCATGTACCTATTGTAGTCCAGGATGCAGTCTGGTTTGGGGGTCTCTGTACTGGTACCTCGTACTGGTACATGGGTACAGGTGTGGCATCTCCCTTGTCTTGTACGTGACACACAATATGTTGCTGCTAGAGTGTGCCCTGCGCTCACCCCTTCTTGTTTGCCCAAGCAGAGTCTTAGGGAGGCCTCTCAGATTTCTTCTAGCAGTGCCGCATGCCGCAGTACTTCTGGAAGCGAGGCAGTTGGAGAGTGGGACGCTGGTATAAAAATTATCCAGGTAGAGGTGGTGACCCTGGTCCAGCAGTGGGTGCACCAAATCCCACACAATATTTGTATTAACTCCCAGTAAGGGAGGGGGGCATTCTGGGGGCTGAGCACTGGTGTCCTTCCCTTCATATATCCTAAATCTGTAGGTATACCCTGATGCACTCTCGCACAGCTTATACATCTTCACGCCATACCTTGCCCTCTTACCCGGCAGGTACTGGTGGAATTGAAGCCTCCCTTTAAAATGTACCAAGGACTCATCAATGGAAATACACTTCTCGGGGGTGAATGCTTGGGAAAACCGGGCACTGAAACGGTCTAATAGGAGTCTCCGTTTATACAAACGGTCAAAACTAGGGTCATCTCGGGGTGGGCACTGCTCATTATCAGTATAATGTAAGAAGCGAAGTATTGCCTCATTTTTATTTTATTTTTTAGTTTCTAGCTCAGTTCTGAAGTTGCTTTGAGGGTCCCATATATTAGACACCCCTATCAAACACCCCATTTTAGAAACTAGACCCCTCAAAGTATTCACAACAGCGTTTAGAAAGTTTATTAACCCTTTAGGTGTTTCACAGGAATTTAGAGCAAAGTAGAGGTGAAATGTAATTAATTTAATTCAATTTATTAGTCACCATGTCCGGTTTGAAGAGGTCTTTTGGTGCTAAAACAGTGAAAACCCCCCAAAAGTGACCCCTTTTTGGAAACTAGACCCCTTGAGGAATTCATTGTAGTTTTCTTGGGGTGCATGAGACTTTTTGATCAGTTTTTATTCTATTTTTAGGTAGCGTGGTGACTAAAAAACAGCAATTTTACTATTGTTTTTTATTCTATTTTTTTTTACAGCGTTCGCCGTGCGCTATAAATGACATTCTTTTTATTCTGCGGGGCGATACGATTACGGCGATAACAGTTGTTTATAGTTTTTTTTATGTCTTATGGCGTTTGCACAATAAAATACATTTTGTAAAATATAATTTACTTTTTGTGTTACCTTATTCTAAAAGCCAGAACCGTTTTATTTTTCCATCAGGAAAGCCGTGCGAGGACTTATTTTTTGCGTAACGAACTGTAGTTTCCATCAATACCATTTTTAGGTACATGCGACTTTTTGATCTCTTTTTATTCCATTTTTTGGGAGGTGAAGTGACCAAACAATTGTGATTCTGGGACGGTTTATTATTATTTTATTTTACGGCGTTCACCGTGCGGGATAAATAACGCCATAGTTTTGTTGTTCAGGACGTTACGGACGCGGCGATACCAATTATGTATAGTTTATTTGTTTATATATTTTTATTAATAATAAAGAACTGATAAGGGAAGAAGGGGGATTTTTACTTTTAGCACTTTGAAAACTTTTATTTTCTTATTTTTACACAACTTTTTTTTACTTTTTTACACTTTTTTTTACTTTGTCCCACTAGGGGACATGAGGGCAGGAGGCCCTGATCGCTATTCTAATACACTGCACTACATACGTAGTGCAGTGTATTAGAGCTGTCAGCTGTTCGCTGACAGCAAGCATAGTGGGTCCTGACTTTGTCAGGACCCACTAGGCTTCCGTCGATGGCGTAGCCAGAGTCCATTGTTAGGATTCTGGTTGCTATAGTAGCCATCGCGGCCCGCTATCGTGTAGCAGGCCGGCGATGGCAGCTTAACCCCTAAGAACCCGCGATCGCTATTGAACGCGGCTTCTAAGGGGTTAATCGGCGGGGACCACCGCGATCGGTCCCTGCACACTAAGCTGTGATACCTGCTGTCGGAAACAGCAGGTATCACAGCTCAAACACGCGCCGGGGAAAGATGGCGCTTTGTTAACTCAGGTCAGTACTATTACTGAGCTGAGCGCGAACGATGCGCTCAGCAGGACGTAATAGTACTGACCTGAGATCGAAGGGGTTAAAGGGGTTGTCCCACAAGCCATTGTTTTTCCTAAGAGCACAGTACACGTTCACTTCTGATAATAAAGTACCCCATGCACAAAAAACTTACTTTGAAGCTTCCCATGTATATATTTCTATTCCTCTTCTCCAGTTTGCACAACACTCTTCATAGAGCCAACTGGGGGTCCTGTTGCTCCTACCATTTGGCCGCCGATTTTTAACTTGGGAACTACAGTTCCCATAAGCGATCTGAGTATTCCCGCCTGCAGGCATCTCTCTTACATTAATGGTTCAAGTGGATGATCTAGTTCGCACGCTCAGCTGCGTCTGTCAAGCAGCCGAGCGGTGCATATCTATAGTATGGGAGAGAGTCACAGCAGTTTTCTCTGCACATGCTCGCCCTGTGAAAACGGGGATACCGTGCATGTACGGTATTCCCTACTCAGAAAGAGCCATCTATTCAATAGAAAGCAAACTGGGACAAACAGAGTATGCTCGACCGCCGTTAAGAACTACTGGAGGAGGCGTCCAGTAGCAACGGAGGGGAAACTGACTTGCCATGGGTTTTTAAGGGGGTGAGTACTGAGAAATTCTACATTTACTGAAATAGTGTAATTGGGAAGGTTATTTATTTGATACACAGAACAAATTGAACCATCAATGCTATCTTGGGAATACCCCTTTAAGGCTTAGAACGTATGATATTAAGGGGTCATATCAACAGAAAAATTGGCCTTGTCCATAGCAACCAATCAGGCCTTCGTTTTTATTTCTTAAACTTCTCTGGAAAATGTAAAGCTGCACTGTTATTGGTAACAAGGCCAGTTTTTTGGAGTATGAGGCCCACTGTCCAAACCTATGGGAGGCAGCAGACATTGCTTGTTAATGTGTAACTAAAACGGTTGTTTTTACTCTTGGATATAATGCACATCTATTCTTTATTTTAGAAATACGAGAAAATGAACGCAAGATCCTTGAGAGAGGTGGATATTTCCAGAGCATCACTGTGGGAATCGCTCCCATTGTTGTGGTCATTGCCAGTGTGGTGACGTTCTCTGTGCATATGATTCTTGGATATGATCTCACCGCTGCCCAGGTAAGAAATGGAGATATATAGGTAACCTTATTTAACATATAACTTTTAGGTATGACTTTCCACCATATTTTTGGAAGGGTTAGTAGAGGTGTTTCCACATCAATGTGTGAAAAATTGAATTCAGTTCTTCTAGGGGAGAACTTGATCCAATATATGGCATACAATGGAACGTGCTTATTTATATTTTATATATAATCTATATCGGAGCCCACCAAAAGTTCCGGAACACCCTCGTAACTTTTGAACGGCTCGAGATAGAGGGTTGATATCTGGTGGGATTTAATGGGGTCATAAAATCTACCAGTTGATGCCAAAATAAAACACCCCCACCCCTTTGGGGGTGGTGGGGTGGACGGGGCAGCAAAATCTTACATGGCACGGAGGGGGAGTCGAGTGGGGGCTCATTTGAAAGCTCTTTTTAATACAAAAATGATTTTTAGATAGGATTTTTTTTCTTTCGCTGAGATATTTAAAGTTTTTTTTTTTTTTGTACAGGTTAACATAACTGGTATCGTCGCGTCCGCAAAAGTCCGAACTATCCCAATATAGCATTGTTTAACTTGCTCGGTGAATGCTGTAAAAATTATATATATATAAAACACGCAAATTGCTGTTTTTTGGTCACCTTAGCGCTCCAAAAAAATGAAATCGAAAATGATCAAAAAGTTGCACATAGCTCAAAATGGTATCCGTGAAAACTACAGCTCGCCCCGCAAAACTTAAGCCCTTACATCGCTAAATTGATGGAAAAATAAAAAAGTTATGGCTCTGAGAATACAGCGACACAAACGTTTTTTTTACTTTAGCAAATGGTTTTATTTTTTTAAAAGTGGTAAAACAAAACATAAATTTGGTATCGCCGTAATCGTATCAACCTGTAGAAAAAGGTGAATATGCCGTTTTTACCGCCTGATGGACGCTGTAAAAACACAACCCCCCAAAATATGACCTAATCGCTGTTTTTTGCCACTTTCACCCCACAAATAATTATTTTTCAGCTTCCCGGTACATTATGCGGTGCAATAAATGGTGCCATGAAAATCTACAACTTGTCCCGCAAAAAACAAGCACTCATATGGCTATATAGACGGAAAAATAAAAAAATTATAGCTTTTGAAAGGTGGGGCGAAAAAAACCAAAAGTGAAAATTTGAAAAAGGGCTGTGTCCTGAAGGGGTTAAACCAGGTATTGGTACTTTTAGCAGTGTGGGTTGTACAAGTATGGAGTGCATATACTGTACATACATTTCAGTAGGCCAACATTTTGGTATGAAAAATAAATTTTGAAATTGGGCTTCTAGAATCTTCTAATTTTACTCTTAGCCATAATCGACAACATTAAAAGGAAAAAAGTGCTGGAAATAGATCACTCTGTGTGTAATGAGTCTATATAATCTATGAATGTCAAAGCAGTAGAAAGGGATAATCTAGTTGTGATTTAATTTAATTTGGTCAAATTGCAGATGAATTAACTTTTGGATAGAACACTAAGCTAAGATCGACCCAGGACAGAGGTGCAGTCTCTCTGGTAAGAGAGAAGTAGCCTTTATAGTGAACAATGCCCTTACAGCGAAGTGAGGGGAAACCTTGCATTTTTATTTTTTCTTAATGTTTAACTCTCCTTCTGGTGAAGGGGGGGCTGAAATACTCCCCTCATATATTCACCCAATCTTAAGGAACCCTCACACTTGGCTGCCAGGAGTCCAGCATCGTTACTTTTTTAGCGTGCCTCCATTTGTAGAGGTAAAATACAACAGAAAAATAAACAAAACTTGTTGGACCTGCCAAGCAAGTAGGCCCCCCTCCTATGGACACTAAGCTAAAATTGGTTATCGCAGTGTCTACAGTAGGGGAATAGCCTGGTAGGAAGAGTTAAACACTTTTTTTACTTAGTGTTCCTAATGGCAGCAGCTATACCCACTGGTATCCCCCGCAGACCAAGTTGAGAAAATATGTTTACATGTGTATATTTTATGGTTGTAGGTATTCATCTTTTATTTTTAAACTTGGCGGGCTGACATGGTGGAGGCACACACTTCATTCCTGTACTGTCTGCATAGGCTGTGCAGTAGGAATTGTGTGCTTTATGGCAGTTGCAATGAATGGAAGTTAAAGAGGCTCTGTCACCAGATTTTGCAACCCCTATTTGCTATTGCAGCAGATCGGCGCTGCAATGTAGATTACAGTAACGTTTTTATTTTTAAAAAACAAGCATTTTTGGCCAAGTTATGACCATTTTTGTATTTATGCAAATGAGGCTTGCAAAAGTACAACTGGGCGTGTTGAAAAGTAAAAGTACAACTGGGCGTGTTGAAAAGTAAAAGTACAACTGGGCGTGTATTATGTGCGTACATCGGGGCGTTTTTACTTCTTTTACTAGCTCGGCGTTCTGACGAGAAGTATCATCCACTTCTCTTCAGAACGCCCAGCTTCTGGCAGATCACGCTGTGTCGTCACTCACAGGCCCTGCATCGTGTCAGTCGAGCGATGACACATCGGCACCAGAGGCTACAGATGATTCTGCAGCAGCATCGGCGTTAGCAGGTAAGTCGATGTAGCTACTTACCTGCAAACGCTGATGCTGCTGCAGAATCAACTGTAGCCTCTGGTGCCGATGTGTCCTCGCTCGTCGTCTGACACGATGCAGGACCTGTGAGTGACGTCACAGCGTGATCTGCCAGAAGCTCGGCGTTCTGAAGAGAAGTGGATGATACTTCTCGTCAGAACGCCGAGCTAGTAAAAGTAGTAAAAACGCCCCGATGTACGCACATAATACACGCCCAGTTGTACTTTTACTTTTCAACACGCCCAGTTCTACTTTTGCAAGCCTCATTTGCATAAATACAAAAATGGTCATAACTTGGCCAAAAATGCTTGTTTTTTAAAAATAAAAACGTTACTGTAATCTGCATTGCAGCGCCTATCTCCTGCAATAGCAGATAGGGGTTGCAAAATCTGGTGACAGAGCCTCTTTAATGTACAGTATGTCTCCAGGAAGTGATGGGGAGAATTTCCCTTCCCTCTGATACCAAGGAGTGACGTGGAGATGCATGCAAAGCCTAATCTATGTGTATTTTGTTGCTATCCTACCTTATCTAGGTTTCCAGCAGTACAATAGAGCTGTCATTATATCCTGCCCCTATGCCCTATGCGGACTGTCCCAGTCTACACACCAATGCTTGAAAGTGAGCTGCAGAAAACAGGACGTTTTAAAGAGGCTCTGTCACCAGATTAGAAGTGTCCTATCTCCTACATAATCTGATCGGCGCTGTAATGTAGATTACAGTGGTTTTTAGTTTGAAAAACGATCATTTTTGACAGTTATGAACAATTTTAGTTTCATGGTAATTAGTTTCTTAATAGACAACTGGGCGTGTTTTTACTTTTTACCAACTGGGCGTTGTAAAGAGAAGTGTATGACGCTGACCAATCAGTGACCAGTCAGCGTCATACACTTCTCATTATTCCAGCCCATTGTTAGTGTGATTGTGCAGTGAAAGAAGCTGGGCTGGAACAATGAGAAGTGTATGACGCTGATTGTTCAGCGTCATGTACTCCTCTGTACAACGCCCAGTTGGTAAAAAGTAAAAACACGCCCATTTGTATTAAGAAACTAATTAGCATAAATCTAAAACTGCTCATAACTTGCTCAAAAATGATTGTTTTTCAAAATAAAAACAACTGTTATCTACATTACAGCGCCGATCAGATTATATAGGAGATAGGGCACTTTAATCTGGTGACAGAGTCTCTTTCAATTATTGCGTCTACTCTAGTGGCCAGCTTGAAAACGGCAATATTTCAATACTTATTTTTTTAAAGGCTATGTAAACCTTTTGAAAGGTATTTTTATTTAAAAAAAAAAAAGACAATCCGTGTGATTGGTGCAACTTTATAATTCGTTTTAAAAAAAATGAACTTAGATGTGATAGTTTACATGTGGACCGCGGACACTGAACCCATCGGGTAAGCGGGACAGACTAATTCATCAGGTCTTCGCAAATGATACAGCTGCTCTGTATGGAGGATACATAGTAGCTGTATCTCAAAAAGTAAAATTATTTTTAATGAAAACTAATTATAAAGTTGCACCAATCACGCTGATTGGCCTTTTTTTTTTTATAAAAAAAAAAAAAAAAGCAAGCCTTTCAAATGTTTACATAGCCTTATAAATCTGGTGACAGAGCCCCTATAAAGTGCCCTATCTCCTACATAATGTGATCGGCGCTGTAATGTAGGTAACAGCAGTGGTTTTTATTTAGAAAAACTATAAATTTTGACCAAGTTATGATCTATTTTAGCTTTATGCTAATGACTTTCTTAATAGACAACTGGGCGTGTTTTTACTTTTTGACCAAGTGGGCGTTGCAAAGAGCAATCAGCGTCATACACTTCTCTCCATTCATGTACTCAGCACATAGTGATCTTGCGAGATCACTATGTGCTGTCACTTACTCACACATTAACGTTACTGAAGTGCCTTGAGATTGAATAGACATCGCTTCCAGCCAGGACGCGTTGTCTATTCACACTCCCGACACTTCGGTAACGTTTGTGTGGAACTTAATGACACCAAGCGTGATCTCGCTGTAAATGACAGCACAGCATGATCTCGATGTGCTGTGTGAGTGACACCCACTTGGTCAAAAAGTAAAAACACGCCCAGTTGTCTATTAAGAAAGTAATTAGCATACATCTAAAATAGGTCATAACTTGGTCAAAATGTATAGTTTTTCTAAATAAAAACCACTACTGTTACCTACATTACAGCGCCGATCACATTATGTAGGAGATAGGGCACTTATAATCTGGTGACAGAGCCTCTTTAAATCACATAAGAGAATTAATTTTTTTTTTGTAAAAACAAGAATTCAATAATATATCATTTTCTGATGATTCTTTTTAATTTTGCTTATAAAATATTCTGTTGTATGCTCTATCCTAGATCAATAAGTTGTGCTGATGGGTAATTATGATGCTCATTATTCCCGGTGACCCTACGTAGCGGTTTTGTGTTTTTGCGGCATTTATCATAATTTTTTTTTCTACTACCAAAAGAAGTTTTAGCGCAGTTTTTTTGAAGGCACCAAACTTTATTCAGTAATTGAATTTAGTCAATCCTCGTCATTCATTCATATTCTGGTACCTGCATTAAAGGTTTTTTTTTCTTTCTTGTAGTAGGGACAGAGACATTCGTTCCTTCCTGGCCATCATGTTTTTAGGATATCTTCTTGATCAAGAAAGTTGCATCTGGGTGCTTTTCTGCTGCCCTTCTTTGCACTAATTGATCCACTGAGTAACAGGGTTACAGGTCACTTATGCAGTCTTTACAGTGCGACACTTTAGAGTTACTCGAATTACTGTTTCGTAAAGTAGAACTCTCGTTAAACTCATGAGACTATGCTGCCCTATTTGAAAAAAAATGTGTTTTGGCTAAAAGGGGCGTGTCACTGCTATGTACAGTGTAAGACCTGGGGAGAGGAGAGCACGCATGCGCGTTCTCATCTCTTGTGAGTGATCAGTCTTGAGCTTGTCTGCCGATCTGGCAAGGGAGCGTGTCACTGCTACGGACAGTGTATGAGCTAGGGAGCAATTACACTGTCCGTAGCAGAGACACGCCACCTTGCCAGTTCGGCAGACAATTAAAACAGATAAAAACAAGGAGACATATACAGTGGAGGAAATAAGTATTTGATCCCTTGCTGATTTTGTAAGTTTGCCCACTGTCAAAGACATGAACAGTCTAGAATTATTAGGCTAGGTTAATTTTACCAGTGAGAGATAGATTATATATAAAAAAAAAAAAAGAAAATCGCATTGGCAAAATTATGTATATTTATTTGCATTGTGCACAGAGAAATAAGTATTTGATCCCCTACCAACCATTAAGCGTTCAGCCTCCTCCAGATCAGTTACACGCTCCAAATCAACTTGGTGCCTGCATTAAAGAAAGCTGTCTTAAATGGTCACCTGTATAAAAGACTCCTGTCCACAGACTCAATTAATCAGTCTGACTCTAACCTCTACAACATGGGCAAGACCAAAGAGCTTTCTAAGGATGTCAGGGACAAGATCATAGACCTGCACAAGGCTGGAATGGGCTAAAAAACCATAAGTAAGACGCTGGGTGAGAAGGAGACAACTGTTGGTGCAATAGTTAGAAAATGGAAGACATACAAAATCATTGTCAATCGACATCGATCTGGGGCTCCATGCAAAATCTCACCTCGTGGGGTATCCTTGATCCTGAGGAAGGTGAGAGCTCAGCCGAAAACTACACGGGGGAACTTGTTAATGATCTCAAGGCAGCTGGGACCACAGTCACCAAGAAAACCATTGGTAACACATTACGCCGTAATGGATTAAAATCCTGCAGTGCCCGCAAGGTCCCCCTGCTCAAGAAGGCACATGTACAGGCCCGTCTGAAGTTTGCAAATGAACATCTGGATGATTCTGAGAGTGATTGGGAGAAGGTGCTGTGGTCAGATGAGACTAAAATTTAGCTCTTTGGCATTAACTCAACTCGCCGTTTTTGGAGGAAGAGAAATGCTGCCTATGACCCAAAGAACACCGTCCCCACTGTCAAGCATGGAGGTGGAAACATTATGTTTTGGGGGTGTTTCTCTGCTAAGGGAACAGGACTACTTCACCACATCAATGGGAGAATGGATGGAGCCATGTACTGTCAAATCCTGAGTGACAACCTCCTTCCCTCCACCAGGACATTAAAAATGGCTCGTGGCTGGGTCTTCCAGCACGACAATGACCCGAAACCTACAGCCAAGGCAACAAAGGAGTGGCTCAAAAAGAAGCACATTAAGGTCATGGAGTGGCCTAGCCAGTCTCCAGACCTTAATCCCATCGAAAACTTATGGAGGGAGCTGAAGATCCGAGTTGCCAAGCGACTGCCTCGAAATCTTAATGATTTACAGATGATCTGCAAAGAGTAGTGGGCCAAAATTCCATCTAACGTGTGCAAACCTCATCATCAACTACTAAAAATGTCTAACTGCTGTGCTTGCCAACAAGGGTTTTGCCACCAAGTATTAAGTCTTGTTTGCCAAAGGGATCAAATACTTATTTCTCTGTGCACAATGCAAATAAATATATATAATTTTGACAATGTGATTTTTTTTTTTTATATAATCTATCTCTCACTGGTAAAATTAACCTAGCCTAAAAATTCTAGACTGTTCATGTCTTTGACAGTCGGCAAACTTACAAAATCAGCAAGGGATCAAATACTTATTTCCTTCACTGTATACACAAAAACACAGAAAAAGGCCATTCTTACAAATGGACACACAGGTCAGAAATGCTGATGGAGAGTGAACAGGTGCATTAAATAATAATAGCCACTCCCACTAGTCTTAAGGGGAGTGGGGTGTGGTGCATGGGATGTGTAGTAAAAAATAATAAATGAATAGTGTGTGTGCGAGTGATAATAATATAAGTGAAATATAGGGGGCAGTAATGAGTAAAGTGCCTAAATAAAAATAAATAATGGGGTGCAAGTGTGTGAAATATGGAGGATAGTGTGCAAGTCATGAGGCGCAGCGTGTATAGCCAGGTAGAAGCCTATTTGTGACGCCTTGACAATACATAGAGCGGGCTACCCTGCTTACTATGCCAAACAACAGCACACCATACTCTCCCAGCATCAAAAACCCGGCTGTGTCCAAAAGAAGCAAATATAAGTAAGAATGAAAAATACCTGGGGTATTCGTAATCATTTTGGCCAAAAGGACGCAAGCTCTCAATCCACGACAAGGATCCCCAGACATGCGAGTCCCTAACTGGAACTTATTGTTCCTGATATACAAACCCAAACAGATAAAAACAAGGGGACATATATACACAAAAACACAGAAAAAGGCCATGCTTACAAATGGACACTGACACAGTTCGGCAGACAATACAAGACTGATCTCTCGCAAAGAGCTGAAGGCCCTTAGGCCCTGTTCACACAGAGTTTTTTTGACGCGGAAATCGCGCCAAAAACGGCCGAAAATGCCTCCTGTTGATTTCAATGGGAGGCGGAGGCGTTTTTTTTTACCGCGAGCGGGAAAAACCGTCTTGCGGTAAAAAGAAGTGTCATGCCTTATCTTAGGGCGTTTACGCCTCTGACCTCCCATTGACATCAATGGGAGGCAGAGAAAGCGTATTTCGCGGCGTTTTTTCCCATAGCACTCAATTGGCGCGAGCGAAAAACGTGGCAAACGGCGTGCAGGCAGGTCAAAATCTGCCTCAAAAGCCCAAACAGAATTTTAAGGCAGAATTTTCCTCCTGCAAAAAACTGTGTGACACGCCCCTTTTAGCCAAAACGCATAGTATTTTTTTTCAAATAGGGCAGCATAGTCTCATGAGTTTAACGAGAGTTCTACTTTACGAAACAGTAATTCGAGTAACTCTAAAGTGTCGCACTGTAAAGACTGCATAAGTGACCTGTAACCCTGTTACTCAGTGGATCAATTAGTGCAAAGAAGGGCAGCAGAAAAGCACCCAGATGCAACTTTCTTGATCAAGAAGATATCCTAAAAACATGATGGCCAGGAAGGAACGAATGTCTCTGTCCCTACTACAAGAAAGAAAAAAAAACCTTTAATGCAGGTACCAGAATATGAATGAATGACGAGGATTGACTAAATTCAATTACGGAATAAAGTTTGGTGCCTTCAAAAAAACTGCGCTAAAACTTCTTTTGGTAGTAGAAAAAAAATTCTGATAAATGCCGCAAAAACACAAAACTGCTACGTAGGGTCACCGGGAATAATGAGCATCATAATTACCCATCAGCACAACTTATTGATCTAGGATAGCGCATACAACAGAATATTTTATAAGCAAAATTAAAAAGAATCATCAGAAAATGATATATTATTTAATTCTTGTTTTTACTATTTTTGTAATTTTTTTTAAATTCTCTTATGTGATTTAAAGAGGCTCTGTCACCACATTATAAATGCCCTATCTCCTACATAATGTGATTGGCGCTGTAATGTAGATAAGTGTTTTTTTTATTTAGAAAACCGATCATTTTTGACCAAGATATGACCTATTTTAGATTTATGCTAATTACCATTTCTCGGGCATAGAAGTTCCAAAAACCGCAGATATCTCATTATTCATATTGCCAGAATCTGAGGCCAAAATAAAGGGTTAGTATATGGACAACTGTAAAAATGATGTCTTCAGATCGTAGTACAATTTGTGCAATCTTCTAACTCCGTACAACCATTTTTCTATACATACAGTAGCAGCGTTTTTGGCCAAAATAGAACATAGGGATACTGCGTAACGGATCAGTCGAACAGACAACAAATGGATCATTGCGGATCTTAGCAGATTTCTTGGATTTTGTAATCGTTGTATCTTGCTCTACAGCTACAAAACAAAGTGGTTCTCTGAATAAGCGAAGCTTGCTAGATACCGGAGCTTCCTGTTAGTGACGATTGCATCTTTTTTTTTCTTTTTATAGGCATTTACAGTTGTCACAGTCTTCAATTCCATGACCTTTGCGCTAAAGGTGACACCATTCTCTGTGAAATCTCTGTCTGAGGCTTCTGTATCCATGGAACGGTTTAAGGTAAGCTGTGATCCACAGGTCTGATCCCATATTTTCTTCAGTTGTCCAGATGACATGCTCTTATTTGTAAACGTTTGAATTAGGGTCATAATTTAGGGGATGATTATTAATACGGATTTAATACTAGTTTTTGGAAGTTTTAGTCCTACACTGTTATTGGCCACTTCAATTAATGCAGGGAATATTATTTTTCTTTTAACAGTATTTAACTGTTACATATATTTGGGTAGTTCCTAGCTGCGTAATGTTGAGGCAATCCACCTCCATTATTACAGCTGGACTTCTCTGCAGATGTTTCTTTTTAAACAACTCACCTTTTGTGCTTAACCAGTCTTTAGGTCTATATACATAGTTATGTCATGCCAGTTAAAGTTACACTGGAACAGGCAGAGGGACCTATGGGCTCCTGAGAAGGTAATGTAGGCCCAAAAGAGCATGCCAGCTCATAAGAAAAAACATAAAAATAAACACTAACAGTCATTTGTTTCAGCTCTAGCAAATCAAGTCAGATTGGTCTCCTGGTCAAATCTCACAAGTCTGTAAGTGTTAAGTTTACTAGGTGTAGCTGCACATGGTATGGCTAAAGGACATTTTGAGGCTGATAAGGTGGCTAGTTGATTTTATAATAGGTTATATTGGGATGAAGTTGGGATTCCTTCATCGAGGTCTTATGTGTTTTTATTGCAGGGTGAAATAAACCTATTAATAATTTCTTTTGCTGCATGTTTTCTAGGTTTAGGTGTTATTGCTTTGAGTTTGTTATACACGTGCAGGTCCACATTGCTTAGTGCCTCCCCTAGATAACTGGGAGTTGGCATTGTCTGGGCTATTTGAGTAAAATGAAGTTACTCCAGAAATGCTCCCCGTCCCCCTCAATCTGAAGTCAGTTGACTCTAATGAGCTACCTTTTGCTTCGCAGCAGCTTCCTTCCTCTGTATAGCCTGATGTTTTTGCTTCCTGCGTGACCTAGACCTGACCTGCTGTCTCATCTTTGCACCTTTCTCACAACCTCCTATCAGAGTTTATTTCTAATGGAAGAGGTTCACATGGTAAAGAAAAAGCCATCTTGCCCAAACATCACCATTCAGCTACACAACGCCACATTAGCATGGGATTCTTCCCATGCCAGCACCCAGTGCTCTCCAAAGACGACCCCTAAACTGAAAAAAGACAAGAAGGGGGCAAAAGGAAAGAAAGAGAAGGCTAATTTACAGAATGAAGGACCACAGGCTGTCCTGGCAGAGCAGAAAGGACATCTACTGGTGGATAATGATGAGCAAGCCAGCCCTGATGAAGAAGGCAAAGATATCCAGCTATCAAGTACGAGGCTACTGCGAGCTTTATACAACATTGATCTGGAGATTGAAAAGGTAGGTTTGAAACCGTAAACTTTTTGATAAAATACTTTTTGCCTGCATTTGAGGTATATGTTGGGAAAACACTCCTGGCGTGAACGTTAAAAGTTAGGCTGTGATGGATGCCCAACAGTGGCATTCGTCACCATAGACTTTGATTTGTTAAATGGATACGTCGTAAACTATGGTCATGAGGCATCCGTTTAACGTATCCGTCGGCCATTATATGTCGTGAAAGGCTATTGAAAAGCCCATGACATATTCATTAAACGTATACCTGGGACATATGTCATATAGTGGCATATATCACCCATAGGCTCCCATGAAGAAAAAAAAAAATTATACCCTGGTATACCTTTTTTGCGGCATACTGCAATTCACACACTTTTGCCCCCTTTGGGCATGTTTAGTATGTATGTTTGGAGCTTTCCTGACATAAAAGCTAAACATAGTAAACATAGGGCGTGAACGTGTTGTGAACAGGGTCTTAAAGGGGTTCTTTATTAAAACATAGATTACTATAAATTCATAAATGCCTTCACTTATTTATGAACGCTCGTCTTGTCTAGAGGATAATTTATTAGGTTAATTAAAATGGCTGCAATAACACTAGGATACCTGTCCTACATTGGAAAACACAAGCAGGACAGGCTGCATCAGGCTACAGGGCTCAAGACCGGCGTAAGCCATCCTTCAGTAACCAGAGACGTGAGCACGCAGTCAGTGTAGACAATGACCTATTGGATGTACATCTACTGTATGACAGCCGACACTCCTCTCAGCGGTGTCTGTGTGTCTCCGAGCCTATCCAGGAATAGAGTATACACCGACTAGGGATGCACAATGCATCAAAACTTCGATACTGTTTCTATACCGTGCACCCTCAAACAGTTAGATACCGTTATTTAATATATTTCGATACTAAGCTGTGCGGTCGCACAGCTTCGCATTGTAACGCGTGAATGTATGAGAGCGGGGCTGCGGCTGTTTAATAGTCATTGCCCCGCTCCTGAGTCCTGACAAGTGCGTGCGCGGTCAGCATGATGTGATGTGACCAGCACTGCACTAATGAGCAGTTGGACTAAAGACAGAACATGGCGGGCACACTGCAAAACACCCCCATGTTCTGTCTTCGGTGCCTGCGCCGCTGCTCATTAGTTCAGTGCCGGCCACACCACCTCATATGGACCGCGCGCGCACACTTGTTGACAGGAGCGGGGCAACGGCTGTATTACACAGCCGCAGTCCCACTCTAACTGTGGAGATCAGAGAAACCTCTCATCGCCGCTGCGATCAAAGCTGACCACAGCCCTTTGGATCACGTCACAGGGAATTCATGTGACGCGATTGAGGGCCACACCTTATATAGGCAGACAGCCCATGTTCCATTGAAGGACCACAGGGCTGTCTGACCATATTTCCTGTTGTTAGGGCATACTTGGATATGTCCAAACAACTGCCTGTGTACTATTAGTACACAGGCTAATGTACTGGCATATAGATATATGCCAGTACATTGAAGTGTGAAAAAAAAAAAAGTAATACATTTAAAAAAACACACACATTGCAATAAACATTAAAATAAGTCTCAATACGTAAAATATACACATTTGGTATAGTCGCGACCGTAATAAATTTATAGCGTCATTTATGTTTATGCTGTTATAAAATAAAAAAACTGCTTTCTTTCACTTAATACCTTCTGCCTCACATTAATATGAATTTTGAATTTCCATGTGCCTCACATCAATAGTAATTAACCCCATCATGTACCTCACACATTAACCGAATGTTGTCCATTATGACTGGGAAACATGATCGAGTTAATTACTATTAATGTGAGGCACATGGAGGTTCAAAATTCATCACACCTCACGGCTCGCATCAGAAAATGGAAGAACTTTTTTTTTTTTTTTTTTTTAAATTGTTGGCAAAAGTATCGTTATGGTATTGAGTATCACAATACTACACAAAGTATCGGTATCGAAGTCCAAATTCTGGTATCGTGACATCCCTAACACTGACATGACAGAAATGGTAAGGAGGGTCTGAGCAGTAAGCGGAAGAAGAGGCACGAGATGTTGGCTGTTAGAAAACTAACAGCCCGTGTTTTACCCCTCCTTACCACTTCTGCTGTGTCTGTGCGCACTCTGTCCCTGGATAGGCTCTGAGGCACACAGACACAACTGAAATAAGTGTCTGCTGTGAACTGTATATCCAATAGTATTGTGAAAAAGTATTCGGCACACTGAGTCGTAAGTATCAATTTCTTGAAATTTTTATTTATATTTGATGCTAAGGGGTTGGTGCAACGTTTCGGTCAAAGGACCTTCGTCAGGCACTATAGGTACACAGAACATTATACGTTGGTATATTAGCATCATATACATACATGAATCAAAATAAAGTAGAATAAAATATGACGTATATAAGGACAAATCAAATCTTACAAAAAACAGAAAAAATTATATTGTGCTAAAAACATCACAGAAATGAAAATCTATATCCAATAGGTTTTCTCTTGAGTGACTGTGCGTTCACGTACCTGGTTGCGGACAGCAAGTGCAGGAAAGGAGGGCTTACGCCAGTCTCAAGCCCTGTATCCCGTCCTGCTCCGTGTGTTCACCAATCTAGGGCAGGTTTCGAGTGTACTAATGTGACGGTGGCCATTTAATTAACCTAATGATTACCCCGTAGACTAGCATTCATAAATAATTGAAGCAATTTGTACATCGTGATATATGAATTAATTATTTATTTTTCTTTCGTTCCCGGAGAACACCTTTAAGGACATATTTATATTTGTGATGATTACTTTACATGTATAGTATTTATAAAAGCTATGGATCTTGCTTTAACAGCTGTCAACACTACCTATTTCCCAGTTGTCTTTATATTACAATTTGATTTCTATTTAGTTTGTCTTTTTTGTGTTCTAGTGCAACAGTGAATGTCCTTAACCACACTGTATTGTGTAGTGCAATATTTAAATATTTTCATTGAAAAAAAACAAAAAAAGTTTTCCTTACAGTTTGGCATATATAATTTGGTGTTTTTTTTTTCGTTTTTTTTTCTTTTGTGGTCCGGGTTAAATTTGATAAACACTAATATATTATCAGCAGTGTCTGCAATGGCTTGTCTATTAGCAAATTCCATTTAGTTACATTGAGATCTTATCTGCAGATAAATGGTTAGTGGCAGCCTGTACTCTGAACTGGACACAGACTGATTTAAAGGGGTTTTCCAATACTTTTTTTTTTTTTTTTTTTTTTAAATCAATGCAATGTTCCTCTATCAATATATTAGTGCACTCTGACTATCTTTTTCTTGATAATAAATGGTTTTAGTAACACTACTCCCTATTGTTTACCTTGAGAGGTTTGTTTTGCTCAGTAAGTTCATTCCTCTTCTCTTCCTGTGTTTCTCCTCCCTGCATGCACTGCTCTAGTCCCAGCATGCAGCAGTGCACTTGCTCCGCCTACTACACCCAGCTCTACTAACTTCTGCAATCTCAGTCTTCATTTTGGTGCTCTCATTCTATTACTGATAGCACAAGCTGAAATCACTGGATATCTGTGTTTTTAACCTCTTAAAGGGAATGTGTTGCCAGCAAAACATGTTTGTTTTTTTTAGTTAAACAATTAGTGTGTAGGTGATTAAACATTGTTCTAATTTTTTTAATTTTTTTCACGAGTCAGGAAATATTATAAATTGGATTCAATTTATAATATTTCCCAGCACTGGTCACTAGATGGAGCAATTCCCAAAATTGCAGCATTGCATGTGGTAAAGCAACCACATTGCTTTATGCTGCAAAATTGGGAAAAAATCCCTCGCTCTAGTGAGCTCTCAGAATCCGCCCCTCCTTTATCCTGGCTAGTGCCGGGAGAAACGAGGGGATTGAACGGTCAAACCTCCTACACTGTGTGTCGCCATTTTTTGAGCTAACACACAGTGTAGAAGGTTTACATACAGTAGTAAACACACACTGAAACACGAGCATACATAGAAATCACTTACCTGCTCCAGTCGCCGCCGCTCCCTCTGGTCCGTCCGCTCCGTCTGCTGCCGCTGCTCCATGTGCACAAGTCCGGAAGCCGCGACCGGAAGTAGTAATCTTACTGTCCGGCCGCGAATTCCGGTCCACAGGAAAATGGCGCCGGACGGCGCGCATTTCAAATTGGACTGTGTGGGAGCGGCGCATGCGCCGTTCCCACACACACGGCGTACACCATAGTGGATGGAACGGGCCCCGTTCGCAGTCCCTATGGGACTGTAGCTGCCGTATTCCATGTCTGTATGTGTCGTTAATCGACACATACAGAAATGGAAAAAAAAATGGCAGCCCCCATAGGGAAGAAAAAGTGTAAAAATAGAAAAAAGTAACACAAATAAATCTAAACGTTTTTAATAAAACCCTAACATAAAACTGATATATAAAAAAAAATTTTGGTGACACTGTTCCTTTAACGCCGAAGGGCGGATATATCCATCCTCAGCAGCTGCTAGTTCGCGCAGGAGGACGGATATATCCGTCCTGTAATCGTGCGGGTACTGTCACTGTACCCACGCGATCAGCGGCAGGAGCACGGCTGTTATACACAGCCTGGCTCCTGCTGCAACTGCCGGAATCGAAGCGCACTCCGATTCCGGCAGTTTAACCCATTAAATGCCGCTGTCAATAGTGACAGCGGCATCTAATGTGTTTGACAGAGGGAGGGAGCTCCCTCTGTCACCCGATCGGCGCCCCCGCAAACAAATCGCAGGTCGCCGTCGGGTTTCCATGGCAGCGGGGGTCTAACAAAGACCCCCAGGTCTGTCTTCAGCATCTGCCTGTTAGGCGATGCCGGAGGCATGACCTAACAGATTGCCTGTCAGTTTTACACTGACAGGCAATAATGCTTTGGTATACTAAGTATACCAAAGCATTATATATGCAATCGGCACATCGCATAGTGAAGTCCCCTGGTGGGACTAAAAAAAAAATGTCAATCCGTTAAATAAAGTTGGTGAAAAAAAAAAAAAATTTACAGTGAAAATCAAATAAAACTTTTTTTTGCCCAAAAAGTGGTTTTATTTAGTAAAAGTGTCAAAACAAATCACACATACACATATATGGTATCCACGCGATCGTAACAACTTGACCAATAAAATGAACACATTAATTAAACCGCCGAATGAACGGCGTCCAAAAAAAAACGGCAAAATTCGCTCTTTTCTCCCATTCCCCCCATAAAAAATTAAATAAAAATTAATCTATAAGATCTATGTACCCCAAAATAGTACTAATGAAAACTACACATTGTCCCGCAAAAACCAAGCCCCCATACGGCCACAGATGGAAAAATAAAAACGTTACGGCTCTTGGAATGCGGCGATGCAAAAACAAGTAATTTTTTTCTAAAAGGCTTTTTATTGTGCAAACGTAGGAAAACATATAAAACCTTTACATATTTGGTATCCCCGTAATCGTGCCGACCCATAGAATAAAGTGAACATGTTATTTACGCTGCATAGTAAACGGCGTAAACTTATAACGTGAAAATCAATGCTGGAATAGCTGCTTATTTTCAATACTCTCCTAAACTAAAGTTAATAAAAGTTAATCAATATATTATAAGCATCTAAAAATGGTACAATTACAAAATACAACTCGTCCCGCAAAAAACAAGCCCTTATACGGCTATGTCGACGGAATAAAAAAAAAGTTACGACTCTTGGAATGCGACGGTGAAAAAACAAACAATAATCCAAAGGTCATTAACGCGCAAAATGGCCTGGTCATTAAGGGGTTAAACGGTTTGAAGAGGTCTTGTGGTACCAAAACAGTGGAAACCCCCAAAAGGGGACCCCATTTTGGAAACTAGACCCCTTGAGGAATTCATTGTAGTTTTCATGGGGTGCATGCGGCTTTTTGATCAGTTTTTATTCTATTTTTAAGTGGCGCGGTGACTAAAAAAACAGCAATTCTGCTATTGTTTTTTTTATTCTATTTTTGTTACAGCGTTCACCGTGCGCTATAAATGACATATTCACTTTATTCTATGGGGCGATACGATTAGGGCTCATTTACACGAGCGTGTTATACGTCCGTGCAACGCGCGTCGCAGGGACCTATGTTAGTCTATGGGGCCGTGCAGACAGGTGCGGGATTTTCACGCAGCGTATGTCCGCTCCGTGAAACGCACGACGTCCTATATTTGTGCACTGTTCGCGCATCACGCACCCATTGAAGTCAAAGGGTGTGTGAAAACCACGCATGTCGCACGGAAGCAATTCCGTGGGACAAGCGTGGTTCGCGTAACAACCTTGTAAAGGATGAATGAAAACAGAAAAGCACCACGTTCTTTTCTGTTTACAAACATCCAAACGGAGTGTCATAATGATGGCGGCTGCGCGAAAAGCACGCAGCCGCGCATCATAAAGGGCTGACACACGGAGCTGTTAAGTGCTTTTTGCGCACGCAAAACGCCGCGCTTTTTGCTTGCACAAAACGCACACGCTCGTGTAAACTCGGCCTTACGGTGACACCAGATGTTTATAGTTTTTTTATGTCTTATGGTGTTTGCACAATAAAATACGTTTTGTAAAAAATCATTCACTTTTTGTTACCTTATTCTAAGAGCCAGAACTTTATAATTTTTCCATCAATAAAGCCGTGCGAGGACTTATTTTTTGCGTAACGAACTGTAGTTTCCATCAGTACCATTTTTCGGTACATGCGACTTTTTGATCTCTTTTTATTCCATTTTTTGGGAGGTGAAGTGACCAAACAATTGTGATTTTGGTACGGTTTATTATTATTTTCTTTTACGGCGTTCACCGCGCGGGATAAATAACTAAACAATTTTGTAGTGCAGGCCGTTACGGACGCGGCGATAACAATTATGTATAGTTTTATTTATTTATATATTTTTATTAATAATAAATGACTGATAAGGGGGAAAAAAGGGGATTTTTTTTTCACTTTTTTAAAACTTTTATTTTCTTATTTTTACACCTTTTTTTTTTTTACTTTATTACTTTGTCCCACTAGGGGACTTGAGGGCAGGAGGCCCTGATCGCTATTCTAATACACTGCACTACATGCGTAGTGCAGTGTATTAGAACTGTCAGCTACTCACTGACAGCAAGCATAGTGGGTCCTGACGTTGTCAGGACCCACTAGGCTTCCGTCTATGGCATAGCCGGACGCCATTGTTTGGTGTCCGGTTGCCATAGTAACCATCGCCGCCCGCTATCGTGTAGCAGGCCGGCGATGGTAACTTAACCCCTAAAAAGCCGCGATCTCTATTGAACGCGGCTTTTAAGGGGTTAAACAGCGGGGACACAGCGATCGGTCCCTGCTGTAGGAGCTGCGGCAGCTGCTGCACGAGAGAGCAGCTGTCACATCTCCTGCATCGGTCGGGAAGACGGCTGAAATGGCCGTTATTCCCGCAACTTCATAGTCCATTGCTAATTTCACAGAGCATGCGTGGTGGAGTGTGTTAACCACGCATGCTCTAATCAGATAAAGAAGCACGTGGTACGGTTACGTCACTTGTGACGTAACCGTACAGTGTGAAAACCGGAAGTAAGGTAGCAGACCAAATGTACGGGTCTGCACAGGAAGTGCAGATTTTGCTTTACTAAGGGGGCGGTGACGGAAGAGGATATACGACGCTACAGCCATCTGATGAAACGTAAGTACATTGTAAAGTTGTATATTTTTCATTGTTTAATTTAAATGAATGTAATTTTTTACTTCTGGAAAACCCCTTTAAAGCAGACTGAGAAGCTGTGTTGATTATACGTTTAAGAGACCTAAACGTTGGTGGCCTATCCTTCACGTTTGCCATCAATCTTGTATTAGTAGGGATTCGACCCCTGGAACCCTTTGCGAGTGCTGCATCCCCTTCATTGTTTACATGGGTAGCTGTGTTTGGTATTTCAGTACCAGCCACACTTGTATGCACAGGGCTGTTCTTGTATTAACCGTGAAGAGAATGCAGCTAGAGTGCTGGAGGTTGTACCCCCACCGATCTAACATTCATGGCCTATCCTAAGTTTTGGAAAATCTATTTTGAACCATTGTAAGGCACTCTTCACGTCGTGTTAATTGCCTTTCATCAGAGGTATACAGTGGGATGGTAAGCCAATATCCCTAAGTAGGATAGAAAAGATTGGATCCAGCGCTGCAGTAATGTGATTAAAAAAGGAACGTATTCCCAATTTTATTTGTATCAAAAAAAGCTTGTTTAAAATTCGGTAACAGGCAGACTTGACATCAAGGCAGTAATCGGTAGGTGTAGTGAGCCTACGCGTTTCAAGCACGTCAAGTGCTCTTAGTCATGGCATTCATTATGAATGCCATGACTAAGAGCACTTGACGTGCTTGAAACGCGTAGGCTCACTACACCTACCGATTACTGCCTTGATGCCAAGTCTGCCTGTTACCGAATTTTAAACAAGCTTTTTTTGATACAAACAAAATTGGGAATACGTTCCTTTTTTAATCACATTACTGCAGCGCTGGATCCAATCTTTTCTATCCTACTATTGCCTACCGTGGACCGTTGCGGAGATCCGAGCGAAGCAGGACTAACAGGCGTTGGGCTGGTGAGCTGGAGGTTTCCTCCCCCTCTTCCAATATCCCTAAACCAGTGTCCGGGAAATCCGGCCCTGTGGAAGCTCCTGATGTCAATTTTCCATATATGGACAGTGACGTTAGGAGCTTCCCCAGGGCCGGAATCCCAGGGCAGTGCGCTACCTTATGATCTGCCTGGGAAATCCAGCTCTAGGGAAACTCTTGACATTATAGTCCCTAAAGGAACAGACGCCAAGAGTATCCGAGCAGGGTGCTTCCTCTGCCCAGGGAGGCTCTTGGGGGAGCTAGGTCCTGACGTCACTGTCCATATATGGACAAAGACGTTAGGAGCTGGACAGTTACAACACTGGAGCTTCCCAACGTATACGATTACAGTGTAACTGTCACAGATGACTAATAGTGGCATTTGTCACCCATAGACTTCCATGAAAATTAAAATAAATGTATACCACACGGTATTCTTTTATTTGCGGGATCCCTCACAATCGAATAGTGAAGTCTGCTACTCTGTTTATCCTTTAAAAAAAAAAAATACACCGACGTACACCAGCCTCACAAAGGCCATAAAGATACACTTTTGGCCTTTGCTGGGCAAATGAAGCTCTATGGACCTGTTTATCATGTACGTCGGGAGCTTTGAAGAGGGTCTTGTAAATGGAAGTAAACAAGGGGAGAAGAGGACAAAATGGCGCTCCTCTAAGTTTTGATGGTAAGATAACAGAAACAATGCACAGTGAGCTGGTAGACTCACCTGGTTTGGTTGCGCAAGTGTAGGCACAACACTACTGCTTTGCATCAATGGAAAAACGATCTTTCAAATGGATGCCGGCTGCCACCCACTACTATCCCACGGACGAAGTCCACATTGCCGGGGGGAGAAGGACTCTAATTGAAGGGGAAAAAAAGGTGTCGCTTTTGGGGCACGGCGCCCGGCAGGTAATGGTTGGAGTGAAGACAGGTATTCTTCAGTATACATTCTTTATTAACGCACTACAACTGTGTGTTAATAAAGAATGTATACTGAAGAATACTTGTAGTCTTCACTCCAACCATTACCTGCCTGGTGCCGTGTCCCAAAAGCTACACCTTTTTAAAATAATAAATGAAATCTGAAACTGTTCTGTTAATGAATTTTGTCGTGGTTAATTTCAACGCATCCTATATTTTTTTTTTTTTAGGGCAAGCTGATCGGGATATGTGGTAGTGTGGGCAGTGGAAAAACATCCTTAATTTCTGCTATACTGGGACAGGTAATGTACTGAAATTTGTGTGTATTTATATAAATCTCTCATAAAAAATCAAACCTGTCCTTTCCTTGCTCTTTCCGATGGGAAATATCAGAGTGGTCAAATCACAGAAAATGGGATCAAATCTGCTCAAAATCACAAAAAAGCCATCCTAAGGCTTCATTCACATGTGCGCTAGGGCTCGGTTCTGTTTTGAGCTTTCCGTCGGAACGGAGCCCTGACCGACACAAACGGAAACCATATGTTTCTGTTTCCATCATCATTGATTTCAATGGTGTTTGATCTGGTGCCAATGGTTTCCGTTTGTCTCAGTTGTGCAAGGGTTCCGTAGTTTTGATGTCGTTTAGTCGACTACGCTATTGATTCCGTCAAAACGACGAAACCCTTGCACAACGGAGACAAACGGAAAACATTGGCACCAGATCCGTCACCATTCAAATTAATGGTGACGGAAACCTATGGAAGGGGACCCTAGCGCAGATCTGAACAAAGCCTTACTGATAGAAGAGCAAGTTAAAAACCACATCCCAACAGCATGCAAACAAGCCACACAGTTATATGGGTGATGAACAGCCACTCGCACACCTACCACTCAGGAGGGGGGTGGCTGCTTATTATTATAATTGCACTGAGATAAGGGTTCATTGATACGTTGCGGTTGAGGTGTGGCTAGAACCGCATTTAAAAAAAATGCTTTAGGAAACCGCATGCAGTTTTACTGCGATTTAGGTTTGTTTTTAGATGCGGTTGTGTTTTTTTTACTGCAACTGCATCGAAAAACCTGTTAAATTGCGGTAAAAATGCATGAGGTTCTAACCACACCAACAAGTGAATGGGGACTCTAAGGCTTCTAAAAGGTGGCAGTCACACAGTTACGTGTAGTGCGCCATACTGACTTACAGCCTGTTATGTATGCCCATATTATTAGATCTGGCCGGCTGCCCAGCACCTTGTGTACAAAAAAACAGTACGGACACCACCGCCCCCACAACATCACAAGGCCAGACTGCATCCTGCAAATATGTTCGTTGATATTTTGGCCAAAATGCGCAAGCTTGCAACCCCCGTCACGGGTCCTCATTGCCATAACATCAGAGGGTTATCGACTGTCCACATATGCATTAGAATTTTCGGCAAGTCTTTGCCATAAGGGAAATTCGATTTTTAACATTGTTTGATGGCTTCGAGCAAATATGCCAAGAAAAGGTTATTATTACCTGTTCATACATAAATATCACTGTTCGCTAAAAGGATATTAAAAATTGTCATTGTCCTGCTGGAAGGGGAACCTTCATCCCAGTCTGAAATCTCTGGCATACTGCAACCGGCCATGTATTTACTGACATCCATCTTTCCTTCAATCCTGACCAGTATTCCAGTTCCTGCTGATTAAATCATCCCCACGGAATGATACTGCCACCACCATTCTTCACTGTGGGAATGGTGTTCTCAGGATGATGGGAAGTGTTGGGTTTTTCGTCTCACATAGCATTTCCCATGATAGTTCAGTCGTAGTCTCATCTGACCAGAGCACCTTCTTCCATGTGTTTGTGGAGTCTGCCACATGCTGTTCGGTGAACTCAAAATGTCTTTTATATTTTGCAGAAGCAATGGCTTTTTTTTGGCCACTCATCCATAAAGCCCCACTCAGTGGAGTCTACGACTTAGGATCAAGGCACACGATGCGTATTACGTGCAGTTTTGCAGTGCGGATTTGTGTGAGGCAAATTTGCAGCGTAATACAGTACCAGCATAGTCAATGAGATTCCAGGAAATCTAACGTACCGCTGTGGTATTTTTCGGGACTGAAATTGACCTGTGGTGCGTTTTTTAGAATCCGCAGCATGTCAATTTATCTTGCATTTCTGCTTGTGAATTCTATCTGCCTAGTACAAAGGTAAATCGCTAGAAAATCCGCAGCATTAAAATGCGCCGAAAAACCCGTCAAAACTGAAAAATGCACCTTCAGGTGCGTTTATTTCCTGCGAATTCCCTGCGGTTTCCTGTGATTTCGCTGCGTGTTTTCCGCAGCAAAATACACGTGTTCATGTAGCCACAAAGTGGTGCTATGGACAGATTCTTCCATCTCTGCTGTTTATCATTGGTGGTGTCTTAGTTAAATCTCAGATTTTTTTGAGTTTTGGTGGGTGGCCTTCTCTTGTCAGGTTTGTAGTTGTGCCGTACTCTTTCCACTTTGTTATAATGGATTCATTGGTGCTATTTTGGATGTTTCAAGTTTGGGATATTTTTTTAGAACCATACAATGATCTGCACTTCTCTACCATGTTGTCTCTGACCTGTTTTGTGAGCTCCTTGGTCTTTGTTTTTTGCTTAGTGATGTGCAGACTCGGGGACCTTTCAGAACAGATGTATTTACCTTGACCTCATGTGACTTTGATTACACACAGGGAGACCTTATTTAATGCATTATGTGACTTCTGATTATAATTGGTTTGACCAGACCTTATTCAGGAGTCTTATTTCAAACTGGGGTGAATACGTATGCACTCACATCTTTTCATTTTTTAGGTTTGTTTTAGGTTTTTCTTTTTAACAATTTTTTTTTTTTTTTTCATACCACTGTAACAACTCCCGACTATTTTGGCAGGTCACCAAGTGGGTCAATACTTCGCAAAGGCATTGTACAACTTGTATTGTTTTCAAGTGTAACACAAACCAAATATTACCTTTGAATATGAGTGTTGCTTCTATGTACTAGGACCGCTTTGTATTTTCCATGACATGCATGTCAAAAGAAATCCTGCTTTATATAGCTTCCAGCCCAATTCTCTAGAATGCATATTTCCCATGCATATTTTTTCTGATATTTCCCCTCCCCTTCCGGGACTCAAACCACCGTCCAAACAGGAAACTTATTTCCTATTTAATATGCCCAGACTCTTCCTGCCTACTCCCCTCCAGTCCTCCGCCAGTGTAAAACCTGATTCTAATCCTGCCTCGTATGCAGAAATCGTAAGAAGTTCTTCCAGAATAAAATATATATGAATAGATCATTATTTGTCTGCCATGTGCACTTCTCAGTTCGAGTGGGGAGCCTAGAACATGTAGTGGACCTAGGGTATAATCTGTCAATAGACACCCACAGATCAGGGTCCGGAAAAGCACTGATGAGAACGGCAAAGAATGGATTGATAAATTAAGCAAGATGTATATTTCGCAGTGTCTCTTACACGAGCACTGCTACTATGTGTAGTTTTTGTTTTTTTGTCCTGTCGTCGAATCCCTTAAAATGATATAACATTAGATCTAGTTTGGTCTTTTATATCTTATTAAAAGAGAGAGGTCTCGCATTGGTTTTTCACAGCTTCATGTGGGAGAGGTGAAGATGATGGGTCTTAGACTTTATTTACAGTATGGGGCCTCTTTTCACCTCTCCAGACCGGACCTGAAACCTCGCTGAGCAGATCACTGTAGTTTCCTTCAAGCAATCAGAAGGGTTTCCATTTTGAAAATTTATTTAAACTTTAAGGGGTTTTCTCTGTTTCTATTTTTTCTTTATTTAGCCTTCTTGTTCATAAAAAATAGAGGGCTTTTTAATAAAAAAAGAAATAAAATATAAATCCCCTCCCCCAGGCACCTACGGGTTCCCCCTCTCCCTCAGTCTGTGTAATGTATGGGACACCTGTACACTGCACAGAGTGACTGACTTTCCCAACTGCATCCGTGTCCGATATGAGACACGACTGCATCAAGAAAAGCCTTGATCACAGGAAATTGACTCGTCCAGTATGTCGGCTAAACCTTTATGGGTGGGGGTAAACATGTACGGACTTAAGTGCTACTGCAGTGTTTACAATTTACAGTACAAGTGGTGCCAGGGGGGAGGGAATCCTGACATTTGAAGTACATGTATGTCACAATTTGGAAGAGCGGGGGAAGGGGGGTATGGAGCGGGCCCACGGCCTGAGCCCTCTCCTTATGCTGCGTGTGTCAGCTGTATATTACATCTGACCGCTCGCTATAACGGCTGGGATTGGAGAGAACTCTGATCCTGGCTTCTTAGATGGCGCAGTTTATAGTGACTGTGGCATCTAAGCGGTTACAAAGAGGGGGTGCCGATGGGTTGTTATTGCAGCCGGTCCCTAAAGAAGAATCCAGCTCTGCCATGTTTAACCTCCATCGGCACTGCAGCAAGAGGCAGGGTTTAATAGGAAAGTGTTACAAGTACCGTACACTGCAATACATAAGTATTGCAGTGTATGATACTAGCGATCTAAAGATAGCATGTTTAAGTTGACAAGAGGGAATAAACATTTTTTCTAAATAAATGTTATACAATTTTGAACAATATACACAAAAAAAATTAACTCCCTTTCCCATTTTAAAATAATGTTTAAAAAAAACATATGTGGTATTGCCGCATCTATACAAGTCCAAACTATGAAAATATAACGCTATTTATTCCACGAGGTGAACGCCAAAACAAAATGCTAGAATTGCTGTGTTTTTGATCACGTCCCCTCCCAAAAAATAGTGATCAAACAGTTGTATGTACCCAAAAATGGTACCAAGAAAAACTGCAACTTGCCCCGCATAAAAATAAGCCTTCACACGGCTCCATCTACTAAAAAAAAATCTATTGGTTCTCAGAATATGGTAACACAAACCATTCTTTTTTTTTTTAACAAATTGTTTTATTTTGTAAAGGTAGTTAAAATAAAAAATCCTTTTTGTATTGAACCGCAAAATAGTTTTCATTTTTAGCGCACTGGGAACGCAGTAAAAACTTGCCGTGTTTTTTTCCATTTCACTTCATAAAATAATTTTTCAAAGTTTCTCAGTACATTAAATGGTGGCAATAAAAACTCATCCTGGAAAAAAAAATCCCCCTGTGGCTATGACGACGAAAAAAAAGCTTAAAAGTTATGACTTTTGGAAGGCGGGAGGAAAACCTAAAATGGCTGTCCTTTCTCAGGATTACTTAGTTGTGTGTTTTTTGCAGATGACACTTCTAGAAGGCAGCATTGCTGTCGATGGGACATTTGCCTATGTTGCTCAGCAAGCATGGATATTGAATGCCACTCTGAGAGACAACATTCTGTTTGGAAAAGATTATGAAGAGGAAAGGTATGTGTTTATTTATTTATTTTTTGGGCACTCCACATATTGAACACGTAAAAAGGTTTCAAAAACAAGTTACAGCTTTTGTCTACAGTGCACAATTTTGCTTTTATGCTTTGTTTTTTTAATATTTATAGGAGATACATACACCACATACTTGCTTCCATGATCAGCATTTGCGGTGTTGTTACCTGGCCACCAAGTTGGCCATATTGTACAAAGCAAAGACCAAAAACCCAGTAATCACTTCCAGCATACCTCAAAACTATTTTTTATTTTAACCCTATTTGCATCTGCATCTTGATGTGCGCTACACACAGCTCCACAACCCATTAGAAGTGAGCACTGATACACTTAGGCTAGGTTCACACAACGATTTTGCATTCTGTTAAAAGTTTCAGGGCTTTTCTGTTTCTTTTTTGTAAAATTTACATTTAAAACTGCGTGCAACAGGACAAATTATGCAGGCTACCTGTCTCTCCTATTGTAGGACAGGAACCAGACTGATCCTGTTTTTCTAACAATAGTAATTTTCCGCAGAATTCAGAAATGTGGTGTGAACCTAGCCTTAACGGGTTATTCCTATATAAGAAATGTATGGCAGATCTACAGGATATGCCATAAATGGCTGATAAATGCGGGTCCCTGCATTGGGAGCCGCACCTATGTCGAACGGGGGTTGGGGTGGGGCAGCTGCATCCAGGTGGAGAAAGAATGGAGAGATGTACGCAGCTCTCTCCATTCTGTTCTATGTGAGTTATTGAAAAAGCCAAGAAAGCGTGCTTGGCTGTTATATTTTACTCTCATAAAAGTGAATAGAGAGTCACACATAATGCGCGGCTGCCTCTCCAGTCTTTCTCCCGTTGATATGCTATAAATGTCTAACATGGAAATAACCCTTTTAAAGGCTGTGTTCAGCAGTTTGTCAGTGCCATAGCCTTTTCTGTCCTGTTGCTGCAGGACTCGTGCTTGACCACCATTCAACTGCTCCAGGTTGCGAGTATCCAACTGTCATCACCTATCCAGTGGTTGGGGGATAACTTGTTATAACCGGAATACCTCTTTGATGAACCATGTCCATGTGTCGGCAATAAATCCATATAAGCAAGAATTTCTCCATTCAATGGCCGTGAGAAATGGTTTTAAAAACTGGTATAGAATTAAAACACAAAGTATTTTATGAAGTTGCAAACCAGTTCATTATACAGGAATCAAGCCGAAAGCCGTTTCAACGCAGCTATCATTTCTGAAAAAATTACACTCTCGGTAAAATCTTTCTTTTACTTATTGGGGGACACCGCACCGTGGGTATAGGCCCTTACCACTATGAGGCTCACACTGGGTAGGAAGAAATTTTAGCTCCGACGAGACAGATCGTACCCTTTCCACAGATACTGGCTTCGGTTTGTACAGAAAGCAGTAGGAGAAGATAAGGAACAAACCTGTCCACAGTACTGGGAAAAAAATGCCAACCAGCCGGAACAGGTCACGTGCCTAGAACAAACCAAAAAAAGGGCAGGATCTGTGTCCCCCAAAAAATATATGAGAGATTTTACGGTGGGTAAAAAAATAATAATAATTTCTCGTTTATATAATTGGGGGACACCATACCATGGGATGTCCTAAATCAGAGGGTGGAAAGAAATTATAAGAAAAGGTACAACCATGCGACCCATCCAATGCACAGCTACCTTCAGCACATTGCGACCCAAACTGGCATCAGAGAAGGCCAAAGAATGAATCAGGTAAAATTTTGTGAAGGTGTGCACCAAAGCACAGGTAGCAGCCTTGCAGAAACGAGCAACTGATGTCTGACTGCCCAGGAGGCATAAACAGCCCTTGAAGAATGGACAGTGACTCGAAGGGGAGGAACTTTACCCTTGTACTGATTTCCAAAATCAGTGTCTGGATCCAATAACAAAAAAAGAGTGCCGAAATGACCCAGTCGCAGCCAGATAGACACAGACTGGGCTCACCACGTCAAAGCAATGCAGTGCCCATGCTCTCGGATGAGATGAGGAGGGTGTAGAAAAAAAGGTGGAGACATCTTTGGGAAGAAAGGACGGGGGAGGTTGGAAAACCACCTTATTATAGATGACCAAAAATGGGAACTTGCATGACAAGGCAGCGAGTTCCGAGACTCCATCTGATGGAAGTGATGGCCCCCAGGAAGGCAACCTTCCAAGAAAGTAACGCAGTGAAACGTCCCTCAAGGGTTCAAAATAAACCACCTGAAGCGCTTCCTAGACCAAATTTAGATTCCAAGATTCAGTGGGATGTTTAAATGAAGATACGGCATGAGCCGCTCCTTTCAGGAAATTCTTCGCTTGAGAACGAAGAGCCAAGGCCAGCAGGAGAAGAATAAACAGAGACTAAACATTACCCTAAAGGGAAGACAATCCATGTCACAGATCAAAGCCTTCTAGCAGGAAAGACCGGATTCTAGGTGTAGTGCATACAAAAGGATGGAGCTACGCTGTTCGTACCAGGAAAAATAAGCCTTCCAGATACGGTGGTACACCCTGGCTAATTTAAGGCTGTATGGCCTTCAGCGTCATCCGAATGTATGGCTCAGAAAACCTCAGAACCTCGGCTATAACTTAAACACATCTGATTTAAAGTGGGGTGGAATAACGAACCTTGGGAAAGGAGGTTGTGTTGGAAGATGCCAAATTGCGTCTATGAGCAGGTAGTCTAAGAAGGCTGGCCCAGCGCCACTAGGATAGTTAGTCTAACCTCTTAAGTCTTTTGGGCAAGAGCGGAAATTGAGTAACAGATTATAGCAGGGAGAACTCTTTCCAAGAAACGACCAGGGCGTCCACCGTAACGGACTTGGGATCCCCAGCCCTGGCCACGTAGTTTGGAACCTTGTGGTTGAGACGTGATGCAAAGAGTGTCTGTCTGGTGTGCCCCGCTTCAAAGTAGATGGAATACGTCTTGGTAAAGAGCCCACTTTCCTTGGTCCAGTCTTTTCTGACTTAGGACATCTGTGGCCCAGTTTTCCACTCCTGGTATGCGGACCACTGACAATACTGGTAGATGACTCTGCCCATAGGAGAATCCGAGAGGACTCTCCAGAATTGGACGTAGTGGCTTTTGTTTTGTTTTTTTTTTTTTGTTCTTTTTTTGGGAAATGTAAAGAGGTTTGAGTCAAACCCCTGAAACCGTTTTGCTTAAGGAACTGGGACGACGACCGCCTGCAGGAGTAAGGCCTCGTGCACACGACCGTAACCGGATGCACGGCCATGATTTTCAGGGTCGGATGGCTGCGGAGTGTCACTCGCGGGCCGTGCACATGGCCGCGTGCATTAATTTCTATGAGCCTGGACCGCAAAACACCGCCGTAATAAGACATGTCCATTCTTTTTGCCGTCCAGGCTCTGTGGCCATGCATGGACCGTGGAAACCACGGTCGTGTGCATGGGCACATTGAAATGCATGGGGCCGCAATTCACCCGCAGATTTGCGCGTGAATTGCGGCCAAAAAAATACGATCGCGTGCATATGACGCATTAGTTATTAAACCGCCTGTAAAAAAGCAGAAGGGCGATCTGGTGCACGAGGTTAAGTCGGCAAAGATCTTTCCTGTGGGAAGGGCAGAGAACTCGATTTTGTTACGTGACCACACCAACTTGTGTACCCAGGCGTTTTCGGGAGACATGGCTTGCTCATGTGGAAAGGAAAGCAGTAGACCCCCCCCCCCCCCCTCCCCAGTGTCAGTCTCCTAGCGGCAAGGGATTGTGGTGTTGTGTCCCCCAATGTTATAAACGAGAAACAGAGAATTCAAAATTGTACATGGCAAAATACTGTGTAGGAGCACAAATTATTATAAGCTGATAATCTTAACCATTGCGATTTTAAATTAAAATAACTTGTGAAACTCCTATGGAAGGCATGTCATAATACTATGTTTGTTCTTATGATTCGTACTTAAAGGGCTTCTCCCATTATTGAATGTTAATGCAATATAATTCAGCATTAAAAAAAAGTATTTTGTTTTTGAATTTACCTTTTAGGGTATGTGCACACACTAATTACGTCCGTAATTGACGGACGTATTTCGGCCGCAAGTCCCGGACCGAACACAGTGCAGGGAGCCGGGCTCCTAGCATCATAGTGATGTACGATGCTAGAAGTCCCTGCCTCTCTGCAGGACGACTGTCCCGTACTGAAAACATGATTACAGTACGGGACAGTTGTCCTGCAGCGAGGCAGGGACTCCTAGCATCGTACATAAGTATGATGCTAGGAGCCCGGCTCCCTGCACTGTGTTAGGTCCGGGACTTGCGGCCGAATTACGTCCGTCATTTACGGACGTAATTAGTGTGTGTGCACATACCCTTATGTTACAAAATGCTCCAGTTGTGAGATATTCCCTTTAATTTTTAATGGCGCCCCCTGGTGTGCAAGCTGTATAGTAATGTGCATGTCCTCCTACTGAGCTGAATGAGGAAGGACGCACGCACACTCTCAGTTCCACACTCCAACTGCCACCAGCCAATACAAAATGCCTGTTCTGCTTGTCCGTAAAGAATTATAGAAGAAGCTTTTATTCAGAAACGCGGCTTGTAGTGTGGACAGAGACTCACACAGTAAGGGTATGTTCACATGCAGTGTTTTCAGGCGTATTTCGGGGCGTTTACTCCTCGAAAAACGCCTGAAAAAACGAAGGCTGAACGCCTACAAACATCTGCCCATTGAAATCAATGGGAAAAAAAGCATTTAGTTTATACGGGGTGTCTTTTTACACCACAGTTTAAAAAAAACGGAGGGTAAAAAGACGCTCTGTAAAAAGAAGTAGCATGTCACTTCTTGAGGCGTTTTTTAGAGCTGATTTTCTATTGAACACTATGAAAAACGCCTGAAAAGAAGCCTCAAAAGAAGATCCTAATTTCATTTTCCGCTTCAAAAACGCCTGAAAATCAGAGGCGGTTTTCTCTGAAATCTCCTCCGTATTTTCAGACGTTTTTTGTTAAGCGTGTGAACATACCCTAAGAAACACACCGGAGAGCCAGCAGTTTGCTTCGATTGAGAACCTGCATACAACACTGCTTACATACCGCTCTCCTGCTCATTCTCTCACTGTGTAAGCTGCAGGCTCTCCCTCTACTTGAATTACATAGGGCTGGGCTCTCCCTCTTAAAATACATGTAATGGGGGGCATTTATAAAGATTCCCCTAGAGAGGAGGAGGAGGAGGCGGCAGTGAAACAGAATAATTTGCCAATACAAGTTATGACCGGGAGGGGGGAGGCTGCAGCTTTTTTCATCAGTCTAATCTGTAATTGCATCTATAAGGACAGTTGAAACCATTGTAATTTGAGACATTATATCTCTGCTAGACGGAGTTCTGCTATGGCTGTTTTGTGCATGTTCTAGTTCCCCTTGAATTTATAATAAAAAAAAAGAATTTTGGGCCCACATTCTAATGACAGAGAAAACTACTTACTAAGTATACCACAAAGGTGCATCGTCTGATATTGTTATTTTGATGTATATGTGCCTTTTTTTAATTTGTGTTTCTTTCTCTAGGTATAACACTGTGTTAAGTGTTTGCTGTCTGAGACCAGATTTGGCCATACTCCCCAATAGTGACTTGACAGAGGTGCGTTCTTACTGCTTTGCCATTTTCATTGCAACCCTAGTGGTAAACGGTTATATGACACGTTCTAGCATTATTTGATGCTTGTATATAACCACCATTGTCTGCATCTCTTTAACAAGTAATAACAATAGAGAATGATAGAAATAATTGCCTCTTGAGATCGTTACCTAAACTGTCATATGAATAGTTTGAAACCGTGGAGTCCCATTTAATTTTTATATGGTTCATCACATGCATTAATATAAAACCTGCCTACCTGTTGTTGTTTTTTTCTTTGATTGTGGTACACTGTTGTTGTTTTTATAGATTGGAGAGCGAGGAGCTAACTTGAGTGGTGGCCAGAGGCAAAGAATCAGTCTGGCAAGGGCCCTGTACAGTGACCGCACAATTTACCTTTTGGATGATCCCCTCAGTGCCTTAGATGCCCATGTTGGCAACCACATCTTCAACAGTGCCATCAGAAAGCACATAAAATCTAAAACTATTCTGTTTATCACCCACCAACTTCAGGTAATGGCCAACGCCAAGAGAGGTGCTAAGAATGGTGCCAGTGTGACATAGCCTGAACACAGATAAATTTGACACCCCTTTCGTCATTTTGTGCCCTATTTAACACTTTCTACCTCCAGTACCTTGTGGACTGTGATAAAGTAATTTACATGAAGGAAGGATGCATCACAGAAAGAGGGACTCACGAGGATCTTATGAAGCTCAATGGAGAATACGCTACGATTTTTAACAACTTTCAACTAGGAGATGCACCTCATATTGAGGTAAGCTTAGGACTTCTTCTATTTAGTCTACATTCTCCATCATTTCATTAGGTACTGTTTTTGACAGGTAACAATTACTGGTGCAGTACTACCAGCATTGTAATTTTATTTAAAGGCTCTGTCACCAGTTTATTAATTCCCTAAATAATCTAATAGGCGCTTTGATGCTGAGCACTACAGTGTGATTTGTTTTAAATAAAATAAAAAAAACGTTTATGATTTTAAAACTTATGTTCATTTATATACCTATGCTAATTTGGCTCTAATAAACAAATAGGAGGTTACGTTTTATTTTTGCTCTGGGCAGTGAAAGACAACTGTATGACGCTGTCCAATCGGCATCATACATGTCTCCGCTTCAATCGCGAGATCACGCTGTGTTGTCCCTTCCGGCCGCAGGTCCTTCACAGCGACTTAGCGGTACTCCAAGAAAACGGTCCCTACATCGCTTCCAGCCGTGACTAACGAGATTCATCCACCGCAGCAGGACTGTTTTGGATGAGTTTTGCTACTAAGCCCAGACGCAGGGCTTAATAGGAGCACAGAGATGGCATACCAGGCTGCCATGACAACCATCGGCACCCCGCATCGCAGCGGGGCCTACAGAAGTCAGAGGAGGTTTCCCCATGTTTCTTACGGCTTAGATGCAGTGTGATCTCTTAGAGTGATCTCAGTCTGTGAGCCCGCTACATACATACATACTTTATGCTCCTTTTTTTTTTTTTTTTTTTTTTTTTAAATCTTGGAATTTATTTATTCTATAAATTTTAATCCCCACTATGGGGCTGGCCCATGCGGTTATTTTATCTTCACTTCGGTATTGCAGTGTATTATGCCTGTCAAATCTAAGTTGCTGCAGAACGAGTCACTTCATTGGCATAAGCTCAGCCTTTCATTTTGATATAGAGGTGTTTTGTTTTTTTTTGTTTATTTTTGCTGAAGCTAGAATTTGCAAATAATTAACCCACTTGTTTGTTTTCTCTGTACTAGCCTTTTCTTCTGTTTGCCATTAGCAAATACAAATGTTAACATTTAAAAAATATATATTTTTATTTGCAGGTGAGCCTCAAAAAGAATGTGAGCAGTTCATTAAAAAAGCCTGTGGACAAAGGAAACAAGCCAGGGTCTGTAAAGAAAGAGAAGGTCACAAAAAAAGAAGATGGTAAATTATTTCTATATTAATAGCAGTTTTTGTCACCTTATATGAGTGTATTAACCACTTCCCGACGAGCTGGGCTTCGTGCAGCGGCGACGTTCATTTATGTTCTGCCTTTTGTCGGCGATCGGGTCCACCAGAGTGCGTCTAGCATGTCCTGATCAGGTGATCGCTATGATAGCCAATCATAGCAACCACGGGGAACGTTTGTTGTAGTAACAAACTTTCTCGGTGTCTGAGGTTTATAAAACCTTCTCACTCCTCCTTTCAGTGTGAGATCGGAGGAAAGAAGACTGTCATTGTGTATTACAGCTCCTCGCTTGTACCCACAACTCATCTTCCCACAATTGATATATAAATTATTTACAATAATATATTTATTTAGCTTTTTAGTGTTTAGTTAGGTCAGGTGATTAGGGTATATTAAGTTAGTTAGGAATTAAGGTTTTGCTATTTATATAGTGTAGGGTTCATTAACTTATCAAACCCTTCCAGACATGTTCAGGATATATATGGTGCAGTTGGGAAGTGGTTCCCGCAAATCGCAGCACAGTTACGTCGCAGTTAAGGCGCAGGCTCAGAAAATGAGCCCGCACCATCACCAACAGGTGTCCGCTTATATTACTGCTGAAACCCTGCTGTAACAACCAGGACCTGAGCTAGCCTCCGGTCCGGACGATTAATCCCTTAGATGCCACAGTCAAAAGCGACCGCAGCATCTAAGGGGGTTTATAGCCGATGGGCATCCACGTGACGCATTGGTATGGCAACCGGAGGCCTAACCATGTCCGCCTGGTCTGCCTCCGGCATGTCCTATTAGGCTTGCTGACCGTGTCACACCAACATCTCTAATACATTGCACTACGTAGGTAATGCAATGTATTGGTATAGCCTTCAAGTCCCCTAGTGGGACAAAAAAAAAAAAGTTTAATAAAAACCAAATTGCCTTTTTTTCCCATAATAAGACATTTATTATTGGAAAAAACAAATAAATCAAAAATATATATATACATAATTGGTATCACCGCATGCATAACTACCCACACTATCAAGTAATTCATCCGGCACGGGGAATAAATAGTCATATTTACCCCGAAATAGTACGAATAAAAACGACAGCCCTTTCTGGAAGAAAAAAAAAACAAGCCCTCACACAGCTCCATCGACTGAAAAATAAAAGTTATGGCTTTAGTAAGGTACGGAGGAAAAAACAGCCTTATGTGCATGCCAAAGGTAAACCTTCCTTCCTGCAGTAAAACATACCAAATTTATAGTGTTTGGTTTTTTTATCGCCGTAAACGTTCTGACCCGCAGAATAAAGTTTACATGTCATTTATGCTGCACGGTGGACACCATAAAGAAAAAACAATGCCAGAATCACTGTCTTTTCGTCTTTAGCCTCCCAAAAATGGTAGAAAAAAATGATCAAAAAGACGCATGCCCCCAAAAATGTTACCATTAAAAACTACAGCTTGTCCCGCAAAAAAGCCCTCCTATGACTTCGAGGATGGAAAAAAACTAAAATAAGTTATGACACTAGTAAGGCGGTGATGAAAAATCATCATGATGAGTAGGCCAGATGGGAAGATTCCTTCAGTTTCAAGAAGTGGTTGTCAAGGCCCTAGTATTTGGGAACCAGGATGGGTAGGGCCATAGCACATCTGCTGGAAGCGATGGCACCTGTATTGTACCAGGACAACACTTTGCCAGCAAAGTTTCCCAAACTGCAAAGGAGGAAAAGTCCCAAAAAGGTGCAGTGTGTTCCAGTAGGGGGTATAATAAAGGACACCATTTATCAGTGTAACACTGGCCTGTGCATAACGAATTGCTTCAGAGCGTACAACACATCTATGAATAGTTTATTATTTACCCCATTATTATGCCTTGTTATTTATTATGCCCTGATGTACTCCACACAGATTACATATGCCCGAACATTATAAGCTGAAATAACGGTAAAACTCAAACAAAACTACTACCACGCAAAATCCACAATCCAAATGGCCCTCCTTCCCTTCTAAGCCCTACAGTGTACCCAAACAGCAGTTTACACCGACATATAAGGCATTGCCATACTGGGGAGAACCCGCTTAACTTATGGGGTAAGATTCTCCAGTGGCACAAGCTGTGCACAACATATTGTGCAGTGAAATTATCTATCAGTTGAAAAATTGCAATTTTTGCTTTGCACCATCCACTGAGTATTAATTTGTGGAAAACTCCTGTTTACATAAATGCCTTTAGGGGTCTAATTTCTAAAATGGGGTGACTATTGTTTTGGTACATCAGGGGTTTCGTGAATGCGGCATGGCGTCCGCAAACCATTCCAGCTAAATTTGAGCTCCAAAAGACAAATGGCGTTCCTTCCCTTCTAATCCCTCCCATATGTCCAAACAGCAGTTTATAACCCCATACTCGGGAGAAATTGCTTTACAGATGTTATGGTGCTTTTTTTCCTTTCAGTACTTGTGAAAAATTTTAGCCAAAACTACATCTTATTGGAAAAAATAATTATTTTCATTTTCGCTGCCCAATGCTAATCAATTTAGAAGACAAATTGTGGGGTCAAAATGCTCACTATATCCCCTAGATTAATTCCTCAGGGGATGTAGTTTCCCAAATTGAGTTACCTCAGGGGTTTCCATTGTACTGGTATCACAGGGCCTCTGCAAATGTGACGTGGTGCCAAGAAACCAATCCAGCAAAATCTGCGCTTTAAAAGCCAAATCGCGCTCTTGGGCCCCATGCATACGAACGTGCTTTTGCGGCCGCAATTCCCCTGAAAATCCATGGGTGAATTGAGGTCCCATTAATTTCTATTGACCCTTGCGCACGACCGTGGTTTCCACGGTCCGTGCATTGCCGCAGAGCATGGACCGCAAAAAGATAGGTCATGTCTTATTACGGCCGTATCTTACAGTACAGGCTCCTTAAAATGAAGGCAAAAGCCAATTGCCAATCTTAGGGGAAAAAAAACCTTCGCGACTCCAATATTGGAAACCAAATAAATCCCTGGATCAACAACCAATCTGCAGTAATCTAGTAACCCTAATTTGTAATATGACTACATCCAAAAAAGAGATCCAGGCATGAGTAAAACCTCAATTGTCACTTCTCTGCCCAAGCCTCCAACTTCTCCAAATCCATTTTTAATATAGCATAGGGCCCAATACTAATCCCTGTGGTACCCCACTAGTAACAGTGACCCAATCTGAGGATGTACCATTAATAATCACTCTGTTTTTTGTCACAGTGCTAGTTACTTACCTACTTACACACATTTTTCCCCAGACCCAGCACGCATTTTATGTACCAGCCTTTAATGTGGCACAGTATCAAATGCTTTGAAAGTCAAGATATATGACCACCAATGACTCCTGACAGTTGTCTACAGCTTACCTCCTCATAGAAGCTGATCGGTTTAGTATGACAGGACCGATCCTTTATAAACCATGCTGACATGGAGTTCTACCTTTTATTCTCATTGAGATACTCGCGAATAGCATCTCTTAGAAAACCTTCAAACATTTTACTCACAATGGAGGTTAAACTTGCAGGTCTATAGTTCCCAAGCTTTGTTTTTAACATCTTTTTGAAAATTGACACGACATTGGCTATGCCTCAGTCCTGTGGAACAGACCCTGTCACTATAATAGACTTAGACAGACCATTATTTATGATATTTATCACTGTGCTTAATATCCTTGGAACTCAGGGGTGTATGCAAGATTTGTTTATCTTAGTCTTTTTAATGTGGCTCTGCACCGTCTGCCTGGCTTAGACAGGTGACATTTAATGGAGAATTTACTTTATTCCTCTGCATTTCATTGTTTGTCAGTGATCACAGTGGGGAAAAAAAGTTTAACAAATTAGCTTTTTCCCCATTAACCTGCACAATTTTTCCCTCTTTACTTTTTAAAGGGCCAACACTTTTTACGTTTTAATCTATTATTTATGTAATTAAACATTTTAGGGTTTGTTTCACTCTTTGGCAATTAGTCTCTGTCTCCAGCTTTGCTATCTTTATCTATTTTTTTTACATCATTTTATTTTTTCCCCATAGCTTTTTAGCGCTTCACTTCCTTCTGTTTTAGTAGTTTAAATGCTTTCTTTTCTTATTTATTGCCCCATTTACACTTTTATTTATTCACATGGTTTTCTCCTGTTCTTAGTCCATTTATTCCCATAAGGTATGCACCTCTCCCAATGAAAATGTAAGGAGCTTTATGTAATATCCCATTTACTATCTGAACTCTTATTGTATAGGACATTTGTCCCAGTAAGGGCATCTCTAAGCTGATCAAACTTTGCCCTTCTGAAGTTCAATGCTTCTGTGGCTCATGGACAAAACATCCTATTAAAAGACAAGTGGAAGTAAATTATATTATGGTCACTATTTCCTAGGGGCCCCCCAACCTGCACCTCTGTTATTCTGTCAGGTCTATTGGTTAATATTAAAGAGAACCTTTCACCTGCCCATACATGTGCAGCATGTAATGGGCAGGGCTGCACAAACCCTGGGGCACTTTAAAAAAAAAATCCTATCCTCCGTTCTTTAGATATCGGTGCTGTTATATTTGGTGCCCGATATTTAAATAACCCCCTGAACTGGCAAGGGGGAGTGTAACATCGCTGTCACTGCCCAATCCGCTACGGACAGTGTCACAGCAAGAGCTGGAGAGAGGAGAGTGTGGGCGAGCCTGCGCACAATCTCACTCTTTAGCTCTCGGCAGACAAGCTGAACAAGACTGATCACTCGCGAGAGATCACACAGTCTTGTCCTTGTCTGCCGAGAGCTGAAGAGTGAGAGCGTGCGCGCACAGCTCCGATGCCGCTGCCGAAGATACTCCCGCCGCCATGTAACAGAAATAGTCCCCTTCTTCTTCTGTTCTGTGGTGGTGGTGGAGCTGCGTGTGCACGCACGCACTCTCCTCCCTCCAGCTCCTGTTGTCACTGTCCGTAGCTGATTGGACAGTGTCACAGCGATGTTACACGCCTACATGCCAATTACACGCTACATTGACAGTTCAGGGGATTATTTATCTAAATAATGGCAAAAGATAGGAACATTTTTTTTATAGTGAGACAGGGTTTGTACAGCCCTTCCCATTCCATGCTGCACATGTATGGACAGGTGAAAGGCTCATTAAGTCCAAAATGGCCCTCCCTGTACGAGTTGGGAAAGGTAATTCTCTTTAGTTATTGATATATATGGTTATAAGATCCCCAGGTTTCAGTTTCCCAATTTATATTGAAGTCCCCCATAATAACAACCTCATTGTGATTTACTGCCTCATTTATTTGCCTTACCAGAAGATTTTCTATGGATAGCGTTATATCCGTTTTTTATTATGGTTTTTACCTCCGTGTATTTCTACCTATAAATACTCCACATCATTTCCCCCTTATATATCATCCCGTAGCATGGGCTTTAGACCGGACTTTACATAAAGGCAAAGCCCACTTTTTTTTTTTTTTTTTTTCCGATCCTTCTTAAAAAGACTAACCCTGTAAATTTGCCACCCAGTCATAGCTGTTATCCAGCCATGTCTGGGTAATCCCCACAATTTCCTCTGACATTATTAATTCCAGTACATCTATTTTAATTGTCAGGCTTCTAGCGTTGGTTAGCATACAGTTTAGCAATTTTTAGGTCATTTTTTAATTCTAACCTCTCCCTCCGTTCCACCCCTATCTTCGTTAATACGTCCCAGTTCTCTATCTTGCCCTCTACATATGTAGTTGCCCTCCCCACCTGATCCCTTCTCCAACCTTCTAGCCATCTTCTCCCCAAGCACAGCTGAACCGTCCCCACTCAGGTGTAGCTTATCCCTACCGAAGATCCAGTAGCCAACAGAGAAGTCGGCCCAGTTCTCCAAGAACCCAAACCCCTCTTTCCCACACCAGTGGCCTCCTGGTTTTGGCTGACCAAATTACGGTACTGCCATGTGAAAGTGGTTTTGTTTTGCAGGGTAAAGTCTGTTCTATTGAATTATGTTAAGTATTATTTGGACTTCGTTATAAAATAATTATAAAATAAGTAACCATTTTGTATGGAATGTTATTTTCTAATTTACAGGCCAGCTTATGCAGATGGAGGAGAAAGGAAAAGGATCAGTGCCCTGGTCGGTATATGGAGTTTATATTCAGGCAGCTGGAGGTCCTTTTGCGTTTTTCGTCATCATGGCCCTGTTTGTGCTCAATGTTGGAAGCACAGCATTCAGCAATTGGTGGCTCAGTTATTGGATTAAGCAAGGCAGTGGGGTAAGAACCTTTTAACAAAGTGTTACATTTTTCTTTGGATTGAGAGAGATTTTTGTATTCTTTTGAACCAGTAGGATATAATATAGTGTTTTGCAGTATTACTGTTTTTTAACACACTGTTGTATTCCTACAGAACACTTCGGTGCTATTACACAATGAAACTGTGGTCAGTAGCAGCATGAAGGACAATCCTCATATGCTGTACTACACTGGCATCTATGCTCTATCTATGGTTGTCATGCTCATCCTAAAAGCAGTGCGTGGCGTTGTTTTTGTTAAGGTAATGCATTTTCCGTCATTTTTAGTTAGTCTGCTGACGTGTCTGCTCTATTTGGATATCTAATCTCCCTTTTTTTTAAATCTGTTTTAGGGCACTCTTCGAGCTTCTTCTAAGCTTCATGATGAACTCTTTAGACGCATTCTCAGGAGCCCCATGAAGTTCTTTGACACCACCCCCACAGGTCGAGTTCTCAATAGGTTTTCTAAAGATATGGATGAAGGTTAGTTTTCTTATGTTCCTGGAGAGGTCATAAATAATTGATAGTAAGGGAGTTGCTTGTTTCTTGCCTAGTAATAACCAAATCTGTTTTTTTGTTTGTGTGTTTGTTTTGTTTTTGGTTGTTTTTTTTCTTTTGTTTTTTTTTATTTTCGTTTTTTTGTAGTGTCTTAGGCCCCTGTTCACATTGAATTTTTTGCAGGCAGAAAATTCTGCCTCAAAATTCCGTCTGAAATGTTGATGCAGATTTTGGTCTGCCTGCACGCCGTTTGCCGCGTTTTTCATGGCATTTTTTGCTTGCAGCCATTGAGCGCCGCGGTCAAATAACTTAGCGAAAACTGCTTTCTCTGCCTGAAATCAATGGGAGGTGTTTTCTGATGTTGTATCGGCCCTTTTTCTAACGCGGTTTGCGCATCAAAAAAAGTGTAAAAAAAGAACTGTGTGAACAGGGTCTTAGTGTAAAAAAAAAAAAAAAAAAGGATATAAAAATCGATTTTATAATTGCTTCACAATCCTTTTATACAGACAAAAATTTGCATCTTTGGTTTTCTTTTGTTTATATTTCTTTTGAATTTCACTAAAATATATGTGCAGATGAATCATAAGGCTGGGTTCACACGTGGCGGAATTTCACTTGAATTCCGCAGCGGAGCCGTTTCTCCATTGACTTCCACTTAAATTTAGAAGTGTTAGTTTAGACGATGCGTAAAATTCCGCTGCGGAGCATAGGCTGCGGAGCGGAATTTGGTGTCCGCAGCATGCTCTGTCTGTTGCAGAGCAGTGGCGGACTGGTTGCGGACTCATGGCGGAATTTCTCCATTGACTTCAATGGAGATTCTAAATTCCGCAATGAAGTCCGCAGCTGTCATGCACATGTTATGTGTGCTGCGGATGCGTCTTGCTTTTTTAACATGACATTTCTTCATTCTGGCTGGACCTATGTATTTCTAGGTCTACAGCCACACTGAGGAAGTCAATGGGGCTCCCGGAATTACGCGAGCGTTGCTAGGAGACGTCAGTAAATAGTCACTGTCCAGGGTGCTGAAAGAGTTAAGCGATCGGCAGTAACTGTTTCTGCACCCTGGACAGTAACTACCGATCTCAATATACAGCAACCTGTAAAAAAATAGAAGTTCATACTTACCGAGAACTCCCTGCTTCTGTCTCCAGTCCAGCTTCCCAGGATGACGTTTCAGTCTAAGTGACGGCTGCAGCCAATCACAGGCTGCAGCGGTCACATGGACTGCCGTCATCCAGGGAGGTAGGGCTGGATGCCGAAAGAGGGACGCGTCACCAAGACAACGGCCGGTAAGTATGAAATTAGTTTACTTTCACTAGGGAAAGTGCTGTCCCTTCTCTCTATCCTGCACTGATAGAGAGAATGGAAGCACTTTTTCCGCAGTCCGCAGCAGCTAGTCCGCATCAATTTACTGCACATTTTGGGCAGATCCGCAGCCGTAATCCGCAACCCGGATTAGGTGCGGCATTGATGCGGACAGTTGCGGAGGAATCCGCCACGTGGGGGGATGCCCTAAGAAAGACCAATATACCCCTAAAATGAATAGGACAAAGCTCTAGATTATGGCACCCTTGGAATTTTTACTTCTCTGCTACATCACTCCCGATTCTGCGCAGTAAAGGACCTGCAACTCTGCTCTGTTCACTTGAATCAAGCTGTGTTGCAGCTCTCTGCACAGTGTCTCTGCACAGTGTCTCTGCACTATGTAGAGAAAAAGTCAATTTGGGAATCCCAGTGGTCAGACTAACACTTGTCAAATGGTGATGACATCCATTAAAAAAGATATGTCTGGTTTAATAACCCATTTTGAAATACCCTATTACAGGATTTTGAGTTCATGTAAGAAAGTCCCTCATACGTGATCTCCATCAATTAGATGGAGTGGAGCCCAGCTACAAAAATAGTCTCTCTGGAGCCAGCAAGTCTGTGCGTTGATTTTGATGGGCACCATTTAATGCTTCATGTTCCTTGTGGCACTGCAGGGGGATTAGACACTTGATGCCTAGTTCCTCTGAAGATTACAGCTACTTACTCATGAAGACCACCTCTATTAGGGCAAATTGGCCATCATTCGGGGTCACAAACCTACAAGCCAAAACGGAGAGCCACTGTGTAGGAATGGGTTCACTGGGCTCATGCTGTCTATGTATTACATGATCGACCATATATCTGAATGGCTACCATGTAATTCTACATTGCAGGGCAAATGTTTGTTGTATGCCACTTGTGCTGAAAGCCAGACTCATGGTGTTCATCTGCTCTTTGTGGCAGCTGCAATCTGAATGGGGTTCTTTGGTCAGGCAACCCCTTTAAAGGGGACCCTTCTAAGAAATATTAATTATCAAAAGTGGACAACCCGTTTAGTTTTGATGCCTATGTAATCATTTTGTCTGCATTTGTCACCTTGATTTTCTAACACCAAAAAAACTTTTAAGATGTTTTTAAGAATACTCATTTATGTGGCATTTCTGGCCCGTGTCATTGGGGGGCACCGAAGACACTGGGTACAGTAAGCAAAAAAAAAAGTGTTTTAGCTCCACCTACACAAGGTTTACCCCTCCTGCAGACACTGAAGATAATCCGTTTTAGCTTTGTGTCAGCAGAAGGCAGGCTTTTGCAGCAAGACTATTTTTTTTTGTTTTATTTCTTTTCTTATATTTAGGTTAGTAAAACAGGTTGACACTGACTCACTGTTCTCCCCATCCATGCCTAGGGTTCATGGTGTCAATCCTAATGCGTTGTTTTCTGCCTTCCTAAAAACACCAGAACAATTAGGGCTCCTGTCGCCCACCAGCCAAAGGGTCACCGAGTCTCCAGCCTGCTCCCCATCAGTTTTTCTACTCGCCAGAGATAGGTAAACTGGTGGGGTCATCCTGCTGTTTTGCACCTGGGAGCTGTAGAAAAGAGGAACCTGAAGGGTGAGTATAATAGGGATTAGGTTGGTATATTCCCTTCCACCTCGATCCACTCGGCTAGATTTCCTGTGGGTCCTTAATCTGCCAGGACAGTGTAACAAGTCTCCCCAGGTTTTCTTGTCATCAGGCCGAGACCCTTTTCCTCCCACTTGCTCTGGGTCCCCCCGCTGTAGCGCCCAACGTTTTATTTTTTTGGGCCTTCCACTGCAGCGTTTTTTCCCTTCATGACCCCTGTCCTCTTTTGGGCCATCTTTTCCACCTCCCCCTTGGTAGTCACATCGCACGGTTTTCTCTCTGGCCACACTGCTTAGGAGTAATTGGCGGAGTATTTTTCTACCCTCCTCTTTTGCTTGTTCATTATACAAGCTTACTGTGCCTCTACCCTTTCTCGTCTTGGCTCCGGAACAACCCAACGCACAGCATTACATCACAGCCAAGCCACAGCACTAGTTGAGGCCAGGCTTCATTGCGGCCTACTATGCCACACTCTTCTGATGTATTGGGAAGAGTTTCTTCCACACCCTTCTCTTATGCCAGCACAGCATGGGCTTACCCTGCCTTATCCTTTTCCTCTTAGTGCTTGAGTTTGTAAATGGGGACCCTGTAGGCGGTGCTAACCAGACCCCCTCCTCTAGCCCCCCCGCCTTCCACTGGTGATGCAAGCCTATACCACTGCTCCACAGCTCCTTTCCTGTGGCACAGAGGCACTGCCTCAGAACATCTGGCAGCATTCTGGTAGGACAAAGTATACTGGAATGACCAGCCTTGTGTTACTCCTTTGTGTTGCAGTTGTAATTTGCTACATAATTATTGCGAGCATCAGGGAGTTATTGTGAGCATAGTGTGCCACATCTCCCCCTTCTATTGTCTGTGTAATTGTATTATTGCAGACTACCCACTTTTACCTAGTCGGTGCAACTGACATTGCAATGTGGTTTTTACAAGCATCAGACACGTTACCCTCTTCCATGGCTAAAGTTATGCAGGTTACGTTCCTTTGCTGGACGCTGTAACTGAAGTTGGCACGCAAGTGTTGTGAGCATCAGGCAGCGACATTACCCCCTTCCATACGCGGAGTATTGTGCTATGCATTACCCATTTTTGAAAAACAGTGTAACTAACATTGTTACGCAAGTGCTGTTAACTTCATTCAGCCACATTATCCCCTTCCACAGTTGGAGTAGTTGTGCTATTGCAAGACCCTGTACTTCTAGCACCATATAGCCACTTTACTCACATACATAGGTGGAGTAATAGTGCTTACACTAGACTGAATCTGACATAGCTACACAGTTACTTACTATTGGCTGAGTTATTGTGCTACTGCTCATTACACTCTCTTTTCTAGATCGTTCAGACATCTCAAGTTGCAGTCGAGTACCCTGAGTGGTAAAACGTCCCATTCATTTTTAGTAGACCATTTTTTTTTTATTTTTTTTTTAATTAGAACCTTCTTTTTTTTTGACCTAGGTTCAACACTAAATCCATTGCTCTCTGTATCCATGCAGTCAAGACTACAAAGCAAGACTGGCGAGTCCAGCGTTCAAGTCCAGGAAGTTTAGTTCCTGACAAGTCTATTAAAATGTTTTCAGTCTTGACCCCGCTACCCTGCCTGCCAGACTCCCAAGGATTCCATTCCTGGCCCCGCCTACTCCTGAGCCGGTGTCCACTAATTATGACTGGGCACAATCCCTATCTTTGATAGGGAGACCTAGTAAGGTCAGCATCTTCCAGTCATGGACATATTTGGCTGTATAGCTGATAGTTCCCTTCCAAGGAGACTGCCGACTGCACCTCAGTGTGAAGGCCTACCTTGCAGCAGCTGCCGTAAAAAAGGTTTAGGTATAATACTCCCCTTGACCCTAAATCATCAACTTCCCTTGACCAGAGGTTCACTCTGACTCTTTACAAGTTGAGGATTTATTTAAAGGAGAAGTACCTGATCCTAAATCGAACTTAGATGCTATGCAGTGCTACAGAATGGCTGTCACATGGGAAGCCTTATCACTGGAGTCTGGGATGCGCTCCAGATCGAGGCCCCTGTATCCTCCGCTCCACTTTAGTCGTGAGGGTTTTTCCAATCGGAATGTCATACGTTCGTCAAAAATGTTTTCCTCATCACTCAGTCATGAGTCTCTTTAGCAGTGGCAGCCTCCTGATGGGTGTTCATACCACTCCAAACGGTCTAAAGACCTCCAGCCAAGCGTTCAGCTTCTTATGTGGTAGACCTGGTCTGTCGACTGGGCACTACTATCCCCATAGCAGACCTTCACTCTTTAAAAACGCCATAGCATTTTGTTTGGCGCAACCCAGATGACATTGGTGTACTCCATTTTACTTTTCAGGAAAACACACTGCAAGGCTCCTCTGAATGCAGGGAGACTCTTGGTGCACTTCAATCCAAAGCACTTATAGGGTCGATCTTTTGCACTGTTTGGTTCAGAGCTTCCAAATGCCCTCTCACGGGTCTCCTCCTGTCTGACACCTGTCTGATTCCTGTCTCCTGAGGTTACTGGCAGCAAGAGCGCTTACTTGCTCCAGAATAAATTGTGCCGCTCAGCGTATCCACCTCTGCATGATGTCTCGAGTTGTGGGCAGGCTCCTTCACTTTAGGGACACTTGGGTCAGTCTCCTCTCAGGCGCACGAAGTAGGTCCTCAAAATAGAGCTGTTACTCCTAGCTATTGCGCTAAGGACTACCTGCTCCAGGATATAATCGCCAGTTACTCCATTTGATTTTCTGTTTTTTTTTGTTTTTTAATTCCAGTCTTCGTGATCCACAAAAGGACAGGTCTGGCTGCCCCATCCTGGATTTAGAGCGCCCTAATAGTTTTGTCAGGGGCAGACTTTTAGATGTAGTCTCTGAGGGCCGTAATCTAGTATTCTTTCTGCAGTCGATATCCGATCTCCACATCCCAATATGTCCAGCCCACCAGTGTTCCCTCAGGTTTTCCTTCAGCCGGACGTCTGCTCCTTATATCCTCCAGAAGGTTCTCGCCATGCAAATGGCAGTTTCCTGGTACAGGAGGATTTCGGTCACACCATACTTACATGACATCCTAAAGGAGGCTCCCTCTTGTTTCGAAACCGGGACTACCTTTAATTCATTCTAGACACTTGATCCTTCCTCTCTTCATCCAGATGTATTTCCAGTGTCTTCCTTGGGTCCACTCTCCATATAAGCCTTCACCTACGCTGAGCGTCACACTAGCCCACTTTATCAGGCGATTCTGGTTTGGTAGGATCGATCTCTGACATTTCTGGTTCATTCTATTCTTCCTTCCCTGGCGGTACATTGTGCACCCCAGCGGGGGTTCTCCTTTCCATCCATTCCCCAGACATTCCCCAGGGTCGCTTCTTTCCCAGTCTTTTCCTCACTGGACTTCCCTTCTAGTGGGGCGTCCAATCCCACTCAGTCATTCAATGCCACCACAGTGGACTACTTGAGACATCAAGGTGACCTACAGCTCAACAGTGTTGCCAGGGTCAGCCAGGTTCCTATTGTGGGTTGGATGCCATTTTTCAACTCTATCTGGGGCTCAAATTCCGGTAGTGGTCTGCTGGATAGCGATCTTCCACAGCAGAAGACATCTGGACACAGGCAAGTGGTTTCTTCCTTCTCTGGCAGTTATTCCTTTTCCCTCTCCTTCTCCCTAGGATGTTCAGGTGGATTGAGGCAAAGGACATACCGTCAATCCTGTTCGCACCGGACTTGCCTCATCGAATGTGGTATGCTCACGTTATCTCTTTCCTGCATGACGTTCCCTGGCATCTGCATCTCTGAAACTACTTACTCTTGGTTCATTCTCCTACCAGCTTTTTAGAGTCCCTGCGCTTGACGACCTGACTTACCAACCACAGTCATCACAACTATTCTGGAAGCCAGGTGAACTTCCCCATCTCATATTCTCTACAAGTTCTAAAAGTCTTGTTTAAGCTAGTATGAGGAATGTCTCCAGCCCGCTCCTCCTTTTTTCCCTGCTCAGTTTTTTGGCTTTTCCCCAGTAGGGTTTGTATTGTCATTGGCAGTTTTCTTCCTATCGTTCTCCATCTAGTTCCGTCCTTCATCTAGTTCCGTCCTTCATCTAGTTCCGTCCTTCCAATTCTAGGTAATGCTCCCCATTTCATCCTGATGTGGTCACCGCTCTTCGGACCTATCTGTCTCATACAGTCTCCTTATGCTAGTCCGACTCTTCTTGTCATCTCACTGGACAGCATCCAAGGCTATTGTGCTAATGGCAGAGCTCTCCTTTTCCAACTTACATCTCATTTAACCGGTCCTGTGGGGGTTTCTTCGCCAGTGCGTCATTGGGTCTCTTCTTTAGGTGCGTTAGACAGCTACCTGGTCTGCCTCCACCCCTTACTCTGTTCTATAGGGTGCACACTTTTGTATCCTCTGAAACTTTTCCCAGTCGCTAGGTTCTGTAGGCAGCTGTAGATTAAAGGACCAGTTTTGCAATACGTTCCCTCCCTGGGGACTGCTTTAGGATGTCCCAAGGTCTTCTGTGTCCCCGAATGACCACCGCAAGAAAAGGTGATTTTATTTTTTTGAGAGTACTCTTGATAATTTTCCTGTGGAGTTCATTTGGGGACACAGCTCCCACCAAGTTATTTTTTCCTGGTGTTTAGGAATCTACTGGTTCTCGGTTCTGACCCTTAAGAATTTCTGTTGGCTTCTCCTAGTCGCTACTACTGCTTTTGTACAAACAGATTAGCTCAGTGTCTGCATGAAGAGTATAGCCCTTGTAGGAGCTTACCCTTTTTTTTGCTTAGTGTCACCTAGTGGCAGCAGCCTATGCCCACTGTCTTTTGTGTCCCCCCAATGAACTGGATGAGAAATGTATTTTACGGTGAGTAATTCTGTTTTTCACTTATCTGACCCCCATCTATGTAAAATGTTACCCGTAAGCATAATTCTAATGTCTTTCTTTTTCAGTTGATGTCCGCCTTCCCTTTCAAGCTGAAATGTTTGTTCAAAATGTCATACTAGTTTTCTTTTGTCTGGGAGTCATAGCCGGTGTCTTCCCATGGTTTCTGGTAGCTGTTGGACCACTTGTTGTCTTGTTCACTATTTTGCACGTGGTTTCAAGGCAAGTGCTGTGCTTCAGACATTTGAGTCTTTTACAAACTTATATTATATAGGGTGCATTTTCTGTTTTAAGTTGATATGTTTAGATGGGTTTTCCAGGGTTAGAAAAGAGACCGTGCCAAATCTGTCCATGGGCTGTGTCTGGTTTTGCAGCTCATAACTATTTATTTAAGCCCTTCCCGCTTCAGCCAGTTTTGGCCTTCCTGACAGAGGCAATTTTTTTTTAAATCTGACGTGTCACTTTATCTGGTAATAGCTTTGGAATGCTTATCCAAGTGATTGTGAGATTGTTTTCTCTTGACACATTGGACTTTATGTTCGTGGTAAAATTTGGTCATTACATTCAATATTTAATTGTGAAAAACACCATAATGTAGCGAAAAATTGCAAAAATGTTTATACATTTAGGCCCCATGCACACGACTGTGTTCGGTCCATGATATACGATCCGCATGTCCCAGACCGAACACAGTGCAGGGAGCCGGGCTCCTAGCATCATACTTATCTATGACGCTAGATGTCACTGCCTCGCTGCGGGACAACTGTCACGTACTGTAATCATGTTTTCAGTATGGGACAATAGTTGCGTGGACAGGCAGTGACACCTAGCGTCATACAGAAGTATGATGCTAGGAGCCCGGCTCCCTGCACTGTGTTCAGTCTGGGACATGCGGATCGTATATCATGGACCGAACACGGTCGTGTGCATGGGGCCTAAAATGCATCTGCTTGTAAAACATATAGTAATACCACACAAAATAGTTACTAGTTAACATTTCCCATATGTCTACTTTAGATTGGCATCGTTTTTTGAACATCCTTTTATTTTTTAGGACGTTACAAGGCTTAGAACTTTAGTAGCAATTGCTCACATTTTCAAGAAAATTTCAAAAGGCTATTTTGTTCGGGACCAGTTCAGTTTTGAAGTGGCTTTGAGGGGCCCATACTTTATAAATCCCCATAAATTACCCCATTTTAAAAAAACGGCACCCCTCAAAGTATTTAAAACAGGATTTAGAAAGTTTCTTAACCCTTTAGGCATTTCAGAAGAATTAAAGCAAAGTGATGGTGAAATTTACAAATTTCATTATACAATTTTTGCAGAAATTCATTATTAATCTATTCTTTTTCTGTAACACAAAAGGTTTTACCAGAGAAATACAACTAAAAATGTATTACCCAGATTCTGCAGTTTTTAGAATTATCCCACATGTGGCCCTAATGGGGTAATGGACTGAAGCACAGGCCTCAGAAGCAAAAGCGCACCCATCGGATTTTGGGGCCTTCTTTTTATATGGATTATATTTTAGGCACCATGTGAGGTTTGAAGAGGTCTTGTGGTACCAAAACAAAGGAAACACCCCAAAAATACCCAATTTTGGAAACTACGCCCCACAAGGAATTTATCTAGCTGTGTAGTGAGCATTTTGACCCCACAGGTGTTTCATAGATTTTATTAGAATTGGGCTGTGAAAATTAAAAATTTAAAAAATGTTAGAATTTTTTAAATTTCCACAAGGACCAAAGGAGAAAAAGCACTGCTACATTTGTAAAACCATTTCTCCCGGGTACAGCAATACTTCATATGTGGTCATAAACTGCTGTTTGGACAAACAGCAGTGCTCAGAATCGAAGGAGCGCCATTTGGCTTTTGGAGCTCAAATTTTGCTTGAATGGTTTGTGGAGGCCATGTCGCATTTTCAAAGCCCCTAAAGGGGCCAAAATATTGGAAACCCCCCACAAGTGACCCCATTTGGGAAACTCCACCCCTCAAGGAAATTATCTAGGGGTATAGTGAGCATTTTGATCCCACAGTTTGGGTTTTTTTTGCAGAAATTATTGAAAGTAGGCTGTGAAAATTGAAATCTACGTGTTTTTTTTTAAATTAAATTCAGGTTTAACTACCTTTTTTTTTTTTTTTTTTTTTTTTTTTTATATATATATATATATATATATATATATATATATATATATTTATTTTTTTTTAATTTCCACAAGAACTAAAGGAGAAAAAGCACCCCAACATTTGTAAAGCACTTTCTCCCAAGTACGGAAATACCCCATATGTGGAATAGTTTCTGGGAGCCGTTTCACTTTTGCTGAGCCCCTGTAGTACTAGTACAGTGGAAACAAACACCAAAGTTTTCCAAATGGAGTCACTATACCCCTTGAGGAATCATCTAGGGAGGGTGGGTACAGTGAGGAATTTAACGACCAAAGGTTTTATGCTGAATTAATTAGAATTAAGCCGTGAACATGAAGAATTTAATTTTTTTACAATAAGATGTACTTTTAGATAAACATTTTTCATTTTCACAAAGAATAAAGAAGATAAAGCACCCAAACATTTGTAAAGCAATGTCTCCCGAGTACGCCAATACCCTACCCCATATGTGGTTACAAGCTGTTGTTTACACATATGGAAGGGTTCAGAAGAAAAGGAGTGGTATTTGACTTTTAGAGCGTAGATTTTGCAGAAATGGTTTGCGGACGCCATGTCGCATTTGCAAAGCATTTAGACACCACAGGTGTTTTTCAGAAATTAATACGCAATGGATGATGCAAAGTGAAAATTGAAATTTTTCAACTGATATGCCTCTTCATTGTTCAATATGTTGTGCCGAGCTTGTGCCACTGGAGAATCTTACCCCATAAATTGTTAAGCGCGTTCTCCCGGGTATGGCGATGCCATATATATGGACGTTAACTGCTGTTTGGGCACACTGTTGGGCTTAGAAGGGAAGGAGCGACATTTGGAGCGTGGATTTTGTTTGGTAGTAGTTTTGAGTATTACTGGTATTTGTTTATTGTGGGGGCATATGTAATCTGTGCGGAGTACATCAGGGCACAATAAGAGGGTATAATAATGCGGTAAATAATACAATTATCCATAGATGTGTGGTACACTGAAGCTATTTGTTATGCGCAGTCCAGTGTCACACTCATAAAAGGTTTTCTTTCTTATCCCCCTTTTGTAAACTCTGCAAATTTTGGCGACTTTTCCTCCTTTTGTAGTTTAGGTCATTTTGCTCGGAAAGTGTTTCACTGGTATAACATGGGTGCCCTCGCTTCCAGCAAATATGCTACGTCCCTTCCTAGTTCCTAAATACTAGGGCCCTGAAACTGAAGTAATGTTCCCCTCCGGCCTGCACATCAGCATGTTTTTTCATCTCCGTAATTCTAGTACCATAACTTTTTTTATTCTTCGCGTGATGGAGTCTTGTGTGGGGTCTTGTTTTTCGTAAGACCAGCTGTGGATACATCCGACTTTTTTGGAAGAGGAAATGACCAAAAACAAGCAATTCTGGAATTGTTTTTTGTTTTTTTTTGGGCATTCACGGTGCTCCATAAATTACATGTTAACATTATTCTGCAGATCGATACGATTACAGCGATACCAAGTTTATATCGTTTGTTTTTTTTTGTATTGCAGCTTTTGCACAATACAATCAATTAAAAATAATAAGAATAATTTATTTTCTGTATCGCCATATTCGAAGACCCATAATTTTTTATATTTTTGTGTGGACAAAGCGGTGTCAGGGATTTTTTTTTTTGCAGGACATTATCGTTTTTATTGGTACTATTTTGGGGTAAATGTGACTTTTTGAAGACTTTCTATTCCATTTTTTTGGAGACCTGGTATTTCTTTTTCATATTTTGTTTTACAATGTTTGCCCTGCGGGAAAATGACGTAATAGTTTTATAGTTTGGGTTCTTACGGACACGGCGATACCAATTATGTATAGCTTTTTTGGGGGGGGGGGGTTATACGTTTTGTTTTTTTCCAATAATAAAAGACTTATTATGAGGAAAAAGGCGTTTTTGTTTTTTTTAACTTGAAACTTAAATTTTTATTAACTTTTTTTATTTTTGTCCCACTAGGGGACTTGAAGGCCTGAAGCCCTGATCACTATTGTAATACACCTCACTACGTACGTAGTGAAGTGTATTAGAGCTGTCCGTTATTCCTCCGGTGGGTTCTCATAGGCTTCCGTACAAGGCAGACACGGAGGCCATTATGAGCCCGCACAATCACTGCGTCGCGTAACTGTACTGCGGTTTGCGAGATCCCCTTCCCAACAGCGCCGTATATATATGTCGTGAAGGGGTTAAATAAAGATGGGTTGCGATATGAGACACAGCCGGGGAAAGAAGTGGAGCTGTTTATGTAGAAAATCCCTTATTTTCCAAGAGCCATAGTTGTTCGTTTGTTTTTTTTGTTTTTTTTTGTCAACAGCCGTATGAGGGCTTGTTTTTTGTGGGACGGGTTTTATTTTTTTAATGGCGCCCTTTAATGTACCATATAATGTAAATTTATTTTGTGGGGTGAAATGGAAAAAAATAGCAATGCCGCCATAGTTGTTTGGGTTTTGTTATTACAGCGTGCTTCGTGCGGTAAAATTAACATGTTTACTTTGTTCTGCTCGTCAATACGATTACGGCAATAACAAATTGATAGTTTTTGTTTCTTTTCTTTACTACTTTTACAAAATAAAAAACAATTGTTAAAACAAAGTTTTTGATATGGTTCCCAGAATATGGCGACACAACTTTTTTCGTTTTCTGTTGACAGATCTGTGTCAGGGCGTGTTTTTTTTGCGGGATGAGCTGTAGTTTTTAGTAATACCATTTCGGGGTACATGTGACTTTTTTTTTTTTTTTTTTTTTGATCGCTTTTTATTCATTTTTTTGCAAGGCAGGGTAACCATAAAATATATAAAAAGGTATGGTTACATGGTTGCCCTCCCCTAATATATCACTGTCGGCAGTTTTGAGGCCTCAAATCTACTGACCGATTGCCTTTTAAATGTCTTTTTCCCCTTTTATTTTTGTCTTACTAGGGGACTTAAACATGCAATCATTTGATCGCTTACACAATGCACTGCAATACTTTTGCAGTTAACTGTGCATTTTGCGATCTTCTATTAAGCCCTGGTCTTAATAGGAGGACTAAAATGGAAGACCTAGTGGCCTTCATTAGGTTGCGGGAAGCGTGATTGGATGACAGAGGGAGTCATCCCCCTCTTTGTCTAGTGGCTTTGATGCTGTGGTCACTATTGGCTGCGACATCTAAGTGGTTAAACGGCTAGGATCAGAGTTCGGCTTTATGCACACGACCGTGCCCGTAATTATGGGCACGGACGGTCGCGGACAGCCGGACATTTTTACGGGCCATGCTCTCGTTATAAAGTATGGGAGTACGGTCCGTAAAATAAAAAAATAGGACGTGACCTATTTTTTCGGCAGGTTTCTACGGCACGGACACCCTCCCGGCCATAAAAACGAATGGGACCGTAATTACGGGCAATTTTTCGATCATGTGCATGGAGCCTCAGAGCGAGGTGTCAATTGTAATATTTAACGGACACCCGCTGTGTACGTCATTTTGGGTTAAGGGGTTAATGATGCAAAATGTCGTGTTTATCAGCTCCAATTGGCTTAAATCTTGAGCAGTATTTTTTATTGTTTCTCCTCAGTTGTCATCAAGGTACACAACTGTATGACATAGTAGTATGGCACAGGCAGGCGTCTTAGGAGGCCCTACGCCATACTATTATGGGGCACTGATCGCTCGGTCATTGCTATTGATCCCATGGGATCAGAGGCGGAACAATGGTTATAATGCACAGCTTCTGTCCCACTCTAACAACGAAGATAAGAAACCTCTTAACCCCTTGTATTCCGCGATCAAAGCTGATCACAGCATAAAGGAAGGGAGGGAGAACTTATGACATGTCCTCATACCATATGATGTTTTCAGGAATTATGCAGCTACGCATCTTTTATTTGTCTTTTAATTAAAGTATTGTACAATAAATCTTCCACAGGGTGTTCATCCGGGAGTTGAAGAGACTGGATAACATTACACAAAGTCCTTTCTTGTCGCACATAACATCTAGTATTCAAGGACTTTCCACAATTCATGCATACAGTAAAGGTCACGAGTTTCTGCACAGGTCGGTTGTCTTGGCGTTTTCATTTATTGTAGTCTGTTAAGTTGTGGATCTGTTGATGGTTTGAATATAGTAATTTCTTGCTTTATCCAACCTCTGGTTCTCTTATTTTTTCTTATTTGCCTTTCAGGTATCAGGAGTTGTTGGACAGTAACCAAGCCCCCTTCTATCTGTTTAGCTGTGCCATGCGCTGGTTGGCCATACGTCTGGACATAATCAGTATATCCCTCATTACTACTACAGGCCTTATGATTGTCATGATGCATGGGGACATCTCTCCAGCATATGCTGGTCTTGCTATGTCATATGCAGTACAGGTAATTATTAATTTTGCTTTACGTTCTGTAATAGGTCAGAAACGTTCTTGCAACTTTGTTAGTAGTTTTAAATTGGATTTTCATTGTGATGTTCCAGAACATTTTATTCTCTTGTCTTTTAATGGTCTAGTTTTTGTTTGTTTTTTTTGTTTTTTTTATTTTTAATGGTCTGTTTTATATCTATGGACTAGTCCCTGCTTGTACAAAGGGTTTTTCCTTCTAGAGGTTGTTCAGTTTTATGACTTTTACCGTGGCAGATTTCACTCTTTTTACTGACCAGTGAGTCACCATCGTTCTTTGCTTTCATAATTGTAAAGAAATATATCCAATTACTGCCATACGAGTGAGGTACAGTGCGGCATACTGTACCTTAATCATATCTAGTCATGTTTAAAATGGGCAGGATTAGTCATTAAGCTGTGCGGTTGGCGTATATTATAACATGCGTTTTCACTTTCTGTGTGACTATAAGTAGATGGGTAGCGATGGATCAGGTTTGCGCATGACTGTTTTTTTTTATGTTTTAAATTCCAGTTGACTGGATTGTTCCAGTTTACAGTTAGACTTGCATCAGAAACAGAAGCTCGTTTCACATCAGTAGAGCGTATCAGTCATTACATCAAGGTAAGCGTTTGTGTTTAAAGAGGACATGTTATCAGGTCCTAACATCCAATTTACATGTATTACCGTTATACCGCTCCCTCCCTGTTTTTCCATCGCAGTGTGTTTTTTTTTTTCTCCCCCGCTTTTGAGTAATTGTCCTCCGTTGTTTTGGCCCCTGATGTGGTAATTCACAGTAATTAGCCAACGGGACGTAAACTATAGTGAATCTCCTCGGTTAAAGCCATCTTCACAGCCTCTGACGCTGCCCAATCAGCGCGAGGCAGCTTATGACAAATGTGCTTGGTGAGAAGTCTTCTCGCAGCGTGCTTTTCCAGATCACGTTGGACAAGCCTGGTCTCAAGCAGGATGAGAAGTGTGATGCTTTAGACCTGGGAGCCCTGCGGAAAAATGGCTCCGCTCTAAACCAGACCTTCTCAGGAGCCATGCTCACCTCCAGTGTAGTCACCAGTAATGATGCATTACAAGGTCAGTCTAAACCCACATTAAAACATATATTTTTGGCAGTCACATTTTGCAACACTGCTATTACTTCTCTGACTAAATAAGTCAGGACTCTTAACCCCTGCATGCATTCTGGGCCTTAAAGGGGTTTTATTAGAGACATTTATGACTCATCCACATGATATGTCATAAATGTCAGATAGATGCAGGTCCCACCTCTGCGACCCGCACCTATCTCTAGAACGGGGCCCCCTAAACCCCATTTTACCACTCTGTGTTGTGGCTGAAAAGTGTGATTTTTTTTTTTGACAGTGAATTGCGAAAACAAGGTAGCTTGCTGTCCATCTCACATTTATGACCTATCCTGTGCATATGTCATAAATTTTTCTGATCGGAAAACCCCTTTAATGACCAAGTAATTTTTTTCGTTTTCCATCTCCACATTCAAACTACTATTAACTTTTTTTTTTTTTTTTTTTCAATTTTCCCATTGATGTGGCTGTATGATGACTTGTATTTTTCAATGGCACCGTTTTGGGGGTATATATAATTTTTTGATAAACTTTATTTTCGGGGGGTGGGAGGATTAAAAAAAACCTGCAATTTAGCCATTGTTCTATCCATTTTTAATTTACGCCGTTCACCATGCGGCCTAAATATTCTACCTTTATTCTATGGGTCGTATACGATGATGCCAAATATGTATGGTTTTTTTATGTTTTACTACTTTTGCAGAACAAAAACACTTTTGAACTAAAATAATTTTGTTTTGCATCGCCGCCTTACAAGTAGGGATGTCCCGATACCAGAATTTTTACTTCGATACCGATACTTTGTGTAGTATTGCGATTTCGATACCAAAATGATACTTTGCCAGCAGTAATAATAATTTAAAAAAAATAAAAAAGAAGTTCTTCCATTTTGTGATGTGCGGCGCGAGGTGTGATGAATTTTGAATGTGCCTTACATTAATAGTAATTAACCCCATCATGTTTCTCAGTCATAATAGGTAAATGTGTAAGGTACATGATGGGGGTTAATTACTATTAATGTGAGGCACATGGAGGTTAAATTCATCACACCTCGTGCCTCACAATAAGTGAAAGAAAGCTGTTTTTATTTTCTTTTTTACAGCGTACACATCAGAAATGATGCAAAAAAATTGTTGTGAAGGTTATTACGGCCGCGCCAATACAGAATGTGTGTTTTATGTAGAGACTTATTTTAATGTTTATTGTAAAAAAAAGTGTGTTTTTTTTAAATTTAATATTACTTTGTTTTTACTTAATGTTTAAACTTTAATGAACTGGCATATGTCTATATGCCAGTACATTAGCCTGTGTACTGATAGTACACAGGCAGTTGTTAGGGCATACTTTTGCATGTCCTAACAGGAAATATGGTAAGACAGTCCTGGGGTCCTTCAATGGACCCTGGGCTGTCTGCCCATATATGGTATGTCCCTCAATCGCGTAACAGGAATCCCTGTGACGCGATCCAAGGGGCAACCTCCGTTCTCACTTTCCTCTTGAATGCTGCAGTCAGCTTTGATCACAGCATTTAGGGGAATAACGGCAGAGATGAGAGGTTTCTCTGATCTCCGCAGTTCTAGAGCGGGGCTGCGGCTCTGTAATACAGACATTTCCCCGCTCCTGACATGAAGTGCGTGCGCGGTCAGCATGAGGTGATGCGGTCGGCGCTGCACTAATGAGAGGCTGTTCAGGCACTGAGGACAGAACGTGGACGTGTTTTGTAGTCCACCAGCCATGTTCTGTCTTCATTGCCGGCAATCATTTGTGCAGCGCCGGCCGCATCGCATCATCCTGACAGCGCGCACTTGTCAGGACTCAGGAGTGGGGCAATGGCTGTATTACACAGCCGAAGCCCCGCTCTCATACATTCATGTGTTACTATACATTCATGTGTTACTATACTTAGCTGCGCGGCTGCACAGCTTAGTATCGAAACACATGAAATAACGCGTTTGTGGATGCACGGTATCGAAACCGTATCGAAGTTTCGATGCATCGTGCATCCCTACTTACAAGTGCCATAACTTTCCATCGATGTTGCCATATGAGGGCTTTGTTTTTTGTTGTTAGGCCTCGCTGCCATGGCAAAACATCCACGGCCCGCGATCGCATTTGCGGGCCACCGATGGGTGACAGAGGGAGCTTCCTTCCTCAGTAAACTACTAAGATGCAGCAGTCGCTAATGAGGGGTTAAATGGATGCGATGGAAGGAAACTTTGATTGCTACTGTTGGAGCAGGAGCCTAGCTGTTAACGGACAGCCGAGCATCGGCTCCAGCCTGCACGGGCACTCGTGTAGGACTTTGATTAAGCCGCTGTGAAAAGGTGGCGGCCTAGCATAAGGCCCCTAAATGACTGATGTGAAAAGGCATATTGGCGGTCATTAAGGGGTTAAAGATGATATTGCCTTTTTATGACATGGAATACAAAAAGTGTCTGAGTGCACAGTTGCGGCTAAGAGGGCTGGATTAGTGATCTAGAGAACCGGATCACCCCTGTAATAAGAGATGTCTATAATCACATTAGTCGGCAAAGTTGACAATTTTGAAAATGGGCTGAGGCGTAACAATATGCCCTTGGTGGGAGTTCCTGAAAAAAGTAAGGATCTAACCTTACTGATTACTTTGAAACCTGGCTTCAATCCGTTTTGGCAAGGAGATTCTTACACCATTGTATGCAATAGAACAGGCACATAGGATCCCAACCCGCCCATTGTCTTCCAGGGTCCATCTGTGCCTGGTCCTGGTCAAGCTGCTACACTATAGGAACCGTGACATCATTTTTAAAAGGCATGTGAAATTGAAGATATCAATGGCAAGTCAATTGTCTGCTTTCCCGACTTCTCTGCTGAGATCCAAAGGAAACGGGGTTAATTTTGTGGATGTTAACCGGCAACTCTGAAATTTACAGACCCTATACAGTATGCCATACTATATCCAGCTAAACTGCGGATGGCGGCACTGGGAACCACTCACTTCTTTGAGAACCCGTAGTAAGCTCTCATTTGGCATTATCATAATGAACAGAAGTTTCTACGACCAACTTCTCACAGGTTGCCATTCCTTCACGTGGGGTTGCCACTTGTATTTTTGGCCCATGGGACGGTTGATCTTGCTTTGTGTTTGTTCTGGGGAATGTTTTAGGTACACCAATATTGCCCTGCGTTATATGTACGATACCTGCACAAATGTGTATAACTTTTGTGAGATTGATGGATGGGGGAGGGGTTTCTACTGGACAAGGATCTCCGTTCTGATCTATCCATTTTTTAAACCGTGTACCAATGGCTGATAAATGAACATGTATCTCATGGGATGTCAGAGGCATAGGGATCCCATTAAACGGTACACTATATTTAACTATTTTATCTCTGCAGTAATAATTCTACAGGTAATGCATCTTACTAAAGACAATATGTGCACCTTGAATAGGTTGTGGATGGGATCCTCGTTTCACACTCCTATAACTCATAAATGACCTTTTATATCCCAAAGTCACATTGAATACCTTACTAGAACACTCTCCGACCGCTCCCCCTTGATATTAAAAGTTAAAGGGTTCTCCGGGAATTTTATATTAACGGCCTTTCCCTAGGATAGGTCATTAATATAAGGTCGGTTTGGGTCTGACTCCCAGCACCCCCACCGATCAGGTGATTGAAGGGATAAGCCATCCTTAGAATAGGCCATCAATCTAAAAGTCTCATAGAACCCGTTTAATTTTCCTCAGAATAATGTGGACGCTGCATGCCTTTTGGCTTTTCCGATAAACTATCTAGATATAGTTAACATATCATATTTTGCTATTAATGGTAGATTGGCGAACTCTGGTGTGGGACACGGTGGACGCACGCCCTAGTTACAGGGGAAATCAACCCTGTTATAGTGACTATTGTCACTGTTAGGGCTGTTCTGGGTCTAGTTAGACCCAGCAGCAGCCTCCTACTACCGTCATCCTGGCGATCATGTGACATGACCACCTGGACCGTTTGAGACATCTATTCTAATCACCCCACTTGTTGAGCAATGTCTACATGACTACAGAGAAGATAGAAATGATGAAAACCACTTCTGTCTTCTCTCCGGGGTCCTTGGCAGTCAGACATTCAGCTGCCCAATCGCTCCAGTATCAAGCTTAAACCCGTGCCGTATACATACAGTGCGTGGTCTTCAACCAGTTAAGGTGAAAGTGAATACTTAAAGTAAATTGCCTTCATATGTGGTAGGTCAAAACCAACCTCTTTTAAAATTATATGGATGTTCAAACTATTCTATATTGTACATAACTTCCCTGTTTGGATACTGCAAGGTTTTTTAAATTATTTTTTTTACTAAATCAATGGCATATTTAGTGACCTAATCTGGCGTAGGGGGGATTGCTCAGATTAAATTGGAGACTCTGCAGAGGAGCAAGTATAGTGGCTGAACACCTCATGGGATGGGGGATGCCTGAAATTGACCCTAATAAGGCTATGATTTAACATTTTTTTCTTTATCCCGAGCGTTTATTTGAAGTTTTAGCGGCTCATAAATTTAAAACGAACTCAAAACTATTTTCTATATTGCATATGATTTATACAGTATGGTGGAAGGTTGTACTCCTATTTGAAATATACCATGGGTTGGGGGGGGGGGTGGCCTGGACTCTGGAAGAGGCCGCATTGCTGGGGATCTCTTTTGGAGAGGCCTATTATCCTCCTCCATCCTTCTTCCGGGGCTGCTCTTAGGCATCCCCGGCTACTCCGCAACGTTCAGGGGGAACGTTTTCAGACTTTTTTTGACTCTAATCTCTCTAAGGAGAGTTTTGGATCTAATTCGGCGGCCGGTTTCCCGGCCTAAATTTGCAGCTGGAGATGGCTACTTCTGGCCAGACTGGAACGGGAGCAGTGTGACACGCTGCAGTGGAGGCCTTTGGAAAAGGCCCACAATCTCTGCCCTGGTGCCTTGTTACAGGGGAGGCCAGGACTAAGTGAGATCCTGAAGAAGACTGTGTTCTGGTGAACTTGTGTGGACTGGTGATCTGATCCCTGGGAGCACTGAAGTTCCTAATTCCCAATGGGGGTGTGGCTTATCTGTACTGCCCCGGTCTATTGTTGTCCTGCGGGTCTGTATTGTATTTAGTATCATTCATGGAGACGTTACGCCATCTTAGAATTATCTCCTGGGATGTGAGAGGACTTAATGACAACCCGCATATCATACTTTTACAAGAGACTGATTTTTGCTCGGTTCCAAATTACGATCTGGTGTGACCATGGGTCAGGTATGGCTATCATGCTTCTTATTCCTGTGGGGTCTCATTGTTGGTCCACAAGTCTTTTCAATGTGAGGTTACATCTTTTAAAACGTAATCCTAGAGTTGGATTTATTGTGATGCTATGTCCGGTCCATTTTACATCCTTTTATTCTTGTTAATGTCTATAATCCCCCTCTGGCCACTGTCCATTTACTTTCTGATATAATGTTGCTGGTAGCTGAATTTGGCCCTGCTCCTCTTTTGTTCCTTGGGGATTTTAATCTATTGTTGTGCTCTCAATTGGATAGATTGGGCGGAGTCCCAGGAAGTAGTCCCCTTTTGGCTAATTGGGCTGCCACTTATCACCTGCGGGAAATCTGGCAGACTCTTTGTCCTTATTCCTCAACTTATTCATGCCACTCACCCGCCCATAGGTCCTCTTCCCGAATTAACCTGGCTTTTGGAAACGCTGCCTCTCTGATATATTTGGTAGATGCACAATATCTCCCTCAGGAAATATCGGATCACTCTCCCCTCAAGGTCACTCTGGGGTTCCCTGAAGTTGCTAAACTGAGAATATGGCGATTTGAGTCCCCTATGGCTCTCCTGCACAGAGGTCGCGACTTCCTTAGAAAAAGAAACAGGTTTTTGGAACACTAATCTAGGCTCGACTGATAGTAATTTGGTATGGGATGACTTCAAAGCATATATGAGGGGGGTGGTCATACGGGCAATCTCCTCGCATAGGAAGGAACGAACTAGGCAGCGTACAGACTTGGGAGCTGGTGGAGGTAGAGTATCTTAAGACTAGGGACTCCTCGACCTTTACTACCTTCACAACAAAGCAACGAGAATATACTCTTTTACTAACGGATCTCACCAGGAAGAAAACTTTATATTCCCAACAGTATTTTTGAGCAGGAGGATAAGAATGGTCCTTTGCTGGCCTATTTTGCTAGAGAGGACACCACACCAAATCCTATTTTAGAAATTACCTCATCTGCTGGGATGCCTGTTAATGACCCCTTGGCTATCAATGGCGTCTTTGCTAAATTCTATTCTGATTTTATATTCTTCTAAGATTTCAAATAATCCCCCTGAACTGAAGGCGTATTTAGATACCATTATTTTCCCCACCATGGATATTGAGGGTGTTAGTTTTTTAGAATCTGATCTCACCATAGGGGAAGTAGTAGAGGCAATTTGCTCCTTTCCAAACAGGAAAACCCCCAATCTGGACGGTCTGCCAATGGAATGGTATAAATTTCATATTGACCTGTTTGCCCCCCACTTACTTAGCCTTTTCCAATCCTTTAGTGGTGTTACTCCCCTCCCCCCATCTATGAGAGCTCTTATAGTGCTGATTCCTAACCCCCGTAAACATCCTAAGGACTGTAGTTCATACTGACCTATTTCACTTCTTAATTGTGATATTAAGATATTAGCCAAAATTCTAGCGACACGTATGCAGAAGATCATCTGTCATATTATTCATCCAGACCAATCTGGTTTCATGCCGGGGAAGGCCACTGATATTAACCTTCGGAGGCTCTTTACTAACATATCGTCTACTGTAGGGTCAAGTGGCACCAGAATTGTCGCTGCTTTGGTTCTTGAGAACGCATTTGATTCGGTAGAGTGGTCCTATTAATGGTCAGTACTAGGCAGGTTTGGATTTGGTCCCATATTTATCCAATGGATACAGTTACTATACTCACAACCTATAGCAAGTATTAAAACCAATTGTCATATTTGCCCCTCCTTTACGATGGCCTGAGGGACTAGGCAAGGTTGCCCTCTATCTCCTTCCCCTTTTGCACTGGCCATTGAGCCACTAGCACTAGCTATAAGAGCTTCTCCTGATTTAAGGGGTTTTGAGATGGATGAGCATGAGGAGCGTCTCTCTACGCGGATGATACGCCACCGTTCCTAAATGACCCAGGTCCATCTATACATGCGACGCTACCTGTTTGATTTATTTACATCCTTCTCTGGACTACGTGTCAACTGGTCCAATTCTTTAGTAATGGCAATAGATGCTGCAGCAACACTTCCTTCACCACTGCAATGGATGGACAAAATTACCTTTCTAGGCATAGTGATTAGCTCTGATGTATGTAGTTTTATACCTGACAATATCACTCCTCTGATACAGTGTCTCAAGTTGGACTTTGATAAATGGAAACCCCTCCCCCTCAGTTACTGGCAGAATTCACTTGTTTTAAAATAAAGTCCCTTCCTAGATTTCTGTACCTTTTTCACAATTCTCCAGTATGGCTATCATATTGACAAAGATCTTCGATCTTTTATGGCGGTGGCGCGAATTCTGTAAATGGCCAGAAATGTAATCATGCAACATTTGCTGCGGGAATCCCACATTTGCAGCAGGATTTTTTTTATTTTATAAAATTGATTAGTTAATATCCATGGAAAATAATATTTATATAAAACGAGGAGCTAAAATTTGAGGCCTTCCGATCAGATTGGGTAGACGGATTGGGATTCTCTCTGCCGAATTTAACTACTGATAGTCTTTCGTACCCATTATAAATCATACTGTCATCTGTACATAGAATGGTTAATGTCTTTTCTTCTTGTGCTAGCAACCGCTTCCTGAGTCCTATATAGCCTCTTTATTCATGGGATATTGTCAGGTAGGATAACAAGGTCCAATCCCATCTCTTTGAACAGATAATTCATGTACCTTGTTTGCTAGGGTGGGTGGGTAGAGGGAAAGGGATGGATTACCTGTTTAAAAAAAAAAAACAACCTCCAGTCAAAACGTATTTATTTTAAGCAAATATTGCGGTAGATGCCAGCCAAGGGATCCATTATTTCTTCCTATGAGAATCTTTTGTATGTTTTTGTTGTTGTCCCTCTGCTGGGCTCTAGTTATACGTTATGTTGATCAGCTTCTTCATGTATTATGACAGATTTGTTTTGAGATGCTCATTGTCCTCAATGATCCTTGTTTTCCACTTAGACTTTGGCCCTAGAAGCTCCTGCCAGAATTAAAAACAAGGCTCCCCCAGCAGACTGGCCACAAGAGGGAGAGATCATTTTTGAAACGGCAGGAATGCGATATCGAGAGAACCTGCCCTTGGTACTGAAGAAAGTGTCATTTACTATTAGGCCAAAAGAGAAGGTTGGAATTGTGGGAAGAACTGGCTCAGGTGAGAGAAACATAGATCGATTGAAGAATGCCATTGTGCAGTTACGTTATTGTCTTTATTATTCTAGCAGTTCCGTTTTGTTTTTTTAAATAATTTCTATGTTTATCCCCTTCCTATAGGAAAGAGCTCCCTCGGCATGGCACTTTTTCGACTTGTGGAACTTTCCAATGGTTGTATAAAAATAGATGGTGTAAATATTAGTGACATTGGGCTGGCAGATCTGCGCAGCAAGCTCTCTATTATACCCCAGGAGCCTGTCTTGTTCAGTGGCACTGTCCGGTAAGCACATTTTAAAAAAAAGTGTCTGGATCCCACACCTTTCCCTATAAACTGTTTATTTTTCAGTAGTAGTCCACTTTCGAGTTTACTTAACACTTTTTTTAGTGAGAGAATTTTTAGTATTGAGAGTACCATACTAGCATGACATTCAGAGGAACAAGAATTAAGTTGGAATTGGCAAGAACATGTTTCTAGGCGGTCTATGGGGGTTGTTTGGCTGCCCTATACTAAGTGAAGACTGGTGGAGTGCAGTAAGCCCCTAGACCTTCTGCTGCACTTGCCAAGCTAATACGCATTCTTCTCCAGTTAAAGGGGCATTTCGGTGACATCAAATTTATAGCCCATTTTCAGGATAGACCATAAATATCTGATAGGGGTCCAACTGTCGGTAGCTGTTTGGGTCACTACAGCGGGAAGAAGCTTTAATACTGAGCACCACCTCTATGAATGTGACTGCATTGTGCAGTATGGAGCTGTGTAAGAAATGAAGGGGAAGCAGCCTCTTTAAACAGGCGGGGGTGTAGAGAGTTTGACCCCCACCGATCAGATATTGATGGTCTATCCTGAGGATAGGCCATCAATTTTCTTTCAGCGGAATACCCTTTTTAATTTCGACTGGTGGATTTATTTTAAAGACAGGTCTACCAAATGATGCTGAAACAATGATGTTAGGACATGTAAGTTTTTTATTTATCTACAGAAGTTTTTTTTTGCAAACTGGAGCTTGTCACATTTGTGTAAGCAAATTCTGATATTCATATACTTTTACATTTTTAGTTCCAACTTGGATCCCTTTAACCAGTACTCAGAAGATCAGATTTGGGATTCTCTGGAAAGGACACACATGAAAGAATGTGTAAGTTAATATCTCCAAGTACATTTTAAGCAATTGAATAAAAATGTTCGTCTGCTGCACGTTTGCAGCTTTCAAGCTTTTACATTTCTACAATATGTCTGTATCTTCTTTGTAGGTTTCACAACTACCTCTCAAACTTGAAACTGAAGTTTTGGAGAATGGAGAGAATTTCTCAGTGGGAGAACGTCAGTTAATGTGCATAGCGCGAGCTTTATTACGTAGATGTAAGGTAAGTCAGCAACTCTGTATATCAGAACTTTAGTTTTAAAGGGCGGATTCAGATTAAGGCACCGTCTGTAAGAATTTGTGTACTTCCCATTTAAAATACTGTAGAACTGATCTGTGTTTGGGAAAGGCTTTTATTTATAAAGGAGGTTGTATAGATACTCTTTGTACAAACATTTGACATTGCATGGCTTTCATAAGTCAATTTTTTTATGAAAAGTAAAAAAAGCTTTAGGCTTGAGGCACACATGGAGTTTTTGTGGCAATTCTTATTTAGCCATACAGAGAGGAACATTATTCCTTTATACTTGTATGATTCAATTGTCATATGGTGTTTCACTGTCATTTATACACTACATATTATTGACTCTTTAGATGGGTCGACATTTTTCGATTATGTATCTGTATTCATTGATTATAGCTTTATTAGGTATTTCCCAATTCTTGTATGTACTTCCTATATAAACCTGGCATTGTGCACGGTCCGGTAGCTTGAGAAAGGTTCTGGGTTGAACCGAAACGTCGCTCACTTGAGGTGAATAAAGCAACCGTTTATCATCTGCATTGAAGTCCCGGCGCTGTTCCTTTTATGTATATTTGGAGAAAAGTTTTGCATGAGTGTGCAAGTTTGGTATTAAAGTTGTTTTAATCTGTACTGGGCAAATATGAAATCTAAAAGACTGCTATCCTAGGACTGATAGGGGAAATATTAGGCTTCACATTTTTGAAAGGTACTGTAACTTGGGCCACCTTTTATTGTATTTCCAGAAGATGTAGTATTTTGTAAAGCTTTAAATACTAATTTGACATGTAACCCAAAAAAATTATTCTCTGTTTCAGATTCTAATTCTTGATGAAGCCACTGCAGCCATGGACACAGAGACTGACGTTTTGATCCAGGAAACTATAAGGGAGGCATTTGCAGACTGCACAATGTTAACTATAGCTCACCGTCTCAACACTGTACTTGGGTGTGACCGTATTATGGTGCTAGCACAAGGACAGGTGAGTGAGGAGAATCGAAATATGGGATCTTTATTGTTCAGGTTTTTACTGTTCTCACGCATTTTTTTTTGTTTTATTACTTTTTTTCTTTACTTAGTACGTTGTAAAAAAAAAAAAAAATTCTCTTGTAGCCTGTTAAAGTAGCCATAAATTCCTTACCATTTATTACCATGGAAGTTGGTGTACCATGGGATGTCTCATATCCTTGCATTGACCCATGTGTTTTTCTTACTAAACACCTTTACCACTCACAAACAAGAAAGAATGTAAATATGAAACCACAACTTTTCCGACCAATGAGGCAGAGCAAACGACGTCTTGCTAACAATCGTTCCTGCAGTTAAAGACTATATCCTACTGTTTTGTATATGCATCTTCTATGCAGACCTACGTGTCTTCGTAGTTCTGAACTTTAATCTCTTGCTGCTTTATTTAGTACTGGAGGGGCATAATGGTGTCTTGCTATGGATGGGCAGTGGGCCTTATTGGTTCAATACCTTGATACACCTTGCATGCAGCACATAAATATACAATGCGATTATTTGGTATCCATAAGACTATTTGGATTTGAACATGTTAATAAACTAAACTGCACGGAGTAATTCCAAAAGTCGGCTAATACCTAAATATCTTCCATTATCAGAAGCTTACCTGACTGAGAAAAGAAATCCTTTAATTCTACAATAAGTGAAAACCGCAATGTCGAAAGCATATGTTGCAATTATACTAGAAAAAAAGTGAAGCTACACTTTAAATTGTCCATTGTTCGTGCTGAATGGGCTTTTTCTCGATTCATTACTAATGTGTGTGTTTTTGTTGGTTGTAGGTGATGGAATTTGACACCCCATCTGTCTTGCTGTCCAACGAGAATACTCGGTTCTATTCCATGTTTGCTGCAGCAGAGAACAAGGTTACCGTGAAGGGCTAAATAATGACCGTCTCAGCTAAACCCTACATTGTGGGGCTGTGCGCTGCTTCTCATTCCCTGCCTGTGGCAGGCTCAATCCCTACTTACTTTTTTTAATTTTTTTTTCTTGACTGAAAATATGGTATATTTTGCCTTTTTTTTTTATTTTCTCTTTTCTCATGTTTTAGTTTATTGGGTTTTTTATTTAGCACAAACCAATTCAGGACTGATTTAGATATTTTTTTAACTGTTTAAAAGAATATTCATGTTCTATTGTATTTATTCCTATTACTAAAGGTAAAAATGTATGCGTTTTCGTTATGAAATGCACTGAAAATTTAAAATGGTTCAGGCAACCATAGTTCTGTATGTAGCCAGCTTAGAATGAAGCTTTCTACATGCGTTTGTATATAGCCTATATTTACTGTGAAGATGTAAGCTGGTTTATTTTATATTAAAATGAGCACTGGGTTAACTATGGAACGTGTGTGTATATTTTTATTAAATAATTAGATCGTAAGATTTTTAAAATATTTTTTTTATTAACGTTTTGTATTTCAAATAATCGTAAAAACAATTTGCAACGGGAGTCAACAAAAGGGGACATAGAAAATGTGACCTATTTTCCAATGGTGTTGAAGACCAGTTCTCAGAAAATACTTGCACCAGAGTCAGAGTCCATCTTGGGAGTATTCAGTTATATTAGTTTACTATAAGCCCCAGTTCACACAGTTTTTTTGGTGCTGATTTTGATGGGGAATCCGTGCCAAGATATGCCCCAAATCCTTTCCCACCCCCCTATTGATTTCAATGGGAGGCAGAGGTGTTTTTGTTTGTTTGTTTTTTCCTGTACAGCTTTGGACCGCTCGTGAAAGAAAGAAAGAAAAAAAAAGCGGCATGCCCTTTCTTTGAGCGGGTTTTGCCTCTGAAACTCTATTGAAATCAATGGATGCTAGAAAGAAATGAGCCACTCATTTGAAATGTTTGATTTTTGCATTTGATTCATTAAAAAAAAAAAAAAAAAAAGGCTGAAAAGCACAGCTAAAAATGTTTAAAAAAAAATTCTGACACTTCAGAAGCTCCCTCAAAAATCCTGATACAATATTGAGGCAGATTTTTATTTTTTTTCCTCTGCCTGACAAAAACCTCTGTGTGAACTTACCCTAACTTTTATTGCGAATGAATGTAGAACAAAGTACTGTAATCCTTTATGTTTGGTGGATCTGCAGTAATGTTAGTGTTTGTGTATGAGGCTGCATATAACGATATAGCTATATCGCTATCTGCAGAGTAAATGAATGGAGAGAAGTGGATGACACTGATTGGTCAGCGTCATACACTCCTCTGTACAACTCCCACTTGGTCATATAGTAAAACACGCCCAGTTGTCCATTGAGAAACTCATTAGCATAAAGCTAATATAGGTCATAACTCCATCAAAAATTATAGTTTTTTCTAAATAAAAAACTTCTGTAATCTACATTACAGCGACGATCACATTATGTACAAGATAGGCCACTTATAATGTGGTGACAGAGCCTCTTTAACCCCTTAGTGACCACTAATACGCCTTTTAACGTGATCCACTACTGGGCTTTAGGCTAGGCTGACGCCTTTTCACGTCAGCCTAGTCTAAGTCCTGCACGGGTCTCCCGTGCAGGCAGGAGCCGGGGCTCTGCTGTCTGATGAGAGCTGAGCTCCTGCTCCAACGCCCGCGATCGAAGTAAACTTCGATCGCGGCCGTTTAACCCGTTAAATGCCGCCGTCAATAGCGACCGCGGCATTTAACTTTGTTTACAGAGGGAGTGCGCTCCCTCTCTCACCCATCGGCGGCCCGCGAATGCAATCACGGGTCTCCGATGGGGTGTCATGGCAGCCGGGGGACTGATAAAAGCCCCCAGGTCTGCCCTGGACATATGCCTGTTAGGACGCGCCGGAGGCACGTCCTAACAGATTGCCTGTCAGATTTACACTGACAGGCAATAATGCTCTGGTATACGAAGTATACCAGAGCATTATAGCAGCGATCGGAACATCGCACAGTAAAGTCCCCTAGTGGGACTAATAAAATCAGTCATCAAAGTGAAATAAAGATTATTAATAAAAAGTACAGTAAAAAATAAAACCATTTTTTCCCATAAAAAGTGGTTTTATTTAGTAAAAGTGTAAAAAAATAAAAAAAAGTACACATATGTGGTATCGCCGCGACCGTAATGACTCCATTAATAAAGTTAATATGTAATTTAAACCGAAAAGTGAACACCGTAAAAAAAAAACGCAAAAAACTATGGCGAAATTGCAATTTTTTTCCATTGCCCCCCAAAAAAGTCATAATAAAAATGAATCAATAAGTCCCATGTACCCCAAAACAGTACCATTCAAAACTACGTCTTGTCCCGCAGAAAACAAGCCCAAAAAATCACTACATTGATGGAAAAATAAAAAAATTACGGCTCTTGGAAAGCGACGATGCAAAAACAAATAATTTTAGTTCAAAAGTGTTTTCATTGTGCAAAAGTCGTAAAACATAAAAAAAACCTCCACATATGTGGTATCGCCGTAATCGTACCGACCCATAGAATAAAGGTAACATGTTATTTACGTCGCATAGTGAATGGCGTCAATTTAAAAACGCATAGAACAATGGCGGAATTTCAGGTTTTTTTTATAATTCCCCCCCAAAAAGGTTAATAAAAGTTAATATAAAAATTATATGTACCCAAAAATGGTGCCATTAAAAAGCACAACTAATCCCGCAAAAAACAAGTCCTCATACAGCTATGTAGACGAAAAAATAAAAACGTTATAGCTCTTTGAATGCGACTATAGAAAAACGAATAAAATAGCTTGGTCATTAAGGCCTAAAATGGGCTGGTCACTAAGGGGTTAATTATACAAAAAATGTTGGAAAATACAGAAACATTTATGCAAGCAAGGAACCTGAACATATCAAGACCCTCTGCCACTATCTCCGATGAAAATATTATCCCTAGTCAGATTGGAAGGGGCCAATCCAGACCTATCAAGCCAACAGGCCCAAAAGTCCTGACCACACTGAACCCCTTTTGATATAAATTCATTATTCCAGGGTAATAAACCACTTACCCTTAGGCCGGGTTTTCCGCAACGAAATTCTGTGCGGAAATTCCGCAGCATTTACAGTAGCAGCAAAGTGAATGAGATGTAGAAAATCTAATGCCACGGTGAGGGAAAAAAAACACAAAAGAAGTGCGGAAAGTGTTCTGCGGTTCGACTTTTTAATTTCGCAGCATGTAAATTTATGCTGCGTGTTCTGTGCGGAGATGCTGCGTGTTTGGCCTATAGACTTTAATGGGGAGCAGAAATTCTGCAACAGATTTATTTTGTGGAAACCCAGTAAAAACTCCTGGGAATCAGCAGGTGCACATATACTTTTTCCATACTCATTGCATTTCCGCAGCAAAATTGCATCATTTGGTGTGGACATCTGTCAGATTTACCAGTGGTTTTTTTTCTTCGATTCTGCTGTGTATTTTCTGTTGCAGCAAATCCACAGTGTGTCCTTTGTGTGGAAACATACCCTTACAATAACGCCAGTAATATAGGTGGGGTCTTCTTGGTATCAATGTTTGACTCTCCGTTTTCTAGCAATATAGAGAAGACGAGCCACGGTCACCTTCAACTGTTCTGGTGCAGGTGGGTCTCCCACATACCCAAGAATACAAACATGAGGGGAAGTGAGAGATGGATGATGCATGGAGTTCACTAGATTGACCGACCACTTCCTCTCAATGCCACAGCATATGCATAAAGTCCATCTGGTATAGTTTAGTTAAAAGATGCTGATACAAGCAAGATATGATTCCAGAGGAAGATTCCGAGTGACCAATCAAATCTATGATGGAATTACATACATTTTGAGAAATAAGCAATGGATTCAGCATTAAACACGTGTCCATTAGTATTGACTATGAGGTAGGTTATATTCGGTTCGTACATTGTTGGGAGAAGAACTGTTTAAGCTCCCCATTTGAAAAAATATGTGGAAGGCATCAGATACCAACTTCCCAAAAATTCTAGTAGATTTATTTAAGATGAACATTCGTAGTACCAACTTTCAGTTACTCTAGACCTGAGTAGACCTTTAGTTGTCTTGAGCCATCACAGTGCCAAAGATGCTTCATATAGTCAGCAGTCATTCTAGCTATATAAATCATATAATCCTAAAAGATGCTAACCTTTTATTTGTCTTTTAACTGATCCCAAGTAATAGCATGTCTAATGTCCAAGAGCTGCATTGGCTTCTGAGCTGAAATCTCCCAACGTCCCTTGCTGGCTCAATATCTGTACAGTCATTTGCATTGTGGGAAGTGTATTATTTACACCAAACTCCGTACAGTAATCAGATATAGTAAAGAAAACTACTAAGATACCCGAGCTATACACATTAGAGTTTAGTTAGCCAATCTAATCTGTATGGGGGTATCCAAACAGTCCTCCAATGTTCGACATGGTAGGGAAAGTAGGATCAAGCATGTAGGATTTCAACTTGTCTGACCCTTTATTCCCTGGTAGGTAAGCTGCTGCCAGGCACCCTCTCCTAATTGAACTAAACATGCACACTAGGATGTTTTTTGTTTGTTTTTGTTTTTTTTAATGGGTTTGGGACAACCATCTTCTTACTTTTGCCCTTATGATGAAGGAACATTGTCCAGCACTACGTCACTATCTGGACTAAAAGCCCTATTACACCAGCTGATCGGCCGATGCAGCGCGTGCCGATCGCTCATCCCCATACATTATGTCGGCAGCACGTCTGCCTGTTTACACAGACTGATAATCTTTTTTTACTTTTTTAAAAAGATACAATCAGCAAGATGATTGAGCGTTTGCTTGTTCATCTGCTGATCACTGCCCTGTTTACACGGGGCAATTATCGGCAACGAGCGTTCTATGTAAAACCCCCTTCAGGGGACCAAGGCAGACTTCCCTTGTGGTCACCTGCATGTTTTTTTTGTTACATACTTTCTATTGGGAAACCAAACCTAGAACAACCCTAGATATAATGGTAAGTGTAACACAAATATATAGAACCTATTGAGGACAAAACATGACCTTGTGCAAACGATAAAAATATATATTTTATTGAAAAATCAAGCTAAAATATACAAACATGTACAGATGGATAACCATGCAACCTTCACGATGAAACAGAAAGAAAAGATGCAGTGGGCAACACAAAAGTACAGACTGTGTCAAGGTCCTATACAGAATCCATACGTAAGGGAATGGCCTGACGAAGCTACGGCGAAACACGTGGCGGTGGTGCGTGACTGGTTCTCTCTGGGTTTCCCTGTGTTCCAGCCAAGCTGCACTTTGCAGGTATTGTTCCTATCAGGATTCTTCTAAACCATTTCATTTATTGGGTGTCATGTGTGGTTACTTATCCCCATGTCTGATTACATCAATTTACTTCTACTGCTATTGTGATTTGTTTCATATCCTGGTACACTGCGCTGGTTCCTTCCTCTTTCTATAACTATATGTTACAAACATTGGATTAAAATGACATTTCATTACGTATTGATTCTGTATAGGACCTTGACACAGTCTGTACTTTTTTGATGCCCACTGCATCTTTTCTTTTTATCGTTTGAGGACAAAACACAACCTTGTGCAATAGGTTCTATACTTTTCTATTGCCCAGCATTGACAATAGCTCTTACCCAGTGGTGGTGTACAGGCTACATCTAGGGTTAGGCACATTCCAGTTTGTTAGAAATATAGAATCATATATTAGAAGAATCTATTCCCCTATATGTACCCCACGGGGTGGTGGCTCTTCTGGCAAAATTAGCTCTTGTACTGCACATTAATGTTTCTCGACCTCTATTTAAGGAGGACATCAAATATGATTTGGTTTTCAAGTTATTATTGTAATAAGACATATAGAGGTTCTACATCTCAGTTGCTCTCATTCCAAACATCGGGAGCTGGATTCCCCTCCTCCTGATTTTTCTTTTTCTGTTTGAGGTAGTTCCGGTGCCCAGAACGCCCAAGTAAGCATGTCATTCTTCCCCTCTTCGTGCCCAGGTTGTCGTAGATCCCCAAGATGGTGTTATGCCAGTAACATCCACCGGTCTGGCAGCGTCATGTGCCCACTTATAAAGTTCCCCTCAAATAGCCAGGTTTTAGGCCTCAATTTGTTTTTCTTGTGGTACATACACTTGATAACCTGTGGTAATACACCTTCTTACTTGCTCTGTCCTTCCAGTACATAAGAGAAATTTTACAAAGGCCCTTCTGGCCAGAGGGTCACTTTTGAGCAGTCTGTAGGCACTAGATAAAAACATTTTCAATATTTATCATGGTATATTGTCATATTGTCTTGTAAAAGGTTTCCTTTCTGTAAGATTGTTATGGGCTGTGCAAAAAAAGGCAGATCTACGGTTTATTACGCCAAATGTGATTATCTTAGAGCACAACAGTTGTGTACTGTATATTATGGGAATGCAGTTCTGTAGAAATTGTAGGGTGATTATTAAGCGCTTTACCCCTAATGAAGCGGAGTGTAAAAGACACGACACAGGTATCACAAAGGACGTCATTCAACGTTTTTTTTTTTTTGCATTCTTAGGGAGAGGGGCTTATTATAAGAACATACACATTTCTTCAGTACCCCTGCCTCCAAATACTTGTCTTATCTGGTTATCAATACTTTTCAACTGTGGGAGGCTTAGAGGACACTGCTTCAACTGAGGTTTGGGGCTGTTTGCAATAAGTTTAACAGTCACAGGGGCCACAGACATGCGTCCTAAGTCTGTTTACCCTGTGCCCAGAAGGAGGACAAGACCGCCCCCTCAATAATGCCTGATGTGTGAGGTCTTCCTCCTAGTGCAATCCTCATAGAGTGCAGCACACATAAAATTTAGCACATCAGTAACTTCAATCTGTCCGTCAGACTTATATCGAATGACAACCTGAATTGCTGCAAGGATGTCAGAAACTATTGAGTGATAAAGATTGACTGGACAGGAATCTTACACCATAAATGTGACATCCGCTCCTGTGAATGCTGTAATCTTATTTGCATTTTCATTTCATTAAATATATTGTGTGTGTGTGTCTGTGTGTGTGTGTGTGAGATGTATATACCATCATTAAACAAAAAGGATGCTCTTATAATTAAATAAGAGGTTTGCTAAATATTTGTTTCCTTAATTAGTATATGTCAATTATTTAAATAAACCAATCTATTAACACAAATGATGAAACATATTGTGCACTGTCTCATCATATGTCAATAGAAACTTTTTAAGATCAAATAATAATAAACTAAAATGTAACAATGACATATAAAAATCTTTCTTGTCGAATCACTTCTCATGTGGTGATTTCAAATAAACCATTTCCCTTAAAAATAGTTCAGCACACACACCAGTCACTCAAAATACCGACTGTTACCAGACAGTCTCTCACTGAGAATGCAATCTCACACGTGTATACCTTATGTGTGTACCTTTGGTAAAACAAGTATAGAACTAGAATGACTGTGTATAAACTCCTATTTTTGTATTATTCATCCAATGAACTATAATCCTCATTTAGTAATGCGCATCATATTAAATTTAAATATAAATGTGACGTTTTTCATTGGGGTCGACACATAAAAGTTAACATATAACATATAAACATAAAACATAATACTCAATCCTGTGATCTTATCAGATGTTTTTGTTTTTCTTAATCTTTAAGTCACAGTTCTTATTTTGCACTAAATGTGCACTTTCTGCAGACACAGCTATACAACAGATAACAGAGAATGTAGCATTAACCCCTTACTAGCCAAAACTTATGAGCTACAAGGTCACAATGTCACCATGTGCTCCTGTCAATCAATGACCACACATCTTCACATTTTTTTGTTTTTGTTTTTTCCCCATAATGGATATCTGAGGCATGCTCTTGTAAGTAACACACGTTATTCTCTTGTCATTAGTTCTATTAGTCTAACACAGTTACTATAGATTAACAATATATCTTGTTAGACATTCCAAGCAATTATTAAAATGACTGTTAAATAAACCAAAAAGGAAAAAGATTTACAGTAAAGTTTAAAATGTCTTGGAAAAAAGACCTATAACGAGAGGAAATTTCATTAGTGACAATTTAGGACACATGATAGACAGTATATTCCTCCAATCATATCTGGATAGAAACACTTAAGAATCTTCACTTTATCAATCTCACTTCTCCTTCTACAATCCATGGTCATTACACTTCTAATTATCCTGTTGGCTTTAACACTATTTCTAGCCAATTCCTAATCCACGTCTATCTATCAATAATCCCTGAACATCTCTCCCAATGTTTCCTTTTTAGGAAGTGAAGAGTTAATTGATTCCTTGATGAATTCAGATGACGCCTTTCTCTCAATGTAGGGCTAATAACTGATCACATGTCAACCCTGGAAACCTCTTGTTTCTGTAAACCTTTGGTTTATATATCTGTACATAGAAGAATTACACGTTGGCACATTCTTTTCTACTGGAATGTCACTATCTATAGAACTAGACGGTAGTTAATTCTTACAACTGACAACTGTGTTTCCTAGTGTTTTTTTTTTTTTTTTGTAATCTTATTTTAAGAGGTTTAGTCTCCTGTAAAGTAACAGCAGTGCCTGCAAGACCGGTACCAGGAAATTGAGTAGATGTCATGTGATGGGGTGGCACAATGCCAGATTATAAAATAGAACGGCTCGTCTCTGTATTGACTATACAATCCATGTGTTCAACCCATGGTAACTTTAAATCCAATATAGCGGATGGTCCAATTTTATCTGGTACTTGCAGGGCCGCTACTGTTACTTGAGGAGATACACAGGGGCTGCCCAATCCCTATGAAGACTGGGCATCTTCCCTGATGTGAACCCTCTGGTTTTTGGGGCTTTCTAGGATGGTTACAGTCCTTTATAAAATGACCTTCCTCACCACAGTTATAACATACTCGGGGACCTTGCAATCTTTGACCTTGGGGCCTACGGTAACCCTTCTTTTGAGGAATCTTTTGGATTTCTTGGTCTGGCTTGGCTAGCCGGACCATCTGGACTGTGGTGGGTTTCTTACATTTACGCTGCTGTGTGTCCCCATCCTGTCCTTTGGGTGTCATGCCCTACAACTTGGGCACGCATTGAGTCAGAAGTCCCCATGCACTCTGCTAGACTCTCGGCTTTCTTATTTTTAGTCTGTCAATGAGGAGTCCCTATGCACTCTGCTAACTCCTATGTTTAGTCTGTCAGTAGGGTTTCTCTATGCACTCTGCTAAATCCTGGGCCTATTTCTAGTCTGTTATTGGGGAGTTCTCCCTATGCACTCTGCTAAATAGTTTAGTCTGTCATGGGAGTTTCTCCCTATGCACTCTGCTAAATATTTTAGTCTGTCATGGGAATTTCTCCCTATGCACTCTGCTAAATATTTTAGTCTGTCATGGGGGATTCTCCCTGTGCACTCTGCTAAATATTTTAGTCTGTCATTGGGCAACCACGTCTCTGATCCTGTCTCCTAAACAGCAGCCAAATAACTATTGTCAACAAAATCACAATTATTGCAAGTTCCTTGGTGCAGTGTACGTTAACCTACTTGATGTTGTATTTAAAGGGATGGGTGTGATTTATAACTATCTCACTGTCTCAGGGGCCTGTGGATATTCTATAAACTTTCTAGTTACAGAGATGTTACTTAATGATCAGCAACTCATTCAGATCGAGCGTCCGAGGATTAGCCCACATACATACTCGCCAGGTGCGCCTCCTATGGGTCACAGTCTGGATACGCGAAAGTCCTAACAATCACTTGGGCGGGGATGGCTACCCGTCACTTCTGCAAGGATCAATTTGCAACCTGATCTTAATACATACTAAACTCAGGTGCCGGAGGGAACACTTCGGACAGGCCATTTAGTGTTATCTCGGTATTTGGTTGTTTCTGTATGTCTTGGGATCAGAAAACAAACGCTCCCTTATCTCAGCTTCTTCCAGATACACTCACAGATTCATTTCTACTCACTCACCTATTCCTATAAACATACATACAACTACTCATAGACAAATGATGTTCATGTTAACCAAATAGTCAAAAGAGACAATACCTGGACGGCAACTAAAACAAGAGAGAAGTGCACAGTAAGAATAACAGTTCTTACTCACCGGTTTTGTGTGCAGTTCTCCGTTATCTTAGCCGTCATCCACCTTCGATTGTCGCCTTCGATCTGTGTTGAGAATCCCGGACAAGAGCCCCCAAGTAATGTCGCTGCAAAATTTAGTATGTCAGTTAACTTTAGACATTCTCTGCATTTGTCTATGAGTTCCAAATTAATGAATGCTCTCTCAATGGTGGATCTGAGAGAGGCCGGCCGGAGAGACCATGACACGCAGCGTCAGTGTTCAAACGATCTCTGCCCTAGGGGGCGGATCTATCTTTATTTATAAGAAAATGAAAGTAGGTGGTAACCTCATACTTGAAAAACATAAACATTCTACATATGGTAATATCCAGTCTTCCCATCCCCTCTTTAGTACATATCTTTAGCCATAAGAAATACAATGTCATCACGTTTTCTCACGTTGCCTTTGTAACAGCTGAAATGCAAAGCCAAAAACCCAATGACTTAGAATAGAATCGCCATCCCCCTGTAGGCTGTTGAAAGCAGATCTTTGAGCTCCAGTGGACAACTGTCCATATGAAGCAATTTAGGTTCACACATATAAAGATATTAAAATATTTTTGACAGTAGTAATAACTTTTTAATGCCTTTACTTCGCAAAGTCATTCTGAGATTTATTTTTTTATGACACATTCTACTTTGTTAGTGGGTAATTTTGGTCGATACGTTTATCTTTATAAAAAAAAATCCAAAAGGTAAAGAAAATTTGGAAAAATTAGTACTTTTCTCATTTTAAATCCTTTGCTTCTAAAATGGATAATTATACCACACAAATTTATAAGCAAATAAGGTTTACCATATGTATTCTTTATTTAGGCAGCATTATTTAAAATTATTTAAAAAAAAAAAAATCTGATATTTTAAGGCTTATAACTTTTACTGGCAGTTTTTAAAATTCCCTTTGTTTGCAAATATAAAATTTTAGTCTATTTATTTTAGTAACATAGCAGGTGTTAACGGAGAAACACAACACAACGTTTATTGCCCAGATTCTGCGGTTTTCAGAAATATATCATATGTCGCCTGAAACACAGGTCTCCGAAATGAAGGAGTGCCTTGTGGATCTTTGGGCCTCCTTTTTATTAGGATGGTATGCAGGCACCATTTCATGTTTGAAGTGGCCTTCAAGTGCAAAAACATAAAAAATGACCACATTATCGAAATACAACCTTTGAGGACCACACAGGTGTTTATAAGAAAATGGGCAGTGAAAATGAAAAATAAGTTTTTTTTCTAATCTTATGTAGTTTTAGCTAAAAAAAATAATTTCCACAAGGAAGGCTCTGTGCATACGACAGTGCCCGTAATTACAGCATGGCCGACCGCTGACAGTCACCCGATTTTGCGGGCCATGCTCCTATTATAAGGTATGGGAGCACGCTCTGTAAAATAAGAAAATACGGCATGTGCTATTTTTTACGGAAACTTTCTATGGCCCGGACACCTTCCCGTAAATATACGGGAAGGTGTCCGGCGGCCATGAAAATAAATTGGTCCGTAATTACATATAAAATCTACGGTCATGTTCATGGGGCTGAATTCAGTAGAAAAAGCACCATAAAAACGATGTCCTAAACTGCTGTATGGACACACAAGGGAATTCGCTCCATTTGGCTTTTATAGCGCAGATTTTGGTAAAGTGGTTTTCTAACGTCATGTTGCATTTTCAAAGCCCCTGAGGTACCAGTATAGTGGAAACCCCTAAGAAGTGACCTTATTTAGGAAACTACACCACTCAAAGAATTTAACTAGGGCTGCTAGGAGCATTTTGATAACAGGTGTGTCACTGAGTTAGAATTGGGATATTAAAAAAAAAGAGAAATAGCACCCCAACATTTGTTACACAATTTTTCGCCGTGTATGGCAATACCTCATGTGTGGTTGTAAACTGCTGATTGGGCACGCGGCAGGGCTCAGAAGGGAAGATTTGCCATTTGTCTTATGAAGCGCAGATTTTGCTGGATTGGTTTGTGGATGGAAAGTCGCATTTGCAAAGTTCCTGAAGTACGAGTACAGTGGAAACACCCCATATGTGATCCCATTTTGGAAACTATACCCCTTAAGAAATTAATTTAGGGGTGTAGTGAGCATTTTGACCCCACAGGTGTTTCATAGATTTTATTAGAATTTGGCCATGAAAATAAGAAGGTGACATTTTTTACCAGTAATATGTAGTTTTAGCTCATAAAGGGAAGGAGTGCAATTTGGTTCTAGAAGTGCTGATTTTACTGGATTAGCTTTTGGACACTAGGTTGTATTGCCCTAGGCAGGTCATCGACCAATACCATATACTTTACTCAAGTCCTTTCCGACTCCTCCCCACTCCCATTGGCCACAATCTTCCCAACTGATGTGCCCTCAACACACCACATGTTTGAAAACACTTTTAGAATGTAACCAATCGCCAGGCCCACCTTCACCGTACGCTAACAGAATTTGAATGCTTATGTGTTTCTACCCTGCCCCCTAAACCCACTATCGCTATACTATATAAACTACTCCTTTCCCAACAATCTCAACCACTCCCATCCTTCTGTAAGGCTTGGGGAAAAGAATTGAACAAAACATTCACTGACGCACAATGGAAATGGTGTTTTTTCCTTTCCCAAAAAACCTCCATAGCTATACGGGCTCAGGAAACTATTTATAAAATGGTACCCTTCCGTACCAGACAATTATTGGTGCTGTAGAGCCACAAATGGCTCCATGTCTCACATTTGGTGGAGTTGTCCCTCCTTGCATAGCGTTTGGGCTGCTGTACTCAGAATTATATCAGAAGTCACTGGGATCTTGGTCCCCGATTCCCCTGAGGCGGCTCTTCTATTCATGTTCCCTATGCTATTACCCATATATAAACGGTCTCTAACCAGACACCTGCTCCAGGCTGCAAAGTCAGTCATCCCATGTAAATGGAAAATGGTGGATCCTCCAACGTTGATGAGTGGTTTCAGAAGGTTGTCATGATACGTCCACATGGTCCCATTGGATTACGTTTCTCTCTTCTCCCACATATATCAATGTAGTGACTTGAGATCCAACCCCCCCCCCCCCCCTTTCTTATGAACATTAGACTGAGGAGACATTACTTGCTGCATTGTGTGGTTTTGCCCCCTTTACCATGCTTTTGCCATACTAATAACTGCTCTTGCTACTCTCTTCTCATAATAATCCGGAACTGGAGTCCAGGCTCAGCATGACCTGTGCCCTACCATATCCCTCTCGCACCCTTGTTTGTCCTCCTTCTGTTTTTCCTTGCCCCTCCCTTATCTAATTGATTGGAGCTTTACTCCCTGTGATTGCGCTTATAGGATGACGTTACTCTTAATGCTGTGTAAAAGACTATGTTGCTATGTTCCTAGTTCATTTTTTTGCAATTCTCCTGTTCATTATGCATCTCCACGCTGCTGATGTATACCATCGCTTGTCATAGGATGTGATGCTCACCTCCCTATACGGGCTTTGCCCTTATTTTTTATTTTCTTTCTTTCTTGTGGAGGTATTGACTCCAACTGTGTTTTATACTTGTTTGTTTGTTTGTTTTTGTTTTTGTTTTATAACCAATAAAATTTTTGAATATGAATAAAAAAATAATAAAAAAAATAAGCAAAAGTTGTGACTTTAATTAGTGCATACTTAGTTAGTTAATTCAGGTCCTAAGTAGGTGGGATATGCTCATTTTCACAATTCCCACATTGGTGTGTAAGTTAGGAAAAAGTAGCTGTGTAGAGGTAAATTTAGAGCACCATTGTAGTCATTTAATGCCTGTGTAACATCCACAGCCGCAGACCATCATTCTAACATACCCCTCGATGGCCGCGGCCATGGACGAGTGATTGCTGGGCGGCATCTCCCTCCTGAGAGACGCAAGCACTCACTTCCGCATCACTGTGCTGGTGCCCATAGGATACGCATGCACGCTCGCAAAGGGCCAGTACGCGCACATGTGTAAAATCTGTAATTAGCCCATGATCACCCTGGACTATAAAAATGGCTCTGCCCTCTTGAACATTGCCTGAGCGTTGTTGTATACCTAAAGTTTGTCTTGCAAATGGTCTCCTAGTGTTTTCCAGTTCCCAGTGTTATCCGTTCCTGCTGCCTGTATCCTGTGCTACCGTGCCTCTGAGCCATCTAGAGTTGAAGTCGAGCTGTGTCTTCCGCTGCATCTGCTGTGTTACACTCACCGGGTGTCTGTCTGCTGCCAGAGCCTTATCTTAAGCCTGAATCATCGGTACTGTGTACATTGCCACAGATACCATTTATGGACTATAGACATTGCATTGTACCTGGTTGACCAGCTGCCTTTCCGCTATGCAGTACGGCCCAGTGGGTCCACACCCTGAATAGTGACAGTAAGCTCAGGCCATGGACCCCGCTGGTCAATTCAAAGGTCTGTCACCCTCCCAAGCCATGCAGGCGGACCTGCAGGATCTGCGAGCACGACAGGATCAACTTCTTGTGGCAGTAGATTCCATGGCACAGCAGCTTGGGGCTCTAGCTGCTTCCTTCTCTGCTCCTGTTCAAGTTCCTGTGATTCAACCTCCGGCAGCTCCGGTTCTGATCCTCGGTTGTCACTGCCACCTCGTTTCCATGGAGAGGCAAGCGCAGTGGACCTGCTTAAAGGGAATGTGTCGCTAGAAAAATATTTTTATTTTTGTTTAGTTAAACTGTTAGTATGTAAATGATTATACATTGTTGTAATTTTTTCACAAGTCAGGAAATATTATAAATTAGATTCTAATTTATAACATTTCCATGTGCTCGTCACTAGAGGGAGCAATTCCCAAAATTACAGCATTGGCATGTGGTAAAGCAACCTCATTGCTTTATGCTGCAAAATTGGAGAAGACACACACACGCTCTAGTGTTCTCAAACAATCCCCCCTCCTTTATCCTGGCTAGTGCCAGGAGAAAGGAGGGGGTTGAATGTTCAAACCTCCTACACTGTGTGCCGCCATTTTTTGAGCGAATGCACAGTGTAGGAGGATTAGATACAGTGGTAATCACACAGTATAACACAAACATACAAACACACAAACATAACTTACCTGCTCCTGCCGCCGCCGCTGTCCCTCTGCTCCTAGTCCTTGCTTCTGAACATATGGACGGAAGCCGCGACCGGAAGTAGTCATCTTACTGTCCGGCCGCGGCTTCCGGTCCACATGAAAATGGTGCCGGATGTCACTCTGCCGAAGACCTTCCTTTTGGACTGTGTGGGAGCGGCGCATGCGCCGTTCCCACACAGATGGCGTACGCTATAGTGAATGGAACGGCTCCCGTTCGAATTCTCTATGGGGATGTATGTGACGTATTCCATCTCTGTATGTGTCGTTAATTGACAGATATAGAGATTTAAAAAAAATGGCAGCCCCCATAGAGAAGGAAAATAAAGAAAAAAAAGTACAATACAAAAACACAAATAAATAAAAATTATTTTAATGACATACTAAAAGCAATAACATATAAAAAAAAAAATTCGTGACACCTTCCCTTTAATTTGCCCACTGTTCTGCTGGAAAGGCCGTTGACCTCGGTAGATGGACTGCCGCTGCCTGATCCAATTTTGTCTGTGACCAAGCCACTGGAGCTTCAAGTGGGAGCCCTTCACTCCGAGCTCATCTCCCTGTTTGTCCTCCCCAAGGCCGTCAAACCCGTGCTGCTGGGTTTGCCTTGGCTCTGTCTACACGCCCCAGTCCGGGATTGGAATTCTGGAGAGGTCCTCCAGTGGGGTCCCAAGTGTCTCAACCACTGTCTGGGGCATATCCATCAGCTTCAGCCTCCTCCGTATCAGTCATTGGCAGGGTTGCCTCCTTGTTACTCTCAGTTCGCAGATGTCTTCGACAAGAAGGAAGCAGAGACATTGCCTCTTCTGTTGGTGCTGGCGCACTTTTGTTCCAGAGAGGTTCAAAAGGCAAAACTGTGGTATGTGGCTACTACTCCAAGCTTTTTTCTCCCACAGAGCGCAACTACTCGATTGTGGAACGGGAGTTACTGGCCATCAAGCTGGCTCTGCAAGAATGGAGACGCCTATTACAAGGCCCAGCTCATCCAATCCTGGTCTTCACGGACCACAAGAACCTGACCTATCTTCAGACGGCCCAACGGCTGAATCCTCGTCAAGCCAGGTGGTCGCTGTTCTTTGCTCGGTTCCAGTTTGAGCTCCACTACCGACCTGCCGACAAGAATGTGAGGGCCGATGCCTTGTCTAGGTCATTTCAGACAGATGACACTGTGGAGTCCCCACACAATATTATTGATCCTTCTTGCATCTTCTCTGTCAACCCTCTGCTAGTTCGAGATATTCCTTTGGGAAGGACATTTGTATGTCTGGCAGACAGAGGAAGAATCCTTTGCTGGGGTCACAGTTCCAAGCAAAGACGTCACAGACTTTGTCTCCTCCTGTAAGGTATGCGCAGCAAATAAATTGCCCACTCCAGACCAGCTGGTCTGCTCCAACCACTGCCTGTGCCTGATGCCCCCTGGTGACATATTGCAATGGACTTTGTCACAGATCTGCCTCTCTCTGCGGGATGCAGTGTGATCTGGGTGGTGGTGGATCGATTTTCTAAAATGGCTCATATTGTTCCCCTGGCTGGCCTGCCTTCTGCTGCTCGACTGGCTGACCTCTTCTTTCAACACATCTTCCGTCTGCACGACTTGCCCTTGCATAATGTCTCGGATCGAGGGGTCCAGTTCACCTCGAAGTTCTGGAAAGCACTCTGCGGTCTCCTTGGTGTAAAGTTGGACTTCTCCTCGGCCTATTATCCCCAGTCAAATGGTCAAGTCGAGAGGGTTAACCAGATTATGGAGAACTATCTGCGGCACTTTGTCTCCAGGCGGCATGGTGACTGGGTGCAGCTGCTCCCGTGGGCTGAGTTCTCCTACAATAAGCATACTAGTGAGTCCACCACCTCCAGTCCGTTCTTCATTGTCTACGGCCAACATCCACGTATACCTCTTCCTGTCTCGACTATGTCCCAGGTGCCTGCAGCTGACTCTACCTTCAGGGACTTTCTGCAGATATGACAACAGACCCGATCTTCTATTCTGCTGGTGATGGACCGCATGAAGAGAAAGGCAGACACTAGAAGACGAGAACCTCCCCAATTTCTTCCAGGTACAAAGGTCTGGCTGTCTTCCAGGAATATCCGGCTGAGGGTTCCATCTTGCAAATTTTCTCCCAGGTTCCTCGGACCCTTCGAGATTCTGCTGCAAATTAATCCTATATCTTACAAGCTTCGGCTGCCTCCTACCCTCAAGATCCCTAACTCCTTCCATGTCTACCTGCTGAAGCCCGTGGTCCTGAACAGCTACTCCAGGTCTCCTAGTTTCGCAGTGGCTCCTGGCGGCTCGTCAAGTAAGGGAGATCCTGGCTACCAAGAAAGTGAGAGGAAGGACGTTTTATTTGGTGGATTGGAGAGGATTTGGTCCAGAAGACAGGTCTTGGGAGCCAGAGGAGAGCATCGATACCCCTGTCCTCGTGAAGAAGTTTCTCTCCCGCTCTGGTCCTAAAAGGAGGGGGCGTAAGACGGGGGATACTGTAACGTCTATGGCCGTCATTCTGACTTGTGTTACCCTAGTTTGTCTTGCAAATGGTCTCCTAGTATTTTTCAGTTCCCAGGGTTTCCCGTTCCTGCTGCCTGTACCCTGTATCCTGTGCTACCGTGCCTCTGTGCCGTCTAGAGTTGAAGTCGAGTTTTGTCTTCCGCTACATCTACTGTTTTACACCCACCGGGTGTCTTGCCTGCTGCCGGAGCCTCATCTTAAGCCTGAATCATCGCTACTGTCTACATTGCCACAGGTACCCTTTCTGGATTATAGACATTGTATTGTACCTGGTTGGCCAGCTGCCTTTCCGCTATGCGGTACGGCCCAGTTGGTCCATGGCCGCATCTTGACAATATCTTTATAAACCCCTGATGTTAGTAAGCAATAGAGATTTGTAGCTCTGCATTTGCTTCTCTGCATGTACAGTGAAGGAAATAAGTATTTGATCCCTTGCTGATTTTGTAAGTTTGCCCACTGTCAAAGACATGAACAGTCTAGAATTTTTAGAATACCAGTGAGAGATAGATTATATAAAAAAAATTAAAAAAAATAACATTGTCAAAATTATATATATTTATTTGCATTGTGCACAGAGAAATAAGTATTTGATCCCTTTGGCAAACAAGACTTAATACTTGGTGGCAAAACCCTTGTTGGCAAGCACAGCAGTCAGACATTTTTAGTAGTTGATGAGGAGGTTTGCACACATGGAGTTTTGGCCCACTCCTCTTTGCAGATCATCTGTAAATCATTAAGATTTTGAGGCTGTCGCTTGGCAACTCGGATCTTCAGCTCCCTCCATAAGTTTTCGATGGGATTAAGGTCTGGAGACTGGCTAGGCCACTCCATGACCTTAATGTGCTTCTTTTTGAGCCACTCCTTTGTTGCCTTGGCTGTATGTTTCGGGTCATTTTTGTGCTGGAAGACCCAGCCACGAGCCATTTTTAATGTCCTGGTGGAGGGAAGGAGGTTGTCACTCAGGATTTGACGGTACATGGCTCCATCCATTCTCCCATTGATGCGGTGAAGTAGTCCTGTGCCCTTAGCAGAGAAACACTCCCAAAACATAATGTTTCCACCTCCATGCTTGACAGTGGGGACGGTGTTCTTTGGGTCATAGGCAGCATTTCTCTTCCTCCAAAAACGGCGAGTTGAGTTAATGACAAAGAGCTCAATTTTAGTCTCATCTGACCACAGCACCTTCTCCCAATCACTCTCAGAATCATCCAGATGTTCATTTGCAAACTTCAGACGGGCCTGTACATGTGCCTTCTTGAGCAGGGGAACCTTGCGGGCACTGCAGGATTTTAATCCATTACGGCGTAATGTGTTACCAATGGTTTTCTTGGTAACTGTGGTCCCAGCTGCCTTGAGATCATTAACAAGTTCCCCCCGTGTAGTTTTCGGCTGAGCTCTCACCTTCCTCAGGATCAAGGATACCCCACGAGGTGAGATTTTGCATGGAGCCCCAGATCGATGTCGATTGACAGTCATTTTGTATGTCTTCCATGTTCTTACTATTGCACCAACAGTTGTCTCCTTCTCACCCAGCGTCTTACTTATGGTTTTGTACCCCATTCCAGCCTTGTGCAGGTCTATGATCTTGTCCCTGACATCCTTAGAAAGCTCTTTGGTCTTGCCCATGTTGTAGAGGTTAGAGTCAGACTGATTAATTGAGTCTGTGGACAGGAGTCTTTTATACAGGTGACCATGTAAGAGCTGTCTTTAATGCAGGCACCAAGTTGATTTGGAGCGTGTAACTGGTCTGGAGGAGGCTGAACTCTTAATGGTTGGTAGGGGATCAAATACTTATTTCTCTGTGCACAATGCAAATAAATATATATAATTTTGACAATGTGATTTTCTTTTTTTTTTTTTATATAATCTATCTCTCACTGGTAAAATGAACCTAGCCTAAAAATTCTAGACTGTTCATGACTTTGACAGTGGGCAAACTTACAAAATCAGCAAGGGATCAAATACTTATTTCCTCCACTGTAGTTACGTACAATCCGCTACAGATACATTGTGTATTGTTTGACTTAGTGTGGTGAAAAACTGTGAAATAATATGATGCCCATTGTTTTCTATTTTATTTTAACTTTTATGTTTCATTTAAAGTATGTTTTTAAGGAGGATTATTCGATTAGAATGTGGCTATTAAAACATATGTTGTAAAACGCTTAGTATTTCCTGGAAGAAATCGAAACAGAGCGAAACACAATTACTTGGCAAGTCGCCCACAAATATTATATGATGAGATTTTTTGCAAGAGTGTATCTTGTGAGTATAATAAAGTATCCTTGCTTTTAGGGAAACCGTATACAGTATTATACTATTGCAGTCTTTATTGGCCTAACAAGGATTGCTCTAACTACTGACCAATTACACTTCTGTACAAAGATCTGAAAATATTTACTATACTACTGGCCAGCTGATTAAATGTATGTTTGCCCGACCTGATACACATGGACCAGGTCAGATTTATTCCCTTCTGACAAGCTCGAGATAACACCAGAAACACCATCCGCCTGGTTGATGTGGTAAACAAACATGGTGATCAAATTCTGTTGCTTAGCCTAGATGCTGAAAAAGCGTTCACTTAAGTTGGCCCTTAATGTTTGCTACTCTGGAACAAATGGGCTTCCGTGGACAGTTTGTTGAGGTGCTAAGTGGTCTTTACTCTGCTCCCACCTCTGTAGTTACACTCCCTTATGTTACTGCCGCATATTTTTCCATTAGTAATGGCTCACATCAAAGTTGCCCCCTGTCTCTCTTACTGTTTGCCCTTTATTGAACCATTGGTGATGGCGATCAGCTTGTGCTCTGATATTCATAACGTGGGAGTCTGGGATGGGGAATTCAAGATTGCTTTGTATGCAGATAACATACTCTGTATGGTGACCCAGCCCTTGGCCTCTCTTCAGAACCGCCACAGCCTTATTCAAAAATGTGGTTGCTTGTCGGGATATAAAATCAATACCTCAAAAACTGATGCGTTACCTGTGAATTTGCCTACTCTACTTTTAACTAATCTCCAACTGAATTTCCTTGGCGGTATGGCAGCTGGCCAACAGGGCGCAGGTTAAAGTCTATAGTTCGTATAGGGTACCTGTGGCAGCTCAGACAGTAGCAAGGCAGGCTCGGCTGGGACTAGGCAGCAGGCAGACATCAGGCGTGGAGTAGCAGGACAGGCGTGGTATACAGCACAGCACGGCAACAGCTCAGCACGGCACTAGATCAGGATACAGGTTACAGGAACAGGGAACACTGGGAGCAGGAAACACTAGGGGACCATTCGCAAGACAGACTTAGGATACGACAACAACGCTCAGGCATAGAAGCAAGGGACTGAACCCCTCTTATAGTCCAGGGACTTATGGGCTAATAGTTCATTAAAGTCCGGTGCGCGCACGCTCGTGCCCACTCTTAAAGGGGCAGTGCGCGCACCGGACTTTAAAACCCTTACGGGATCCGGCTGAGGTGAGAAGAAGCGAGCTCTGGCATCTCCTGAGGTGGAGACTGGGGCCAGCACTCGCCAACTCGTGGCTGTGGCTGTCAGGGGGAGAGTGGGACTGACGGTCTGCAGCCACGGACATGACAGTATCTCCCCTCTTACTCCCACTCTTCTTGGGACCAGAGCGAGAGAGAAACTTCTTCAGAAGTGTAGGAGCATTGAGGTTCTCCTCTGGCTCCCAGGACCTCTCTTCAGGACTAAACCCACTCCAATCCACCAAATAAAAAGTCTTTCCTCTCACTCTCTTGCTGTCCAAGATGTCTTTAACCTCGAAGGTGTCTGAAGGACTGCTGGAGGCAACCGCAGGGCTAGGAGTCCTGGTAAAGCGATTCAGGACCACCGGTTTCAGGAGAGAGACATGAAAGGAATTGGGGATCCTGAGAGCAGGAGGCAGCTGAAGCTTGTAAGCGACAGGATTGATCTGTTGCAGGATCTCAAAGGGTCAGAGGAACTTGGGCGCAAACTTGCATGACAGCACCCTCAGTCGAATGTTCCTAGAGGACAGCCAGACCTTTGTGCCAGGAAGAAACTGAGGAGGTTCTCTTCTCCTTGTGTCCGCCTTCCGTTTCATACGGTCAACCGCCAGCTGGATGGAGGATCGAGTCTGCTGCCAGATCTGTAGAAAGTCCCTAAAGGCCGTGTCAGCAGCTAATACCTCGGACCTATCAAGAACCGGGAGAGGTATTTGTGGGTGTTGGCCAAGGACAATGAAGAACGGTGTGTTCCTTGTGGACTCGCTAGTATGATTGTTGTAAGAGAACTCAGCCCACGGAAGCAACTGCACTCAGTCATCATGCTGCTTAGAGACGAAATGGCGTAGGTAGTTCTCCAAGATCTGATTGATCCTCTTGACCTGACCATTGGACTGAGGATGGTAGGCCGAAGAAAAGTCCAACTTCACACCTAGGAGTCCGCAGAGGGCTCTCCAGAACCTCGAGGTGAACTGAACCCCCCGATCAGACACAATATGCTGCAGGAAGCCATGCAGGTGCAAGATGTGTTGTATAAACAGCTTGGCCAGTTGAGGAGCAGACGGAAAACCGGTCAGAGGATTGAAGTCGGCCATTTTCGAAAATCGATCCACCACCACCCAGACAGCACTGCATCCGGCAGAGAGACGCAGGTCAGTAATAAAGTCCATCGCTATATGCTGCCAGGGAGCATCTGGCACAGGCAATGACTGGAGCAGGCCAGCAGGTCTAGAGTGAGCGACCTTGTTAGCTGCACACACAGAGCTGGAGGAAACAAAGTCCATAACGTCCTTGGGCAGCGTGGGCCACAAAAAATGACGGGCATTCAGATCCCGGGTCTTACGGGTCCCCGTGTGACCTGCCAGTCTAGAGGCGTGTCCCCAGCAGAGGACTCTCCCTCAGTCAGCCATGTGCACAAAAGTCCTCCCTGGAGGAATGTCCCCAACTTGCAATGGATTGACCGAGACAATGCAGGACGGGTCGATAATGTTCTGTGGCATATCCATGGTGTCTTCTGTTTCGAAAGACCTGGACGAGGCATAAGCCCTAACATTCTTGTCAGCCGGACGATAATGGAGCTCAAACTGGAACCTGGCAAAGAACAGTGACCAACTGGCCTGACGAGGATTCAGCCGTTGGGCCGTCTGGAGGTAGGTAAGGTTCTTGTGGTCCGTAAAAATCAGGATGGGATGAGCTGCGCCCTCTAGTAGATGTCTCCACTCCTCCAGGGCCAGTTTGATGGCCAGTAACTCCCGATCTCCAATCGAGTAGTTGCGTTCTGCGGAAGAGAAGAGCTTAGAGAAATATCCACATACTATTGACTTGCCCTTGGAACATCTCTGGAACAGGAGTGCACTAGCACCGACAGAGGAGGCGTCCACCTCCAACGAGAACTGTAGGGAAACATCTGGATGATGGAGGATAGAGGCTGACGTGAAGGCACTGTTCAGGCTATTGAAAGCGGACTCTGCCTCAGGAGTCCACACCTTATCGTTCATGTCCCTCTTGGTGAGGTTAGAAATAGGAGATGTCAGTGAAGAGAAGTTTGGGATGAACTGTCTGTAAAAATTGGCGAATCCCAGAAAGCGCTGTATGGCCCTCAAGCCTCGAGGACGTGGCCATTCCAGGACGGACTTTACCTTCTCAGGATCCATCTTGAGACCTTTATTCGAGATGATGTAGCCCAGGAAGGGTAGAGCATCTCTCTCAAACACGCACTTCTCCAACTTGGCGTACAGATGGTTCTCCCTTAACCGCAACAAGACTTGACGGACATGTCTCTGATGAGTCATAGGATCTGGAGAAAAAAATCAAGATGTCATCAAGGTAGACTACTACACAAATATAGAGGAGGTCACGGAAGATGTCATTAACGAACTCCTGGAAGACCGCGGGAGCATTACACAGGCCAAAGGGCATTACTAGATATTCATAGTGTCCGTAACGGGTGTTAAATGCCGTCTTCCATTCATCACCATGGCGAATCTGGATTAGGTTGTAAGCCCCACGCAGGTCTAGTTTGGAAAAAATCTTGGCACCACGTATACGGTCAAATAATTCTGAGGTCAATGGCAATGGATACTTATTTTTCACCATGATCTGGTTGAGACCCCGGTAGTCGATACAGGGACGTAGAGAACCATCTTTCTTCTTGATGGAGAAGAATCCGGCTGCTGCCGAGGAGGAAGACTTGTGTATGAAGCCCTGCTCCAAGTTCTCTCTAACATAGGTGGACATGGACAGAGTGTCTGGCAAAGAGAGAGGATATACCCTACCACAGGGAAGGGATGCACCAGGAATCAGCTCGATAGAGCAGTCATACACCCAGTGTGGGGGCAGTGTCTCCGCCTCCTTCTTGATGAAGATGTCTGCAAATGCAGAAAAATGACCAGGCAATCCTGCCAGAGACTGACGCAGAGGAGGCTGAACTGAACGAATCTGTCACAGGCAATGATTGTGACACTTGGGGCCCCACTGGAGAACCTCTCCAGCGTTCCAGTCCAGGACTAGGGGATGTAGTCGGAGCCAAGGCAGGCCCAGCAGCACGGGATTAACGGCCTTGGACAAGACAAAAAATTATAGCAACTCTGAGTGGAGAGCTCCCACTTGGAGCCTCAGTGGCTTGGTCACATCAATAACTGAATCTGGCAGAGGAAGTCCATTTACCGATGCCACCGTCAACGGCCACTCCAGCGGGATAGTGGGCAATTGAAGAAGGTCCACCAGGTCTCTACAAATGAAATTAGCAGCGGATCCAGAGTCCAGATATGAGACCTGATGCGTTCTCTCGCCGGACACTATGGTCATGGGTAAGGACAATTTGGACGGGAATCCTTTTTTACCCAAGGTTGTCTCCCCTACCAACCCTGGGCTTAGGGGCTTTTGGGGACACAGTCGCACAAGATAGCCTCCGAGGCCGCAATATAGCCAGGGTCACTAAGTGCGTCTGCGTAGTCTCTCCCGAGAAGACAGCTTACACCGGTCCACGCTTACAGACTCCATATGAGGATCGGCATCAGAGGATAACAGAGGTTGCTGCAAGAATGGAGCCGGACTATGGAAGGCCTCCCTCCCGACGAGCTTCTCGGATCCTCATATTAATCCGGGCGGACAGAAGGACGATATCATCCAGAGTAGACGGCAGCTCTCGGGCGGCAAGCTCGTCCTTAATTCTAGGGGACAGTCCATGCCAAAATTTAGCCACCAGGGCTTCATTGTTCCACAACAGTTCTCCCGCCAGGGTGCGGAAGTGGATGACGTACTCGTCCACGGAAGGTGTCTCGTTGGCGTAGGTTCATCAAGGAGGCTGCTACAGACGAGACTCGTCCAGGCTCCTCAAATATCATGCAAAAAGTCCAGAGGAAGCCCTGGAAGTCACGGGTCTCAGGTTCTTGTCTCTCCCAGATAGGGTTCGCCCAAGCAAGGGCCTTGCCAGTGAGGAGAGAGATGATGAAGGTGACCCTTGCGCCGTCAGTTGAAAATGCACTTGCATACAGACAGAAGTGGATCTGGTACTGGTTCAAGAATCCACAACAGGTTCTCGCGTCTCCATCATAGCGGTCAGGAAGTGGCAAAGGGAAATGTGGATCAACACTGCCAGGAGGTGTAGTAGGAGGAACGGCAGCTTGTAACGTCATCTTGGTCTTGGGTCGACCAGCGGGGTCCATGGCCTGAGCGTACTGTCACGTAGGGTTCGTGGACCCACTGGGCCGTACCGCCTTGGCGGTATGGCAGCTGGACAACAGGGCGCAGGTTAAAGTCTATAGTTCGTATAGGGTACCTGTGGCAGCTTGGACAGTAGCAAGGCAGGCTCGGCTGGGACTAGGCAGCAGGCAGACCTCAGGCGAGGAGTAGCAGGACAGGCGTGTTATACAGCACAGCACGGCAACAGCCCAGCACGGCACTACATCAAGATACAGGTTACAGGATACATGAACTGGGAGCAAGAAACACTAGGGGACCATTTGCAAGACAGACTTAGGATATGACAACAACGCTGAGGCATAGAAGCAAGGGGCTGAACCCCTCTTATAGTCCAGGGACTTATGGGCTGATAGTTCATTAAAGTCCGGTGTGCACGCTGCCCCTTTAAGAGTGGGCACGAGCGTGCACGCGCACCCTACGGGATTCGGCTGAGGTGAGAGGAAGCGAGCGCTGGCGTCTCCTGAGGTGGCTGCGGCGTGACTGCAGCTGTCAGGGGGTGAGTGGGACTGACGGTCCTCAGCCACGGACGTGACATCCACTACACCTGGCAACCTACATATATTAAATATCTTGCAGTCCACACTAGTGACTAATATCATACGCTTTATTGGCATAATTCCCCCCAACTTCAAGAGTTGAAAAACGAAGTGGAAACCCCTTCATCTTTTGCTCCTTGGCTGCATTAATGCGTTGAATATGGCAATCCTCTCGAAAATTCCTTTACCTAATTGAAACTCTCCTTGGCCCTGTCCCCCACCTTTTTTATGTCACATACACTCGTTCTTTCCTAACTTTGTCTGGAATGGAGGCAGACACCATGCCCATAGTTCTGTACTGACCATATGTGTGTCGCAGGGAGGTCTACCATTGTACGACATAGCCAAGTACTATTATACAGCGCATCTTAGCTGGTCTACTCTTCGTGCTTACAAATAGTGGACTGAGAGTAAGAAATTGTGAATGGCGCCCTACCACCCTAATGCACTCCTATGGGGCAATTCAAACCACCCACTCCCGACTTTCTCTTCTCTCTCCTATGATATTTACCTGCACTATGTTATGCCAGTGTGTACCTAAGTTTTGCTTTTCCCATGCGACCTCAGCCTTTTCCGCTTTTCTTTTTACTCCTGATCTCCCTGATAGCAAGACTTCCCCTATGTCTAAGCCATGGTTCCAAGTTGGAGTTTTTAGTTATGTTAACATTGTTCACCCCCTTCCTCGAGAGATACTTATCTTTGAATTGATTAGGGAGAAACTCAGTATCCCCAACATTCTTTCTTTTCATACTTACAAATTAGGAACTTGACTAAAGATTGCTTTAGTTCCACTGTCACCCCTTAGCTCACAACTTTTAAATGGTTATGCCTCGGAGGTCCATCCTCCAAAGGTCTAATTTCGGAAATGTATAGGTTGCTCTGTTCCATACCTGCCAATATGCTTAAACATAGATACATGCAGATTTGGGAGTGATACCTGGGTAAAGAGATTTCCCTAGAAACGTGGCAAATTACTTGGCACGAGTCCAACTCGTCTCTCTGAACTCTATACAAAGAGAATCAACATAAAGTGATGATGCAATGGTGCCATATCCCAGAGATACTACATAAATTTAATTTCTTACCCCTTCTGATAGTGTCAGGTCCGTATTTCAGGGTAGCTTCCTTCTCCCTGTTATTTCACACCGAATAACCACCTCTGTAAATTGAGAGCTGAAGGCATGCCTGGAAAGAAGTAAACCAGCCACAGAGATGTTGGTACACAGCTTTCCTCAGATCAGACAGGAAGCCAACTGAACTTTATTCAGAATAAAGAAACACAGGAAAAGACACATGCCCCCTCCCTAGAGATGTGGGAGTGCCCAAGCCCCACCGGCTTCTCAGCTGCAAGTTCTTCTGTACACTCCTCTTGCATTCCAGGAGGCGGTGTCTTCCATAGGCGTGTCCGACATGAACAAAGAACTTGTTATATATCAGTATATTACACAAAGAACTGAAATGTATATACAAACGTGTGAGGATAATATTTTTGCAAACAATATACATGGTAATGATCCCTGACAGTAGATGCTGGCATTATTTGGGACATGTGGTATTCTGGACGTGCCATATATTCTGGACGTGTCAACTGATTAAGCTATCCTAGGCTATGCTGCAATCACTAATTTCCAATATTTTGTGCCTGGCGGTCCCATTAGACCACCTTAATTTTCTCCTCAACATCTCTCCGAAATGAGTTGCTAAATTGGGTGGCAGGCTGCTTTTTTACCTTGTAACTGCTGCTAAGTGTCTGATAGCCTTACACTGGAAGCAGACCTCCCCCACTTCTAGTTACGACTTGTATTTGAAAATGAAAGACCTCCGCACAATTACCTATGTTCCACTGTTTTTTTTTTTATTATGTGACAATACAGCATTATGTTACTGGACAGACTACTTAACCAGTTGGCGACACATGAAATTCCAAGGGGTTAAATTAGTGAGAAATAGTTGGAGGGGTGGGGATCTAGTAACTAATATTAATAAAAAAGAGACCTTTTGAATTTATACCATTGCATCTCCATGGGTGGAATATAGATATTGAACTGAAATCCTGTCTCAATTAACTAGGGATGTCTTATCCCGGTGGGCAGAATACAGATATTGGTTCTGTTTTTCAAATAAATGTTATATTTAGATCACTTCACTAATATTCTTGTCAAACCCCTCATGCGGTTGGAATTATCAGCACATATGCCTTCTATTGTGTTTGAAGCGCTTGTTGCGCTACGCTTTTTAATGAACAATGTTATTTACCTTGTTAGCTTTGTATGTGCATGAAAGAAAAAACTTCAGGTAGGGTTCTTCTTTGCCTTGGCAGCTCCATCGCGAGCGCCTTGTTTGTTAATAATATTCCCTGTTGATTGGGCCGTGTTTTGTGACTTGTGATTGGGCAGCCTGGGGATGTGATCTTGGTCTGCCTCCAGCCACGCGTCACTACTACTGTTAACATTTACGACTGGATTTTGCTCTTGATTTTCTTGCTTGTTTTGTACACCTGGCCTTATGATTTATCACATGATGGACCTTTGCTCTAAGCTTCAGAGATTTCTATATAAACTGATAAATTGATCTGATTTAAGCGTAATATTGGTACTTTTGGACCATGTGAATAATTGGGTAACAAGAGTAAAGTTGTCTTGCTAGGTGATGGATTTTATTCGCCCTAATTTTCGTCACTAACCTATGAATGTGGATTTTTTTTTCACATTTTATTGACTGTTCTTGTCACATGTTTTTGACTTGTCTTTTGATGGGTCCTCCATTTGGACCTATCTATGGCAATTTTTTGAATGATTCCGAATTGCTTATACCATTGGTCCATATCGGTCAAGTGATCCGTTAAATATTTAGATTAGATTGTCTTCTTTTGTTATTTGTAGTCCATTGTGGTTTTAAGGCCACATTTATTATTATTTTTTAATTAAACTTTATGGGGAACCATATATTTTCTTTTATATTCCCATTTTTTATTCTACATATGTGAATTCGTTTTATAAAATCTGAATGAATTAATCTTCATACACATTCGGCGGGCTAATAGCAATTGTAATATGTTTTTATTAAGCACATACAGTAGGTGCAATCTGAATGTAATGCGGGTATGTTACAAAGGTGTGGAACGGCAAAGGAGAAACTTTGAACGTTCTTTCTTGATGTTTTATTAAACCTTTGTGTATGTGCTTTGTGATAAACGTAAGGGGTGGGCAGGTGTGAGAGTATACCATAGAAGAAGCATTATGGCGAAACTCGAGTCGGGCTGAGCGGCATGCTGGACATAGGCGTTTAATCTGATCTGATATATGCTTGCATTTTTAACTGTTTGTGATTATAGTAAAAACACTTTTTATATCACTTTGGAGCTGTTATGTTGTCACACCATTGGAAGCCGGTTCTCTTCTTTCTCTTTCCCTATATAGCGATTTAGGAAGATTTTATGGAAATAGTTTTTCACATAGACGGAGATCCCACAACTGCAATGTGTTCTTCTACAACCAACAAAGAAGCATCTACAGCTTGAAGAACCCTGTGGACGACTTAGTTACTTTACTAAAGACAGAGAGCTGCGCATTATACTGTATGTGGCAGCTGTGGGGGGCATTATACTGTATGGTGGCATTATACTATATGGGGCAGCTATGGGTGACAATACACTGTGGGGGAAGCTATGGGGGCATAATACTGTGGAGGCAGCATCTATGGGGGCATTATACTGTGTGGGCAGCTATGGGGGGCATTATATTGTGTGTGGGCAGCTATGGGGCATTATAGTGTGGGGTCAGCTATGGGGAACATTATACTGTGGAGGCATTCATGGGGTCTGTCGGGCAAGGAAGGGAAGGGGGCCCAAGCTGAATTCTTGCACCAGTGGCCATGAGCTTTTAGCTACGCCCCTGTATCTGTATGTGTATATATTTCTGTTAGTGCAACTACTACATTGTCTGTACTCAGAGTTATCACTGTGTATTATCTGTGGTGTTACATAGGACTGCAGGTAACATCTACATTATCTGTACTCAGAGAGTTATCACTGTGTTATCTGTGGAGTTACATAGGACTGCAGGGGACATCTACGACATTATCTGTACTCAGAGTTATCACTGTGTGTAGGGCTGGGCGATTTTGCAAAAAAATAAAATTTGATTTTTCTCAACCCTATGGACGATTTTTGATTTGATTCACGATTTTCTTATTTTTAGGGGTAATTAAGGAATTACTGTGCATGCAATTCCCTTATCTCAAAAAAAATACCAAGACACAATTCTTTTACATAAGAGAATTGCAGGCATAGTTATCCAATAATATATATTGATTATCAGGATTGTTCCTTAGCCGCTACGTGTGATCACGCTCACTTATAAAAGGGACAATGCTGATAATCATCATATATATATGTATATTGATTTAGCTCAGAGAATAAGAAGAGCAACTATGAGTGCAGAGGAACGCCAGGAACAACGAAAAACCAATTCCTAAAACAAGGTAAAAAGACAAAACCCTGAAGTAAGACAAGCCTGTAATGAAGAACGTCATTCTCAAAGAGCACAATTATAAAGACTTATCATTCCTTTTGTAACGGGTTTTCTATACTAGTATATATATGGCAGTACATTAAAGTAAAAAACAAAAAAAAAAAAAGTTAAATTAATAAAAAAACAAGTAATGTTACATTTTAAAAAATCTGTAACAAAAAATACACACAAATTAGCATTTTTTACAATAAATAAACTTTATTAAATATAAGTCCCAAATCATAAAATAATATACACATAATTGGTATCATCACAACCATAACAACCTGCACAACAAATTTACAGCATCTTTTATGATGATCGGTGTATGATGTAAAAAACTGATAAAAACTGCAGCGGAACTGCTTTTTTTCTCAAAATAAAACAATAATGTATGTAAATGTACTAAACAATGGCACCTACATAAAGCACAAATCGTCCCGCAACAAACAACGTCTCATACGTCAGACAAATATTTAAAAGTTATGCGCGCCAGGATGCAAAGAGAAAAAAAAACAAGAAATTGTTCTGGTTCTCAAAGCCAAAATTGGCCCTGTCCTTAAAGTGTAACTAAGCTTTCATAAAACTTTTTATACGTCATAGTGACATGTTAAAAGTTTTGCTCAGTGGGGGTCCAAGCACTGAGAAACCCACCGATCGCTGTGCAGCTTAGTTTCTGATCTTGGAGAGACGAGCTGGCGGTGTACGGACTCCATAAACTTTCTATTGAGCCCGTACCGCGCTCGTACCGCGTAGCCCCAAGCAGAGCCAATCAGAAATAAAGTCGCCTGAGCGCTTCTGCTGCTTCGTTTTATCAATCGGCGGGGGTCTCATCACTCGGACCCGCACTGATCAAAACTTTTAAAATGTCACTATGACATGTTGAAAGTTTTATGAACATTTAGTTACACTTTAAGGGGTTAAAGTCTTATAAGTCCTTTTCTGTTGTCTAACTAACTGTAATTTGCACTTTTAGAACTCTTTGACTTTATTTTATGCACTGCTGCCTCCCATGCCTATTCTTTTCTGCATTGCTGTTATTTATATTGTTTTTCTATTGTGAAAATTCAATAAAACAGACAAAATAAAAATACAAAAAGTGGTGCCGTTGAATGCAGCAACCAATCAAATTGCAGCTTTCATTTTTCTTTAGCACATAGCTGTATGTAGTCATTTTTATATTAGGCCCAGTAATAAGCGCCTCCTGTCATTTAGGGGAAAGCTGCCAGCTCAATTGCGCCACCTAGCGGTCTTCACTTAAGTTAGTTACGTCACTCGTTAAATGTCAGTGTAGTTCGCGGTGTCGCTGTATCGGTAATGTATCGCTACACACGGTGCGGTTGTCGCAAGTATGCGGGCAGTAGAAGAAGCCAGAGCATATTCCGGATCTATTACTGAAAACCGGGTGGGCTGACCCGGGTCAAGCCTCGCCTCCCCGCTCTGTCACTTCCTGTCCCGGGCCGGCCGGTGTTTACTGGGTCCTCCCGGATAGGCCTCTCGGGGCCCCAATGGATTTTACATAGCGTAACCGGTTCTTGCACATTTTTCTGCCTGCAGACGCTGCGGAACAAGCGGCCTGGTTATGTCCTCGGCCGGCGCGTGTCCGGCGCTTTGCTGCTGCCGCCGCCCTCTGCACCCGGGGCCTGTCCAGGAGTCTCCGCAGCGATTTGTCCCTGGTCCTCCTGACCCTGCGTCTGCCTCCAGCTTCCAGCTCTACCGCCTGCATCACTTCCATCTGGGGCTGGAGTTGCGGCCAGATACCAGGGAGCTGTCCGGTTGTTTGGTGCTTGAACTCAGTCCTCTGGTTCCTGGGGGTCCGGCTTTGGTGTTGGACATTCACCCGGTTGTCAGAGTTAGTTCTGTGCGTTGCCGGAGGGGTGCACGACAGAGCAGGAACCCCAGTGATCACTCTTACCACTGTGCCAACCAGACCTGCACTTCTGGCCAGGAAACCTGCCCTCACAGTGACCTTGCCTGCCATAGGACTGAGGATAAAGGTGTGTGCCAGGTGGTGCTAGGGTCAGAGTGTAAATCTAACCGGGGACATTCTGACTCTCCCGGCAGCTCTCAAACCACTGAACAGTTATGGTATGTGGCGCAAGAACCAATCTCGCTGACCCCTGGCACATCCGAATGCTCCCCTATAGTGACCCCAGAGCCCCTTGACCTATCCGTTTCTCGCAATGTAAACCATCATTCTTTTCCATGTCCGGTACCAGGTGCTGACTTGTCGTTTTCTCCAGAAAATGCTGCTGGTCTAGGTGGCCCCATTGTAAATGGTCATCAAGCTCCGACAGCTCCTCTTAAATCTACTTGTCTTGCTCCTCTAAATCCCTTAGCCGCTCCATATTCTCCCACAGCTGACCTGTCCTTCCACTCGTCGTCCTCTTGCTACACCTTGTCCCCAGATTCCCTGGTATCTCCGACCCTTGAGAGCAGTTTTGCTCCAGCAGTTACACCTCCGCACTTCCCATCTATGGACATTCCTGTAAAGGAGGCATTGCCAAGCACTTTTAGCCAGCCTTGTGGGATCCATAATGCCAGCGATCCTCGGCCCTCTCACTGCACCTGCTGCTTTCCATTGGACTTTAGGGTCGATGAGTTTACAGATTACGGTTCTGCTCTTGCCATCACTGTGCCTGAAACTTTACAAACCAACGAGACGTTCCAGGTCATTGTACACTACGTCACAGGCGAGGGTCCTGCGGTGAGTCTGATATGGCGTAAAATAACTTTATGTATTCTAGACATAACTACTTTACGTGGTCTTTCTATGGTCCTATTGCCTGATCATTTTTAGTAACTTCACCTCAGACTTCTCAGGTAGGCCTCAGTCATCAGAGATCGATGATGGATGGAAATATAGGTCCTTGGGCGGATCTATTCAGTCATTTCTTAGTTACGTCTCCCTTCGGGATACAGGGGGTCAGCCTTTTACATCTCTCACCCAGCATTGTCCGACTTCTAAACAGACCAGACCGTTACTGTAGTACGATTTAAAATTAAAAAAAAATCTGCACCGCTCTAGTGTTCCATTAAAGGTGTGTTGGCCAGCAGAAAGCGTCCAATGGTCTTCACCCTGATAATAAGTAGTAGTCCGTACAATGAGCGCTTGTCCACACGTAACTGAATTGCTGCAGAAAATTTCTGCAGCTATTCCGTTGAAAGTAGCAGACATTCTGCTGCGGGAAAAAAACATTTCCTGCGTTTTTAACTGCAGAAAATGGTGCGTATTTTGCTGTGTTTTTCTCAATGCTGGGAAATTGTGATATCTCCTCTAAAAAAATGCAGCAATTCAGTTCACTTTCCGCAGCGGGAATTGACGTGCTGGGGTATGAAAAATACGCACCACAGGTCAATTTCTGCTTGGAATTTTTACGCAGCGAGTGGATAAGATTTGTTAAATCTCACCCACTTTGCTGCTACTGTATTCTGCTGCGTATTTTCCGTCCACCATTCCGGATGGAAAATACCCAGCAATTCCACAACGTGTGGACGAGCCCTTGTGAATACAACTTTGCTCAAAGGTGTAAATAACTTTGTGATGTTAATGGGGAATTAGAATGTTTATTGTAGATATTAGCATTTTATTAAACTAAGTAAAGTTTATCTACTGAAGTTTTTACAGTAAAAAACATGTTTAATTGTGTTTTTGGGAATATTTTCCCTTAAGGCCCTGTTCACACTGAGTTTCTTGCATGCAGAAAAAAATCTGCCACAGAATTCCTTAAGGAACTTTGAGGCAGATTTTGAACTGCTTGTTCGTTTTATTTTTGTTTGTTCTTTGTGGCGTTTTTTGCCCGCGGCTACTGAAGCTAATTCAAGGACTGCGGTGGGGAAAAAACGCTTGGAAACGAGCACCGCAGGTGTTTCCTTCCTCCCATTGATTCAATGGGAAATCGGAGGCGGAAACCGCGGCAATAAATGACATGCCGCTTTTTTTGCCGTGAGCGGCCAAAAACCGCCCGGGGGGAAGCTGCTCTGTTTCCCATTGAAATGAATGGGGTGGCGGAGATTTTGGCCACTTTTTGGCGCTGATTGCGACCCGTTTTCCGCATCAAAATCAGCACCAAAAAATTCTGTGTGAACATACCGGGGTTTTCTTATTAAGCACATCCATCAACTATCCACAGGATAGGTGATAAATGTATGATTGCTGTACTCTGCTGTCTTCATCGGCATCATAGACATTGAATGGGGCGGCAGCGCACATACCTGACCGCCGCTCTATTCAAAATCGTTCTAGTGATCAGTGGTGGGGCCCCCAGCGATCCTGTGGATAGGTAATAGATGCGTAGTGTGAAAATCCCTGTAAGTGATGAGATTGTAACTGATTCTTTAGTATGACACTTGTCTTGTACGGTATGGTGATGAAGCTTGCTTATGCTATACTTGTTATACTCCCTTTATTTTTAGGTGTGGTGGCTGGATCCTGAACTCTCCTATGGAAGCTCAGAGTTGTTTGTGTTTACTCAAGGACACTCTGTTTGCAACCGTTCCTTCTTCCCCTGCTTTGATACACCAGCTGTAAAGTGTACTTACTCCGCCTCGGTCAAGGTAAGTTGTAGCAGTGGTGTCATAGTGTTGAGAAATGTTCGTTTTCTGCCATCTTTCCGCTAGCATGGACCCTCTTTTGTGCACAGTGATGCTGGAACAGGAAAGCCTCCTCCCCAAACTGTTACCACAAAGCAACGATTGTTTAAGATGTCTTCATATGCTGTAGCATTGCCATTACTCTTCACTGGGCCAAACCCTAAAAAAACAACACACCATTATGCCTCCTCCACCAAACGTTACAGTAGGTAGCGTTCTCTTGGCAATCCAGATTCTTCCATCAGACTGGCAGGTAGTGAAACATGATTCATCACTCGGGAGATCTTGTTTCCACTCTGGTGTCCGGTGGCGGCGTGCTTTACACTACTCCAGCTGACTCTTGGCATTGTGCATGCTGATCTTCTTCTTGTATGTAGCTGCTCGATTTCATGAAGCTCCCGACGCATAGTTCTTGTACTGATGTCCGTTATTATTCAAGCAATGCTTTCTACTTGTGTACAGTACCTAGTAGGCACATTTGCCACAGCCAGAAGAGGGAGAGGATATACCGGGGAGGAGTCCACATATACTTATATGCAAGTAGGGAAACAAGTAACCAGAAACGTGTTTTTTATTTTTTTATTTTTTTTTAAATGGCTGCCTATGCTTACAACTTCCTACAATTGCAGAATGTAATGCTCCCTCACCATAACCGTGTGTCAGGTGCCTCCCTCATAACTGTGTGAGATAGGCCACATATGCTCTCCCCGTTTACCACTTGGTGGGGATTATGCCCCCTTCCATTCCTATTTAGGCTGCCCTTTAAAGGGTTTTTCATAAAACCAACCCCTGTCCATCTTCCCTAATAATGAGAGCTATAACGGAGAGTCGTTTTAGCGAAATCAAGCGGTTCATGTATTAGATTGGTGGTCATTTGGCTGATCACTAATCTGAAAGGGGTTATCATGGAGGAGACCAACCGTTATAAGAACTAGCAGCCGGGCCTAAGCATTAGTGTGATGTATCGTATTGATCTTACGCCCACCATAACCTGCCACCTCACTACTAGTTTGTAAGGCAGCTCCCCTGTGAAAAAAATGTATTCTGGTGGAATTGTTCTGCGGGTGACCAGTAGGTTGGCATTGACTATTTGGCCATCCCTGGTATAGTACTTGTTTAATTTATCTGTATGTCTAATGTTTTAACATGGCAGTTTCTTTTCTTGTTCATCTTGGATCGGATCTTTTCCATGGACGGAGTCCAGTTGGCTTGTATATTATCTGGGAGGCCAGATTTAGCTTGTTTCCGTTGCCCTATCTGCAAGTAGTATATGGCGTGTGTCTGTCTTACATCTAGAGATTTTGCGTACAGGCTGTGATATATTTGTGACTTTTTTTTTATTTTTTACCCCATTTCTTTTTGATATGTTGTCATGTAATGGTCTCCTATAGACTGTATGGAGTTGCGTGATAATCTCTATAAAGTTTTTTTTCTCTACAAATAGTCTTTCTGAAGCCCTAGCTACAAACAGTGCCTCAGACTGTGACTAAAATGGCCTCAAATGCAACCAAATAGTAGCAGTGGTAATAACCGTTTATTTTTATGATGGAGCTGTCCATTAGCCACCAGTGGTGGTGGTTGTCCTATAGTGCCCTAAGAAATGTTAGAGTAACCCAGTAAGCCAATTGTGTGGAGCCCACTAATTTGTCTTTCAGTATCGGCAATAAAACCTAAAAAACTTGTTCCAACTTTCGTAGGTTCTTGTATGTTTTGTGTTTTATCTGCACTGGAGCTTCTCGTTTGTTAGGGGAACATTGTGTGGGGACAGATTTAGATAAAGGAAAGGTGGCCTATTTAAAAAAATAAAAATAATAATTGGTTATGGGAGGTTAAATTAAAAAAGACTGCATTGAACCGGAGGTGCGTATTACACTTGGAGAAAATAACGGACAATGCCATGAAGGTGATTTGTTGTGTGTGTGTGTGTGTGTGTGTTCATTTGTTAAGTCTTCTGAAAATATTAATTTCTTTGTGTGGAGCTTCTAAAGGAAGCTTATGTCAAAAGATAACTGTCTGACAGTGCCAGTACTTAGTGGTAATTATGCTTTTGAATAGGTCATTACTAGTCCTACTTTACCCACAGAATTGACCATGGGCCATTTTGGGTGTAATGTGGCCACTCATTTGTATACTTTTTAGGCACCTGCTGGAATTCGGGTCCTCATGAGCTGCACTCACAGTTACTACGTAGAAGAGATGGGCATCTTTCACTTCTATATGGAACATCCCGTTCCTGCTTATTTAGTGGCCCTGACCGCAGGCCACCTCCTTCCAGCTGATATAGGTCCCAGGTAAGAGCCATCTCTCCAAGTTATGGCATATTTGTAGCAGTGATTTCTGATATGGGACACTGGAGTTCTGCTTTAAAGGGGTTTGGTGGAACATTCTTTCTCAAATGTTAAGCTAGCCATAGATGTAACAACAATCATTAATGATGAACCGCTCCTAATAATCGTTTACATAAGTATTATGTCTTTTTGGTTTTAAAACATTTTCAACCAAGAAAGATGTGCAGCAATACATATGAACAATGTTTGCAACAGTGGGAACAATTTACTATATGGAATATCATTCCCATCGATTTAACTACCTTTCTATGTTACATAGTTAGTATGGTTGAAAAAAGACACATGTCCATCAAGTTCAACCAAGTGATGGGAAAAGGGAAGGGAAAAATTTCTACACATAGGAGCGAAAAAAAATTTGTTCTAGGAAATGATCTAAGCCTTTTTTTAAAGCCATCTCCTGTCCCTGCTGTGACCAGTTCTTGCGGTAGACTATTCCATAAATTCACCGTTCTCACAGTAAAGAAGGCTTGTCGCCTCTGAAGGTTGAACCTTTCTTTTTCCTGACGGAGGGAGTGCCCCCTTGTTGTTGTTTTTTAAAGGGGTTTTACATGGAACAGGATTTCACCATATTTTTTGTATGTGCCATTCATATATTTATATAAGTTAATCATGTCCCCCCTTAGTCGTCTTTTTTCAAGGCTAAATAGGTTTAATTCTTTTAATTTTTCCTCATAACTTAGATTCTCCCATGCCCCTTATTTGCTTCGTTGCATCCTTTCTATGAAGCCCAGAACTGAACTGCATATTCTAGATGAGGCCTCACAAATGCTTTGTAAAGTGGTAATATTACATCCCTGTCCCGCGAGTCCATGCCTCTTTTAATACACGACAATATCTTGCTGGCCTTTGAAGCAGCTGATTGACATTGCATGCTGTTATTTAGTTTATGATTTACAAGTACACCCAGATCCTTCTCAACAAGTGACTCCCCCAGTGTAGCTCCCCCTAGGACATATGATGCATGCAGATTGTTGGTACCCAGATGCATAACTTTACATTTATCTACATTAAACTTAATTTGCTAACTGGATGCCCAAACGCTTAGTTTGTTTAAATCTGCTTGTAATTCATGAACATCTTCCATAGTCTGAACTATATTACATAGCTTGGTGTCATCTGCAAAAATAGAAATAGTGCTATTAATCCCATCCTCTATATCCTTAATAAATAAGTTGAATAATAGTGGTCCCAGCACTGAACCCTGGGGTACACCACTTATTACCGGGGACCATTCAGAGTAGGAATCATTGACCACAACTCTCTGGATACGGTCCTTGAGCCAATTCTCAATCCAATTACAAACTATACTATCTAAACCTATAGTCCTTAATTTACTCATTAGACGTCTATGGGGGACAGTGTCAAATGCCTTTGCAAAGTCCAAAAACACTATATCCACAGCGGTCCCTCTGTCTAGGCTTCTGCTCACCTTTTCATAAAAACAAATCAGGTTGGTTTGACAGCTTCTGTCCTTAGTAAAACCGTGCTGACTGTCACTTATAATACTATTTTTTTTGTCACATAATCCTGTATATAGTCCCTCAATAGCCCCTCAAACATTTTCCCCATGATGGATGTTAAAGAGGCTCTGTCACCAGATTTTGCAACCCCTATCTCGTATTGCAGCAGATCGGCGCTGCAATGTAGATAAGAGTAACGTTTTTGTTTTTTTAAAAACGAGCATTTTTGGCCAAGTTATGACCATTTTTATATTTATGCAAATGAGGCTTTCTAAAGTACAACTGGGCGTGTATTGTGTGTACATCGGGGCGTTTTTACTTCTTTTACTAGCTGGGCGTTGTGAATGGAAGTGTATGATGCTGACGAATCGGCATCATCCACTTCTCTTCGTTAACACCCAGCTTCTGGCAGTGCACAGACACAGCGTGTTCTCGAGATCACGCTGTGATGTCACTCACTTCCTGCCCCAGGTCCTGCATCGTGTCTGACGAGCGAGGACACATCGGCACCAGAGGCTACATTTGATTCTGCAGCAGCATCGGCGTTTGCAGGTAAGTTGATGTAGCTACTTACCTGCTGATGCTGCTGCAGAATCAACTGTAGCCTCTGGTGCCGATGTGTCCTCGCTCGTCCGACACGATGCAGGACCTGGGGCAGGAAGTGAGTGACGTCACAGCGTGATCTCTCGAGAACACGCTGTGTGTCTGCACTGCCAGAAGCTGGGCGTTGTGAAGAGAAGTGGATGATACTTCTATTCACAACGCCCAGCTAGTAAAAGAAGTAAAAACGCCCAGATGTACATACACAATACACGCCCAGTTGTACTTTAGAAAGCCTCATTTGCATAAATATAAAAATGGTCATAACTTGGCCAAAAATGCTTGTTTTTTTTAAAAAAAACACGTTACTCTTATCTACATTGCAGCGCCGATCTGCTGCAATAGGAGATAGGGGTTGCAAAATCTGGTGACAGAGCCTCTTTACGCTTACTGGTCTATAATTACCCGGGGAAGACCTAGAGCCCTTTTTGAAAATAGGCACCACATTTGCCCTGCGCCAGTCCCTTGGCACTACACCAGTCACTAGAGAATCTCTAAATATTTTAAAGAGGGGGACAGAAATAACTGAACTAAGCTCTTTAAGAATTCTAGGGTGTAACCCATCTGGTCCCGGGGCCTTGTGTACATTTATTTTCTTTAATTTAGCTTGGACCATCTCTACATTCATCCAATTCAGTAGATCAACTGATATATTAACAACACTGGCACCGGCTACATCAGCTGCTATTTCTTCTGTTGTATATACAGAGCTAAAGAACCCATTTAGTAACTCTGCCTTCTCTTGATCCCCTGTGACCAACTCCCCATTACATGTTCAGACCTTGTTTTTTTTGCATTTATATCCTTGAAGAATTTTTGGGTATTTACTATCCTTGGCCACCTGCCTTTCATTTTGTATATTTGCTATTTTTTTTTTTTTTTACATTTTTACAGATTTTATTAAGCTCTTTATATTTTACAAAGGCTACAGCTGTACCCTCAGATTTGTATTTTTCAAATGCCCTTTTTTTGTCATGTATTGCCCCTTTCACAGAAGGTGTAAGCCATGTGGGGTTTAATTTTAGTCGTTTATACTTGTTACCCATAGGAATACATTTTTCACTATAATTACCCAAAGTAGATTTGAAAATCTCCCATTTATCATTTGTCCCATTATTTGACATTAGTTCTTCCCAGTCCATATCCTGAATTGCAGCCCTCATCCTGGGGAAATTGGCCTTCTTAAAATTAAGTGTTTTTGCCCTCCCAGCCTGTGTTTGTCTTTTACAGTATAGGTAAAATGTAACTATATTGTGATCACTGTTACCGAGGTTTTCACGAACATTGACATTCCCAACAAGCTCTGCATTATTAGAAATGACCAGATCCAACAGAGCTTCACCTCTAGTCGGGTCTTCCACAAACTGGCTCATAAAATTTTCCTGCAACAGGTTGAGGAAATGTCTCCCCTTTGCAGTTGAAGCCGAACCATGACCCCAATTAATATCTCGGTAATTAAAATCTTCCATTATCACAACAGTGCCCGCCTGTGCAGCCCGCTCCATCTGTTTATATATCTGACCTTCCATCTCCTCAGTTATATTGGGGGGTCTATAGATTACACCAAAAGTAATATTTTCAGTGTTTACCTCCCTTTGTAATTCCACCCACAAGGTTTGAATCTCCTCACAATCTTCACCCACTTTTTGTCTCTTTCACACTCGCCTTCATATCACTTCTCACATACAGACATACGCTACCACCTTTCCTATTTGCCCTGTCCTTCCGAAACAGTGTAAAACCCTGTAGATTTACAGCCCAGTCATGTGAAGAGTCTAGCCATGTCTCAGCAACACCAACTATATCTATATCTTCTTCCAGTATCAAGGCCTCCAGCTCCGCCATTTTGCTTGCTAGACTTCTGGCATTTGTGAACATACACTTTAACTTGCCTTTAAATTTTTCACTTTCATTATCAGAAATGTGATTCTTTGACATTATTTGGGAATTTTTATTTTAATTTTCACTGCTCTTTTGTAACGAAGTGATCTCCTTATGTTGTCTAGTCCTTTCCCCACAGTCTGTTTCTCCCCCCACAAATATAGTCTGACCCCTCTCTAACCTGACTACCCCTTTATTTTCTACATTGACCCCCCTCCTCAGCCCTAGTTTAAATACTCCGCCACCCCAGCTAGAATTCTTTCCCCCAGCACAGCGGACCCCTTCCATTTAGGTGCATATCATCTGCAGAATACAGTTTGTACCCAATGAAAAGTCAGCCTCTTGTATGTCTCTTTATAGACAGCAAAACACTGGTTCAGGGCAGAGACAAATCTTATGTACTGACATCTCATCATATTAACCCTTATTTCCCTTTCTATTTATCATAGAAGTAGAGTGTGGGCTGAGCCTTGTGTGCTGCCATTGGCTGTGGGTAAATTGGCAGGCCGGGTAGAACAATGGCTTCAAGCTGCAGAAAGTTTGTACGGCCCCTACATCTGGGGAAGGTGAGACCACATGCACATAAATGTTTAACACCTGTGTAGCTGACTACTGAATCTCATTTTCATGTATGTGATCATCTCTTCACAATTGCACTAACTTTTTTTTTTTTTTTCTGGAATGAGTGTTGCAAAACATAAGGTCAATATTTGCAGAACTTTTTTTTTTTTTTAGGAAGCTTTGGGACAAACCCCCCCATTGTGCATTACAATGTTGTAGCTCCGTTTAATGTTAGCCTTTTTACGAGAGCCTTAAATGTCATAATTCACAGAAATCTTGGTAAAGGGGTTGTCCGGGCACGGGGCAGTGTTTCATACTGATGACCCATCCACAGGAAAGGTCATTAGTATATGATTGGTGGGGCTATAGTGCTGTGCACTCGTTTAATGCCTCTGACAAATACCTGGACCCAGCACTGATCAGCTGTCACCGGATGTCCGTGCAGGAAGCAGATGGCTCCATACACTGTATAGTGGCCGTACTGCAACTCTTCATTTTTTTTTTTTTCCCCCTCCTGCTCACTTGAATAGAAGCAGAGCTGCAGCACGGCTGATATACTTTGACCAGAGCTGCAGCACGGCCGTTATACTGGAACAATCTGCTTCTGGCACGGACATCTAGCTGCCTCCGGACACCGGAACAGCTGATCGGTGCGGGGTCCAGGTATTTGTCATAGGCATTAAACCAGTGCACAGTACTATACCCGAGGTTTCGGCAAAAGGTCCTCATCCAGTGAATTTGTATAATGATAGGACCGGACAGGTCCATTAATGGCAAACAGGAGGCAGGCACAGCTTGCTCAGACGTTGTGTAGAAAAATCTTTGTAGTTTTTGTTTAGCAAAAACAAGAAAAACAGACACAATTCTTATACATAAGGGAATTGCGTGCACATCTAATCATATAATCTATACGGAGTATCAGAATTGTTCCTGATGTGCTATGTCTGATCACCGTCCCTTGTAAAAGGGACAGTTCTGATCAATATACAGTTAGGTCCAGAATAATTGGGACAGTGACAAGTTTTGCCATTTTAGCTGTTTACCAAAACATTGAATATACAGTTATATAATCAATATGTGCAAACTCTCCTCTTTTTAATTTGAGGGTATTCACATCCTAATTTGAGGAAGGGTTTAGGAATTACAGCTCTTTAATATGTATCGGCCTCTTTTTCAAGAGACCAAAGGTAATTGGACAATTATCTCAAAAGCTATTTAATGGGCTGCATGGGCTATTCCCTTGTTAATCCATCATCAATTAAGCAGGTAAAAGGTCGGGCGTTGATTCCAGGTGTGGCATTTACATTTGGAAGCTGTTGCTGTGAACCCACAACATGAGGGCAAAGGAGCTCTCAATGCAAGTGAAACAGACCATCGTTAGGCTGAAAAAAATGAAGAAATCCATCAGAGAGAGAGCACAAATCTTAGGAGTGGCCAAATCAACCGTTTGGTACATTCTTGGAAAAAGAGCGCACTGGTAATCTCGTGAACTCCAAAAGGCCTGTATGTCGATGGAAGACAACAGTGGTGGATGATCGCAGAATCCTTTCCATGGTGAAGAAAAACTCCTTCACAGCATCTACCCAAGTGAAGAACACTCTCCTGGGAGTAGGTGTATCAGTATCTAAGTCTACCATAAAGAGAAGACTTCATGAGAGCAAATACAGAGGGTTCACCACAAGGTGCAAACCATTAATCAGCCTCAAAAATAGAAAGGCCAGATTAGACTTTGCCAAACAACATGTAAAGAAGCCGCCCAGTTCTGGAACAGCATGAAACTAAGATCAACCTGTACCAGACTGATGGGAGGAAGAAAGTATGGAGAAGGCTTGGAACGGCTCCTCATCCAAAGCACACCAAATCCTCTGTAAAACATGGTGGAGGCAGTGTGATGGCATGGGCATGCATGGCTGCCAAAGGCACTGGGTCACTAGTGTTTATTGATGATATGACTGAAGATGGAAGCAACCGGATGAATTCTGAAGTGTTCAGGGATATACTTTCTGCTCAGATTCAACCAAATGCAGCAAGGTTGATTGGACGTCGCTTCACAGTACAGATGGACAATGACCCAAAACATACTGCGAAAGCAACCCAGGAGTATTTTAAGGCAAAGAAGTGGAATATTCTGCAATGGCCAAGTCAATCACCAGATCTCAACCCGATCGAGCTGCATTTCACCTGCTTAAGACAAAACTTAAGGCAGAAAGACCCACAAACAAGCAACAACTGAAGACAACTGCAGTAAAGGCCGGGCAAAGCATCACAAAGGAGGAAACCCAGCGTTTGGTGATGTCCATGGGTTCCGGACTTCAGGCAGTCATTGCCTGCAAAGGATTCTCTACAAAGTATTAAAAAAACAAAAATTTTTTATTTATGGTACTGTTAATTTGTCCAATTACTTTTGAGCCCCTTTAATGAGGAAGCTGTGTAGAAAAATGGTTGCAATTCCTAAACGTTTCACAGGATATTTTTGTTCAACCCCTTGAATTAAACCTGAAAGTCTACACTTCGATTGCATCTCTGTTGTTTCATTTCAAATCCCATGTGGTGGCAAACAGAGCCCAAATCATGAAGATTGTGTCACTGTCCACATAATTCTGGACATAACTGTATATTAAGAAATTGCAGTATATGCAATTTGAAATGTAAAGACCATGTGCTCCATTCTTTTGCATTAGGGAATTAAATCCACAGCAATTATCTAATTGCTTCCACTCCGAGTCTTTCCTGGTTATCCTCCCAAATCCGTGCCGTGTGAACCTCCAGAGGAAAAAGACGACCGCTGTGGCACGCCGGCATGACAAAGTGACTGAGAATCTTGCTCATATTACTAAACAGGCAAATACAGTGTAAAACTAGATCCTGTCACTGTAGTCACCTCCATCCACTGACTTTATGTACCCCTGCAGCACCTTCATTGCGTGTCTGCCATAATGGGAAGCCGCGGGGGCAGGTGGATGTCGATTTTCGCGATTTTGACCAAAATCAGAATCATGCTTGAATTAATCTATCATTTAAGAACGGTTTAGAAAAAAACGCTGGCTATATTTCACAAAAGTAGTTTTTCACTGCCCCACAAGATAATGCAAGAGATTCCCTCTGTTGATGGATCTCCGTTAGCATTATGTAATAATTCATTTAATAACATGTAAAACTTGAATGTGTGACTTGATATGTGCAATGTCATGGAATTTGCTATTGTGAATTGAAGAAAAACTCCAGTCAAACTTTAAAAAATCGCATATTATTTGTGTTTCATCTGCATATTGGAAAGTGTTTGCGCCCCCTGTATTCATTGTTGCAGTATTGTTTTGATGGCATTCTTTGCTGACCTGAACAGATGTGGAAAATCTTCTGAACTACTGTGTTAATGTGCACAGGTCCCTTTTGGATCTTATCATTTTAATGACTCCTTCTTCGCCATGAACTTTCCTTGTAGAACCATTGTTCATGCTCTTTTCGTAATACGCACCTTTTTAAGCCTCTCAAAGTAGCCCTTCCCTTCCTTCATTCCAGGTACGATATAGTCTTCCTGCCCCCATCCTTCCCCATAGTTGCCATGGAAAATCCCTGCCTAACATTCGTCATCTGCTCCATCCTGGACAGTGAGGATTTCCTTCTTATTGATGTTATTCATGAAATTGCACATGGTTGGTTTGGGAATGCAGTGACAAATGCCAGCTGGGAGGAAATGTGGCTGAGTGAAGGCTTGGCAACCTATGCCCAGCGCCGCATCACCACTCTGGTATATGGTAAGTAAACTTTCCAAGGCTTTTCTCTACTCGTATTCTCTATTAGGAGTGCCTTTTTGTGTAGTGTAATTTCTTCCATGCCCTTTGGGTTTTAATGTGTATTTTATATGGTCAGGTGCTGCATTCACAAGCCTAGAGACGACCTTCCGTCTAGAAGCATTGCACAGACAGATTCGAATACTTGGTCAGGATACCCCATTCAGTCGACTGCAGGCTAAACTGGATCCAGGTAAGAGTCCTTGTGAAAACTTTGGCAGTACCAAGACTGAATACTTCACCTGTTAAAGGTAGAATGAACATACCATAGCTGGTCACTAGCAGTTGTGATTTAAATAATAAAATCACTAAATAATTTAGATGTGCATACAGTCTAGATCTCAATGAGATCAGCCAAACACCCTTGGCTGGATGTTATATCGGCCATAGTTTCCTCCAGAGTTAACTAGAACCTCAGGTGTCTGGCAGCTGCTTTCCTTCTTCCTCCCCAGTAATAGATGTTAATGTTTTGCTGAGCGGAACCTGCATGTTGGGCAACTTTCATCCCGCAATAATCTAATGTGCGTGGCGAGGTTTAGACCTAGACAAGACCAAGTCCTGGCTGATTAATGTCCTCAGACTATTTTGTTCGCTATGTAAAACATTCTGCCCTTTTATTAATAGGGAAACATTAAGGTAACTTTGTGGCCCTGTGACAAAGTATCAAAATTTCTATTACTGGTCGGCACACATTGTAGTTTTAAGTTCCATGTTGTTTGTCCCTACTTGATTTAAATAAAGGTATTTTTGAAAATTTTAACTATTCTACTAGGTAGCAAGTAGCTGGGGAAAAAAAACGGGCTTCTATTGCCTCTGACAATTTTTCTATATATTCTAAGCTTTTTTTTTTTTACCCGCCAACTACTAGGGTCTTTTTCTATTTTTTTTGTTAAATAAAAAACACACACACACACACACACACTTTTTACAGTAAGGCCTTGTTCAAACAGCGTGTGTCTGACACGTTTTATGCGCCAAATACTCGTCAAAACCGTATGCTTAAGCTTCTCATTTACCTCAATGAAAAAATGCATTGTAGTGCATACAACGCTTTTTTTTTTATTCTCGCGTGTTTAAAAAACGCATCGTGTAATGAAAAAAATATATTCGGTCAATTCTTGGCGTGTGTGAACGCGCTGGAAAGTCGCCTAATTCCCATAGTCAATAGAAGTCCTAATTACGCGCCAAAACATTTGCACAAAATGTGTCAAACTCCGGTATTTTAAAAAGCGCTTTACAAACACGTTGGCGTTTTTGAGACTTTTACACATCGTTTTTTTTTTTTAGCGCAGTGTGAACAAGACCTAAAATTCTAAATATATAAAATATACACGTATTCGTATAATCGCAACCATAATAACCTGCACAACAAATCTATAGCGTCATTTATGATGTGTACTCTGTAAAAACCTGCTTGCTTTCACTTGTTATTAATGTGAGGTACGAGGTGTCATGAATTTAGTACCGCCATGTGCCTCTCATTAATAGTAATTAACCCCATCATATACTTCACATTAACCCAATGTTGTTCATTATGACATTGAAAAACATGATGGTGTTAATTACTCTTAATGTGAGGCATATGGAGGTTCAAAATTCATCACACCTCGTGCCTTACATCAGAAAATAGAACTTTTTCTAAAAAAAAATTGTTTTTATTGTTGGCAAAGTATCGTTTTGGTATCTAGTATTGCAATACTACACAAAGTATCGGTATCCAAGTCCAAATTCTGGTATCATGACAACCCTAGTAGCTAAAATTGCTGCTTTTCTATGTAGTTTGTGTTGTTAATCCTTTGAGCAGTCTTCTGTGAAATGGTTTCCGCTACATATAAAGGCCATCCCTTTCTCCACAGGTGTGAACCCAAGTAACCTCATGAATTTGTTCACATATGAGAAGGGCTTCTGCTTTGTGCACTATCTGTCCCAGTTGTGTGGGGACCAAGACAACTTTGACGCTTTCCTCAGGGTATTATGATTTAACACCTTTTTTTTAATGATATTTTTTTATAGCTATGGTTCTTTTTTTTTTTCTCAGTAATTCTCATCTCCTTCTCATCTATAGGATTATATTGAGAAATTTAAGTTCCACAGTGTTGTAGCTCATGATCTGCTGGAGTCTTATCTCTGCTTTTTCCCTCATTTGAAGAGGGAGCGTACAGCATGCGGTGAGGGTAAGTCCAACAATATGGCAGAATGCATTACTTAAATTACGATTGCCAAATCCTTATGGTCTGTTTTCACTAGCAGGCTTGGAGTTTGAGCGTTGGCTGAATGCCCCAGGGCCTCCGATGACGCAACCAGATCTTTCTCAGGGATCCATATTCACTTTACCCGTGGAAGCTTTGAGTGAAATATGGATGGCTGAACCTTTGGACATTGAAGCTGCTGCCAATTTTGCCAATATCGCAGACTGGCAAACTTTCCAGACCGTGCTGTTTTTGGACAAGCTTTTAGATCAATCCCCATTACGGCCAGGTGACTGCATCTTATATTTGTGGACCTGTGGCTGGGTATTGGGATTTCATTGGTGAATATTAGAAATATATTACAAGCTTCATTTAAGCTATTTGCCAAGCACTAGACGAGACGTTTGGACAAATAAGTACTTAGGGGGTCGCTACATATAACTATATTTGGGACAAGGGAGTTAACAATTGTCACTAGCTAGTAGAAAATTATTTATTTATTTATTCCGGTTTTGCAACTGTATAATCTCTCACTATCTTGCATGTCTGGGTTAAAATCTTTACAAATTGTATTTGCATCACTTAAGTATGCTCCTATTTTAAAAAAAATTTTTTTTTTAACTTTGTCAGGATGTTTCTTTAAACCAATTTTAGAGCTTATATATAGCAGAAATCTACTTAAAAAGATGTGTAATTTTGTAAATATAGTACAGGCTATAATTCAGGATCAGTACTATATTATAACGGCTGAATTCACAATTCTAGTGTCTTCAGAGCTGAAATCTCTTCCTCCTAATCTTTTTACTGTAATCTGATATAGGAAAAACGAACTCTACCAATCATTTTATAGAAATTTAGCTTAGCTGTGGGGGATGTGTGTGTGTTGACAAGTATGTCCACTGTTTCCAATAACCATCAAAATTGTGACTACAGCTCTACACTATGACCTTAGGCATGACTCAGGATCAGTAATCTGTTAGGCAATGTATTTCCAAAATTACTGAACTTAGTATGTCAATTATCTGTATCCATCCATAAAGGTGGACTCGCACTTCAAAAAAAATCGAAATTGAACAAGCGCTAATGTATTCAAAATAAGTGTCCGTCCACTGGACTCTTAATTTATTAATTTAAATCTCTGCTCTTTCTAAACTTAGAAGTTATACAAAACTTTTTGCTACAAAAATCTACATCAACCTGCTCTCCTACTCTATAACACGGTGCCCACAGATTGGACCGCATTTTCAACTTGACTGGTTCCCTTTAAAAAAAACAGCCTTTATCTTAAGTGAAACTGTAGTCAAGATTATCCTCTGCTATGTCACTTTGGTGAAGTATCTGATAACCATTAGGGTATGTTCACACAGGCTATTTTCAGCCGAAAAACGGCTGAAAAATCGGAAGCAGAACGCCTACAAACATCTGCCCAATGATTTCAATGGGAAATACGGCGTTCTGTTCTGAGGGGGTATTATTTTATGCCAACTTTACAAATAACGGCGCGTAAAAAGACGCCCCGTATAAAGAAGTGCATGTCACTTCTTGAGCTGTTTTTTGGAACAGTTTTTTTCATTGACTCAATAGAAACACAGGTCCAAAAACGCAGCAAAAACAGCTAGTTGCTTAAACGTCTGAAAGTCAGGAGCTGTTTTCCCTTGAAAATTCTCCGTATTTTGTTAAGTGTGTGAACATACCCTTACTGGTTTCCATAAAAAAGGTCTCTATAGAAAGCTCAAACCCCTTTGGCACTGCTCATGTATTTTGTTACAACATTCTAAGCCAAGGGTCATTGATATGAATGGCTGTTTGCTGTGAATGTTATCAGATTTCAAGTAACAGGATTCTGTGAGCCCAGCCAAAAGGGGTGTCAGCGCGCTTTAGAGCCGTTTCATTCTGAAAATCAGTGGCTAACAGATCATGGATTTCACCAATTTGGTCTATTCACATGTACTGTATCTATGTGAGAAAATTATTTTGACTGAAATTCCCCAAAAACATTCCACTGTCACCTTGTAATGTTACTTCTTAAATTGAATCGTGAAGTGTTTTGTGACCCTCTTGTTTTGTTGAATTGCTTTTTTCCAGAAGTTATGCTCCAGCTGTCACTTTGCTATTCTGCTGATCTAGCTACTATGAACACAGAAATACGCATCCGCTGGCTGCAAATTGTGGTGCGCAACAACTTCCAGACAGACTTGCCCCGAGTGCGCCACTTCCTTCTGTGCCAAGTTAGTGTTGTCCTTGTCTTTTATAAAGTAAAAAAAAATATGTTTATTTGTCGTCTCAAAGTCTCAAACAGAAATCAATATTAGGCAGCACTTACATGTAAGAGGAAATCTTTATTGCGAACTATGTGGATAAATGGTAATGTGGTGATCATGCCTCATGGACTTGCATAGAGAAACTGGCTTCCGGTCCACACAAGACGCTGTGTGAATCGGAAAGTCCGTTTACAGGTCGCGGGACTGAACAGGGAAGCCGAACGAAGCCCATGGATTAAAAGATAGATGCTCGGTGAGGAACTAAATCTAATTTACATGCAGAAGATGCCCATTACAAATGGATACAACAATAAAAGTTTTCATGGGAGTTCTTTAATTTATATGTACCCCAAAATAATAATAATAAAATATGACGACTCCTGCAAAAAACAAGCCCTCATGCAGTTACATAGACGAAAAAATACGTTTTCGTTCTTTAAACGCAATAGAAAAAACAGCTCCTGAATTTCAGACGTTTTTGCGTGTACTCACGTTTTTCACGGCGTCTTTTAGGAACTTAATTGGAGCTGTTCTTCATTGGAGGCAATGAAAAACTGCTCCAAAAACGTCCCAAGAAGTGTCCTGCACTTTGATGCGGGCGTAATTTTACGCGCCTTTTGACAGCGACACATAAAATTACACCTCGTCTGCACAGAACATCGTAAAACCCATTGCAGGCAATGGGCAGATGTTTGCAAACGTATTGGAGCCGTCTTTTCAGGCGTAATTCGAGGCGTAAAACGCCTCCATTACGTCTGAAAATAGCTTGTGTGCACATACCCTAAAGAGCAGTTCTATCCTCAGTCTATACTTGGAAAGAAACTGCATTCCGGTATACATATATAATATGGGCCATTTATGTTGGATGTCTTTTCATACAGGGAAAATTCATGACCATAATCTGGGCTCCTCTTTGGTCTTGATAAGGAAAGCCCAGTAGTAGCCAAAAGGATTGTACGCAGTCCTTCTGTCCACTGGGATTCATTTTAGACTTTATATCGTCTAGATCATTTGTCAGTGAATTCAAGTGGTTATTTCTGTAGCATAGTACCAGCTCAGATACCCATTTTAGCAGCTTGGGGTTACAGGTAAATACAGTATATAGGATTTAGTGTGCTCTGTCATGTTATTTCCTATCACATACCTATGTATATCTTGACAATTATGATCATTTTTCTGGCTGATAAGCTTTATTTACATAATTTTGTGCTCTGCTATTTTCTTTATCTCTAGACATCTAGGATGTATACAATCCCTCTTTATGAAGACCTCAGTGCTGGACAACTAAAATCTTGTGCCCTAGAGATCTTCTATCAGACACATGGACGTTTACATCCGAATCTCCGTAAAACTATCCAACAGATCTTGGCTCAGGGTGGTTCTGTGGTGCAGTCGGATAGCGCCTTACCTGTCCTGTCTACTGAGCTCTGTACACAAGGCTCTTCCTCTCTCAGGGATGTGAATGTGACAGCCTGACAGCGCTCACATTGCAAGGATGCAAAGCAGCTTTTCATTCATTAAGGCTGTGCCTTGCCCAAACCCAACATGGGTGGAGGAAGTGCTGATATTCTTTGCACTGGGGTGGTTGAAGCAATATGCTATACCACCCAAGAATACTCAGGTGGAGGAACCACTCAGCCCAATGACGGAATGTTCTAGATTCAGCCTTCAGAGGGCAAAGAGGTGCCAAGTGGTGCATAGAGATTTCACTTTTTTTATTATTATTTTTTTCCCCGAGAAAGAGTTCAGTCTGCAGTAGGTTGCTTGGAGTTCATTCACTAAACATCTATGCATTTTACATTCGAGGCTTGGGCTTCACAGCAGACTTTGCTGGATGTAACCCCTCTAGCAAGGAGTTGTCCTACACACAAGCCTATGCTTTATTCAATGGCCTAAGTCCTTTTTCTACCATGTAACCCACCTGACCGATTACAGCAAACGACTGCAGGCGAGCTTACCGCTTATTTAGAGCTGATTTTCAGATCTTACTTTTGAAGGTGGTTGATCACACACAGCCTGAAGTGTTTTTCTTTCCATCTTTTTTTCTTAGAGCATATCTGTACTTTCTGTAAAAAACTATTATAGTGCAGGAGTGTGCACGATAATAGTTTCTCTAAACCGATTACCGATTCAGCTTCTAGTAGCAGCACGGACTGTATTCAGTCTGTACTGCCGGCTGCTCATAACTGCAGTTGGTGACCGAGCGTCCTGCATGGCTGCAGTATCCAGAAGGAAATGTGATCATATAGCGCTAATGGCCGTTCTGCGTACGGGAGCCATGGAGACGAGTCTCTAACTGCAGAATTATAAGCAGTCGGCAGTACGGAAGCCAAATCTGTAATACGAGTGATTTGGAAAAAACTATTATCGTGCACAATCCTGAACTATAATTTTCCACTGAAAGTGGAAGTACACTTTCATCTTTTTTTTTATTTTATTTTTTCTAATTTTATTTTTACAGTTTTTGCTTTTGGGTCTTTAAATGCAACCAGTTTGGGATGACTCGATTTCTGCGGTAAGGTTGATGCAAAATACCAGCAAGTACAGAATTTAGTTTTTCTTCTTAAACTTGGAACGACTTTGATGTGTCATATTTTATGATATTTTAATTTTGTTAAAAACTTGGTCCATAGTAGCCATTTTAAATTTGTTTTAGTGTGATGTTGGGATAAAACATAACTTTTCTTCATGAATAAATCTTGTTTAAACTGGCCATATGACATATACGTATATAATTAGAGCAAAAGGAATAATAATTAGTATGGCTATAGAAGTAAGGCTCACTTCATACCACGATTGTGATACACTGTCAACATATACATCAGGTAAATTGCCAATCTGGTGTATACGCCAATGTGCCTATAGACTTTAATGACAATGACATTTGGCCAGGATATGTCAGGTTCTCACAGCTCCAACTGGATTAAAGAGTAGTCTACTGTATTTTTCAACACAACTGTGCACAAAAAAAAATCCTATACAGCATGGTATCGATTATATATTTTTTATATAGCAATTGCAGATGTGTAGGTCTTCGATACGTTCGTAGACGTCAAGCGTGGTGTGAATTTAGCCTTATCCTGTTCATCCCCTTTGGAAACCAAACTGTTAAAAATTGGCGGCACTGTACCCAGTTCTTGCAGTAGATGACCGGACAAACATTCTGGTGTAGGCTTCTACAAGTTATCTACCAGCTGCATTTTCAAACATCATTGTAGTGTTCATGCCAGTTTTAAGAGGATTGAGATTTGGCATTTGAGCTTTTGGTACTACCAACTTGTGATTTTTGGCAATCTGCAAAATTGATTTAATTTTACATCAGTGTGACCTACATAGTTGCAGGAGGCTGATGTTTATTGGGCAAGGTTTACACAGTGTAGCAGTTCGGTTTTTTTAGGCAATAGTGGGACTGTCCCAAATAGGAAAACTATCAAGAAAGGACTTATTTTTGCCTCCAATCCTGGCTTTGGCAAAAAAAATCCAAAAACTGCACCAAAACAATAAGTACCATTCACTCCCTATTCCTAAATGTTTCAAGAAAAAAAATACTCCATAACATCTACCAGCAGTTCACAAACTTCTGCTTTACTTATCAACCATATCATGCTCTTTTGTATTTCTGTAAAAAAAAAAATTTGAAGGTGAAACAAAATAAAGTAAAAAAAATAAAAAAATCTGTCCTTTAACTTTTCCTGATATTTGTAAATGCTCTTTGGGAATATATGTAAATTTAACAAGCGGATTACACGTACATAGCCTTACTTTATGCATGTTTACAATGGGGAAAGGGCTTGTTGACCTCTTAAAGGGGTATTCTGGTTTCAGCAAATAAAGTTTATTCTTTGTTTAATGACGTTATGCAATTTTCCGGTATACTTTCTGTATTAATTAATCATGGTTGTCAAGATCTCTGCTTTTCAATAAAATGTTGAAGTGGATATGAATCTGTCCTGGTCATGTGATGATCATATAGGTGCACGGCTTGTTACAGTACAGTTATCAGAGCTGTCTTGTAACAAATCATGCGCCTGTGTGATCATCATGTGACCGGGACAGATTTTTATTCACTGGAGGTAAACAATGAAGACTGCTATTGAATGACAGCAAGAATAGATCTTGAAAACCGTTCAGAATTTATTCAGAAAGTATATTGGAAAATTGTATAACTTTTCATTGACCACTTTTTAGCAGTTTGGCACACATGGTGGTTTACCAGTCATGACTCTCTATTTGTTAGGCTATCCAAACCATTTTTATGAATGATAATGCCATTTTCATATTCAAATTTCATAGTAATATATTTTTCTGTGTGTTTTGTGGTAAATTGTTCAAAAATGACAAAAAAAAATTATACTTTTTATTTCATTTTTTTTATCCCCACACTTTAAATAAAGTATTAAAACTGGTTCCCATTTATGTTATGGATTTTTTTATTATTTTTTTTTAAATGTATGTGTAGTTTCAGGTGATCAGGCAACCTATAGGCACCGTCATAGGGATAATTGAAATATTCTGATAGATGCAGTGTTGGTGGATGTAGGCCTTTCCCTTAGTAGTAGGGACTGGGATGCCATATTACAAGCTGCTAGATGCAAAGGCAAAATAGTCTTCCAGAATTTTACGATCTCCATTTTCCCTATCTTCTCAGCAACGTTAACTGCTTCCCGACCACCCACAGTAAATTCACGTCCGGCACTTGCTGGGCTCTGTGCAGCGCCAACATGAATTCACGGTGGGTGTTAAAAGCGCGATCCGGGTGTCTCAGAGTAGCGCTGACACCCGGATTGCGCTGTTAACCCCTGCCTCTGGTCCCGGAGACATGATCAGGACCTGATTTGGTTCAGGTCCCGATCATGTGATCGCTGGGAAGTTTGTTGTAGCGACGAACTGGAAAGTTTGTTACTATAACAAACTGGAAAGTTTGTTGCTACAACAAACTTTCCCTGGGACCGATTACGGGTGCTGCAGTCGGTTGCATGTCAAAACCGGAGGCCATACAACAGCCTCCGGGTCTACCATGCACGACAGCCTATGCGGACCAGCCATAGGCTTCCGGTCAGTATGACTCTCAGCATCACACTGACCGTTTATAATACGTTACACTACCTAGGTAGTGTAATGTATTATAGCAGCTATCAGTGCTGCAGGTCTTCAAGTAAAAAAAAAAAAAAAAAGTAATCATGATTTATAAAAGTGTAAAAACAGGTTATGTTACAAAAACATTTTTTATTTTTTTTCCTATAAGAAGTCTTTTATTATAGCAAAAAAAATTAAACCGTTAAAGTACACTTATTTGGTATCGCAGCCAAACTATAATATTTTTCCTGCACGATCAACACCGCAAAGAAAATAATTAAAAAACAATGCCAGAATCGCTATTTTTTTGGTCATCACCCCTCCCAAAATACAGAATAAAAATGATCAAAAAGATGCATGTACCCCAAAATAGTACCAATAAAAACTACAACCCGTACTGCAAAAATCAAGCCCTTACACAGCTTTTTTGACTGAAAAAGAAAAAGTTATGGCTCTCAGAATCTGGTGGCACAATTTTATTTATTTATTTTTTTATCAAGATTTTATTGCGCAAACGTCACAAAACATAAAAAAGACTATATACATATGGTATCGCCGTAATCGTATCGACCCGCAGAATAAAGTAAAATGTCGTTTATAGTGAACGGTGAACACTGTTAAAAAAAAAAAAAAATTGGCAATTAGTTTTTTTTGTCACTTTGCTTGCCAAAAATCAATGGTCAAAAAAAGTGATAAAACCACATGTACCCTAAAATGGTACCAATGAAAACGACAGATTGTCCCGCAATAAATAAGCCCTCGCACAGCTCCGGTGGAGAAAAAATAAAGTTCTGGCTCTCAGAATACAGCGACAGATATTGTGCAGTGTCCAAAAAATGATAAAATTGGGCACCATTTACGAGTGCGACACCTATGAATTATTATTTACCACATTATTATACCCTCTAATTATACCCTGATGTACTCTGCACAGATTACATACGCCCCCACATTATAAACTGAAATATCAGAAAAACCCCAAACAGAACAACTACCAAGCTAAATCTACACTCCAAAAGCCAAATGTTGCTCCCTCTCTTCTCAGCCCTACAGCGTGCCCAAACCCCAGCTTACGTCCACATATATTACAAAGTTAGTATGGTTGAAAAAAAGACAGGTCCATCAAGCTCAACCAAGGGATGGGAAAAGGCAAGGTAAAAATTTCTACACATAGGAGCGAATATTTTTTTTTGTTCTAGGAAATGATCTAAGCCTTTTTTAAAGCCATCTACTGTCCCTGCTGTGACCAGCTCCTGCGGTGACTATTCCGTAGATTCACAGTAAAGAAGGCTTGTCGCCTCTGACATTTTATGTCGCCTATGACATTTCATATCCGGAAGAACCCGCTCAACATTGTATGAGGTATTTGTCTTCAGTGGCACAAACTGGGTACAACATATTGTGCATTAAAATGGCATATCAGCGGAAAATTATAATTTTCACTTTGCTCCATCCGCTGTGCATTAACGCCTTCGTGCACCACGACTTAATAGCATGTCGTGGTGCAGGGGGGTTATATATGGAGCAGGCTCACATGCTGAGCCCGCTCCATATTCTGCATGTGTCAGCTGTGGATTACAGCTGACACACGGGACGAACGGACAGAAACAGCGATCGCTGTTACAGGAGCCTGTACAAATGACATTATACTGCAATACATTAGTATTGCAGTGTATTGTACCAGCGATCTAATCGTTGGTTCAAGTCCCCTAGGGGGAATAACAAAATGTGTAAAAAAAAATAAAATAAGTTATTAGTGAAAAAAATATCGTTTATTTAAAGTAAAAAAAAAACTCCCCTTTCCCATTTTTCCTCTAAAGTAATGTAAAAAATAAACAAAATTGGTATTGCTGCATCCGTAAAAGTCTGAACTATTACAATATACCATTATTTAACTCGCACTGTTAACGCCGTAAAAAAACGCCAAAATCGCTGTTTTTTTTGGTCACCCTTTAGCTTGTAAAAATTTTTTTTGTAAAAAGTGATCAAAAAGTTTGTATGTACCAATAAAAACTACAGCTCGTCCCGCAAAAAATAAGCCCTCACACCACTCAATCGACCAAAAAATAAAAAAAGTGATGCCTCCCAGAATGTGGTGAAACAAAGTTTTTTTGTTTTTTTTAACAAATAGTTTTTACTTTGTAAAAATAGTAAAATATAAAAAAAGGTATCAATTTGGTATCACCTTAATCGTATTAAGTCTCAGAAAAAGGTCACGTTTTTTTTACCGCACGGTGAAAGCCGTGTAAACGAAACCCAAAAAACAATGGAGGAATCGCAGCTTTTTCCAATTTCAGCCTGCAAAGAATTTTATTTTCAGTTTCCCAGTACATTTTATCTGAAGAGAGAAAAACGTACACAGCGCCACATGGTGCAAGATAAACCATAAAAGCTAGTACTGGCAGGTACAGCTTAATGTAAAAGTCCGTTAGATGAAGACAGGTTGCAGCTTTCCGTATCCAGGTACCGGCATCAATGTGATTGAGCCGCAGGAGAGTAAGGGTAGTATATTTCAGTGAAATATATAAATAAAACTGGATATTTTTTGGAGAGCGCTACTTGGTAATGTCGCTGCAGAATTTACTTTGTCCATTAACGTTGGACATTATCTGCATTTGTCTATGAGTTCCAAATTAATGAATGCTCTCTCAATGGTGGATCTGAGAGAGGCCGGCCGGAGAGAGACCATGACACGCAGCTTCAGTGTTCAAACAGTCTCTGCCCACAGGGGGCGGATCCATCTTTATTTATAAGTAATGAGAGTAGGTGGTAACTTCATACTTGCAAAGCATGAGCATTCTAAATATGGTAATATCCCAAAACTCCACATATATCTTTAGCCATAAGAAATACAATGTCAGCACGTTTTCTCACGTTGCCTTTGTAACAGCTGAAATGCAAAGCCATAAACTAAACGACTTGAAATAGAATAGCTATCCCCCCATGTAGGCTCTTGTTTCAGCAGGTCTTTGAGCTTTAGTGACAACTCAACTGTCCATTTAAAGCAATATATGTTCACACATATAAAGATAATTAAAATATCTTTGACAATTCCCTTCTTTTGAACATAAAATTGCTTAGCCATGTATTCGAATATTCGTCTGAGATTACGTTCTGGCTAGATCCCCTAGACCAGGGCATTTTTAATGCCATTCACCGCGAGATGAATACTCAGGATACGTGTCTAGCAATAGGTGCGCGCACAGCGTTACATACGGTACACACCTGAAGATTTAGGGAATTACAGGTTTCACAATTCGGGCAAACCCATCTATCTTGGTGGTTTTCTACGGCTTGACAGATAACTTTATCAGGTATGGAAGCATTTAGTGTCACATAAACAGGTGGCTCTGAATGTTTCCTCCCACCTCGGTTCTTAGGGTGGTGGGTGGTCTGGACCTCATGCACTTTAATATCCTGTGCTGTTTTCTTAACTGCTGATACTTTTGCAATCAAACATGCTACATAATATATCTCTATCTAAGTAGCTGGTTGTAGTCTAGCTAAGGTACATACTCCTGGTCTCCTGGGTGGCAAGCACTTATATGCCTCGTACCCACGTATATGACATACATGTTGGGTTGAAGCACATCCCTGGAGTGATTTAACACTCCTGCAATCCAGGAGAACAAGATCATGTCCCGTCCGGTGGCATTCATCGATACCACCCCCTTTATTAGTTAGATTACCTCGTGTTACACCCTCTAGACCAGGGGTCAGGAACCTTTTTGGCTAAGAGAGCCGTAAACGCCACATATTTTGAAATATAATTCCGCGAGAGCCGTACAATATGTTTAAAGGGCCATTGACAGATCAATCGCTCCAATGTTCACTTAGTACAGCAAGGAATGCTCCTCCCTGCTGTATAAAGCCACAACTGGACTGAAACAATGGTAATTAGCAGTAAAAAAATTAAATAAATAACTTACATTGTGAGCTTGCGATGCATTACATCAGTCCAGCAGTCTGGCTTCTTCTTTTTCCTGCGCATGACTGGAAGCTGGCATTCTTCCCACCTGATGTTGAGAGAATGCCAGCTTTGAGGCATTCGCAGAAGAAAGAAGCTGGAATGTTGGACATGTCACACAACGCATTGTCAGTTATGTCAATTATCTATTTTATTATTTTACAGCGAATTATTGTTTAGGTCCAGCGGTGGCTTAGTGCAGCAGAGAGGAACACTCCTTTGTGTACTAAGTGACCGCTGGAGCAATTGTATCTGTCAGTGGCCCTTTTAAAAGTGTTGGTCTTACAGAAAATGAACAAAAAAGAGAGGCTCAGACCCATCTGGGAGACCTCCAGAGCTGTAATAAAGCGCTCAGAACAGATTTTTGCCCTGATAGTGGTCCTTTAAATCAGTTTCTTATGCCCACAAGAGATTAATTTAAAGCCCCCAAGAGTGTAATATGGGTGGCAGATGTTTTTTAAGGCCATATTTTTATTTTTTTTTGGGGGGGGGGCTATATTATGGATTATGTGGGATTATTTTCAGGGGTGAAGTGGGAAGGGGGGGTTGGTGGGACACACTGTATTACACAGCCCCTTTATTGATGCAGCTCACTGCTGCTGACCATGAGGCTGTGTAACAATTTCCATGTTATAATGTTCACCTTCAAAGCAGCAGCACAGCCAGGGGTTTCTGGAACGTCCAAGGGAGACACAAGGGAGGAGGCAGATGCCGCTTCACTAGGGGACGCAGGTGCGTGCTTGCAGACGGCGCGGCTATGCAGGGAGTTATGGGAAATGTAGTCCATGCTCCCTGCCGCTCACCACTGCCGCCAATGCTTATCAGGCCATCAAAGAACTACCGTATATGTCGGCGTATAAGACGACTGGGCGTATAAGACGACCCCCAACTTTTACCCTTAAAATATAGAATTTAAGATATACTCACCATTTCGTGCAGGAGCGCTTCACTATGGCCATCGGCGGCAGGACCCAGGACTCTCTGTCTCTTTGAACTCGCGCATGTGCAGATAGGCGAGGTACATGATGGGGTTAATTACTATTAATGTGAGGAACATGGAGGGTAAATTCATCGCACCTCGCGCCTCACATTAATAAGTGAATGAAAGCCGTGTTTATTTCATTTTTTTACAGCGTACACATCATAAATGATGCAAAAACATTGTTGTCCGCGCCATTACTGAATGTGTGTATTTTATGTATTGAGACTTATTTTAATGTTTATTGTAAAAAAGGTGAAGGTGTATATTTTTTTAAAAATGTAACCATACTTTGTTTTTACTTTATTTTTAAACTTTAATGTACTGACATATATCAGATATGTGCCAGTACATTAGCCTGTGGACAGATAGCACACAGGCTGTTGTTAGGACATACTTGGGTATATCCTAACAACAAGAGATATGGTCAGACAGCCCTGGGGTCCGTCAATAGACCCTGGGCTGTCTGCCCATATATGGTATGGCCCTCGATCGCGTCACAGGAATTCCCTGTGATGCGATCCAGGGGCATCCCCCCTTCTCACTTTCCCCTGAATGCTGCAGTCAGCTGTGATCGCAGCATTCACGGGAATAACGGCGGAGATGAGAGGTTCTCTGATCTCCGGCGTTATAGAGCGGGGCTGCGGCTGTGTAATACAGCCATTGCCCCGCTCCTGACAGGAAGTGCGCGCGCGGTCAGCATGAGGAGATGCGGCCGGCGCTGCACTAATGAGCGGCAGTTCAGGCACTGAAGACAACATGGGGGTGCTTTGTAGCGCGCCCGCCATGTTCCGTCTTCAATGCCGCAGATCATTAGTGCAGCGCCGGCCGCATCACATGATGCTGACCCCGCGCGCATATGTCAGGACTCAGGAGCGGGGCTGTGGCTGAATTACACAGCCGCAGCCCCGCTCTCATAGTCATGTGTACTATACTGAGCTGTGCGGCTGCAACGTGCATCCCTCCCATAGACAGGTAGGAGCCCTGTCTGCGAGCCAGATACGGCCATCAAAAGAGCCATATCTGGCTCGCGAGCCATAGGTTCCCGACCCCTGCTCTAGACCCTGCGTCATCCATTTTCTAGCTGTCTCTGAGCACTAGGAGCTGCCAGTTGCTCTTATCCCCAGACTATACATATTCTGTGTCTCTTCCCTCACAGCTGGTGAGGTTTACAGCATCAAACAACATGTCATTTTTATTAACCTGACCCATGTTTACACATCACACACTGTCATTGGGGTAACATCCAATCATGGACGGCGGCATTCCTAGCCTGAGATCTGTTTTCCACAGCGCTTCCCTCTTTGAATATCTTACACGGGTAAACAGACGGAACCAATACCCACGCTGCTATTACAAGAACGACAACTCCAGGAGAGTGAGGGTTAAGCGCTAGAGAAAAGAGATGGGACTGCAAGGCCAATAACTTCATCTATCTTCAGATCTGGCATCGTTTTTGAATGGAGACATATACAACAGTCCAGCAATTTAGTCAATCCTGATATCACTTGATGTTTGATAAACTTGTCATTAAACTCTTCTTCTAGCTCATCATTTAGACAATAGGTAAAGTAGAGATGACAGAAGATGAAGGTCAGCTGGAGCTTGACGAGACCCACAGTTCATCATCGTGATTGAGGACCTTTCAGCAGTGACTGGCATGTCCAAGTTATTTCCTTCCAATGTAACGGATGTGGAAGTTGTGAGCTGGACTTGGTGCGGACGTCACAGTGCGGCTGTGGTGCTTTACGGTGTCTCTTTAAACACGCCAAGTCCCCGGCTGTATACAATGTCCTCCTTTCGCTTAGGTTCTGGAATGGAATCATAAACATATTTATACATCTGCGTGAGCTGTTTCTTCAGAGCTCCCACATAACGGGTGAGGTCAGAGGGCAATGGGCAGGCGCTCAGTCCAGGGTTTATGGGTTTCTGCCATGACCTTCTGGATTTTTAACTTAAAAGTCCCATTCCACCTTTCTACCTTCCCATTGCTCTTGGGATACAGGGTGTGAAAAGCTGCTCTATGCCCAGGACCTGCAGGATGTCTTGGAGTTCCTCTCCAGTAAAGTGAATTCCTCTATCACTTTCTATTGTCTCAGGGACCCCATATCTACATACCACTTCTGAGAGCCATCTTTTACTTTTGCTGTGGCCCACGTTACTGGCCACACCTCAGGCCACCCAGAGAACAGATTTACATGGACCGGTACATGTTCATACTGTCCCACCTTTGGTAACGGAGTCAATCTGCAATCGCTGATATGGGTAGTCTGCCTTTACCATATGCCTTTTTGCAACTCGCACAGTTTTGCCTATGTTATGGCAGACACATATCATGCACCTCTGGACAAATCTGGCAGCGGCACTTGCTGAAACCCCGGGGGTACCCACCATTTGGTCACCATTGCACTCATTCCTTCTCTTGACACCTGCATTGGTCCGTGCATTAGTTGGGTTATCATGGGGAAGAGGACTCTGGGTAGGCACATCCTGTTACCCACCTTCCATATTCCATCCTCCCCTTCACTGGCACCTTTTGTCTGCCAATGTCCTTTTTCCTCTTATATGGCTTGACTTTGTAATCTACTTAATATTATGATGTCTATGGGACCAGATACTATGCTGGTCAAGAACACTACGTCCTCCTCTATGAGGGACATGAGAGCTGCAGCATTCGCAGCCTTGTCTACTAGTCTGTTTCCCCTCACTTCGGGGGTAGCTTGCATTTTAGTAAGAGCTTGCACTTTACGTATATTTACCTGCTTTGGCAGTGTCAGAGCCTCAAACAGTTCTCTCACTCTCTCAACATTATGGGTTTACCCGTGGATCCAGCAAAATCTCTGCTCCTCCAGATTAGGCCATAATCTTGTGCAATACCAAAAGCATATCTAGAGTCAGTATATATATATTTGTGGTTTTACCTTCAGTCAGTCTACACACCTCAGCGAGTACCTTCACCGCCACCTCCTGTGCTGACACGGAGGATGGGAGTGGTTCTTACTTTATTACCTCTGTTTCGGTGGTGACAGTATATACCCAGTCTTGTAGCATCCTTCATGGTGGTACCTGTAACCATCTACAAAAGAAACTCAAAAGCTGGATTAGATATTGTATCCTTTGTTACATTTTCTAATATTTTCATCTCTATTGTTATTAATTCAAGACAATTATGTTGGTGACCTGTGTACTGGGGAATCAAATGTGCTGAGAAATAAATTTCCCACCAGGCTGGAAATTCACTGTCTACTGTTTCCTGTGACTTATCCCATTCCCTCAAGTCTCCCATTGACCATATATCCGTCTCTTCCTCTTCTGTTGAACCCTGCGGAAGCAATGAAGTAGGGTTTAACACTGTACATCAATGTATGGTTAGTTTTATATGGGGCCATGAGACTGGTCTTATACTTAGTAGACATGTGCTTAGTGTGTGCTTGATGAAGAATCTCACTAACAGCATGGGGCACCCTGAGAACTAGAGGCTAATCTTAGCACTATGTCTATTGTCTTGTCTTTGAGTAGAGCAGCTGCTGCTACTACACAGATACAGGACGGAAGGTACAACGTTGAGAGAGGGGCTTATTATAAGGACATACACATTTCTTCAGTACCTCGGCCTCCAAATACTGTCTTATCTGGTTATCAATACTTTTCAACTGTGGGAGGTTTAGAGGGCACTGCTTCAACTGAGGTTTGGGGATGTTTGCAAACAATTTTAAGTCACAGGGGCCACAGACATACGTCCTACATCTGTTTACCCTGCGCCCAGAAGGAGGGCAGGACCGCCCTCAATGCCTGAGATGTGAGGTCCTCCTCCTCTCAGTGCAATCCCCATAGAGTGCTGCACACATAAAATGTTGCATATCATCAGTAACTTCAATCTGTCCATCAGCCTTATATTGGATGACAACCTGAATTGCTGCAAGGATGTCAGAAACTATAAGATTGACTGGACAGCTCCTGTTAATGCTGTAATCTTATTTGCATTTTCATTTCATAAAATATATTGTGTGTGTGTGTGTGTGTGTGTGTGTGTGTGTGTGTGTGTGTGTGTGTGTGTCATGTGCATATGTAATGTATATACCATCATTCAACAGAAAGGATACTCTTATAATTAAATAATAGAACTTTGCAAAATAGCAAAATACTTGTTTCCTTAATTAGTATATATCAATATTAAATAAACCAATCCATTAACACAAATGATGAAACATATCGTGCACTATATGTGTCATCATATGTCAATAGAAACTTTTAATATCAAATAATCATAAACTAAAATGTAACAATGACATAAAAATCTTTCTTGTTGACTCACTTCTCATGTGGTGATTTCAAAGAAACCATTTCCCTTTAAAAATAGTTCAGCACACACACCAGTCACTCACAATACCAGCTGTTCCCAGACACTCTCAGTACTGAGAATCCAATCTCACACATTATATACCTTTTGTGTGTGACCTTATGTAAAACAAGTATATAACTAGAATGACTGTGTATAATCTCCTATTCTTGGATTCTTCATCCATTGAACTATAATCATTTAGTAATGCGCATCATATTAAATTTAAATATGAATGAAGTTTTCCATTGTGGTCGACACATAAAACACAAATAACATAACATATAACATATGAACATAAAACATATAATACTCAATCCTGTATTCTTATTAGGCTTTTTTTCCTTTCTTTTTTTAATCTTTAAGTCACAGTTCTTATTTTGCACTACATGTGCACTTTCTGCAGACACAGCTAAACTACAGATAACAGAGAATGTAGCATTAACCCCTTACTAGCCAAAACTTATGAGCTACAACGTCAAAATGTCACCATGTGCTCCTGTCAATCAATGACAAAACCTCTTCACATGTTTTTTTCCCACAATGGATATCTGAGGCATGCTCTTGTAAGTAACACACGTTCTCTTATCATTAGTTCTATTAGTCTAACACGGTTACTATAGATTAACAATAAATCTTGTTAGACATTCCATGCAATTATTAAAATGACTGTTAAATAAACCAAAAAGGAAAAAGATTTACAGTAAGGCCTCATGCACACGACCGTAGCCCGACCGTAGCCGTGTGCACGCCCGTGATTTTCGTGTCGGCCGGCTGCGGACTGTCAGCGGACTGTCAGCCGCAAGCCGCCCGCACATGCACATGGCCGGGCCATTGTTTTCAATGAGCCCGGACCGCAACTCCGGACCATAATAGGACATGTCCGTACTTTCTGCGGTCCGGGTTCCCGGGCCGTGCACGGACCGCAAAAACTAGGGTCGTGTGCACGGCCCCATAGAAAAGAATGGGTCCGCAATTCTCCCGTGGATTTGCGGGGGAATTGCGGACGCAAAAACACGGTCGTGTGCATGAGGCCTAAAGTTTAAAATGTCTTGGAAAACTCGTATAACGAGAGGAAATTTCATTAGTGACAATTTAGGACAGATGATATACAGTATATTCCAACAAGCAGATCTGGATAGAAATACATAAGAATCTTCACTTTATCAATCTCACGTCTTCTACTATCCGTGGTCATTACACTTACAATGATCCTATTGGCTTTAACTCTATTTCTAGCCAATTCCTAATCCACGTCCATCTCTCTATCAATAATCCCTGAACATTTCAACCAATGTTTCCTTTTTAGGAAGTGAAGAGTTAATTGATTCCTTTATGAATTCTGATGACACCTTTCTCTCTATGTTTAGCTAATAACTGATCGCCTGTCACCCCTGGAAACCTCTTGTTTCTGTAAACCTTTGGTTTATAAAGCTGTACATAGAAGAATTATATGTTGGCACATTCTTTTCTACTGGAATGTCTCTATCTATAGAATTAGACGCTGGTTAATTCTTACTGACAACTGTGCTTCCATGTGTTTTTTTTTTTTTTCCCCCTATTTTTATCTGGTTTATTCAATCACTTCTATCTGTTCTCTGCAACTCTGTCTACTAATCCAGGGCCCATCATCTCTCAAGAAACCATCCCATCCAGTATAGCTGAAAACTACCTGCTTGGACATTCTCGATTTCTACGTTATTTTCTCTAGGTTCTAAACTAAACCTTTTCCCACTTAGTTTCCTAACAATATCTGCTGCTGTTTTACCACACCCTGTACCTTGGGTGTTATGCCCCAATTCCCGGCTGGCCAGCACTTTACCTTGGGCATACTTTGAATCAGAAGTCCCCATGCCCTCTGCTAGACTTTCGGCTTTCTTAGTCTGTCAATGAGAATTCCCTAGGCACTCTGCTAACTCCTGTGTTTAGTCTGTCCGTAGGACTACTCAAAGCACTCTGCTAAATCCTGGGCCTATTTCTAGTCTGTCATGGTGGTTTCCCCCTCACGCGCTCTGCTAAATATTCTAGACTGTCATGGAGTTTACCCCCCCACGCGCTCTGCTAAATGTTTTAGACTGTCGTTGGGCAACCACGTCTCTGATCCGGTCTCCTAAACAGCAGCCAAATCACAACTATTGTCAACAAGATCACAATTATTGCAAGTCCCTCGGTGCAGTGTACGTTAACCTACTTTATGTTGTATTTAAAGGGATGGGTGTGATTTATAACTCACTGTCTCAGGCGCACATGGATATTCCATAAACTTTCTAGTTACAGAGATGTTACTTAATAATCAGCAACTCATTCAGTTCGGGCATCCGAGGATTAGCCCACATACGTACTCTTACTTCCGGCCAGGTGCGCCTCCTATGGGTCACAGTCTGGATATGCGAAAGTCCTAACAATCACTTGGGCGGGGATGGTTACCCGTCACTTCTGCAAGGATCAATTTGCAACCTGATCTTAATACATACTAAACCCAGGGGCCGGAGGGAACACTTCGGACAGGCCGTTTAGTGTTATCTCGGTATTTGGTTGTTTTTGTATGTTTTGGGATCAGAAAACAAACCCTCCCTTATCTCAGCCTCTCACAGATACACTCACAGATTCATTTCTACTCACACACCTATTCCTATAATTCATACATACAACTCATAGACAAATGGTGTTCATGGTTCCCAAATAGTCAAAAGAGACAATACCTGGACGGCAGCCAAAACAAGAGAGAAGTGCACAGTAAGAATAACATTTCTTACTCACCGGTTTTGTGTGCAGTTCTCCGTTATCTTAGCCGTCATCCACCTTCGATTGTCGCCTTCGATCTGTGTTGAGAATCCCGGACAAGAGCCCCCAAGTAATGTCGCTGCAGAATTTACATTGTCCATTAACGTTGGACATTATCTGCATTTGTCTATGAGTTCCAAATTAATGAATGCTCTCTCAATGGTGGATCTGAGAGAGGCCGGCCGGAGAGAGACCATGACACGCAGCTTCAGTGTTCAAACAGTCTCTGCCCACAGGGGGCGATCCATCTTTATTTATAAGAAATGAGAGTAGGTGGTAACTTCATACTTGCAAAGCATGAGCATTCTAAATATGGTAATATCACAAAACTCCACATATATCTTTAGCCATAAGAAATACAATGTCAGCACGTTTTCTCACGTTGCCTTTGTAACAGCTGAAATGCAAAGCCATAAACTAAACGACTTGAAATAGAATAGCCATCCCCCCATGTAGGCTCTTGTTTCAGCAGGTCTTTGAGCTTTAGTGACAACTCAACTGTCCATTTAAAGCAATATATGTTCACACATATAAAGATAATTAAAATATCTTTGACAATATGAAGAAAAGGCAGATGAGTAATCATGAGTTGATTTATTATGCAACGCGTTTCAACGCAGGACATGCGTCTTCGTCAGGCAAAGAAATCGGTATAACAGAGCAGCACAGTGTACAGTTTAAATACACAAAGGAAGATGGGGAGGGGTTAAAAAAAACGCCAAAAGACACATAGTAATCAAGAAAGTAAATAAGACCAGGTGTGTCTGACAGCATTAGGTACATATTCACATTTAAACATTGGATGCGTTTAAAAAAGTACATACATAGGGGTATATATGGATCAACAGCAGTGACAGCAGAGATAGAAACATAAAAACAGTCCCAACAAAGTGGAACAGAGTATTTAAGGAACAGATGATGAACGGATGTAGAAGACAAAACGGGGAGGGTAGTAGACCAGATGACATTTCAGAGCCTGAGGGGATTAGTACAATTAAGAGGCTTACCGCAGTTCAGAAGAGGCAATAAAAGGATGAACAGACAAATGAGAACACGATCGGCGAAGAACACCGAAGTGCAGAGAGATAAGGCAGCAGTAAACAAATGCCGGCATAAACGTAGTCAAGACGACCACAGTAGCTACGGTGGCCGCAAAGGGGAAAAAAAGGTAAAAGGCAAAGGGACAGCACAGACAGAGGATGTATCGCTACATGGCGAGGAGTAAGATAAAAAAGAATTATTACATTGTGATCATATTTTTTGGGGAATACAGAGGAAACAATGGTAAAGGGTAGTAAAATAGTTACAATAATAAGATTATCAATCCGATAAGAAACATTTTTTTAAAATAAAAGGGAAAATGGAGAAATAAGTTCATTCAGAGAAAGTGAATATGAAGGAAATATGAAATAAAGCATATATATAATAATAAATATATACCAATAAATACATATGAATAATAAATATAGAAAGATCATATAAGATTTGACATCTTGATGTATTAATAAAAATAGATACATAAATGTAATGCATAACTTGGTCAAAAGGAGCACAAATATAATTCGGATAGGCTAATAGCAATCAGTCCAATGCAGATTCTGAAATATCATTAAGACCGCAAGGCTGCAGACACGACAACTTAAAAATCCAATAATTCTCCCTTTGTTTAAGTCTATTGTACCTATCGTTATCACTAACCGGAATAACTTCAATGGGGGTGACACAAATATTACTAAAGTCCCTATTATGAACAGTTAAGAAGTGTCGTGAAACACTATGTTTTAAAAAAACCGGTTTTCACATTGAATCTATGCTTGTTGATTCTGCACCGCAGTTGTTGGGTTGTTCTCCCCACGTATTGCAGGTTGCAGGAGCATTTCAGGAGATAAATGACGTAACTATTACTGCAGTTGATAAACGTTTTGATAGGAAAAGATTCGTTTGTGACGGCTGAAGTAAAGGACGTGTAGCCATGGGTGATGTTACTACAGCACAAGCATCTCTGGTGGCCACATCTATAAGAACCAACAACAGGTGGAAAGGGGTTAGACTTTTTTACAGATACTTGTTTCAGTCTACTTGGTGCTATAATATTGCGTATAGTCCCCGATCTTCTATAGGTTATTTTAGGTTTATCTGGTAAAATTTCTTTGAGATAAGGGTCACTTTTGAGTATGTGCCAATGTTTATTTAAGATTTTAGTACATGCATTACTGCCACAATTAAACGAGGTGATGAAGTTATGATTAAAATTACTAGCAGAGGCAGATGCCGTTTTATTATCATTTGATGAAATACACAAATCTTGTGTCAGTAAACTGGCCTTGGACATGGCACCTTGGATGAGACTAACGGGATAATGCTTATCTTTAAAACATTTTTTTAGGATATGACACTCTGATTTGAATTGCCCATTATCTGAGCAGTTCTTCCTAATACGTCTGAATTGTCCAAACGGTATATTTTTTAGCCATGAGGGATGATGTGCACTTTTAAAATCAAGGTAACTGTTCACGTCCACGGATTTAAAATGCGTTCGTGTATTAAAAATACCCTTGTTATCCTTATTGATGGTAAGATCCAGAAAGTCTATTGAGGTGGTGGAAAAATTGTGTGTGAAGGTAAGACCAAAGTCATTCTGATTTAAAAAGTTAATAAAAGCAGTAGCATTAGTAGCATCACCCTTCCAAATAAAAAATAAATCATCTATGTAACGACGGTAAAAGATAATATTGTCACTAAAAGAATGGGAGTCACCAAAAATGTGGGCGTCCTCAAACTGTCCCATGTAGAGGTTGGCATAAGATGGTGCAAATCGAGACCCCATTGCACAACCTCTAATTTGCCTGTAGATTTGGGAATTGAATGAAAAAATGTTGTGTTGTAAAATGAAATCTATACAGTCTAAAAGAAAAAAAGATTGGGAACGAGGTATGTGTATGTCAGATGTTAAAATGGTTTCTATAGACAGCAGGCCCTTGTCATGTGGAATATTTGTATAAAGTGCTGATACATCAGCTGTTAAAAATTTTTAATCTATAGAGAGATGTGTTTTGTTCAAAATGGTTAGATCCCTAATTAATTGTGTTGAGTCTTTGAGGTAAGAGTGGAGTTTCAAAACTTTGGGCTGGAGGTGTAAGTCAATAAAATGAGATAAGTTACTTGTGAGAGAGCCTATACCAGATATGATAGGACGACCAGGAGGATTGATGTGGGATTTGTGGATTTTGGGAAGGTGATAGAGGAAAGGTAAATTTGGATGAGATATATTTAAAAAATTATATTCTTTTTTGGATAGAAGACACTCATCATGACCACGTTCAATAAGACATTTGTATTCAGTAATATAGGAGGAGAGAGGATTGCTAGACATTATTTCATAGAAGGAGTCATCAGACAATAATCTTATGGCCTCATTAATATAGTCGATCCGGTCTTGTATGACTATGCCACCTCCTTTGTCTGCTGACCGGATAATTATGGATTCATTTTGGGACAGGGTTTTAAGTGCCCCTCTCTCTAGTTTGGTAAGATTATCTTTACAGATGGTCAAGTGGTCAAGTAATTTGAATTCAGTATTCATTAAGTTGGAAAAAGTTTCCAACGCAGACCCACGATGGTAAAGGGGGTAAAAACTGGACTTAGGTCTTACATCAACACAAACATGTGGAGTAGGATGTGCTGTAGTCAGAGAGATGTTATTGGTGGCCGACGGTATTGGTGCCATGGCAAAATGCCTGGCTAAAGTCAGTTTCCTTACATACCTATTGAGGTCCATGAATAAATCAAAGCCTTTTGGGGTTGTAGTTGGGCAAAAAGATAGGCCTTTAAAGAGAAGATTTGTTTCGTTAGTGTTAAGTGAATACTTGGACAGATTGAAAATTTTTACGGTATTGATTTGGTTTGCTTTGTTAACTGTTGAGTTTTCTGTCTGATTTTTTGTGGTGGTTCTAGTTCTTTTCTTTTTACCTCCTCTGCATCCCCTGTATTTATGTCTATTTTTCTTTTCAGGGACAGTTTCTGTATTTTTGGAAAGAAATGTGTAATGGTTTGAGATTTTGGGCTCTTTAAAATGGGCATCAGAAGTGTAGTAGATTGGGTAGTCGGAGTTAAAGGTGGCATGGTTAGTTGTGATGGGAGTCCTAAAAAAGAAATGGATGAATGTGTATTGTTGGTAGCATCAGAAAAAACATCAATAGAGGAGTTATCGATGTAACACAAGGGTTCATCAGAGGGTAACGTGGTAGACAGCATAGGGAACATGGGAGTGGGTAACAGCTGGGATAATGTGGTAGATGTATTATCATGAGTAGTGAGGTTGAGTAATGAAGATGAGAGATGTTCCGACACGGCCATGTCCATGGACTCATTGAAAATGGAAGTATCAGTGTGAGGGGGCCCAGGTGTATGTGTGGGAAAATTGAGAAGTAAAAGTCTGGCTTCTAATTCGGAAGGATTAAATGCATGAATGGGAACTGAACAGGTGAAGATGGGAGATTTAGTAATAAAGGTGTTGGTGCTATGTTTGGAAACAGTGTTGCCTGTGTGTTCTGGCTTAGTATTGAGAGAGACAGAAGTATTAGTAGAGACAGAGATATTACTGACTGTAGTAGCAGACCTGACGTTATTAGCATGTTTATTGACGGTAACATTTAATTTAGGGTTCCTAAATTGTTTCTTATAGTGATAAGGTGTGCGATAGGCACTAGTGATAGAGTTTTGGTTCCTCATTGCAAAGTCAGCAGGGGCTGAAGTATCAGTAGTAGAGTTAGTAGTATAGAGACCCCTGGGGTTAGTAAGGTAATCAGACCTGTCACGAGTAAGTTTTTTGACTTTTTTTGAGGGTGATTTCTCGTTCATGTTTGTTCAGTCTATTTTTAGTGGATGTACACAGTTTTTCAAAATCAGGATGGTCTGTGTAAATTCTCAGGTTTTCTCTGATATTCTCTATGTCAGTAGCTAATTTTGTACACAAGGAGACCCTCTTATCCAAAATTTTTTTCAAAAAACCAGATGTGCAGAGGTCCACATAGTCGAACCAATCTTTGCTGAAGGTTGGATCCTTGGAAAAAGGTGTATCAAGCATTAGTCTAAGACCCCTAGGGGAAATATTCTCCGTGATATATATCTCAAGAAAACGTCCATCAATATTAGAGAAAGCTTCATCTTTAAGGCAATCCTCCAGTTTAAGATAAAGATCAGTCATTAATTTGGTGTCATCAGTGGAGAAAGGATTACTCACAGTCTCGCAGATATCCAGGGTTATTGTACCAGTTAGTTCCGAGATCAGGAGATCCCTAGAGAGGATTCTTGCATCGATGAAGTCCAACATAATTTCAAGATGTTCAAACAGATTCAGTACGTGGTGTTCAAATGGAAACAACAGATTGTAGTCGTCCAGAGGTAACTTGCATAGGAGAGCGGCAGCTAGTGATCTGAGGCAAGTGAAGGCTCACCAAACCATAAAGATATTGGAAGCAATTGGTTCACCTCAGCAGCGGGAATGCTGTCACTGCTGTTGATCCATATATACCCCTATGTATGTACTATTTTAAACGCATCCAATGTTTAAATGTGAATATGTACCTAATGCTGTCAGACACACCTGGTCTTATTTACTTTCTTGATTACTATGTGTCTTTTGGCGGTTTTTTAAACCCCTCCCTATCTTCCTTTGTGTATTTAAACTGTACACTGTGCTGCTGTTATACCGATTTCTTTGCCTGACGAAGACGCATGTCCTGCGTTGAAACGCGTTGCATAATAAATCAACTCATGATTACTCATCTGCCTTTTCTTCATATCAAGTAGCGCTCTCCAAAAAATATCCAGTTTTATTTATATATTTCACTGAAATATACTACCCAGTACATTTTATGGTACTTTAAATGGTGTCACTAGAAACTACAACTCATCCCGCAAAAAAATAAGCCCTCAAACCACTCTACTGCCGGAAAAATAAAAAACATTATGGCTCTTGGAAAGCAGGAAAGGAAAAACTAAAAAGAAAAAGCTAAAAAATGGATCAGTCCTGAAAGGGTTAATTAATTTCTAATGAGAAAGCAATTATGACCACGTGGGGTATTGCCGTACTTGGGAGAAATTGATTTACAAATGTTGGGGGGCTTTTCCTCCTTTTATCCTTTTGTAAAAATGAAAAAAATGTTTATTCATTTTCACTGCCCAATTCTAATAAATTATGCAAAAGACCTGTGGGGTCTAAATGCAAACTATACTCCTAGATAGATTCCTTAAGTGGCGTAGTTTCCCAAATGGGGTCAGTTTTGGGGTGTTTCCACAGTTTTGGTACCTCAGGGGCTTTGCAAATTCGACATGATACCCAAAAACGATTCCAGCTAAATTTGAGCTCCAAAAGCCAAATATTATTCCTTCCCTTCTGAGCCCCGGTGTGGGTCCAAACAGCAGTTTATTACCACATATGGGGTATTGCTGTAATCAGGAGAAATTACTTTACAAATTTTGGGGTGCTTTTTTTCTCCTTTATTCATTGTAAAAAGTAGATTTTCATTATCTCGACCTAATTCCACAAAAAATGGTGTCAAAATGCTCACTATACCCCTAGAAAAATTCCTTGAGGTGTGTAGTTTCCAAAATTGGGTTACTTTTGGTGGGGGTTTCCACGGTTTTGCTCCCTCCAGGGCGTTGCAAATGCGACACGACACTGAAAACCAATCCAACAAAATCTGTGATCCAAAATCCAAATGGCGCTCCTTCCGTTCTGAGCTCTGCCATGGGTCCAAACAGCAGCTTATTACCATGTATGGGGTATTGCTGTAATCAGGAAAAATTACTTTCCAAGTTTTGGGGTGCTTTTTTTTTTTTCTTACAAAAATTTAAATTTATTATTTTTTCAGAAAAAAAGTAGATTTTCACTTTTACAGACAAACTCCAATAAATATAGCAAAATACCTGTGTGGTCAAGATGCTAACTATACCCCTGGATAAATTCCTTGGGGTGAGTAGTTTCCAAAACCATGTCCCTTTTGGGGAGTTTCCTCTGTTTTTGCACCACAAGACCTCTTCAAACCTGACATGGTGCCTAAAATATATTCTAAAAAAAGAAGGCCCCAAAATCCTCTAGGTGCTCCTTTGATTCTGAGGCCTGTGTTTCAGTCCATTACCGTACTAGAGCCACATGTGGGATATTTCTAAAAACAGCAGAATCTGGGCAATAAATATTGAGTTGCATTTCTCTGGTAAAACCTTCTGGGTTACAGAAGAAAATGTATTACAAATGAAGTTCAGCAAAAAAAATTAAATTTGTAAATTTCCCCTCTAATTTGCTTTAATTGCTGTGAAACGCCTAAGGGGTTAAGAAACTTTCTGAATGCTGTTTTGAATACTTTGAGGGGTTCAGTTTTTAAAATGGGATGATTTATTGGGGGTTTCTAAGATATAAGGCCTTCAAAGTCACTTCAGAACTGAACTGGTCCTTGAAAAATAGCCTTTTGAAATTATCTCAAATGTGAGAAATTGCTGCTAAAGTTCTAAGCTTTGTAACGTCCTAGAAAAATAAAATGTTCAAAAAAACTACGCAAATATAAAGTAGAGATGGAATATGTGAAATAGTAACTATTTTGTGTGGTATCACTATCTGTTTTACAAGCAGATACATTTAAAATTAGAAAAATCATAATTTTTGCAAATTTTCTTTACATTTTGGTGTTTTTCACAAATAAGCAATGAATTTATTAACTAAATATGTCACGAGAAAACTATCTCAGAATCGCTTGGATGGGCAAAAGCATTCCAGAGTTATTACCACATAAAATGAAACATGTCAGATTTGAAAAAAAAGGGGCTGGTCCTGAAGGCCAAAATGAGCTCGGTCCTGAAAGGGTTAAACGTTTGAGAGCTACAAATCCTTTGTTCCATGGCCTTTCGGGACAGATTGAGGATTGTCCATGATGATAAAGCCATCTTCTCGTAGAAGATCACCACAGTGCTGAATTTATCCTTCATACCTATTACCAGACTGCCCTACATGAATTTCTCCAAGATCTGCAGGTCTGGCCCTGATATGGACGACATTCTCTTTTGGATAAGTATATGATATACCAGAATTATAATGCTTCCTTCTTGAGTTATATGTTTAAAAGTGTACACTCACTGCAGTTGCATTGCCTATATTGTTATTAAAATGTTCAAAGAAAGAAAGAGATAAATAGGTGCATGACCCAACCAACTGCTATTGCGAATATAAGTGGATGTAACTGTAGTTACCTGTCAGTAAAGAGCATGTCTATGTGAGAATAGGTTTTGTGTGTGTTGGAATAAAAGGTGTAGTCCCTTACTGTCAAATGCTGAGTTCTCCGAACATCCAGTAATCTGATACAGCTCTTATGGAGTATCTGGTGGGTTCCCTGCCGATAAATCTAAAGACTGCCGCATAGTTTTGTTAAAATCCCCATCCACGATCACTGCCCCTACCTTCTGTCTGTCAATCAATTTCAGTACCTTCATTAAAAAAAAAAATCGAACTTGGCCGGTGTTAGGTGTATACAAAGATTCTATAGTATAGGGAATGTTAGTGAGAGATTTTTTTAATCCATTTTGTGAACTTCAAAATTGCTTAAAGGGAATGTGTTGCCAGAAAAACATGTTTTTTTTTTAAAAATTAAACATTTAGTGTGTGGGTGATTAAACATTGTTCAAATTTTTTTTATTTTTTTCGCGAGTCAGGAAATATTATAAATTATTTCTAATTTATAATACTACCCATTTTTGGTCACTAGATGGAGCTAGTTCCCAAAATTGCAGCATTGCAACATTGGGTTAAAAGCCCTCGCTCTAGTGAGCTCTCAGCATCCCCCCCTCCTTTATCCTGGCTAGTGCCGGGATAAACGAGGGGTTTGAACGGTGTAACCTCCTACACTGTGTCGCCATTTTTTGAGCTAACACACAGCGTAGTAGGTTTACATACAGTAGTAAACACACACAAACACGAACATACATTGAAATCTCTTACCTGCTCCTGCCGCCGCGGCTCCCTCCGGCCCGTCCGCTCCGTTTGCTGCCGCTGGTCCAAGTGCACAAATCCGGAAGCCGCGACCGGAAGTAGTAATATTACTGTCCGGCCGCGACTTCCGGTCCACAGGAAAATGGCGCCGGACGGCGCCAATTTCGAATTGGACTGTGTGGGAGCGGCGCATGCGCAGTTCCCACACAGACGCCGTACACGGAAGTCAATGGGACGGGAGCCGTTCACAGTCCCTATGGGACTGTGGCTGCCGTATTCCATGTCTGTATGTGTCGTTAATCGACACAGACAGAAATGGAACAAAAAATGGCAGCCCCCATAGGGAAGAAAAAGTGTAAAAATAAGAAAAAGTAAAACACAAACACACAAATGAATATAAACGTTTTTAATAAAGCACTAACATCTTTAACATATAAAAAAATAATTTGTGATGACACTGTTCCTTTAACAGGATGGACAGTTGTAACTCTAAAACAGCCTACAGAGGAGTATGGGTATTCTATTCTAAAGGCCCTTTTAGAGACATCGTTGATTGGCGCTCGTTTGTTCCTGTCACACGGAGCTATGGATGGGGACGAGAGGTCGTTACTACCATCGCTCGTCCCCTTCCATTATGTCGGCAGCGTGTCTCCTTGTTTACACCGGGAGATGTGCTGCCGACAATGATATTTTACTTTTTTTAAACGATACGACCAGCAGATAATCGAGTGTTTGCTCGTTCATCTGCTGATAGTTGTCCTGTGTAAACGGGAACAATCGGCAACGAGCGTTCTATGAACACTCGTCTGCCCGATAATTGTCCTGTGTAAAACAAGGCTTCCGGTATATGACACAATGACCTTGTATTCACCTGTTACAAAGGCGGACGTGACAAGACTTGATGACGTTTGCATTTTGTTTTGGTCAAAGATATATACTAAAACTAGTCTGTATTTAACCATATGTGGAATGCATGAGGGTAACGCCTTATCTCATTTACTTATAAATACAGATGCATCTGCCCCCCCCAGGGCAGAGATTGTTTTAATAATAAACTTTATTTATATAGCGCCAACATATTACGCAGCACTTTACAATTTATAGGGAACATGAAACAAACCATATCAGACATTACATAGTGACAAATTTAATTTACAATTCAAACCAGAGGAGTGAGGACCCTGCTCGCAAGAGCTTACAATCTATGAGGAAATAAGAGATACAAAGTGTAACAGTGTTTGTTCTGTACAATAGTCCAGCCATTTTTATACACATGGGTTGGTACACATAAAGCTGCATGAGCCAGTATCCGTGTATGACAGACATGAAGAGAAGGAGTGTGAGGGAATCTTATTCTGATGACTAATCTAAAAGGGGGGCCATAGGAAGGGGTCAGTTCAGGGAATGTTAGAGGCCTGTCTAAATAGATGTGTTTTCAGGGCACGTTTAAAACTGTGGATATTGGGAATTAATCTGATTGTCTGGGGTAGCACATTCCAGAGGACTGGTGCAGCACAAGAAAAATCTTGGAGACGGGAGTGGGAGGTTCGGATTATGGAGGATTTTAATCTAAGGTCGTTAGCAGAACATAGAGCGCGAGTAGGGTGGTAGACAGAGATGAGGGAGGAGATGTAAGGAGGTGCAGCACTGTGGAGAGCTTTGTGGGTGAGAGTAATAAGTTTGAATTTTATTCTGAAGGGGATGGGCAACCAGTGCAGTAACTGGCAAAGATTAGAGGCATTGGTGTAGCGGTTGGTCATAAATATGAGCCTGGCTGCTGAATTAAGGATAGATTGGAGAGGGGAGAGTTTAGTGAGAGGAAGACCGACTAGTAATCAGTTACAGAAGTCAAGACAAGAGTGAATCAGAGCAACAATGAGAGTTTTGGCTGTTTCCTCCGTAAGAAAAGGGCGGATTCTGGAGATGTTTTTGAGGTGAAAATGATAGGAGCGCGAAAGTGATTGAATGTGAGGAGTAAAAGAAAGATCAGAGTCAAAAATAACCCTGAGACAGCGATTATCCTGCTTAGGAGTTATGGTAGTGCCAGACACTGAGATGGAGACATCTGGTTTAGGGAGGTTAGTAGATGGTGGGAACACAAGGAGCTCAGTTTTAGAAAGATTCAGTTTCAGATAGAGAGGACATGATGTTAGAGACAGCGGATAGACAATCACTGGTGTTTTGTATTAGAGCAGGGGTGATGTCACGGGAAGAGGCATATAATTGGGTGTCATCAGCGTAGAGATGGTACTGGAAGCCAAATCTGCTGATAGTTAGTTCAATAGGGGCTGTGCAGAGAGAAAAGAGGAGCGGACCTAGGACTGATCCCTGAGGAACCCCGATAGCAAGGGGAAGAGAAGTGGAACCAGCAAATGACACACTGAACGAGCGGTCAGAGGGATAGGAGGGAAACCAAGAGAGCAGTGTCCTTGAGGCCAATAGAGTGGAGCATGTTAAGTAGGAGTTTGTGGTCTACAGTGTCAAAGGCTGCAGAGTGATCCAGAAGAATCAGGAGAGTATTTACCATCCGATTTAGCCGCCAAGAGATCATTTGAGACTTTACACTCCACAGAAACTGTTGTTACTAGAGTGCGGAAACCAGATTGTAAGGGGTCTAGAATGGAGTTAGCAGAGAGATAGCGGATAAGGCGAGAGTAGACCAAGCGTTCCAGGAGTTTGGAGATGAAGGGCAGATTAGAGACTGGTCGGTAGTTAGCAGCGCTGGATGGGTCAAGAGTTGTTTTTTTCAGTAATGGGTTTATAATGGCATGTTTAAAAGAGGATGGAAAGATTTCAGAACAAAGAGAAAGGTTAAAAATTTTAGTCCGGTGACTAGTGAGAGCGGGGGAGAGGGACTGAAGGAGGTGTGAGGGGATAGGATCACTAGGGCAGGTAGTAGGACGAGAAGAAGAAAGGAGCCTGGAGACTTCTGTTATTGGGTCAAATTCTGAAAGTGAAGAAGAGGGAGTGCGGGAGGGAAGGGGATCTATGTTACTTGGGGACTGGGAGATAATATCATGCCGGATGTTGTCAATTTTAACTTTAAAATAAGTGGCCAGGTCTACAGCACTGAGATCTGTGATTGGCGTCTGCACTTTAGGACTAAGGAGGGAGTGAAAAGTATCAAAGAGGCGTTTTGGATTATTAGATTTTTGAATGCCAACCCCGAGTGTCATGGTCTCTCTCCGGTCGGCCTCTCTCAAATCCTCCAGAGAGAGAGTAATAATTAATTTTGAACTCCTATCCAAATGCAGATAATGTCCGATGTTAAGGGACAAAGTAAATTCTGCAGCGACATTTCGGAATAAGGAGACAAATAGGTATGATATCTTCCTTTAGGGTCCACCAGAATCCTGGTAAGAGGAAATGCATTGGAATGTTTATCAGCAATTGCTACACCTCGGGGAAGTGAAGATATGCAGGTATTGTTTATGTTTTAATCTATGAGAATCCGAGGGATTGAGGCGTCTCCCTGACACAGAGTATGTCTGCAACAGACTGCTTTGCGTCAATCCACAATAAGGAGGGTTTATACGGGATATCAAGACCCTTAGTAATAAGTATCAGCATCATTTTTAAAAGAGGGGGGGGGGGGGGGGTGGAGGCTGTGCACACAGCTTGGAGGGGCAAATGGAATCTCCAACCCCTGGAAGCAATGAGACCATAAGTGCAAATATTTTCAGGTTCAGAAAATAACCAGAATGTAACCGACCAAAACAATGAAATGAACCATGCATAGAATAGAAACACAGTTGTGTAATAATGAGTATGTGATTGCCGCAGGTGTAGTGCATAGGGGGAGTAGAAAACCTCTACCTAGCAAACGAAGACCGTATCCGGGCATGAAATAAAGTAGTAGCGGACCCGGAGATTATGTAGTGTAGGAACACACCGGTTCCCATAACTGCTATATACTACCATGTTTTAACAAGCCACATAGGCCAAACTACACTTTGAAAAGAAGCTCCAAAAACGGCTGGATGCAGAGGCCATTTTCTCTTGAAATCAGCCTCGTATTTTTCTGCATCACACACATGCCGTGTGAACATACCCCAACCTGGTATACGACCTGACTCAGTCCTTAGGACGATTGCTGGGGGATTTGCTCTTCCATTCGTTAAGGTCAGGATCACACACACCGTTTAGCTGTGGTTTTTGTGACCGTTTTAGCAAAGACCTAAAGAAAAGAGCGATACATCTTCTTTCTTTTGTGTCCACTTCTGTGTTTGGCTAAAAAAACTGCATCAAAACTGTGTGCGATCCTGGCCGTGGTTGAGGCTGCTGCGGGAACCTGGAGGTCGGTGCGGTGTCCATTAGATTCCATTCCTGAAACAGCTGTATGGCTGGAAATGGAGACTCAACGACGATCTTGGACCCATTTTTGGTGATCACCAATTATACAGGGGAGCCCCATTTTTATAAGATTTGATGGTGCCCTAGGGTTTTCGTTGCGATAGAAAACTCCCAACTATGGGACAGGGTGGTTGCTGAGAGATCGGCGAAAAGTCTGATATCCTGGAGTCTTCCTGGCAAGTACTTTGCTGCATACATTATCATACAGGCCAGCTCCTTAAGTAGTTGAAATACTTCAATGTTCTGCACCACAAAATTTCCGCTTAATAAATATGGTGCATTATTCAAATGTATTTAGCTACAGTTGCAAAACTGTGAAGTAGTCAAAAAAATACCAGTAATTTTTATACAAATAATTTGTGCCATTTTTTTCTTCACACTTTGAATGCCTCCCATACATTATCACCAGCACGACTACCTGGCGACTTCGATGTGTCTGAAGTCGCCGTATAGCCGGACCCTGCTCCACTGACAAAAGAGAATGACAACTACACAGCAGTTAATAGCTTCCCAAAGGATTCTGGGAGGTGAACAGCTGGAGGACTGCAGCTCCCGCCTTCAGTGTAGAAGCCTATCCGGCCGTGGCCTGCGACTGCATGACGCTCGAAGGATGAGGATGTCTGCAGCGGCCCAGTCAGCCAGAAACGGGTGAGGGCGCCGATGTGTTGTGGACCGCGCCTGTGTGTGGGCGGGGCTTATGTGCTGTATGTCTATTAGAATCATGGGATACTGCTGTCGGGATGACTGACGCTCGGTAAACACGGAGGACGGGCTGCTCGTTGTCGCATAGGTCTGTACGTCGTGGTGAGCTCCATGTTGTGTCAGGTGAGCTGCCCGGTCCTCGTTCTCCATGTCTGTCACGTAGTAGGCCGTGTGTAGACGATACACTTGTATTCTCTCCGCAGATAACATGCCTCCGCCCGCTACCGGGCTGTTCGTGGACCTGGAGTTCCCTGCTTGTGTCTCCTCGCTGCTGGGTCGTGGTAACACCCCACTGACTCCATTATGTGACCGCATTACATGGCTGAGACCTCAGGTGGGAACAAATACATTGTTCTGTCCATGTCTCCACACAATCCTGTGCCTGCTGTACAGACTGTGGTTCTTATTCTTGTCATTTTTACCCCTAGGAGATTTGTCCATCTCCCCATCTTTTCCCAGAGAACAGGAAAGATGCTATTGGAAAACAAGGCATTCTGGGAGATTGTTGGTTTATTTGTGCCTGCTCTGCTCTGCAAAAATCTCCCTCTCTTCTGCATCAGGTAAATTTGGCGCTGCAGCCATTTCTTTTATTTTTTGTTCGTTCGTTCTTCCCCGCATTTCTAAAAGCCATAACTTTTTTTTATTTTTTTATATCGACATTGCTATATCAGGGCATTTTTTTTTTTTTTTTTTAAATCTTTTTGCAGCAGCATTTATTGTACCAAATAATGTAAATTCTTTGCAGGGTTGAATGGGGGGAAAAAAAAAATGATTCTTCTGTTGTTTTTTTGGGTCTTATTCTTACAACATTCACCTTGAAGTAAAAACGGCATGTTAACTTTATTCTGCGGGTCAATACAATTACGGAGATCCCAAATATATATAGTGGGTTTTTTTAAGATGCCGTTTAGATGCTGTGGTCACTATGGACTGGGGTATCTAAGTGTTTGAACCGCCGGGATCAGAGTGAATGGCCGTTACAGTAAAGTGTCAGCTGTAACACAGCCGACACCCGCTGCGTATAGAGCGGTGTCCACCCATGAACCTGGGGCCCCCCCCTTCCTGACCCTGATGTACAGTTACATCAAATGTTGGGAAGGGGTTAATAGTCATCTATTTCTGAAAGGGATGTTTACGAAAGATCATACAGCAGCACATATTCAGTTGTGGCAGATTTGTTGCAGACATTTTTGCGACTTAAAGGGGTTATCCGGGGACCAAAAATCGCATTGCAATAATATATTTATGTGAAACGAAGTAACTTAAAAATTGTGTGCTAAATCGTGCAGTTAAAACCTCATGAATTATTCAGGAAGTGCTGGAGCTTTTCTAAAAGTGATGATGCTCCGACACGGCCCCACGTCACTGCACTCTTCCTTCATGTGCTGTTCCTGAACATGACCGCAAGTGGCTGTCACATTGCCTATTGCTTGAGTCCCGATCAGAGCATCAGCTAGCGCTTTACTCGGGACTCCAGCATTGCTCCCGACGTCCGTATTAATCAATTCAGGGGTTTCCTATCGCTGGAGTCTCCAAGCAGAGCATCAGCTGATGCTCTGCTCTGGGGCTCCAGTACTGCTCTGCCGACGTCATTGTCCATATATGGACAGTTACAATGACGTGGGCAGAAGTTGTGGAGTCCCTAGGCAGAGCATCAGCTGATGCTCTTCTCTGGGACTCCAGCGATAGGAAACCCCTGAATTGACCAAATATGAACGTCGGGAGCAGTGCTGCAGTCCCGTGACACATTGGACTTTATGTTACTGGCAAAATTTGCTCGATATGTTCAGTATTTAATTGTGAAAAACACCAAAATTTAGCGAAAAATTAGCATTTTTCTCAACTTAAATGTATCTGCTAGTAAGACAGGCAGTTATACCACACAAAATTGTTGCTAATTAACATTCCCCATATGTCTACTTTAGATTGGCATCGTTTTTTGAACATTCTTTTATTTTTCTAGGACGTTACAAGGCTTTGAACTTTAACAGCAATTTCTCACATTTTCAAGAAAATTTCAAAAGGCTATTTTTACAGGGACCAGTTCAGTTCTGAAGTGGCTTTGAGGGCCTTATATATTAGAAACCCCCAAAAAGTCACACCATTTAAAAAACTTCACCCCTCAAAGTATTCAAAACAACTTTTAGAAAATGTCTTAACCCTTTAGACTTTTCACAGGAATTAAAGCAATGTAGAGGTGACATTTACAAATTTCATATTTTTTTTTCAGAAATTAACTTTTAATCCAATTTTCTTTATAACACAAAGTTTTACCAGAGAAATGCAACTCAATATTTATATCCCAGGTTCTGCAGTTTTAGGAAATATCCCACATGTGGCCGTAGTGTGCTACTGCACTGAAGCACCGGCCTCAGAACCAAAGGAGTACCTAGAGGATTTTGGGGCCTTATTTTTATTACAATATATTTTAGGCACCATGTCCAGTTTGAAGGGCTCTTGCAGTGCCAAAACAGTGGAAATCCCCCAAAAGTGACCCCATTTGGGAAACTACACACCTCAAGGAAATTATCTAGAGGTATAGTGAGCATTTTGACCGCACAGGTTTTTTACAGAAATTATTGGAAGTAGGCCGTGAAAATTAAAATCTCCATTTTTTTTCAAAGAAAATGTAGGGTTAGCAATTTTTTTTATTTATTTTTTTTTTCTCATGTTCACAAGGACTAAAGGAGAAAAAGCACCGCAAAATTTGTAAAGCAGTTTCTCCCGAGTAAAACAATACCCCACGTGTGGTAATAAACGGCTGTTTGGACACACGGCAGGGCTTAGAATGGATGGAGTGCCATTTGGCTTTTGGAGTTCACATTTAGCAGGAATGGTTTGCGGAGACCATGTCACATTTGCAAAGCCCCTGAGGGGACAAAACATTGGAACCCCCCCCCCCCACAAGTGACCCAATTTTGGAAACTACACTCATTGAGGAAATTATCCATGGGTATAGTGAGCGTTTTGACCCCACAGATTTTTTGCAGAAATTATTGGAAGTAGACCCTGAAAATAAAAAGCTAAATTTTTTTCAAAGAAAATGTAGGTTTAGTTAATTTTTTCTGATTGCCACAAGGACTGGAGGAGAAAAAGCACCGCAAAATTTGTAAAGCAATTTCTCCCGAGTAAAACAATACCCCATATGTGGTCATAAACAGCTGTTTGGACACACGGCAGGGCTTAGAATGGAAAGAGCGCTATTTGGCTTTTGGAGATCACATTTAGCAGTAATGGTTTGCGGAGGCCATGTCACATTTGCAAAGCCCCTGAGGGGACAAAACAATGAAAACGCCCAAAAAGTGACTCCATTTAGGAAACTACACCCCTTGAGGAATTCATCTAGGGGTATAGTAAGCATTTTGACCCCATAGATTTTTCATAGAATTTATTAGAATTGGGCAGTGAAAATAATAAAAACAATCCTTTTTCTTCAATAAGACATAAATTTAGCGCAAAATTTTTTATTTTCTCAACAAATAAAGGAAAAAAAAGAATGCAACATTTGTAAAGAAATTTCTCCCGAGTATGGCAATACCCCATATGTGGTCATAAACTGCTGTTTGGGCACACAGCAGGGCTCAGAAGTGAAGGAGCGCCATTGGAGTGCAGATTTTGTTGGATTGGTTTCTGGGCGCCTGTGGGACCAAAACAGTGGAAACCCCCCAGAAGTGACTCCATTTTGGAAACTACACACCTCAATGCATTTACCTAGTGGTGTATTTACCATGTTAACCCTGCAGCTGTTTTGTAGAAATTAGTGTGCACTCGATGTTGCAGAGTGAAAATGGGATTTTTTCCCATAGATATGCCAATATGTGGTGCCCAGCTTGTGCCACCATAACAAGACAGCTCTCTAATTATTATGCGTTTTTCCCCAGTTTTAGAAACACCCTACATGTGGCCCTAATCTTTTGCCTGGACATTCGACCAGGCTCAGGAGTAAAAGCGTACCATGCGAAATTGAGGCCTAATTTGGCAATTTTACAAAGTATTGGTTCACAATTGCAGAGGCTCCGATGTGAAATAATAAAAAGAAACCCCTGAGAAGTGACCTGATTTTGGAAACTACACCCCTCAAGGCATTTATTAAGGGGAGTAGTGAGCATTTTCACCCCACAGGTCTTTTCCATAAATTAATTTGCTGCGGATGCTGCAAATTAAAAATTTATATTTTTCCCTAGATATGCCATTTCAGTGGCAAATATGTCTTGCCCAGCTTATGCCACTGGAGAGACACACCCCAAAAATTGTTAAAAGGGTTCTCCCGGGTATGACGATGCCATATATGTGGAAGGAAACTGCTGTTTGGGCACACAGTAGGGTTCAGAGCGGAGGGAGCGCCATTTGGCTTTTGGAGAGCGGATTTTGCTTGGTAGTAGATTTGTTTGAGTATTGCCGGTGTTTCCATTTATAATGTGAGGGTACATCAGGGGCATAGTCAGGTGGTATAATAATGGGGTAAAAAAAACAATAAAATGATCCATAGATGTGTATTACGCTGTGATCGGTCTTTTCTGCACAGGCCAGTGTCGCACTGATAAATGTCCTTCGTTATCCCCCTTTTCGTCCACACTCTGCCCCTTTTCAGTTTGGGGAATTTTGCTGGGAAGTGTTGTCCTGGTATAATAGGGGCACCCTCGCTTCCAGCGGATATGTTTTGGCCCTCCCTTTCCTGGTTCCCTAATTTTAGGTCCTTGATAAATCGCCTCTTGAAACAGAAGAAATGTTCCCCTCAGGCCGGCGCAACTGCATATTTTTTATTTCCTGACTTATTGGAGCCTTAACTTATTTAATTTTTTCATAGACGTAGTGGTATGCAGGCTGTTTTTTTTGCGGGACGAGCTGTAGTTATCATTGGTACCATTTTGGGGTACATGCGACTTTTTGATCACCTTTTATCCTATTTTTTGGGATGCCAGGTAAACAAAAAACCGCAATTCTGGCATAGTTTTTTTAGGGTTTTTTTTATACAGCGTTCACCATGCGTTATAAACTACATGTTCACGTTATTCTGCGGGTCAGTACGATTCCGGCGATACCTAATTTATAGAACTTTTTTATGTTTTACAACTTTTTGAACAATAAAATTACTTTTGTAAAAATGTGTTTTTTCTGTCGCCAAGTTGTGAGAACCATAACTTTTGAATTTTTTTGTCGACGGAGATGTATGAGGGCTTGTTTTTTGCGAGACGAGCTATAGTTTTTTATAGGTACCATTTTTGGATACGTGCGACTATTTGCCCTACAAATATTGGAATAAAAAGTGATCAAAGTGACCAAAAAACAAACTCTGGTATAGTTTTTTACGGGTTTTTTTTTACGCTGTTCACGGCGTGCAATAAATAATATAATACTTTGATACCTCAGGTTGTTGCGGTCGAGGCGATACCAAATACGTATGGTTTATTTTATTTTTTTATAATAAAGGACTTGATAAGCGAAAAAGGGGGATTGTGTTTTATTTTATTACTTGAAACTTTTATTTTTTTCACTTTTTTTTTTCACACTTTTTTTTCAAGTCTCACTAGGGGACTTGAAGGTCCAACTGTCTGATGTTTTTTTTCTAATACATGGCACTACCTACGTAGTGCCATATATTAGATCTGTAAGTTATTCACTGACAGCAAGCCGATTAGGCTTCGCCTCCCGGCGGAGCCTAATCGACTTCCGTAATGGCAGAGCGGGAGGCCATTGTGTCTCCTGTTACCATAGCAGCAGTCGCAAGTCCTGATTGCCTGTCAGGGCTGGCGATCTGCTAGTTACTGCTACGATGCAGCAATCTCTTTCGATTGCTGCATCGAAGGGGTTAATGGCAGGGATCGGAGCTAGCTCCGGTTCCTGCTTACAGGTGGATGTCAGCTCCACCGCTGATGACGCCGGATCAGCTCCTGAGCCGGCGCCATCTTGCCGGCGGCTACGGAAGCCGATCAGGCTCCGCCGCCGGGCGGATCTTGACTGGCTTCCGTGCTAGGCAGACCGGGAGGCCAGTATTAGGCCTCCGGTTGCCATTGCAGCCACCGGAACTCTATGAGCTGTAAACCCCTTAAGTGCAGCGATCGCGTTTGAGCGCTGCACTTAAGGTGTTAATGGCATGGATCGAAGCTAATTTTGGTCCACGCCATTACAGCCGGATGTCAGCTGTAAGATACCACTGAGATCTGGCGATGATGGCACCGGCTCAGCTTCAGAGCCGGTGCCAAACATTTGGTGTATGGATAGGGCAATTTGCGGGAAGTCATGGCTTTCCTTGGCGTACCCATACGGCAAATGTTGGGAAAGGGTTAATAACACCTGAATGGGGTTGTTGCAAGCCTTTTTCAGATGAATGGGACAGTCACAGAAATGTCCGCAACAAATCTACCATGTGTGAATATACCCAAATAATGCGAGCTAGAGTTTACCCCCTATTGTTGAAAGCGGATTTTCTGATACCTGCTCCCCTTCATTTGCAGATGACAAAATGCACTGCTCGTTCAAGGGAGGAAAAATAACAAGGCTATGTTCCCACCATAAATTTCCAGATGTATACTCCGATTAAGTCCATAGGTAATGGACCCCCTGACCGCTTCCTTGATTAACCCCTTCCTGACCCATGACGCTCAATACACTGCAGGTATCAGCTGTGTTTTACAGCTAACACGCTGCTCTAGGGGCCAGCAACATAGAACTATTTAACCCTTTCAAGACCAAGCTCATTTTGGCCTTCATGACCAGCCCCGTTTTCTCAAATCTGACATGTGTCAGTTTATGTGTTAATAACTCTGGAATGCTTTTGCCTATCCAAGCGATTTCTGAGATTTTCTCGTGACATATTGTACTTTATGTTAGTGGAAAAATTTGGTCAATAAATTCATTGCTTATTTGTGAAAAACACCAAAATGTAGAGAATTTGCAAAAATGATGATTTTTCTCATTTTAAATGCATCTGCTTGTAAAACAGATAGTAATACCACACAAAATAGTTACTATTTTACATATTCCATATGTCTACTTTTATATTTGCATTGTTTTTTGAACATTTTATTTTTCTAGGACGTTACACGGCTTAGAACTTTAGCAGCAATTTCTCACATTTTCAAGAAAATTTCAAAAGGCTATTTTTACAGGGACCAGTTCAGTTCTGAAGTGGCTTTGAGGGCCTTATGTACTAGATAGACCCCATAAATAACCCCATATTAAAAACTGCACCCCTCAAAGTATTCAAAACAGCATTCAGAAAGTTTCTTAACCCTTTAGGCGCTTCACAGGAATTAAAGCAAAGTAGAGGTGAAATTTACAAATTTTATTTTTTTTGCTGAAATTCATTTGTAATACATTTTTTTTCTGTAACACAGAAGGTTTTACCCGAGAAATGCAACTCAATATCTATTGCCCAGATTCTGCAGTGTTTAGAAATATCCCACATGTGGCCCTAGTGTGATAATGGACTGAAACACAGGCCTCAGAAGCAAAGGAGCACCTAGTGGATTTTGGGGCCTCCTTTTTTTAGAATATATTTTAGGCACCATGTCAGGTTTGAAGAGGTCTTGTGGTGCCAAAACAGTGGAAATCCCCCAAAAGTGAGACGGTTTTGGAAACTACACACCTCAAGGAATTTATCTAGGGGTATAGTTAGCATCTTGACCCCACAGGTCTTTTGCTATATTTATTGGAGTTTGTCTGTGAAAGTGAAAATCTACTTTTTTTCTGAAAAAATATAAAAAAAAATATTTGCAAGGAATAAAGATTAAAAAAGCACCCCAAAACTTGTAAAGCTACTTCTCCCAATTACGCCAATACCCCATATGTGGTACTAAACTGCTGTTTGGACCCACGGCAGAGCTCAGAAGGGAAAGAGCGCCATTTGGATTTTGAAGCGCAGATTTTGCTGGATTGGTTTTCAGTGCCGTGTCGCGTTTGCAACGCCCTGGAGTGAGCAAAACCGTGGAATCCCCCCTGGAGTGAGCAAAACCGTGGAATCCCCCCAAAACTGACCCTATTTTGAAGACTACACCCCTCAAGGAATTTTTCTAGGTATAGTTAGCATTTTGACCCCACAATTTTTTTGCTGAATTTAGTGGAATTAGGCCTTGAAAATGAAAATCTACTTTTTTCGAAAAAAACATAGAAATGTTTAATTTTTACAATGAATAAAGGAGAAAAATCACCGCAAAATTTGTAAAGCAATTTGTCCTGATTACAGCAATACACCATATGTGGTAATTGCTGTTTGGACCCACGGCAGGACTCAGAAGGGAAGGAACAATATTTGGCTTTTGGAGCTCAAATTTAGCTGGAATGGTTTTCAGGTGTCATGTCGCATTTGCAAAGCCCCTGAGGTACCAAAACAGTGGAAACCTCCCAAAAGTCCCTTTTAGGGGATTGGAACGAGCGATCATTAGGTCGCTGGTACAATACACTGCAGTACTAATGTATTGCAGTATAATGTCGTTTTTACAGGCTCCTGTAACAGCGCGATCGCTGTTCCTGTCCGTTAGTCCCAGGTGTCAGCTGTAATACACAGCGGCCACCTGCATAATATGGAGCGGGTGCAGCGCGTGAGCCCGCTCCATATATGACCCCTCGCACCACGACATGCTATTAAGTCGTGGTGCGCGAAGGCGTTAATGCGCAGCGGATGGTGCAAATTGAAAATTAAAATTTTCCATTGATATGCCATTTTAATGCACAATATGTTGTGCCCAGTTTGTGCCACTGAAGACAAATACCTCATACAATGTTGAGCGGGTTCTCCCAGATATAAAATATCATATATGTGGACGTAAGCTGGTGTTTGGGCACGCTCTGGGGCTCAGAAGGGAGGGAACACCATTTGGCTTTTGGAGCGCAGATTTTGCTTGGTAACTGTTCTGTTTGGGATTTTGCTGGTATTTCAGTTTATAATGTATGCGTAAACTGGGCAGAGTACATCAGGGCATAATAAGAGGGTATAATAATGGGGTAAATAAATAATAATTCGCAGATATGTGGCCGGTGTCGCACTGATAAATGGCGCCCGATCTCATCCGCTTTTGGAACACTCTGCACATTTTGCATCGCCATATTCTGAGAGGCAGAACTTTTTTATTTTTTCTCCAACGGAGCCTTGTGAGGGCTTATTTGTTGCGGGACAATCTGTACTTTTCATTGGTACCATTTTAGGGTACATGTGATTTATTTTTTTTATTTTTTTTTTAATCACTTTTTATTAGATTTTTTTGGCAAGCAAAGTGACAAAGAAACAAATTCTGACAATTTTTTTTTTGTATTTTTTTTTTTTTTTTTTTTTACAGTGTTCACCGTGCGCTATAAATGACATTTTACTTTATTCTGCGGGTCGGTACGATTACGGCGATACCATATGTATATACGTTTTTTATGTTTTGTGGCGATTGCGCAATAAAATCACTTTTCGATAAAATTATTTATTTTTTTGTGTCACCATATTCTGAGAGCCATAATTTTTTTATTTTTCAGTCAAAAAAGCGGTGTAAGGGCTTGTTTTTTGCGGGACGGGTTGTAGTATTTATTGGTACTATTTTGGGGTACATGCGACTTTTTGATCACTTTTTATTCTATATTTTGGGAGGGTTGATGACCAAAAAAATAGTGATTCTGACATTGTTTTTCAATTTATTTATTTTTGCGCTGTTCACCGTGTGGGAAAAATAATATTATAGTTTTATAGTTTGGGTCGTTATGAACGCGGTGATACAAATTATGTGTACTTTTTTTTTTTTAACATTTTCATTTTTTTCCTATAATAAAAGACTTATAGGAAAAAAAGCATTTTTTGTTTTTGTAACTTATAGCTTGTTTTTACACTTTTATAAAACCTTTTTATTACTTTTATTTTTAACTTTTTACTTGTTTTACTTGAAGACTGGCAGCGCTGATCGCTGCTATAATACATTACACTACCTAGGTAGCGTAACGTATTATAAACTGTCAGTGTGACGCTGAGAGTCACACTGACAGGAAACTTATGAGGACCAGCCTCCGGCTGGTTCTCATAGGCTGCTGTGCATGGCAGACCCGGGGGCTGTTGTATAGCCTCCGGTTCTGCCTTATAACCGATTCCAGCACCCGCAATCGGTCCCCGGGAAAGTTTGTTGTAGCAGCAAACTTTCCAGTTTGTTATAGCAACAAACTTTCCAGTTCGTTGCTACAACACACTTTCCCTGCGATCACATGACCGGGACCTGAACTAATCAGGTCCCGATCATATCTCCGGGACCAGAGGCAGGTGACAACAGCGCGATCCGGGTGTCAGCGCTACTCTGAGACACCCGGATCGCGCTTTTAACACCCACTGTGAATTCACGTCGGCGCTGCACAGAGCCCAGCAAGCGCCGACGTGAATATACAGTGGGCGGTCGGGAAGCGGTTAAATGCTGAGGTCAATAGCGACTGCCGCATTTATAGGGGTTTTCCCATGAAGGACATTTAGGACATATCCACAGGATATGTCCTAAATGTCAGATAGATGCGGGTCCCACCTCTGGGACGCACACTAATCTCTAGAATGGGGCCTCCTAAACCCCGTTCTAGCTTTTTGTGCTCTCTCGGCCACTTAATGATTACATGGTTGAGTTACAGAAACCGCGCAATTCGCTGAGCTACTCTGTTTCCGTAACTCCTATAGAACTGAATAGTAGTTATGGAAACAGCGTAGCCTGCATGCTGCTCTTCTTCCGTAACTGCCATTCACTACTTTGGGAGTTACGGAAACAGCATAGCTCAGCGAGTTACGCTGTTTCTGTAACTCGACCATGTAATCAGTAATCGCATGCGCTGTAGTGTCGATTACAACGGCAAACATATTGCTTATACTGCGCATGCGCCTATTATAGTAGGGGTGCACGCTGTCACTTCACTACGGGGCGAGTACGCTGCCTGGCCCCAGTCAATCATATCAAGCAGGGAGGGACAGGGGTTGAAAAAGGCAATGACGTGCTAGCATTTTGGAGCAACGGAGGCGCCCTTGTTGCTCCAAAATGCTAATTTGCATAAAAGTTAATAAAAAAGTTTTTAATGCAAAGCAAGCATGCTGGGGAACAAGGAAAACAAAGTTAAAATTAGGTTAGCATAAACTATATTAGCATACTTGATAGTTAAAAACGAAGTTCTGGCGACAGACTCTCTTTAAGTGGCCGGGAGAGCACAAAAAGTTAGAACTGGGTTTAGAGGGCCCCAATCTAGAGATAGGTGCGGGTCCCAGAGGTGAGACCCGCACCTATCTGCCATTTGACACATCCTGTGGATATGTCATAAATGTTCTTCATGGGAAAACTCGCAGGGTCCAACCGCCCCCCACCCCGCAATACAATTGACAGGCGCCGATGGTTGTCATGGCAGCCCGGGGGCCTAATGAAGGCCCCCAATGTCTGCTTTCTGTCTGCCTCTGCTAAGCAATGCCTCCGTCAGGGCTTAGCAGGAGCCTGTAAAAATGACAATCTACTGCAATACATTTGTACAAAAAATATAAAAAGTTAAAAAAAAAAATTTCCCCCCACCCCAAGCACAATGTAAAAACGAAAAAAATAAATAAATTTGGCATCGCTGTGTCCGTAAGAGTACGAACTATTACACTATACCACTACTTAACTCGCACGGTGAACGGCATAAAATAAAACACCAGAATCGTTGTTTTTTTTGGTCACCTTAGCGCTAAAATAAAATGAAGTAAAAAGTGATCAAAAAAATCATGTGTGTTCTCAATAAAACGGACTCTTCTGGCTTACTCCTTAGTTTGGATGCTGAGAAGGCCTTCGATCGATTGGTCTGGTCCTTCCTCTTCGCCACATTAGAAACATAGGCATCTCGATCTTTTTCTTACTGCACTACACTCACTATACTCCTCTCCAAATGCAGTGGTTAAACTACCGCACGCGACCTCCCAGCGTCTCAATATTTCCAACGGCACTCGTCTGGGTTGTCCTCTCTCCCCCCTTCTTTATGTGTTATGCGTAGAGCCACTGGCCGTCCGTATCAGGAGTAATCCCTGATGTCTATCGTTACTATTTAGCTGTACATCTACGTAGGATCCCTAGTTGGGCTTCGCTACGTGCATATAATAAATGGACTGAGATTGAGAAACTCTGGATTGCCCCAATTCATCCGAATGTTATGGTCTGGGGCTGTAGACATTTTGCCGTTGCCCTTACTTAGCTCAATGTAGTTTACTAAGAACATTTGGAGGCTTTCTAACACCTTATATTCTTTGTCCTCTTTCAAATCTCTGATGACATTCTTCCTTACCCGACTGCAAGGATGACTCATCCTTGGTCGCGAGCTGGCCTATTTTATTTTGCTGACGACATAGACCCGTGCTCGAGAATTGTTTTACCATTTTCAACGTTGTAATCTTAATATAGTCTAGAAGTTAACGCGTTCTTCAGCTATCTACAAATTACCCACTTTGCCAACTCTCTTCCTGCAGATAATAGTTTCTCTAAACCTATGCCCTTTGAAATTCTCCGCAAAACTCCCACCTCCACTAGTGGTCTAATCTCTGAGATCTACAATATTCTCTCCTCTCCAGGTGTGCGTATGGCTCCCAAGCATGGTTATATGGTTAAGTGGGCGACCTATCTAAGTAGGGAGCTCCCCCTGTCGCTGTGGCAAATTATCTGGTCTCATGCAGCAAAGTCACTTCTTTGTGCTTCCTATAAAGAGAACCAATATAAGATTCTACCCTCTAGTCTCACACGTGTTGGAGATGCCACAGTGACAGGGGGACACTTCCTCATATCTTCTGGGATTGCCGATTGCTTCGTCCCTTTTGGAGGGAGGGCAGTAATTTAGTACATACAATCCTAGGTGTCCGGATTCCACTGACAGCTATGACTTTTCTCCTCAATGTACTGCCGAAAGGCTTACGGAAGGTATACTCCCGCTTGCTATTACATGTGCTTACTGCTGCTAAATGTCTTATAGCGGCCCACTGGAAAAGAACTAGTCCTCCTACGTTGACAGATCTACATACTAGAATTAGGGAGGTTAGAAGAATGGAGTCCTTGATGGCTTCCATGAACAATCAATTGGATCGCTTCCATACTGTTTGGTCACCGTGGGATATGTATGATTCTTCTAGACCACCCTGATACTGCATACTGCCTGTACTAATCTCCTTTTATTTACCCATGTACGACTAGGATATCTCTTTGCTCCTTCCCCTCTTTTCCTTGTTGTGCCAGTCTATTGTCTTGTTCTATATGTATCATGTGTTCGCTGCTTTTTGTTGACAGACTCTACCTAGATAGTAGGGTAATATGTGGAGTTTATGCCCGCCCCCCCCCCCCCCCCCCCCACAACATGTTCTTCACTGGGTGTTTCTGCAACATTATCGGTTTATTATATAGAACCCATTGTAGAATATGCATTGTTTTGGCTTTAACCATGTCATACCTTCCTACCATTATTGTCTTGAACTATACTCTGTAGTTTTGAGATATCATGTATGTTATGTTCTTTTCAAAAACAAAAATACATAATTATAAAAAAAATTAAAAATCTTATTTACCAAAACATGGTGCCAATAAAAGCTACAGCTCGTCCCGCGAAAAATAAGCCCTCACACCGCTCAATCGATGAAAAAATAAAGTTATGGCTCTCAGAATGTGGTGAAACAGAACCATTTTTTATTTTTTTTTAACAAATAGTATTTTCTTTGTAAAAGTAGTAAAATATGATTATTTTTTTTCCCTATTTTCTGTTGTCTAAAACCTGGGTACGTCTTACACTCAGGTGCGTCTTATAGTCCAAAAAATACGGTACTTCTATACCGCTCTTCTTTTAATTTTGCAAGCTATATTGTTCTATAAAAACAGACTGTTCAGTTTTTGCAGCCTTTTCTGCTTTACTTCAGTTTAATTTATTTTCCATAAAGGTTTTTCCTGCTGATCAGTGCACCTGGGAGGATCAAGGGTACACTGGATGCTTCGTATGCCGGTTTTGGAGATTCGGTCGCTGGGTGGAGGTGACCATTGATGATCGTTTGCCATGTCTTGGTCACAAACTCTGCTTCTCCCATTGTCAAGATCAAGGAGCTTTTTGGCTTCCACTCTTAGAAAAGGCATATGCTAAGTATGTGTAGAAGAAGAAAACTCATTGTGGCGTATGTATCCATCACTGTGAAAAAATATTTTTTCCATTAAGTACCATCTGCTAATGGAGTAGCTAATAATTTGTATTAGAGCAACAGATGTATCAACCAATTCCACTAGTTATGTGAGCCGAAATAGTGTTCATGTGCAACAGGCTAGAACTAGAAGATCTGATAATGCACAACATTTTCGATAAATGTGTCTATTTTTGTGTTCAGCTTTTGTAAGTGATATTTTCATAGCTTAAAATCCATTTTTATGTTTTCATGATCATACTCATAAGGCTATGTGTAAATCCAGTTGTAATACAGTTTTTGAGCCAAAGCCAGGAGTATATTTTAAAGAGAGAAGTGTCAGTCTTTCCCCTATATCTTTTAGAGCCACTCCTGGCTGTGGCACAAATAAAATTGTATAAAAATTGCAAATGTGACTTCGGTCCAATTTGATCAAATCATTTTAGCTGTGCATTTTGACACTTGTGTACAAATGGTTCAATATTTAACTGTAAATGTATGTGTCTACAGGTTACATGGCTGCTATGAGGCTCTGTGGGCTGGCCAGGTTGTCGATGCTTTAGTAGATTTAACTGGGGGTTTGGTGGAGAGATGGTCGTTGGAATTTGCAGAAGAGAGTTTCAGAGAAGAAATGCTCAGTAGGATGCTAGATTTAAAGGACAGATGTGCAATGAGTTGCTCTGTGCTCCACAGCAAAGAAGGTGAACATCAATTTACATCACCAATTTCTGTTGTGCTACTGCAGTAATTTACTGCTACAACAAGATTTTACGTTGTAGTGAACAAATGTCACAATAATTCCTTTTTACAGTGGTGATGGACTCCTGAACACTTTTAAATCAATCTCATGCGTATTCTGACTAGGGTTGTCACGATACCAGAATTTGGACTTCGATACCGATACTTTGTGTAGTATTGCGATACTCTATACCAAAACGATACTTTGTCAACAATAATTATAATTTAAAAAAAGTTCTTCCATTTTCTGATGAGGCACGTGGCGTGATTAATTTTGAACCTCCATGTGCCTCGCATTAATAGTAATTAACCCCATCATGTTTCTCAGTCATAATGGACAACATTGGGTTAATGTGCGAGGTACATGATTGGGTTAATTAATTACTATTAATGTGAGGCACATGGACGTTCAAAATGCAGAACACCTCGTGCCTCACGTTAATTAGTGAAAAAAAATAGCAGTTTTTGTTATAACAACGTAAACCTACATTACGCTATAAATGTGTTATGGTCGCAACAATAACGAATGTGTATATTTTATGTATTGAGACTTATCTTAATGGTTATTGTAAAAAAAAATTGTTTTTTTTTATTTATTTAACATTACTTTTATTTTTTTTAACTTTTTATTTTTTTACTTTAGTGTACTTTCATACATCTGTCTATATGCCAGTACATTAGCCTGTGTACGGATAGTAGACAGGCAGTTGTTAGGACATAACTAAGTATGCCCTAACAGGAAATATGGTCAGACAGTCCTGGGGTCCTGTCCTGGGGACCCTGGGCTGCCTACTCATATATGGTATGTCCCTCGATCGATCCACAGGATTCCCTGTGACGCGATCCAAAGGACATTCCCTTCTTATTTACCCTTTGACTGCTGCAGTAAGCTTTAATCGCAGCATTCAGGGGAATAGCGGCAGAGATGAGAGGTTTCTCTGATCTCCATCGTTAGAGCGGAGCTGCGGCTGTGTAATAGTCATTGCCCCGCTCCTGACAATAAGTGCGCGCGCACAGTTTGGCAGGAGACTGCGCTAACGGCTCAGTACTGCATGAGAGGTAAAATAAGTACATATGAAGAGGTTCTCAAAACCTCTTATGTGCTTATTTAAACGCCTGTACTAAACCGCCAGCACGGGACTGGCAGGCGGCCCATAATGACATCTGTGTGACATCATGGCAGTTCAGTGAAACGGTTCACAGAAGCAATTATGAAGAAATGTCTCCTTCCCCCTCCAAGTAAAAAACGGCGCCTTGCTAATGAAAGTTAGTACACATAGATATATAATATATAGCTCTCTATAAATAATGCATTTGCACCACACTGTGGACTGACCGCAGCGTCCACAGCATATATATGTGTCTGCATATTAGTAATACAGTGTCTACTGTAAGTGCTGCGTGAAATATATTTAGTGCTACCTGGAGATTCTAAAAAAATGGTTAAAGAGGTTGTCCACTACCGGACAGGTCATCAGTATATAATCAGTGCGGTATAAATATAAGCAAAACAGAGTCTGTAGCCGATATATTGTCATTGGGGCGCACACAGTAATCATCAGGACATAGCTTAGGACACTTCATGGGTAAGAATATCCTGGCCATCCCTGCCTTTCAGGGTATGGTTTAGTCTCACTCTTCAGCACACTGCTTTTTATGGACTATTTATGTCCCCTACTAAACATTAACAGATGCAGTGAGTTTTACTTTCTATACTTTATACCAGTTATATTCTTACTGCTAACCTATACAACTAGGGTATACTATGTATGACTTCAACTTACCTGATGTATTCCTATGTCACTTACTACTGAGTCTCTCCTGTTATACATATCTTTTTAAATGTTTGTTATCTTGCATATTTAAATAAAGTTCTGTTTTGATACTTTTTTGACAATATCGGCTACAGACTCTGTTTTGCTTATATTTATACATCTATTATAGAGTTGCGTTTCACCGCCTGGAAGAACGATTAAAAAGTAGTTTATTAGTTAAAGAGGCTCTGTCACCAGATTTTGCAACCCCTATCTGCTATTGCAGCAGATAGGCGCTGCAATGTAGATTACAGTATCAGCGTTGCAGGTAAGTCGATGTAGCTACTTACCTGCAAACGCCGATACTGCTGCAGAATCAACTGTAGCCTCTGGTGCCGGTGTCCTCGCTCGTCTGACACGATGCAGGACCTGTGAGTGACGTCACAGCGTGATCTCTCGAGAACACGGCTGTGACTGCACTGCCAGAAGCTGGGCGTTCTGAAGAGAAGTGGATGATACTTCTCATCAGAACGGCCAGCTAGTAAAAGAAGTAAAAACGCCCCGATGTACGCACCTAATACACGCCCACTTGGACTTTTACTTTTAAACACACCCACTTGGACTTTTGCAAGCCTCATTTGCATAAGTACAAAAATGGTCATAACTTGGCCAAAAATGCTCGTTTTTTAAAAATAAAAACGTTACTGTAATCTACATTGCAGCGCCTATCTGCTGCAATAGCAGATAGGGGTTGCAAAATCTGGTGACAGAGCCTCTTTAATTTCATAAAATAGTGGCTCTACCAGCCGTTGATACCAGACCAGGCTTAAGCAAGTGATTAGCGACAAGAAAGGTGGTATAGAGTGATTGATGTCTCCTTTCCACCCAAAACACCACCTATCTGTTTGTAGTATAAATAACGCTATCTCTTTGCCATTGATAAATGTCTATCTAAATCCTACGCGTTTCATCATCACATACACGGTGATGCTTCCTCAGGGATTGATAGATGTAGATTTATTTCAAATCTCGTTAAATTCAAAAGTAGTGAAATAACAATTTTGCAGCACTGGATAGCACTGTTTATGTGCTGATTCGTAACCTCCAGACGCATGCACGGCTCTGATACACTGGCCGTACACGCGCCGGAGATCCTAAGGACTTAAAAGGCTGAGAGCCCGCCCTCCAAAGGTCTTCCCCTGAATGAGCCGCCAATCCGCATATTACACGCCAACCAGTGACGTGCCGGAGGCGGCGTCCTGGGAACCTAGCAACCTAGGAGGGTTGCTGGACGATCCCAGCGTCCATGGTAACTAGGGGATGCTAGACGCGGCTCCTTGGTTGTCAGTAAACAAAAATACATCGTGTGAATATAGTGGTAACACAAGGCCCTGTGATCAGACAAGGCCGTGTGGATGCAGGAGGAGGGACTCAAAAGTGCGGAGAACCGTCTTGTTCAAAGACTATCTTCTCAACTGTGACACCACATGTGTCTTTATAGTATCCTAAATACGCCCGGAATCACAAGGAATAATGTCCCAGGGCATCGTGGTCCGGAATAGAAACGGGCAAGACCAAAAGGGAATTTAGGAGAAGGATACGGGGACCACATTGGGGATGTCAGAAGGAAAGTGGACACCCCTGTATCAAGACATGTGTGGTCCTGCCATGACGGAGATGCCAAGGCTCTTGTGTTCCAGGGTATAGAACAAGTGAGACCCCTCCCTAGAGGTGGGGACCTGGATAGGAAAATACTCCAAAAAGAGGCAGAATGGATATTCAGAATGCAGACTATCAACCCGCTTGGAATAAATGAACAAATCTCCTACGCGTGTTTCCTTTAACCGCACCACCTGAATATTGGTCTGGTTACCCATTAATGTACCGTATATCTTATTCCAACACATCTATGCCTGCTAATCTTATGTCCTCATGCACACTGTGCGTTTCTGATCGCGTTTTTTATCGCGTTTCATCGCGTTTTCTGTCGCGATTCTCCACTAGGTCTTTTGCTGGCTCTTAACACAACATATTCGACACCCTATTATTCCACCTATGACACCGCTATCGCTGGTTATATTTGCCATAGGTTCGCCATGGGATAGGTTAATATGAGCTACGAAGTTAATCCGGGCGCTGTACCCTCCCGTGCATTATTCGGTACTCTATGGCCGCGTTCTCCTTTTCTATTCCTGACCACGATGCCCTGGGACATTATTCCTTGTGATTCCGGGCGTATTTAGGATACTATAAAGACACATGTGGTGTCACAGTTGAGAAGATAGTCTTTGAACAAGACGGTTCTCCGCACTTTTGAGTGCCTCCTCCTGCATCCACATGGCCTTGTCTGATCACAGGGCCTTGTGTTACCACTATATTCACACGATGTATTTTTGTTTACTGACAACCAAGGAGCCGCGTCTAGCATCCCCTAGTTACCATGGACGCTGGGATCGTCCAGCAACCCTCCTAGGTTCCCAGGACGCCGCCTCCGGCACGTCACTGGTTGGCGTGTAATATGCGGATTGGCGGCTCATTCAGGGGGAAGACCTTTGGAGGGCGGGCTCTCAGCCTTTTAAGTCCTTAGGATCTCCGGCGCGTGTACGGCCAGTGTATCAGAGCCGTGCATGCGTCTGGAGGTTACGAATTGGCACATAAACAGTGCTATCCAGTGCTGCAAAATTGTTATTTCACTACTTTTGAATTTAACGAGATTTGAAATAAATCTACATCTATCAATCCCTGAGGAAGCATCACCGTGTATGTGATGATGAAACGCGTAGGATTTAGATAGACATTTATCAATGGCAAAGAGATAGCGTTATTTATACTACAAACAGATAGGTGGTGTTTTGGGTGGAAAGGAGACATCAATCACTCTATACCACCTTTCTTGTCGCTAATCACTTGCTTAAGCCTGGTCTGGTATCAACGGCTGGTAGAGCCACTATTTTATGAAATTAACTAATAAACTACTTTTTAATCGTTCTTCCAGGCGGTGAAACGCATTTATTACTGAACGACATTCATTACCTATTTTTCAGTGAATCTATTATAGAGTTGCCTTACCAATACATATGGGAGGATGTTCCTTGGGCCAATACCTAGCCCAATATACTTGTTTGCTTCTGGAGGCTATTAGTTATAATCAGTGCGGGTTTGACACCCGAATCCCGCACCGATCAGCTGCTCGTTTCCTGTGGGCACCGGTTGTCATTGCACCGTATGCAATGTACACAGCCGGAAGCAGTTGGCTCTGTACATTGCATAGCGTCCGTGCTTCAGTACTGCAGCTCGGCTGCTATTCCGTGGCTGGAGCCATCTGCTTCCGGCATGGACATCCGGTTACCAGAGGTAGCCGGAGTAGCTGATCGGTGCTGGGTCCGGGTGTCGGACCCCCACAGATAATGTACTGATGACCTATCTGGTGGATCATCGGTAGGTCATCGGTAGTGGACAACCCTTTTAAGAAAAAGTTAAATACCTCAAACCGATTATTAGACATCACTTTCCTCCTGGTGATGGCCCTATAATTTTGTCCTCTGTGGGCCAAAGACACCGACCTAAACCTGTAAAATGGTTATACATAAAAGTCTCTTTTTAGGTGTTGTATTGGAGAATACAGATAAGGGCAAGGGTTCTTCATTCTATACTGTAAAGGCTATTTTTTATTTTTGTATTCGTATATTATTGTGCAGTTGTGCTTGACATAGAGTAAAGGTTTGGCACATATAAATGTTTTCCTCCATCTTAAATTATTTATCTGATTTAATTTATATGTAGGGTCTAGAGATTTGGGTCAATTTCATGCCTTCACAATCACAGATATACAACATGGATTTACAAAGGATGGACAGCCTTTGCTCTTGTTCCGTATACACAATCCCTGGGGCAGAAGCTGCTGGGAAGGATCCTGGGGGAAAAGGTTTGTGTTAACAGAAATTTATGTGTTATTTTTTGGATAGTAGGTAAAGCCCAAACCTATAGTTACAATTATGCTATTGGGAGGCACTGATGACTATTCTGTTTAAAGAGGCTCTGTCACCACGTTATCAGTGGCCTATATTGTACATGATGTGATCGGCGCTGTAATGTAGATTACAGCAGTGTTTTTTTATTTAGAAAAACAAGCAATTTTGACATTTATGACCTATTTTAGATTTATGCTAATAAGTTTCTTAATAGACAACTGGGCGTGTTTTTACTTTTTAACCAAGTGGGCGTTGTGGAGAGAAGTGTATGACGCTGACCAATCAGTTTCATACACTTCTCTCCATTCATGTATTCAGCACTTTTCCACAACGCCCAATTGATCAAAAAGTAAAAACACGCCCAGTTGTCTATTAAAAAAAGTAATTATCATAAATCTAAAATAGGTCATAACTCTGTCAAAATGATCGTTTTTCTAAACCGCGCCGATCACATTATGTAGAAGCTAGGGCACTTATAATGGGGTGACAGAGCCTCTTTAAATACATAGTAGCATTTTGTTAATTATCGCCTGGAAAAAATGCATAGGGACAATAGAAATTAACAATATATTCTGCAATACAAACACTACTTTTCACTTAAGGCCCTGTCCCATCAAGTAAAGTGGTTAAAAAAAAAAAAAATCTGAACATTCGTCAGGTCTTAGCCACGTTTTTACGTCTATGACCAGTTTGATAGTTAAAAGTCCAAGATCTTTTAGACTATATACAAAAGCATGATGAAAATAACATGAGGCAGGAGGAGTGGTTCTCTGTAGATAACGTTCATTATATATAATATGTGATGTAAAATTCCATCTCTCTCTCTATTTCTCTCTACATATACACTATATGGACAAAAGTATTGGGACATCCCATTCTAAATCCATAGACTCCATATTAATGCCTATCTCCCCTATTTTTCTGCTAACACATCTTCAACTCTTCTGGGAAGGCTTTCTACAAGATTTTGCAGTGTGTCTGTGGGAATTTCTGCCTATTCATCTAGAAAAGCATTTGTGAGGTCAGACACTGTAGATGGACAAGGGGGCCTGGCTCAGAATCTCCGTTCTAGTTAATTCCAAAGGTGTCATGGGGTTGAGTTCAGTGATCTGTGTGAGCCAGTCAAGTTCTTCCACAACAAACTCACCCAACCATGCCTTTATCGACCTTGCTTTGTGTAATGGGGGACTGTCACCGTGTTTTCACACGGGCCAATTTTGCCCATTTTTCAGGCTGCAAACGGCCAAAAAATCGGAGGCAGAACGCCTCCAAACATCTGCCCATTCATTGCAATGGGAAAAACGGCGTTCTGTTCCGACGAGCTGTTTTTTTACGCGGCTGTTTTGAAAAACGGCCACGTAAAAAAACGGCAGCGAAAAAGAAGTGCACGTCACTTCCTGAGACGTTTTTGGAGCTGTTTTTCATAGACTATAGAAAACGGCTACAAAAACGGCCGTGAAAAAAGGCAGCGAAAATCGCAAGTGGCTTAAACGTCTGAAAATCAGGAGCTGTTTTCCCTTGAAAACAGCTCTGTATTTTCAGACATTTTTTTGCTAAGCGTGTGAACATACCCTTATACTGGAACAGAAAAGTGTCTTCCCACAAAGTTGGAAACTACGGTTGTCCAAAATCTTAGTTCCAGTGAAGGGAAATCTTAATGCTTCAGATACTAAGGGGCCTAGGCCAACTCCTGAAAAACATCCCCAAAGCATTCTCTCTCCACCAAACTTTACAGTTGGCACAATGCAGTCAGGCAGGTAACATTCTCTTGGCATTCACCAAAAACAGACTCATCCATCAGACTGCCAGATAGAGAGAAGCGTGATTCGTATCTCCACAGAACACGTTTCCACTGCTCCAGAGTCCAGTGGCGGCGTGCTTTACAGCACTCGATCTGACGCTTGGCATTGTCCTTGGTGATATAAGGCCTGCATTCAGCTACTCGGCCATGGAAACCCATGCCATGAACTCCCGGGGCACACTTTTTGTGCAAATGTTAATGCCAGAGGAGGTTTGGAACTCTGCAGTTATTGAATCAGCAGAGCGTTGGTAACTTTTATGCACAACGCACCTCCGCACTTGGCAACCCCTCTCTAACTTTACGTAGTCTGTAAAGTTGCTGTGGCTCCTAAACGCTACCACTTTGCAATAATACTACTCATAGTTGATTGTGGATTATCTAGGAGAGAAGAAATTTCACAAACTGACTTATTACAACGGTGGCATCCTATTACAGTACCACGCTGGAATTCAGTGATCTCCTTAGAATGACCTATTACACAAATATTTGTAGAGGCAGACTGCATGGCGAGGTGTGGATTTTATATACCTGTGGCAATGGGACTGAATGAAAAACCTGAAAGAGGTGTGTCCCAATACTTTTTTCATAGTGTATTTGTAATAAAGTTTGATAAGCTATTGTTGTTTTTTCAGTTAGACTGCATCATATCTTTAGCTCCAAAATATCATAAAGTCAACTCTTCTCTTTTTCCCTTCCCTAAGTGGTAATAAATGGGCTTTGATGGACCAGACAGAAAGTTCGCGTTTTTTGTCTCAAATTCAAGATGGAGAATTCTGGGTGGACAAAGAAGAATTTTTCAGAGAATTTAATGAGGTTGCAGTGGCATTTCCGGTCATTAAGACAGATCATGTTCAAAGTATCTGGACTGGTGAGTGCAGGTAAATTTGTGCAGATTACAACTTGAGTGTTTAGACTATAGTTTCGTGTATGGTTATTGGAAGACAGCGTTACGTGCACATGCGTAAGTCAGGCATTTTTATGATGTGGAATTTTATAGGTATGACCCCTTGCACATTAAATTTTTGCCTAAGCATGTGCGTCAGAAAAGCTTCCGACGTACTTTATACGCTATACGTGCCCATAGGGCTCCATTGGCCCACTAGAGGTCAAGAATGATCTTTTGGAGTCTGTCGGGCTGGTTTACGTTGGTACACATTTTTTTTAAAGCATGGAATAGCAGAGTAGACGTCACTATTCCAAACTTATACTGTGCAGTCAAGTTTTTTTTTTTTAACATGGGAGCCTATAGGTGATGTATGCCATACAGTGGCATACATCACAGGCATGTATACGTTTAATGTCATGGGCTTTTCAATGTCCTAATTGCTGAAGGAAAATATCTGGCTACTTGAATGTGTGACACCTATTTCGCTCTCATGTGAGCTTAGAGGTAATGCTGCGTTCACCCTTCCCAGAAGAGGGAATGTGTAATATTAGGCCCCTTACACATCATGTTATTTAGCCTACATTTGGTGTATACGAGCTCCCAATTAACAGATTAAATGTAGTCTGTGATGGATGCCTGACCGTGGCATCCGCCACCATAGACTATAATGATATACGTTTCACGTATATGTCTGAGCAAAGTCATGCGTTCATAAGGTATACATTTAATGTATAGTCTTTTAGTGATAGTTGGCATTTAGTTATTCGCCACAGATGAATTTATTAAGACTGCCTTTTCATACGCCAGTCTTAATAGAAAGTTGGAGTGAGATGCAACAAATTTATTTAGAGCCGAACACATTAATGCATCTTTCGGCCGGCCGTGCACCGCAATTGATTCTGAGATAAATTGCTCTGAACATTTTTCACATCAGTGTAATACAGCTATGGATTCTGTAGCTTTTTTTAGCCTTCAAATCATGCCCCGGTTAATTCATGGCACCACAACCGCTGAGTGAGAACCGCTGCAAAATGGCAATTTAGTAGATGCTGTTTTGCTGCAATAGTGGCTATGTTTTTTTGTTAAAAGTAAGAGTTCTGCAAAATATTCCTAGAACTGCTTCTATGGATCCGATGTACGACTGTTTGGCCCCTTGGTGACAGATCTTAACCTAGTGTGTATGTCCACCCTTTCATACCATTATCATTTTTAGGTACAACATTCTGTGCTAAATAATATCTTTAGTGGTCAGTGCTCGGTTTTTCTAATACACCGCATTGAATCCACTGTGTTGCATAGATTTAAAGGGTAAATTTTTTACTGCCTTCAACCACCACTTATAGAGAGCTCTTAGGAGCTTATTGAATACTGCATTGTTATTGAGTTCAATGTATAAACCAGGGGTGGGGAACGTCTGGCCCGATCATTTGGTCCTGCCCGACCTCCCTTAGACCGTGCTGCCGCTGCGTCATTTGCTACTTGGCTCTGTCCGACCTTCTCACTTGCATTTAGGAGCAGGAGGAGGGCGGACGGAGTCAAGTATAATGGCGGCGGTCTGAGTGAGGTCGGTGCGTGCCGGCCCACGAGTGAACCAGTCCGGTCACCTGACCCGAGTCAGTGAGGTGAGGTCAGGTGACTCAGATCAGGTGGCCGGACAGGTCCAGTCCCGTCACAGCATGCCTCGACATGGCTCCGTCCGCCCTCCCTACTCACTCGAAGTGAGGTCAGGTGACTTAAAGGGTTCTTTTTTTTTTTTATTTTTTCATCAAGGGCATTTATGATATATCCACAGGATATGTCATAAATGTCCGATAGATCTGGTACCCAGAGGTGGGACCAGCATCTATCTCTAGAACAGGGCCCCCTAAACCCCGCTCTACCTCTTTGTGTTGTGACTGAATCTTATGATTTTCGAGCATGAAAAAGAAAACTGCGTAGCTTGCTGAGCTATGCTGTTTCCGTAGAACTGAATAGTAGTTACGGAAACAGCGTAACTTGCATGCTATGCTGCTTATGTAACTGCCATTCACTACTATGGGAGTTACGGAAACAGCTCAGCGAGCTACGCTGTTTTCTTCTTCATGGTTGGAAATCCTACACAGAGAGGTAGAACAGCATTTAGGGGGCCCCGTTCTAGAGATAGGTGCGAGTCCCAGAGGTGGGACCCGCATCTATCTGACATTTAGGACATATCCTGTGGATATGTCCTAAATGTCCCTGATGGGAAAACCCCTGTAAGTAAGTAAGTCGGAACAACTTGCTGCTGCGAGCATTTCTTTTCAAAACTTGCCAAAGAGTCGACTGCTCCAGACTGACCGACGCAACATCATCAATACCGGCTAACTTTACACGCCTCACCAAAGAGAAGCAGTTCCATCCATCACAATAGGGGTGAGTTAATTAAATGTTTGACCAAATATAGTAGGCTAATTTTTAAGTTGATCATTCGCGGGCCATACCAAATTGTCATAAATGGCCCTTGGCAGAAAAAGGTTCCCCACCCCTGGTATAAACAGTATCCAGTAATCTCCCTCTAGTGGTGGCTGAATGCAGCAAGAACTCATGTCTACACGGGATATGGAGTTCTGTATCCGCATAGAATTTCAGACCTATGTAAAACAAAATGTTGTTCAAGGGTATACATTCACTTTTAATGTTCTCTAAATACTATAGGGATCAAAAATCCAACATGCATTTTTTTCCCTTCTGTACATAGGTTCCGTGCTGTCCCACACACAGCAGATTTATGGTTCTTGGATTAAGGGTCAGAATGCAGGTGGATCACGCAACAACTCTAGCTTTTCTAATAACCCAAAATACTGGTTGCGTGTAAGGAAACAAAGTGAGGTGTATTTAATCCTAATGCAAATTTCACCAAGGGGTGAAATAGGAACCTCCAACAACATGAGCAGCCGGAAGTTACAACGTGAGGGCTCATATAGTATGGTCCCAATTGCTGTGGGACTGCACCTCTGGAAGGTAAATTTGAAAATCACATTTGTTTATATGAATGCAAGTAACCTAAGTCTATGTATGAATGCAAATAATATAGTTTTGTGGATGCTGGAGCAGATATGGTTTCTGCAATGTAATTGTTTTTCATAAGCAGTAACGATTATTGCAGTGTAATATAATGCTATGTATGTGAAACATTTTTCATGTATTTTCTTTTTTTTATAAAAACGTTCGTACTCTTACTTTTTCTTGTCTGTAGGTGGAAAAACGTCGCTTTAACCTTCAGAAGACTATTTTGACAACCCCTGTGGCTGGCACCTCCTCACACAGTTATGATAGACAGCTGCATCTGCGGTGCAAGTTATCTCCAGGATATCATCTACTTATCCCCAGCACGTTTCTCCGGGACACCGAAGGGGACTTCTTACTGCGCGTTCTTTCTATTGGACCAATCACACTCAGGTTACATTGAACAGTCAATATAGCTCAGTATTAGTCATGACATTTGAGTTTAAACACACACACACTCATACCCACACACATTGAGTTGTAAACTGTTGCTCCAAATTTAATAAGCCTTAATCACCAGCATAAAATGGAGTGTTACTTCTCTTATTGAGAATATCAATGTGTAAAGGCCAAGCAAGAATTGTAGAATGCTAAATTAAATTGCATTTCTGCAGACTAAATTTTACATTTAGGTCACCCAAAGAGAGCTGTATCTGTAAAGGTATATTTACACAAGCAGATATTCGTATTAGTGATCTTTGATACGATCGCTGTAAGTGATCGAAAAGCGTTTCCAAAAAGTATTTACACACCACTTTATGGTCTCAATAATCGTTAAAACTTGATGATTTGGTCACCTATTTAAAGGGATAATCCCACAAACTGTTAGGCCTTAGCCCTTATTCACACGACAGGGTTTCCCGGCCGGGTGACGGCCGTTCGTAAATCGGCCGTCACCCGGCTGCAGTAGGAACAATAGACCCCTAATGGGGCTATTCACACGACCGATTTTTTGACGGCCCGGGAAACCTGGCTGTCAAAAAATGGGATATGCCCTATTTTCGGCCGTTGACCCGGCCTCCCGGCTCCCATAGAAGTCTATGGGGCCGGGTAATACACGGCCATCACCAGAATGTGTCCCGAGTGATGGCCATGTATTCAGTCTCTCTCCCTCTCTCGCACTCCCTCTCTCGCACTCTGCGCTCTGCGGAAGAGTGCAGGTGAGGAGGAGGGTCTTTTTTTTTTGCTTTATGTAGGAGTCGGAATCCCCAATCCCCGGCCGGGGATTGGGGATTCCACTACAGGAGTGAGTGAGTGACTACACTGTCCATATATGGACACAGCGAAGTCACTCACTTCTGTAGCGGAATCCCCGACTCTATGGCCGGGGATTCCGCTACAGGAGAAGTGAGTGACTACACTGTCCATATATGGACACAGCGAAGTCACTCACTTCTGCAGTGCAATCCCCGACTATGGCCGGGGATTCCGCTACAGGAGAAGTGAGTGACTACACTGTCCATATATGGGTGGCATCTCCTGCAGGGGGCTGGGTGGCATCTCCTGCAGGGGGCTGGGTGGCATCTCCTGCAGGGGGCTGGGTGTCATTACCAGCAGGGGGCTGTGTGGCATTATCTACAAAGGGCTGTGTGTGGCAACAAATTTAAATGAAATTCATCCGATTTTAAAACTGACAGGGAAAAAAACGGGTCAAAATCGGCCGTTAAAAACGGCAACACGGCCCGGAACGGAATCGGAACGGATGCAAACCGGCTGGGAAAAACGGCCGATTTTATCGGCCGACTATCGGACCCTGTCGTGTGAATGAGGCGTTATTCACACGACAGGGTCCGAGTGTCGGGCGATTTGCCGTTTTGCATCCGTTTCGGGCCGTGTTGCCGTTTTTAACGGCCGATTTTGACCCGTTTTGCATCCGTTTTTTTTCCTGTCCGTTTTAAAATCGGATGAATTTCATTTGTATATTTTTTTTTACCCACACCACCCTCTGTAGATACTGCCACAGCCCCCCTGTAGGTAGTGCCACACAGCCCCCCTTGTAGGTAGTGCCACACAGAACCCCCCCCCCCGTACGTAGTGCCACACAGACCGCCCCCCCGTAGGTAGTGCCACACAGCCCCCCTGTAGGTAGTGCCACACAGCCCCCTTGTGCATAGTCACCCCCCCTACTTTCCTGTAGGGGACGGCTTCATATATGGACAGTGAAGTGAGGGACTTCTCCTGGATCGAGATGCCCGGACACAGCGGTGGGGATTCCGCTTCAGAAGTCCTTGACGTCACTGTCCATATATGGACAGTGAAGGCAGGGACTTCTCCTGCAGCGGATTCCCCGGCCACATCGCCGGGGATTCTGCTTCAGAAGTCGCTGACGTCACTGTGTCCATATATGAACACAGTGAAGTCAGGCACTTCTGAAGCAGAATTCCCGGGGATTCCGCTCCTAAAGGGAGCAAAAAAATACCCTCCTCCTCCTCCTCACATGCACTTTGCAATAGGAGGAGGAGGAGAGAGTGAGCGATGGAAGACATGTCCGTCACTTGGAGCTCATTCCAAGTGATGGCCGTGTATTACCCGGCCCCATAAACTTCTATGGAGGCCGGAAGAGCGGCCAAAAATAGGGCATGTCCCATTTTTTGATGGCCAAGTTTCCCGGGCCGTCAAAAAATCGTTCCTTTTTGAATAGCCCCATTTGGGGTCTATTGTTCCTACTGCGGCAGTGTGACGGCCGTTTTTTGAACAGCCATCACACGGCTGGGAAACCCTGTCGTGTGCATAAGGGCTTAGGCTACAAAGAACGCCTTAACACAGATTGAGACAATCTGAGAATTGAGAATGGCAATGAGCCTAAAAATATGTTTTAAAAAAGCTGTATTTATGTAATCTTTCCTATTTTCTGAACAAGGCACTTTGCTGGCTCCGTATCTGGCTGGTGGGCGGACGCAGCGCCGCACCACGTGATGGTAATAAGCCAGTCTAAAGACTCGAGTTGCAGCAGTGTTTTTGAACAGACATACACCCATTCTAAGAAAGTGCACATAAAAGTCTTTGTTCGCTGGTGAAAGTAAATCAATGCCAATTAAGCTGACCGCAGCGCTGTGTCCACCTCGGCACCGTTACTAAGGTGAACACAAAAAAAGGAAGAGACCTTTAAACAGCAGGTGGCGCTCAACACGTGTTTTTTTTGTTGAATATCTCATAAAATAGGCTTTTTAAGTGTGAATTGTAAATAGACTCAGATTTTTTTGCTTAAAGGGGTTTTCCCATGAGAGACATTTATGACCGCTCTGTGACCCGCACCTATCTCCTAAACCCCATTCAGCCGCTCTGTGTTGCGGCTGAAGGAGGTGAATTGCGAGCATTTAAAAGGTTATATGGTCAGGAGTTACAAAAACCAAATAGCTCGCTGAGTTACGCTGTTTTCGTAAGTCCCATAGGAGTGAATGATCGTTACGGAAACTTCGTAGCTCACATGCTACGCTGCTTCTGTAACTGACATTCACTACTATGGGAGTTACGGAAACAGCATATCTCAGCAAGCTACACTGTTTTCGTAACTCCCGACCATATAACCAGGAAGTGGCCGGGATGTGGCGAGAGCAGACAAAGCTAGAACGGGGTTTAGGGGGCCCCGTTCTACAGATAGATGAGGTGGGACCTGCATCTATCTGACATTCATGACATATCCTGTGGATATGTCATAAATGTCTCTCATGGGGAAAACCCCTTTAAATCAAAGAAGAACAACAATATTTCTCGCGGGACAACCCTTTTAAAGGCTTTTTTTTTTTTTTTATATAAACAGGTTAGTCCGTGTGTTTGGTGTAACTTTATAAATCGTTTTTATTAAAAATTAGTATTACTTTTTGAGATACATCTGCTCTGTATTCTCCGTACAGAGCAACTGAAGGTAGCGCTACATCTTGTTGCTGTCCGGTCCGTGGAAGTGACGGGTTCAGTGTTTGTGGGTCAGATGTGATGGATAACAGGTGGATCCTGCGTGTCTAAGTTCATAACTTAGATGTGATAGATTACAGGTGGATCGCAGGACCCGCTGACACTGAACCAGTCAGGTCTGCGGGACTGACATATTCAGGTAATAGCAAAGGATACAGCTGCTCTGTATAGAGAATGCAGAGCAGCGGTATCTCCAAAAAGTTAAATTATTTTTTTATAAAAACTAATTATAAAGTTACACCAAACACACTGACCTGTTTATATTAAAAAAAAAAATTGCCCTGCAAAGGTGTACGTAGCCTATTCTTATCTTTACGTAACCGATTATTAGCACTATCAACGAGAGTTTTATCACTAGTCATTCAGTCGCTATATCTATTTACATTAAGCAACTATCGTTAATGCTTTTGCAGGAAAAATTATTATTTTCATAGAAAATAGTCTCACTTATATACTTATCACTCTATCATTCAACTATTAAAAAAATTATAGGATGGGCAACACTTTTCCAGTGTCTATATTTCACTTTTTGTTTCAGCAACTAGAATCTAATCATTTTAGGTTAAAACGTGAGCTGATATATTTTTTTTTACTCTTCTGATTAAGGGAAATAACCTCCAATCCGCCTTTGGAGTGGGCAAGTAATGATATGATGCCAGGGACATGGGAAACACAGGAGCTAAAAGGACAGTGGAAGAAGAGTAACAGTGCAGGTGGCAGCAGGAATTTTCCTTCTTACCATCTTAACCCAGCCATTCCTTTTTGTGTGCCCACTAATTCCCAACTGGTAAAGTTTACACTTCGGCAGCACAATCTGGAGAATTCGTGCCACGCCATTGGTTTTCATGTGTACTTGGTGAGTGTCGTATGTTGCCTGTACTGTAAACTTACATCTAAATTTACATGAACTTAAGTATTAACAGCTGGCAATGTCAATACAGAATTAATAATTCACTGGTCCCATACATTTAGAGAACATCAAAGGAACATATTCCTTAGTTTGCAGATATGTATAAGTATAGTGCTCACACTAATGTTAACATTTTGGTCCCTGTAGATCTAATATTGGGGAGCACCTACTTCAGTCTGTAGGCTGTAACCCAGTCACATACAAAGATGGTGAGATTCTGACTGCCCCTAATAATAATAATCTAATCGTAAATTGCTGTTTAGGTAATGAATTGCTTAATGTAGCCTTCAAAGTACTAATACAATTTAGCTTTTATAGGTTTAAAATGTACATTTTAGTTTTTTTAAATTTTTCTTTAGGTACCAACTGATGGCAGCCTCTCCCCATTTTCACAAGTACCATGTGCCAGCTGTATTCCACATAGTCACTCCTTAGAAGTATCCCAAATCTGTGATCTTGCCCCTGGACAATATATTGTTGTGCCTTCCACTTACCTTCCTGACCAGGAGTGCACATTCTCTATATTTATCTCTACCCTGACTGAGAGGTAAGTTGTGCATGTTACCCATTGCTAGTAAATTCTTTGTAATACACCACATTTCAGCACATTTCTTTTTATAAATGCGCCCGCCAGAGTGTGATAAACACTGAACTGGGGTGCTGTTATGAAAAGTAATGTTTACACTGGAGGTTTTCTTTTTTTTATATCTTAACTTTTATGTTTATTCAGAAAACCTATCCAGAGCGAAGAGACCCTAGGCCAGATCCTGAAAGAGGTATGAAAATAAGTAAAAGAACAATTTGCATGTTTTTTGCCAGAATGAGGATTCATTTAAATGGGTTATCCGACCCCATACAGTTTTTCAAATAACATACATGGCTACAAAATAACAAAAAAGTAATAATCACCTCACTGATCGCTCTCGTGCCAATGCTTTCCTAGTTCCCTGCCAATCTGTTCTTCGGGCTTCAGCGATTCATTTATTAGCTTGCAGCGGTCACGTGTGTTGTTACAACGCTGGAGCCAGGTGAACAGAAACGGGTTCGGGACCAAGGAAGTGTTGGCACGGGAGCCGCAGGTTTTTCAATTTCTGGACAAAAAAAATGAATACGAAATATACCACTGAAAATGCGAGTAAACATGTGTGAATCCAACCTTAAAGAGGCTCTGTCACCACATTATAAGTGCCCTATCTCCTACATAAGGAGATCGGCGCTATAATGTAGGTGACAGCAGTGCTTTTTATTTAATAAAACGATCTATTTTTACCACTTTATTAGCGATTTTAGATTTATGCTAATGAGTTGCTTAATGCCCAAGTGGGCGTATTTTTACTTTAGACCAAGTGGGCGTTGTACAGGGGAGTGTATGACGCTGACCAATCAGCATCATGCACTCCTCTCCATTCAGTTCCTCAGCACATAAGGATCTAGCAGGATCCCTATGTGCTGTCTTATACTAACACATTAAAGGAACAGTGTCACCAAAAAATTTTTTTTTATATCCGTTTTATGTTAGGGTTTTATTAAAAACGTTTATGTTTGTGTGTTACTTTTTTCTATTTTTACACTTTTTCTTCCCTATGGGGGCTGACATTTTTTTTTCAATTTCTGTATGTGTCGATTAACGACACATACAGACATGGAATACGGCAGCTCCAGTCCCATAGGGACTGCGAACGGGGCCCGTTCCATCCACTATGGTGTACGCCGTGTGTGTGGGAACGGCGCCATTTTCCTGTGGACCGGAAGTCGCGGCCGGACAGTAAGATTACTACTTCCGGTCGTGGCTTCCGGACTTGTGCACAGCAGACGGAGCGGACGGACCGGAGGGAGCGGCGGCGACTGGAGCAGGTAAGTGATTTCTATGTATGTTCGTGTTTCAGTGTGTGTTTACTAGTGTATGTAAACCTTCCACACTGTGTGTTAGCTCAAAAAATGGCGACACACAGTGTAGGAGGTTAGACCGTTCAAACCCCTCGTTTCTCTCGGCACTAGCCAGGATAAAGGAGGGGGGGATTCTGAGAGCTCACTAGAGCGAGGGATTTTTTTCCCAATTTTGCAGCATAAAGCAATGTGGTTGCTTTACCACATGCAATGCTGCAATTTTGGGAATTGCTCCATCTAGTGACCAGTGCTGGGAAATATTATAAAATGAATCCAATTTATAATATTTCCTGACTCGTGAAAAAAATAAAAAAAATTAGAACAATGTTTAATCACCTACACACTAATTGTTTAACTAAAAAAAAAAAAACATGTTTTGCTGGCAACACATTCCCTTTAACAATACTGAAGTGTTTAGACAGTGAATAGACATTCCACGGGATGTCTATTCACAATCTCTGCACTTCTTTACTCTGTCTGTGGTAGTTACAGCAGAGGAAGCGTGATCTTGCGAGATCTCACTGTAAATGACAGTTACAGCAGAGGAAGTGTTATCTCATTGTAACCTACCATAGAAACCGTAACGAAGTACAGAGATTGTGAATAGACATCCCATGGAATGTCTATTCACTGTCTAAACACTTCAGTATTGTTAATGTGTTCGTATAAGACAGCACATGGTGATCTAGCAGGATCCCTATTCGCTGAGTAAATGAATGGAGAGGAGTGCATGAGGCTGATTGGTCAGCGTCATACACTCCTCTGTACAACGCCCACTTGGCCTAAAGTAAAAATACGCCCACTCGGGCATTAAGCAACTCATTAGCATAAATCTATAATCACTAATAAGTTGGTGAAAACCGATCGTTTTTTAAAATAAAAAGCACTACTGTCACCTACATTACAGCGCCGATCTTCTTATGTGGGAGATAGAGCACTTATAATGTGCTGACAGAGCCTCTTTAAGAAGATATATTACTGTGTATACGGCTCTGTTTACACTGGCCTCACGGTTTCCATTTTTACGGTAACTATGTCAATGACAGGTTCATTAAAAGCTGGACGACCACCCACCGTATATATGCGGCATGAAGTGCAGGTGCTTAAAGCCTGCGCCTTTTATATAAGGCACAGGTTTAAACTGTCTGCCCGACCGATTGGGCAATTGAATGTCTGGTGCCCAGCAGTCTGACTGCTGGGGACACTGGAGAGATGACAGAAGCGGTTTTCACCGCTTCAGTCTCCTCTGTTCTCCGATACAAAGCACACAATAACTGCTGTGGCAGCAACTCTTCCTCTATTAGTCCCAGCAGTCACGTGATGGGTTATATGATTGCCGGGATGCAGGTAGTAGGAAGCTGTTGCTTGGTATAACGAAGTATTTAGTAACTCCTCTTACAGGCTATACCCCACAGACACAGTTCAGTTTTAACTTCCAAGAAGTGGAATCTGCCTGACAAAGCATATTCTCATACCACTCCGCTCGATCTTATGTACCCCTTTCTGAAGAAAATCTCTTCCAAGTGGTCGAAACTGCCAGCCGTGGACCCCCCAGTATCTCGCTTAATCAAAACTTCTACTATCCCCATGGCAGATGCAGTATCATTAAACAATCCACCGGACTGCCGCACTGACCCTAGAAGATAACGTTTTTTCAGGCCTCCTCCCCCCCCCCCCCCCCCCCCCATAATTTTTTTTGAGTCCACTCCTCCCTGATTTCCATGCAAGGTGGCCTCATTTTTTCAGTCAAGACTTTCTGCAACATCAAGGCCCTCAGACCAAAGATATCAATGTTTTTACTTCACCCTCTTTTACGTTCCAAAGAAGGACCGATCAGTTCACCCTATTTCAGACATCAAACGTCTAAATTCTTACGTCTGGGTCTGTCACGTCCGCACGGAGTCCCTTTGATTGGTAACTGCTACTGTTTACATATGGCAATTATCGGAAACGCAGGGCAGTGATCAACCGATGAACGTGTAAACGCGCATTCATCAGCTGATCGTATCGTTTTAAATACTGAAAATATGATCATTGTCGACATCACAGGGAAATGCGCTGCCGACATGATAATGTATGGGGACGAGCGATTGGAGTAACGAGCGCACGTCCCCATACTGGCTCCTTGTGAAAGGAGCAAACAAGCTGTCTCGTTGATTGGCGCTCATTTACACGCCCATGTAAAAGTCTTCCTGGCTGGAACGATGTCTATTTACTCTCAAGACACTTCAGTAACGTTAATGTGGGTGTAAGTGACGATGTGCTGAGTACATGAATGGAGAAAAGCGTATGATGCTGATTGGTCCGCGTCCTACACTTCTCTTTACAACGCCCACTTGGTCAAAAGTAAAAACACGCCCAGTTGGGCATTAAAAAAGGCATTTGCAGAAAGCTAAAATATGTCATAACTTGGTAAAAATTTATTGTTTTTCTAAATAAAAAACACTGCTGTTACCTACATTACAGCGCGTATCACATTATGTAGGAGATAGGGCACTTTATAATGTGTTGACGGAGCCTCTTTAACCCCTTCCTGACATTTGTCGTAAGTATACGTCATGGAAAGCCAGTGCTTCCTGCAAAATGTCGTATACTTACGACAAACGGGAAAACAGTTATAGAAAAAAATGAGAACGGTTTAAAGTAAAGATGGCTGCTGTTCATAACAGCAGGCCATCTGTACACTATGCCCAGGGGGGTGTCGCCTTCCCCCTGCATCGGCGTTCGCCGCCATTGGCCGGTCAATTCAGACCGGCCGTTTGCGGCTTTAGCCAATTACTGTGCCACAGGGCACAGTGATATGGTGGTGATTGGTGCTGTCTAGGACAGCACCAATCACTACCATGTTCCATGTAAAAAATGGCGGTGATGCCAGCCCCCCGATCGCTACGCGACGAGGCCTTCTGTGCTGCGATCCTGCTGTGACGTCTTCATCCGACTGCTTCCTGCTGCAGAGTGAACCGTCATCATCATTATCTGTGCTGCTGCATATTTTTTATTTTTTTTTAGCAGCAGCACTTGTTTTTTCCTAAACTTCTTATCCCTGTACCCTCCCCCTCTTTCCCTTTTTACGTCCTGCGGCCGCTGAGTGCGGATCAGTGACCGCCATCACTGACCGCCAATTTTTGGCACAGGACTTTCTTTTCTTTGTATTTTTGCATCTCCCTGTGTGCGCCTTGCGGCCACTGAGTGCTGATCAGTGACCGCCATCACTGATCAGCATCCGTGGTAATTTTTTTTGCCGCAAGTTTTTTTAATTTTTTGCCCTTTTTTATTACTGCATCTTTTTTTTGCGTGCGCCCTGCGGCTACTGAGTGCTGAGTCTAATAATCAGCCTCAGTGGTAATTTGTTTACGCAAGTTTTTTTTGTCTTTTTTTTTTTTTTTTTTTTTTGCTTTTATAAAACTGTAAAAAAAAGAAAAAGTAGCATTAGAGTAGCAGACGATTACTGACGTCCGTTTTGTAAAAAAAATATATAGCAGAAGTTATAGCTATATATTTTTTATACAGTTTGAATAAATTTACATCTTATAGTCAGCGTCCATTTAGTGACGGACATTCAGTTCGTTCACTAAATTTTTGACAGTGTAGCGACAGTTTTAGTATAAATTTATATCTTTTAGTCAGCGTCCGTTTAGTGACGGACATTCAGTTTTTTTTTTTTTAACTGAAGTTCGTTCACTAAATTTTTGATAGCGTAGCGACCGTTTTAGAGTAAATTTACAGCGTTATAGTTCGCGTTAGTTATTTGTTAGTGTCAGGTAGTCAGGAATTTTTCTTATTTCTCCTTTTTTTTTTTTTTTTTTCAATAAATTTAATTAACACGTGTAAAAGCACAACACACACAACCACCGCTATAAAAATAAATTATTACATGTGTTGAAGCACTACATACCCCCCTAATAAAAATGTCCCAATCATCCCAAAGGGTCTACTCAGCCGAGGAGGCATACGCCATCCTGGCCTCTGACACTGAATCGGCCAGCGAGGGAGAAGAGGAAATTGCCCCATTCCTCTTGAGCTCCTCCTTATCATCCTCATCCAGAGATGAGGAACCCCCACAAAGGCGCCCCAGTACATCAGCTCAGGCAACCCCCAAAATTAGTGATGATATGTGGAACCCACCCCCTGAAAATTATGAGCCTCACATTGGGGATTTCACAGGGAGCTCAGGAATTCCGTTAGAGACTGCAGGCCTCACAGAAATTGACTTTTTCAAGGTCTTTTTCTCTGAGGATTTTGTTAATTTAATGGTGGCCCAAACAAATTTATACGCCCAGCAATTTTTAGCCCAAAACCCCACTTCATCATTTGCTTGGTGGACCCCCATAGAGGCAGCAGAAATGATGAAATTTTGGGGCCTTGTTCTACATATGGGCCTAGTAAAAAAGCCAGAGATTAGGCAATACTGGAGTGCGGACATTTTATACAGCACCCCATTATACCGCATGGCAATGACCCGGACACGATTTGAAATTATTCTGAACTTTTTGCATTATAGTGATAATGCACAGTGCCCACCCCGTGATGACCCCACATACGACCGCCTATTCAAAATCAGGCCAGTCATTGATCATTTCTGCACCAAATTTCCTGAAGTGTACACCCCTGAAAAGAATATAGCAATAGATGAGTCTCTTGTACATTTTAAGGGTAGACTAAAATTCCGCCAATACCTGCCAAGCAAGAGGGCGAGGTACGGAATTAAAATGTACAAGCTGTGCGAGAGCAGCTCAGGGTACACCTACAGGTTTAGGGTTTATGAAGGGAAGGACACCAGGATAGAACCCCCAGAATGCCCCCCTGTCCTGGGAGTTAGTGGGAAAATAGTGTGGGATTTGATGCACCCACTGCTGGACCAGGGTTATCACCTTTACGTGGATAACTTCTACACCAGCATCCCACTATTTAAATGCCTCTCCACCAGAAATACTTCAGCATGCGGCAAGGTGCAAAAAAAACAGAGGCCTCTCTAAAAATATGATTGGGCAACCATTAAGAAAGGGAGAAAGCGGGGCACTACACAGCGATAACTTGTTGCTGGTCAAGTATAAGGACAAGAGCGATGTCCTTATGTTGACCACAATACACGGTAGCGGCAGCACCCCTGTACCTGTCCGAGGTACCACCACAATGACCCCCAAGCCAGATTTCATCCTCGGCTACAATAAGTACATACACTTCTCATTGTTCCAGCCCAGCTTCTTTCACTGCACAATCTCACTGTGCTGTGGATCATGCTGGGCTGGAACAATGAGAAGTGTATGTCACTGATTGGTCAGCCTCATACACTTCTTTACAACACCCACTTGGTCAAAAGTAAAAACACGCCCAGTTGGGCATTAACTGGTTGCCGACACAGGACGAGTATGCTCGTCCTGAGCGGCGAGCACTTCGCGCATTAGGACGAGCATACTCGTCCTGTGTGACAGCCGTCCCTGCGCGTCTGTGCCTGCGATCGAGAGCGGGGCAACGGCTGTAATACACAGCCACGGCCCCGCTCTGACAGCGGAGAGAAGAGAAACATCTTCTCTCCGCTGTTAACCCTTTGAACGCCGCGATGACAGCTGATCGCGGCGTTCAAAGAGGGGGGACTGCACATTGATCGCGTCACAGAAAATAACTGTGACGCGATCAAAGCCCACAACTCGTATGGCCAGACAGCCCAGGGTCCAGTGAAGGACCCCAGGGCTGTCTGAACCTATTTCCTGTTGTTAGGGCATACTGAGGTATGCCCTAACAACTGCCTGTGTACAATCAGTACACAGGCTAATGTACTGGCATATAGATCTATGCCAGTACATTACAGTTACAAAATAAAAATCAAAATGATAAATCCCTTTATGGGATTAAAAAAAAAAGTAAAATGAATGTAAAAAAAAAATAATGGTAAATAAATAAATAAAAAGTAAATAAAATACACAGAAACACACATTTTTTATAATAAATCAACTTTTTAAAATATAAGTCCCAAAACATGAAATAATATAGACATATTTTATATCGCCACGACCGTAACAACCTGTACTACAAATGTATACCATTATTTATTATGATCGGTGTATGGTGTAAAAAAAAAAATATTAAAACTGCTGCACAACTGCTTTTTTTCTGCATTTTAATCTAATTAAAAATTTATAGAAATTAAACGATAATGTATTTGTACCAAAAAAATGGTACGTACATAAAGTACAACTCGTCCCGCAAAAAACAAAGTCTCATACAACTACGTCGTACAAAAAATAAAAGCGTTATGAGCGTCGGGATGCAAAGAGGGAAATGTAAAAAAAATTGCTCTGTCCTCAAGGCTAAAATTGGCCGTGTCCTTAAGGGGTTAAGAAACTAAATCTAAAATTGCTCATAACTTGCTCAAAAATGATCGTTTTTCAAAATAAAAACCACTGCTGTTATCTACATTCCAGCGCCGATCAGATTATGTAGGAGATAGGGCACTTCTAATCTGGTGACAGAGCCTCTTTAAAGTCCAATGTGTCACGAGAAAACAATCTCAGAATCGCTTGGATTGGTAAAAGTATTCCAACGTTATTACCACATAAAGTGAAACATGTCAGATTTGAAAAATGAGGCTCTGTCAGGAAGCTCAAAAGTGGATAAAGAGGGAAGGGGTTAAGAACGGTCACATTAGCTTACCTTTTGTTACTGCTTCTCCTACTGCTGAATTGGCTCAGTGTTTGGGTATATCCTGTTGGAGGAGTTAACACTTTTAATACTTCGTGTCAGCCTCCTAGTGGCAACAACATATATCCATGGTGTCTGTCTCTCCTAATGAACTGGACAAGAAAAGGGTTTTATGATGATTACTCAAAAAATTTCATTATTCCCTGTCGTCTGCATATTTAAAAATTCCCAGTGTTAATTCTGCTCCTAGTGCCTCGATAAAAATGTAAAAATATGTAACTGCTTGTGTATATTCAAACTTTTGTTTATTTACAAACTTTCTATTTTTGTCTTCCTAATTTCTAGGTTTCCGTTATATCACTGATGAAGTAAAAGTAGGAAAATCCATCTGTGAATGATGTTTTTTTGTTTTGTTTTTTCATTTTGCTTTTTCTAAGCAAGATGACCAAAAAAAAAGTTCAATTTCGGGCAACATTTTTGTAAACTGACAGGGTATTTAGCTGATCACAGGACCGGTTTGGCACTAACCCAGAACTTGAGGTGAGACTGCCATAAAAATATAAAACAGCTGCTATTAAAGGTGATTTTTGCTGTTTCTATGTTGTTTATACTTTAAGTGCTATAGATCTGAATAGTGTACTGTGATCATACAGTAGAATAAATTGTATATTTTTCTATCTGTCCTGTCATTGTCTTTTCCTTGCTTTGTAAAATTGATATGATTTGGGGCACTACTTTTTGCCAGACCATAAATGGTTAAGTGTCTCCTTGACACCTAATTGTTGATAATTTCTCCAGAGGAAGGTTACTGTATACTGACTTTATACTAGGGATGCACGATGCATCGAAACTTAGATACTGTTTTGATACCGTGCATCCCCAAACGGTTCGATACCGTTATTTCATGTATTTCGATACTTAGCTGTGCGGCCGCACTGCTCAGTATTGTAACACATGAATGTGTGAAACCGCGGCTGTGTGATAGTCATTGCTGCGCTCCTGAGTCCTGATAACAAGTGAGCGGGGTCAGGATGATGCAATGCGGCCGGCGCTGCACTAATGATTACTGGCAATGAAGACAGAACATGGCGGGTGCACTGCAAAACACCCCCATGTTCTGTCTTCAGTGCCTGAATCGCCGCTCAGTACAGCGCCGGCCGCATCACCTCATGCTGACCGCGCGCGCGCACTTCCTGTCATGAGCGGGGCGATGGCTGTATTACACAGCCGCAGCCCCGCTGGCGGAGATCAGAGACACCTCTCATCTCCACCGTTATTCCTGTGAATGCTGCGATCACAGCGGACTGCAGCATTCAGGGAATAATGAGAAGGGATGCCCCTTGGATCACATCACAGGGAATGCCTGTGACGTGATTAAAGGACATACCATATATGGGCAGACAGCCCAGGGTCCATTGTTGGACCCCAGGGCTGTCCTACCATATTGCCTGTTGTTGGGGTATACGTAGGTATGTCCTAACAACTGCCTGTGGATGATCAGTACACAGACTAATATACTGGTGTATATCTGATATATGCCAGTACATTAAAGTTTAAAAAATAAAGTAATGTAAAATAAAAATACACATACACATTTTTTACAATAAACATTAAAATAAGTCTCAATACATAAAATATACACATATTCGTGGCCGTAATAACCTGCACAACAATTTTATTTGCATCATTTATGATGTATACGCTGTAAATAAAATAAATACTGCTTTCTATAACTTATCGTGGGGCACGAGGTGTGATGAATTTAACCTCCATGTGCCTCACATTAATAGTAATTAACCCCATTATGTACCTTACACATTAACACATTATGACTGAGAAACATGATAGGGTTAATTATTAGTTTTTTCATTATCAAAGCATTTTTTATTATAAAATAAACAGAGCATATAAAACATTACACAAAATTGCAAAGATTGGCACATAGTGCAATACAAAAGTCAAATTTCAAGAAATGGTACAAAAATATGAGTAACAGCAGAAGGTAGCCTCCTGAACATCAAAGTAATATGAACTACATAATAAAACCTAAAGGTGAGTAATAATATCATAACTACGATAAAGGTAGTGCAATATGTAGGGAAACCAGTCCCAAAGGCAATAAGTATTGACACGCTTAAGTGCAAAGTCTAACACGAAGTTACACAAGACAACGAAGGGAAACACAGACGGACAAAAGCACACAGAATTTGGCGAAACGAATGTTCAATAGAGGCCATCTAACCAGAGAGGCATATCAGGACCCCCCTGGAATTCAGACCAAACTGACCAAGTTCGAACAAAAACCTCGGGCCTACCACGATCAGCAGACATTAACTCCTCCATTCTCATAATCCCATTCAATTCCGTTACCCATTCCTTCAAGGAAGGCACGGTACTGGACTTCCAATGACGTGGAATAACAGTTCTAGCTGCAGTCAAAAAAAATGTCTAAAAATCCCAGTTTTGAGGTGTGGGAGTAATCCGGGGACCATGGAGAGCAATCCAACAGAAGGCGAGGCAGGAACGTCAGTACCAAAAAGTTTGTTGCCAAGATTAAAAAAAAATTCCCAGAAGGGACGGAGCTTGGGGCAATCTCACCAAATGTGCAACATGGTTCCAGGAGCCTCCCCACACCGCCAACAAGCTGCAGACACCTCAGGGAATATCCTATGCAAAAGGGAAGGACAGCGGTACCATCTGGTAAGTATTTTATAGTTTTTCTCTTGAGCAATACAGGAAGTCGGTAACTTATGGGCCAAGATGAAAGAAGTTCCCCACTCTTCCTCGGAACGCCGGACCCCCATGTCCTCATCCCACACTGTGGTGAATGTTAATTGAGAGGAGTAATCCGGTTGGAGGATCCCATGTAAATAGGACAGCACATGAGAAGTAGCAGAAGTCGAGGACAGAATGTTCCAGAGGAGTCTTACCCTGCAGTAACACAAGACAATCACCCATGGAAGAGAGGTAGGAACGTAGCTGAAAATAGGACCACCAGATTAATCGTCTCCCCGGGCAGGCCTCAGAGACAGCAGTAAGTGGCAAAATTGCACCTTCAGGTGTAAGGGTTTGCGCCAAGTATCCGACGTCCTGTCTCCCCCAACAGAGGAATGTGTCAACACCCACCGCCGGAGGGAAGGAAGGGTTATCAAACAGAGGAGTCAAAGGACCCGGACGGTGAGCAATGTGCCGCTCCCACACCACAAGAAACTGACGTGTGAGGAAAGGCAGAGAGGACGTTGGTCTCTGGAAACCAGACAACCAAGGTAAAGAGGACAATGCAAGAGATGACCTTTTATTCTCGATTCGCACCCATTGCTTACCCGCAGCCGCACGGAACCAGTCAACCAAGCTCATGAGAATCGCAGCATGATGGTAGTGCTTAAAGTCCGGTAAGCCCACACCTCCCTCCGCCTTGGGCCTACTGAGAGTAGAAAATCTAAGCCGAGGCCGAGATGAGCTCCAGACAAATTTGGTTATGGCCCTATGCAAGGTCTTAAAGAAGGACGCAGGGACCACAATGGGGACAGTTTAAAATATGTACAAAAATGTAGGTAAAATATCCATTTTGACCGCGTTTATACGTCTGAACCACGACATGCGCCGACCCCCATATGCCTCCAACTCTCGCAAGGTACGCTGTAAGAGAGGTATGTAGTTCAGGGTAAACAGGTCAGACAACTGTGTGGGGATATGTATCCCTAAATATTTTAAAGATGAAGTTTTCCACTTGAACGGGAAAACCTGAGCAAGATGGGTAGCTAGAGGGACATCTAGAAATACATTCAGCGCCTCCGATTTAGAATAATTGACCTTCAAGTTACTCAAGTGACTAAATCGCTCAAACTCCCCCGTCAAAGATGGCAAAGAAATCATTGGAGTCGTGAGGTACACTAGAAGATCATCAGCGTACAGTGCTAACTTGTGATGATGAGCCCCAACGCAAATACCTTGAATGTTAGGGTTATTCTGCAGTGCCACGGCCAGATGTTCCATGACTAACACATATAACAGAGGTGAAAGTGGACACCCCTGTCTTGTTCCATTTGTAATAGGTAAAGAATCAGATAAGAGACCATTAAATCGTACCCGAGCTGTAGGCCTGTGATATAGTGCCATGATCCTGGCTACCATGGTAGAGCCAAGGCCAACCTGATTCAGGACACTGCGGAGAAACACCCAATGTACCCTGTCAAAAGCCTTTTCGGCATCGACAGAAAGTAGACACATCGGTATCTGTCGTGACTGACAATAAGATGTTAAAAGCAAGGTCTTGTTAGTATTGTCACGGGCTTCTCTACCCCGTACAAACCCTACCTGATCGTCCGTGACCAAGCCCGGTAACAGCGGAGAAAGTCTGGCTGCAATCAACTTCGCAAAGATTTTAACGTCTACATTAATCAATGAGATGGGCCGAAAGTTTGCACATGTCGTGGGGTCTTTGCCCGGTTTCGGTAGGAGTGTAATATGAGCCTCAAGAGACTGAGGCGCAAAGGGACAAGAGGAAGACACAGAGTTAAAGACTTTCGTTAAAAAAAGGAGCGAGTGGATCCTTGAACGTCTTATAAAATCTATTGTTGAACCCATTAGGTCCTGGACTTTTGCCCAAAGGAGAATCACCGATCGCCTGTAAGACTTCGGGTTCCAAAAATTCTTCCTCAAGTCCCAAGGCGTCCCCAGCCTCCAAAGACGGCAAGGCCGTGTCTTGTACATACTGATCGATTTTCTCTCGCAACGCATCCGCCTGCATGACCTGAAAATGACCTTTGAGGTTATACAAAGTGGAGTAATATTGCCTAAAACATTCAGTGATACCGACGGTCATGAATCTCGCCGCCAGTGGGAGACGCAATTTTAGGGATATATGATGCTTGCGTACGGGGATGCAATATCCGAGCTAAAGTCCGACCACATTTATCCGCAAATTCATAGGAGTGTTTGCGCATCCGATCCCGAAATCTAGCATGCGACTGGTCTAGCAAGGAACGCAGAGATTCTCGCGTCGTAGTGAGTTCAGAAAACACCTGTGAGGAGGAGGGAGCACGCTTATGACTGGACTCCAACTCTCGTATCCACTCCAAAAGCCGCGCAATAGCTACCCCCTTTCCCTTGTCAAACGAGCTCAGTTTTGAATCATGACACCCCTAACCATGCATTTCAATGCCTCCCACTGTAAAGGTAGCGGAGTAGAATCATGAGCGTGTACAGCGAAAAAAGAGCTAAGCGTATCTCTAAGAGTGGATAGACATACCGTATCGCGTAAGAGATTATCATTTAGCTTCCAAGACTGGAACGTGGGTGCCGAGTCAGGGAAGGTAAGAGATAAAAAAAACGGTGCATGGTCCGACCAAAACATGGGGCCCACCTCAGAAGTAGGGTGCCAAGTAAGCAAGTGATGGCTAACGAGAAAGGCATCTAAACGACTGTACATATTGTGCAGTGGAGAGAAATAAGTATATTCTCGTACCTGGGGATTGAGAACCCTCCACACGTCAAACAATTGCATAGAGTGCATCGTAGTCTTCAAGGCTGCCAATTGTGTCTTAGGAACAGCAGACCTGCCCGAGGAGGTATCAAGCCTGGAGTCAAAGGTTAAATTAAAGTCACCACCCACAAGTAAAACACCTTCCGAAAACGCCTCTAATTTCTTGAGAAATACACGACACACCCGAGCCGGGTCCTGATTAGGGAGATAAAAGTTAGCCAATGTGAAAATGTTATTCTTAATAGACAACTTAAGAAAGACAAATCGACCACCCGGGTCGATCAGAACATCAATGGTCTTATGAGCAAGTGATTTATGGATATAAATACTAGCCCCTTTGGATTTACCGTCCGGGTTGGCACTATGAAACCAAACCGGATAATACCGGTTAGTAAACTGAGGGGTATGGCCCACCTGAAAATGGGTTTCCTGTAGGTACAGGATCTGCACCCGCTCTTTGTGCATGTGATATAGTACCTGTGAGCGTTTTTCAGGGACATTAAACCCTCTGACATTAAGGGTACAGACTTTCAACTGTGCCATAGCGCCGTAATCAGAATGAGCAAGCCAATACTGTGTACTATCGTACCAAGGACAAAGACCAGACAAACCAGGAAGGTATAACACGACAACAAAGACAAACAAAACGGGTGAAATGATCACCCACTCCCTGAACTAATCAAGGAGAAACAATTCAAATACAGTAAACACCGGATACAACCAGTGAATCCCTAAGAGGAGAAGTGTCAGGACAAGGTCTAGCCAGCGCCCTGCACTCCCCAACCCAGTAGTAATATAAAACATAGCTGAATGGATAAGAAAGAAATGATGAAGAAAAGGAAGACAAGCCAGGTGATGACATAGTAGGGCCAAGGACAGAGAGCATATAGCCGAAGGCACATGACCCAGTCAAAAACAGTCTGAAAACCCCAATAACGAACCACCCACCATACAGGTATCGACAGCATATATGTACATTTAGGTATTCAAAATATGAAGTAAGCATTCGTATGGGATTAACATCAATAATCCAGCAGGGGCTGTGAATTAGCAAGAAATGGCAAAAAACATAAAGTCCACCTAAAAGAAAAGAAAATTAAGCAGGCAACAGGTGTATCAGAGAAACATGTGAGCAGCAGACAACCGCCTCGCAGGGCGTAGGCCGAATTGATGAACCAACAGCAGATTTCACAATATGTCTCAGGAAGGACTCATAATGGAGCAGCATCCCGACCTCCATTATGCCTCACAGGAGAAGCAGGGGAGCGGCCACGTCTTCGGAATCGTGGACGCGAGGGCGGCTGAGGAACATAAGGCCATTCAGGGATAGAGACTCGCGGCAAATGAAGAGTGGCACAAAAATCCGGGATATCCCCGGGATCCCGAACAATCAGCAACCCGCCGTCTTTCCGAACCTGTAACTGAAAGGGGTGTCCCCACGAGTAGGCTATTTCATGCTCTCTTAGCACATCCAACAGAGGACGCAGCACTCTTCGCTTGTCTAAAGTCATCCTAGACAAATCAGACATGAATTGGATCTTGACACCATTCACTAGAACATCGCCTTTGTCACGGGCCTTCCTCATAATCCGTTCTTTAAGGGCGAAGAAGTGAACTCGGCATAAGATATCTCTAGGTCTGTCAGGATCCGGGTTACGAGGACCGAGAGTTCTGTGAGCTCTATCCAGCTCCAGAGGATCATCAGCGGGGCGCTCCAGTAAGGAGTTAAACATGGACTGTAGAGTGGGTATAAGTTGCCCAGGGGAGACATCATCAGGAATACCCCGGAGCCGAATATTGTTACGACGGTTCCGGTTTTCATGGTCTTCCGACAGATTAAAAAGCATGTGAATCTGGTGGGAGTGTTGCTCCAAATGATCAGCATGTGAGGCCTGTTGCACTGAGACAGGAGAGATATCGCCTTCCATGCGCTGTACTTGATCAGACAAATGAGAAAGATTATTAGTGAGCGATTGAATCTCAGATTTATAAGTGGTCTCCAGGCGATTAATATAACGCTCCATGTCCTGCTTAGTAGGTAGGGCAGATAACTGTTGCCGCAACCCCTGTAAATCATCCCCTGGTGCGGTGAGACTGTGAAACGAGTGGTCTGCAGTATCGCTGAAGGAGATGGGGGGTAATGATGAGGGCCCCGACATAGAAGAGGAAAAAGCAGATGAGACCTGGCCGCCATGACCGACACCACGTGGCGAGCGCTCCAGAGCGGGAAACGCCATGACAGTCCCCATAGAACATTGCTTCTCTCCAGCCAACTTGGATGGAAACTGACCCACAGGACCACAGAGAGAGGAGAGGGCACAATCGATACCTGGAGCAGCAGCGGTGGCCGCAGATGAAAGCCCCTGAACGAGCGGAGTCTCCACACCATCATGTCTCCCCTCTGGCGGCGCCATCTTAGAAGAAGCTCCAGCAGCCGTGTCCGTGAGGAAACGCTGAATTGATCCGGTCGACGACATCTGTCTCGTCTGATATGGGGTCCCAGAGGTTGCCTTTGATTTCCTCACCATCAGGTATGAGTATTTCAGCTTCTAACAGTGCTTATGATCGGGTTAGGGAAGTGCCGGGACGGAGCTCTCAAGCAGCACGTCTGGTCAGCGCCATGTCCAAGCCACGTCCCCCGGGTTAATTATTATTAATGTGAGGCACATGGAGGTTAAATTCATCATCACACCACGCGCCTCACATCAGAAAATGGAAGAACTTTTTTTTATTACTGTTGGCAAAGTATCGAATTGGTATCGAAATCGCAATACTACACGAAGTATCGGTATCGAAGTCCAAATTCTGGTATCGTGACATCCCTACTTTATACTGCTGCAATTGAACTCAATAATCCGTCTTGAGTGAACTCCCTCGTCCCCGGCATCCAGGATCTTATAATTTAAAACTGATCTGTCAACATACTATGGGGACAGGTCTGCTCTACAGTTAGCTCAATTGGTGCAAAAAAATATTGTACCTAATAAAGAATACAGCGGACTTGTTAGGGTAAGGCCAGACATGGCAGATATTTTCAGCTGCAGATTCCACTGCAAATCCCCAACAGGGATTGACATGTGAAAATCCGCAAAAAGCACTCCATTCCGCATGTTTTGTTTTTTTTTGTCCCCAACTTCTTTTCAAGACTGACTGCCATAGCCCACCTGTAACTTTCAGCTGGGTCTCTTTAAGTGCCCCATTGATGCAGCACTGGCAGCCTGGGGCGTGGCAAGGATCTTAAAAGATCAAGGGCACAAGTCCCAAGACATGTTTTACCCAAGCCAAATTAGAGTTATGTAACAGCTGGACAGGCAGCAAAATTCTTGAATTATCAGTAGGGAATACCTCTGCGCTTAGGTAAGCTTCCCTGGACTCACCCATGCGAAGAAGTTCTGCCTGTTGTCGCCTAGAATAGGCGATGACTTGGTGTCCGGTCTCAACGTAGTAGAAGCAGAGACATAGATTTCTATGACTAAATTAGGGTAGCAAAACCTACAACCATCAGATGATTGCACCACCCAATATCCCTGCCAACTCCGACAAGAGTCTCGTGGCAGCTGTCAGGGAGAGACGGGGCTGGACCACATAGAGGTAAGCTCATTACATCAGGACTTCCCTTTCCAGAGGAACTGTATTGTTAGCAAAGAGGGAAATTGGGCCATGAGCCCTGGAAAGGGCATTAAAGGAGTAAAAAATAGCACGCCCTTCTTTTTTGAGTTCTAAAATCAAAAAACATAATGGCCGGGCCCATGTTGATCTTTGTTATGGTGCTCCCTGTCGTCTAAGTGTGCTACAGATGACAAAAATACACAGTCGAGACACATTATGACAACCTCCTACTTTCGACGTCGGCAGCGCGTAGCCCATGAAGGAAGTGATTTCGTGGGCTGGCTTGGTGGCTCTAAAAGGTGTGTGATCGGCTGTCTGAACACATATCACTCGTTGTTGCCATGGGTAAAAGGGGTGATTTATCAGAGTTGCAAAAAAGAGGATTATTGGTTTTCAGGCCAAGGGTGACTATTTCTCAAACAGTGCAGTTTGTGAACTGGTCGTGTGCTACTGTGGTGAAAGTGTATAGTAAGTGGACAAATGGCCTCATTGGGAATAACTGACCTGTAAACTACGGAGCATCACATGCCATTGTTGCGAGAGGTGAACGTCGGCTACGAAGGTGCCCGACACGCTACAGTGGAGCAGCTCACCGTGAAAATCAACCACAGGGCTACGCGACGTGTGTCTAACACAACAATTGTGTGAACCCTACTGCGTATGGGGCTCCAAAACATGGTCACTGCTCCTATGCTAACAAAGGTGCATTGGAAAAAAAGGCTTCAATTTGCACGGCAGTATCGTAATTGGACCACCGATGATTGGCAAAGGGTTGCCTTCTCCAATGAGTCACTTTCTGCTTGATCGAATGGATTGACGTTGTGTATCAGGCGAGAAACGTCAGTGCACAAACACCCTGCAACCATTGCTGGAAGAACACCAGCTGGTGGCAGCCGTGTTATGGTCTGGGTAATTTTTTCATGGCTTTGTCTCATCCATGTGGAGAAAGAGAAGGCTGGCACTGCCCTGATTCAGGCACAATATAATCACTGCATAAAGATCCTTGTGGGCTAACACACGTGGAATACAGCTGACAAATTGTTGCTCATCGATAGAAAACAGCACGTATAAAACTTGAATAAAGAATGTAGAAACACGAGGCACTCACCGTCTGTGGCAGAAAAAAAGGGATTTATTGAAAATGATCTTGGTCTGTCAGATGTGGAAAGGCCTACGACCGTTTCACGCTACAAGTGCTTTATCATGCTCTTCATGAGCTTACATAATTAATTTATCCAAAAAGTGTGCAACAATTCGCAACAAAGTTATACAATATTCTGCACGTGAAATATAAAGAAAATGTAACAACATTTATGTTAAGAAGTAACGGAGATCGTTGCGGTCATTAAGCCCCAGTGTCTCGGTTTTTTAAATAATCGCAGCTTCCTTTTGTAATAGGGTACAATGTCTATCTCCCCCAGATGGGGCTTGTTTAATCTGAACTATACCTGAAAAACGCATACCCCGGTAATCATTGCCGTGGCACTCGTTCATATGTTGCATAAGTCTCGGACAGCCCTTACCTGTGTCTAAAGAACGAACGTGTTCGCCAAATCGCTGTTGCATTTGGCGTATGGTTTTACCTATATAAAATTTCTGACATGGGCAAAAAATGACATAAACTACATATTGTGTTTTACAAGTTATCATATCATCTATACAAAACGTACAGCCCCCTATCTTAAAGGAACAGTGTCATCACAAATTTATTTTTCATATGTTAAAGATGTTAGTGCTTTATTAAAAACGTTTATATTTATTTGTGTGTTTGTGTTTTACTTTTTCTTATTTTTACACTTTTTCTTCCCTATGGGGGCTGCCATTTTTTGTTCCATTTCTGTATGTGTCGATTAACGACACATACAGACATGGAATACGGCAGCCACAGTCACATAGGAACTGCGAACGGGTCCCATCCACTTCTGTGTACGGCGTCTGTGTGGGAACTGCGCATGCGCCGCTCCCACACAGTCCAATTTGAAATTGGCGCCGTCCGGCGCCATTTTCCTGTGGACCGGAAGTCGCGGCCAGACAGTAATATTACTACTTCCGGTCGCGGCTTCCGGACTTGTGCACTTGGACCAGCGCAGCGGACGGGCCGGAGGGAGCCGCGGCGGCAGGAGCAGGTAAGAGATTTCAATGTATGTTCGTGTTTGTGTGTGTTTACTACTGTATGTAAACCTACTACACTGTGTGTTAGCTCAAAAAATGGCGACACACAGTGTAGGAGGTTACACCGTTCAAACCCCTCGTTTATCCCGGCACTAGCCAGGATAAAGGAGGGGGGGATGCTGAGAGCTCACTAGAGCGAGGGCTTTTTACCCAATTTTGCAATGCTGCAATTTTGGGAATAGCTCCATCTAGTGACCAGCAATGGGAAGTATTATAAATTAGAATCTAATTTATAATATTTCCTGACTCGTGAAAAAAAGAAAAAAAATTTGAACAATGTTTAATCACCTACACACTAAATGCTTAATTAAAAAAAAAAAAACATGTTTTTCTGGCAACACATTCCCTTTAAGGTACCTTGTATCTAAAAGTAGATTGCAAAATCTGCGCTGACTGCATCTATGGTTGCCCTTCTGCATTGCTGTTGATAGCCAGTCTCCTGTCTTAGTACCTGATGTAAACCTCCCTTCAACTAGTATGTCCCTTAGGTTCTGACACTTTCGGAAAGAAACAATTGGACATCTGGTTGCAACCTCCGCAAGCAGAGAATCGTTCTCAACCAGATGCCAATTATTATGAATACTGGAACGTATGGCATTACTCATCGGACTGAAACCAAAAGATAGCACAAAACGTTTGCTATCCTTTATTGATATTTTTATTTTAACGTTTTGATTTTAATAAAGCCTGTTGACTCTTACTATTTGCTAGTGCAAATGCTCTTGAAACAAGGTGCGATAGATAACCTCGTCTAAGTAATCTATGACTAAATTATTCAGATTGTTTGAAGAACATGTAATTACAGTTGTTTATTCTTCTCAATCTCAGGAATTGAGCATATGGGAGGGACTGCATAATGTGACTAGGGTGGTAACTGTCGAACCTTAAAGGGAAGGTGTCACGAAATTATTTTTTTTTACATGTTATTGCTTTTAGTATGTCATTAAAATAAATTGTATTTATTTGTGTTTTTGTGTTTGTACTTTTTTTCTTTTTTCTTTCTTTTACTTCTCTATGGGGGCTGCCATTTTTTTTTCCATCTCTGTATGTGTCGTTTAACGACACATACAGAGATGGAATACAGCACATACATCCCCATATAGAATGCGAACGGGAGCCGTTCCATTCACTATAGCGTACTCCGTCTGTGTGGGAACGGCGCATGCGCCGCTCCCACACAGTCCAAAAGGAAATTCTTCGGCAGAGCGACATCCGGCGCCATTTACATGTGGACCGGAAGCCGCGGCCGGACAGTAAGATGACTACTTCCGGTCGCGGCTTCCGTCCATATGTTCAGAAGCAAGGACTAGGAGCGGAGGCAGCGACAGCGGCGGCGGCAGGAACAGGTAAGTTATGTTTGTGTATGTGATGTGTGTGTATGTTCGTGTTATACTGTCTGATTACCACTGTATCTAATCCTCCTACACTGTGCATTCGCTAAAAAAATGGCGGCACACAGTGTAGGAGGTTTGAACATTCAACCCCCTCCTTTCTCCTGGCACTAGCCAGGATAAAGGAGGGGGGATTGTTTGAGAACACTAGAGCGAGTGTGTCTTCTCCAATTTTGCAGCATAAAGCAATGAGGTTGCTTTACCACATGCCAATGCTGCAATTTTGGGAATTGCTCCCTCTAGTGACCAGCATATGGAAATGTTATAAATTAGAATCTAATTTATAATATTTCCTGACTTGTGAAAAAATAAAAAAAATTATAACAATGTGTAATCATTTATATACTAACCGTTTAACTGAAAAAAAAATATATTTTTTTCTAGCGACACATTCCCTTTAATAGTGTATTTGTTGTAGTTGGTTTCGGATACCCCCTTGTTTGCAATTGTCCCTCATTTACACTTACGTGCACATCTAAAAACTAAATTTCCTGGTCCCCGAGTGAAATGCATATTCATGTTGTTTTTATTAAGATACTCAATGAATTGTAAGAACTCTTCATGAGTTCCAGACCACACTATGAATATATCATCTATCTAGCGTAAGAACATTTTGTAAATATTTTGCAAAGGGGTTAGATATATTGTAAAAAAAAAAATTCCCGCAAATCTTTATTTTCAAAAAATAAAACACATACATAAACATACAGTTTGATAAAAAGAAAAACTACCAATTGCAGCTTCACAAATTATACATGCAAATGACATGGTAATAGTGAAAACATTAGACCATCTGACAAAATAATGTCCAGAAAAGTACCATCGGGTCTATATAAAATCAACTATGAGTCAAGAAGCAAGGCCATCAAAGAAAATAAAACAACACCAACATTCAAGGTACATCATATTGCGCTATTACAGTGTATCAAATAAGTTTGTAGAATATAATTTTGGCAAATATCGAGTGCTATAAAAATATAACAGTGACATGTCTACTATGAGATCATGGAGGCAAGGCCGATTACCCAGGTAGTCCACATAGACCATTGTGTCACAAATGTTTCGTAAGACCATCTGTCCCAGCTTGAGCGTTCCTCTAGACGGTATATTTGCTTCACCCTGTCTATCCACATAGTTAGCGTTGGTGGATCCTTATTAAGCCACAAAAGAGGTACAAGTAGCTTATTATTAGGTGCGTCGGAAGACTGTGTTTAGATTAGGACATTCTGGGGTAGAAAGGTTTAGCAAAACCAAAGGAGACAAAATAACAGAAGTAGCACAGATTATATTAATCTGAGTTTCGATAGATTTCCAGTAAGCGAAAATAGGACATTCCCACAATATATGAAGTAAGGATCCCGGGGATCGGCCACACCTCCAACAGACATTAGGAGAACTCGGATACATTCTGCATACAACATTAGGACTTCGGTACCATCTGCTTAATATCTTAAAATAATTTTCCTGCGTTGTGATACAGCGTGAGAAACCATGAGAACGAGACATAATATTTTTGGCCACACTATCAGAGAAGGTGAGATTGAAATCGCGTTCCCATGCCGCCAAAAAATGGGGTCTAACGGTGGTTTGGTTTGCTAATAGTTTTTTATACAATGTGGATAAAAGGCGTTTCGGATGAGTGGGCAGACATAAAAGGGTTTCATACCACAATAAATCAGTTTTTATAGTGGAACTGAGAAGGAATCTCTTACATATCGTGTGAAAGTGCACATATTGCATGGAATGTTGGAAAAATAGAGGCATGTTCAGGCGTTTGCCTGTCTCCAAGCAGTTCCCCCAACGAGCATGGCGTTAGAATTTGCCATAACCCCAGAGGGTCATCATAATAATTATCCAGCAAATAAGGAAGAAGATTCGCCGGAGTTACTGGTGATGGGAACAGTATGGGTTTTAGGTGAGTTTGAATGTATGACCAACTATGTAATAGGCCCTTTAAATATGAGTCTTGAGTTCCCATGTAATTGATGGGTTGCGGGGAGCCCCAAAATGTCGCTAAGGTAGAAGGGGTAAGTGTATGTAAGGCCAGCGATCTAGCAAGTTTAGGTGAGGCCCTTGTAAGTAATTCGATAAGTGTTCTAAATTGAGGTGTATGATAATACATGACCATATCAGGTAGACCAAATCCCTCTTGTTCCCTAGGCAATGTCAATTGTTTATAGGATAGGCGAGGTCGGGACTGCCGCCAGATAAATTGAGAAAACATACGTCTTAATTTAGTAAAATACGAAGTAGGAATGAACACCGGCGCTATTTGTAGTAAATAAAGGAATTTGGGCAATATATATGCCTTCAGGAGATTCTTTCTTCCCATCCACGATATCAAAGGTATATTTAAGTCTTTAAGTTGAGAGGAAACCTAATTAAGAAGGGGCAAATAATTTAATGAGAAGATCTCAGAGATGTCTCCAGAGAGCCTCACACCTAGGTACTTAATATGAGATGTGGACCACTTAAACGGAAACTCCCTGGAAAGTCCCGAGATCCTCTCAGTGTATATATTTAAACCCAAAACTTCGCACTTTTCGTAAATAATTTTAAAATGAGATACATCTCCAAACTGTTTAAAAAGCTTAAGCAGGGCTGGGAATGCTATCTCTGATTCTGAGATGAACAGTAGCATGTCATCCGCAAAAGGCCACTATTTGGTGTGTCTCTGTGTCTACTTTCAGCCCTCCAATCTCTGGATGTTGGCGGATCGCTTGTATAATTGTTTCCAATGATAAAAGGAATAAAGAAGGAGAAAGCGGGCAACCCTGACGTGTGCCATTTCTTATGTCAAAGGGTGAGGAAAGAATACCATTAACTTTGACCTTCGCGGTGGGGTTGGAGTATAAGGTAAATATTGCATTAATGAACTGAGGCGGGAACTTAAATTTTGATAGCGTTGCATCAAGAAAATCCCATGCAACTCTATCAAATGCCTTCTTCGCATCCGTACTTAAGAGCGCTAAAGGTGTCTTATGCTTCCTAGCATATCGTATGGCATGGATAACTGTGTGTATTATCCCTTCCCTCTCTACCCATTACAAAACCTGTCTGTTTCAAATTAATGATTTTGGGGAGAATAGGGGCCAGTCGGAATGCTAATATCTTCGCCCATAATTTGATATCCGTTTTCAATAAGGATATTGGTCTGTAATTTTGGCAAAGTGTGGGATCTTTTCCCTCCTTGTGAAGGACTGTTATATGCGTTAACAACGAATGAGGAGTGGTTCAGATCCAGAATTTAAAGAATTAAAATAATCTGCTAAAGGAGTTGCCAGGATATCTAAATATTTTTTATAGTAAGAAATGGGAAATCTGTCAGGGTCAGGGCTCTTCCTATTAGGGATGGTATATAGAACCTTCTTTAGATCTTCTATAGTATTTGGAGAAACGATGTTGACAGCATCCTCATCTGAAAGAGTAGGTAAGTGCAAGGGGTCGAGAAAGGCATGTATTGACCATCAGGGGATGACTGTGTCTCAGTAAGAGTCGAGCCTAAAATTACAGTAAACTTTATAAAAGTAGAAAAAACATTAGCTATACCCAAACTGTCAGTAATAGTATCCCCCTTCTCCGAAATGACCTTCCTAATGAAGGAACATTCTTTCGCTTTCTTGACCAAAGCTGACATAACTCTATCCCCATGAGCATAATGCTTGTGACGTATCTTAAGATTAGATCTGGCAGCTATTATAATCAGAGCGTCTGTCAGGGAATGGCGCAACTGAACGAGCTTGTCTTATTCTGCAGTGGCCAATGATCTTTTATGGAGTTTTTCAATCTTAGCAATTTTGGAGAGTAAGTCTGAGATTTGTTTAGCCCTCTGCTTTTTATGAAAGGTTCCCAAAGAAATGAAATCCCCCCTTATGACTGCTTTATGCGCCTCCCATCTAGAAGCTTGCGAAGTGTCCATTGGGCTATTCAAGTCAAAAAAGGTTTGTATCTTATTAGCTATGTCAGCTTTGGTTTTGGTCATTATCAATCAGAGATTCCTTCAATATCCATGAATTTGCACCCATAACCCTCTCCGTCACTGACAAGGATAGAAATACCGGAGCACGATCGGATATGGTTATATTACCTACCTCTGCCTTTAGCACTAGGGGCAGACATCTATTCATCACAAATATGTAATCCAGTCTTTGATAAGATCTGTGCCAGGGTGAAAGGAATGGGTAATCTAAAGTATCAGGGTGTAAAGTGCGCCAAATGTCTATCAAGCCAAGCCTAACCAGGTTAGAATGCACATTTCTCACTGCGCGTTGGGATATAGCTGACTTTTTGGATTAGGAGTCCAATAAAGGATTAAGGACAAGGTTGAAATCACCTCCTAATAACAACACCCCCTCAGAGAAGGCTGACACCTTTTGTAAAACAGTATTCAACCAGGAGACCGTACGTGTATTTGGGGCATACAAATTACATATTGTGAATAAAGTATTGCCTACGTGACCTTTGAGAAATAGATATCTCCCCTCGGTGTCTGCAATAGTGTCCTGCAGTGTAGAGGGTAGATGTCTACGAATTACAACACCAACCCCTCTAGCAGTAACATCAGCGCATGGCGCATGGAAGCACCTATCATAGGCAGAGTTTCTTAAATTGGGTATATGTCCCTTACGAAAATGTGTTTCCTGTAGGAGCAAGATATCAATTCTCTTTTTGACCATTAAAGAAAACACGTGACTACGCTTCATCGGAGAATTGCAGCCCTTGTTGTTAAAAGAAGCAATATTTAAAGGAGTATCAGTCATCATTATTGATATCTAGTGGGAGCACAAACATGTAAAGCACAATGCGGTAGAGGAAAACATATCAACAGAACCTGTAAACCAAATGTGGTTAAACACACCACAACTTTGTGAAAAATTTAGACCTACAATGTAGCCCCCGATTGACGCATATAGTACAATGAAGGACATAAAATAAAACAATGAGGGGGAGAGAGGGAATGAAAAGGGAAGAGGAAGGCAGATAAAAAATGGAAGCCCTGATCGGAAGAGCTACCCATATCCCTTATTGCAAATATCATATATTATATTATGCCGGTAAAGCAGAACACATAGAAGTATGGCACATAGTCAAATTATTTTTTTTGTTTGTTACAAGTCTAACAATCAATGGCACCACACATCAAAAAAGAATATAAGGAATTCAAGAGCCGCAGTTACTCAGACTCAGGTGTTCGATGTTCGGGCTAAATTTTTCCTCATCTTGGGTGACTTCAAACGATGATCTGTGGACCACGACTCTGGTTGTGGAAGACGTGGAAACTCCACAGTAACAGGAACAGGCATCCAAGACGGAATCTCTATAGGATCCATTTGTAGGGACCTCCAGGTCCCAAGGAGATCTGCAGGAGACCAAATGGTGATTTTCTTCCCCATCTTATTGATGGCAATGCCAAATGGATAAAGCCAGCGGTATGGTATTTTCTGTGCACGTAGGCCATCCGTGAGGGGTTTCAAAACTCTACGTTTTTGTAGAGTAGAGTGTGCCAGGTCCTGGAAAATCTGGAGTATATGGCCTTCAAAAGGGAATTCCCCACCATCTCTGGCATTTGCAAGTATTGCTGAAGTATCCACAAATCTGAGGAGCCTACATATGATGTCCCGGGGGGGGGGGGGGCACTTTAGGAGCTGGCTGTGGTTTCAAAGCTCTATGAGCTCATTTGATTACAATAGAGTCCGCCCTTCCAGAGCCCGGCAAGGCAGAAAATATTTGAGGCATGGTCGCCATGATGGATTCCTGAGCATAGGATTCAGGTAGGCCCCGTACACGGACATTGTTCCGTCTGCTCCGATTTTCCTGGTCCTCTAAAAGCAACATGGCCTGATTAATCTGGTCATGATGGGAAGACACCGCGGTTCTCAGAGCGTCAGAGAAGGATACCAGCTCCAACTGGGTTTGTTCCAGCACCTACACTCTATTCCCCACATGGCGAATGTCAGTTTTAATGTCAGCCAAATCGCTGACTAGCGGTGCTAATGCACTAGTTAAGGCTTTTTTCAGAAAGCCTCTGGAAATATTTAGTGAATCAGTACCTTCAGTGGGATCCACAGTACTCTCCTCCTCTGATTCGTCCGAATGCTGAGAAACCGCGTGAGCTGCCGGCGCCATCTTGGGCTTTCGCGCCGGCGAGGAGGCCGCCGACTTCTTGAAGAAGTTATCCACGACAGGCTGCAAACGAGCCGATTTGGAAGACGAGGCAGGTTCCCTGGGGTGTTCCTTAACTGAGGACTTTCTCATAATAATGGTTTACTGGCAAAAAATCAGGGATAAGGGTGCTCAGCGGCGGGAGGGATGTTAACACACGTCTGCCATGTAGCGCGGTCAAGCTCTGCCCCCAGATATATTGTAGATTAACACCCGTTCCAATTCAGCAAGGAATAGGTTCACAAAGGTAGGGGCTACCGGGGTCTCCATAGCTGTGCCGGCTATCTGGCGATATCATTGCCCATCAAACTGGAAAGAGTTATGATTGAGAACGAATTGTAGTGCCTCACAAATGTACTTGGAAAAGAGGGGATCCCTGTGGGATGCGCTTGTACAGGCTTTCTACGACAATAGTAGCCAACTTGAAATGTGGTTGCAAACCAAAGTCCATAATAATGGACAAAAAGTCTTTGATGTCCTGTAAATATGATGGTATATTCATCAATAAAGGACGTAGTAGCCAATCTAAGTAGCAGGAAAGAGGCTCAGTAACAGAACATATTCCTGCCACAATAGGGCGACCTGGTGGACGGATCATAGATTTGTGTATTTTTGGGATGATGTACCAGTATGGTTTTTTAGTGAGGGATATAATTAGTTTCTCTGCAAAACGATCAGAGAAAAATCCTCCTTCAACTCCTCTTCTTAACAATGATCGTAATGTTCCCAGGCATGTCATGGTTGGATCCTTTATTAATAATTCATAAACTGTACGGTCATTCAATTGGCGGTGGGCCTCCTCTATATAATAATCTTTTGACACAAGTACAATATTCCCTCCCTTGTCTGCCGGCTTAAGGACAATGCTCTTATTAGAACTGAGCCATTTGAGCTCTTTGCGTTCAACAATCGACAAGTTAGAAGTGACAGATGGATATTTCAAACACTTCACTTCTCTAATAACCCCTTTAAAGAACATGTCCAGAGAAGAACCAGCAAGCAAGTGAGGGTTAAAGGTGTATGGAACTCCACCCGTGAATCGTTCAACAACTACAAACAGTTTCTTCACAATATGGATTATCCAAAGGGATATCCATAAGTGTATTCAACATATTAATGTCATCCTGAGTAGAGTTCTCACTGAGACTAAAACCCAGATTACCAACTCTTAGGGTATGTTCACACGGCCTATTTACGGACGTAAATCGGGCGTTTTTGCCCCGAATTACGCCCGAAAATAGCGCCTCAATAGCGCTGACAAACATCTGCCCATTGAAAGCAATGGGCAGACGTTTGTCTGTTCACACGAGGCGTATATTTACGCGCCGCTGTCAAATGACGGCGCGTAAATAGACGCCCGCGTCAAAGAAGTGACCTGTCACTTCTTTGGCCGTAATTGGAGCCGTTCTTCATTCACTCCAATGAATAGCAGCGCCAATTACGGCCGTAATTGACGCGGCGTTCAAGCGCCTGCACATGCCGGTACGGCTGAAATTACGGGGATGTTTTCAGGCTGAAACATCCCCGTAATTTCAGCCGTTACGGACGCCCTCGTGTGCACATACCCTAACTCTTTCCTCACCTAGTGAGGGTCTCCGATCCTGATTCTGATTAGAAAAAATATGCAAATTCATTTTGCGTACCGATCTATATAAATCAATTAAAAATTTAGTATAGTCAAATTCTGTAGTAATACAATAATTGAGACATTTGGAGAGTAAAGAAATACAATCTGATGACAGAATTAAATCAGTAAATTTAACCACAGTAATCTCATTGCCGGCAGTGATAGTATCTAGATCCATGCCGGCTAAGGTATCATTAGAAGCACAATCTCCTACTTCCTCCAGGAGACCTGCTTTCTTTTGACACCTGCGTTGCTGCCTCTTCTGCCTCTGCCGGCGCCTTCGTAACCTCCTCCTAAAGGGATGTTGCCCTTTTCGGCTACCGAGCTATTAAAATTGTCCAATGAAACATTATGTGAGGCTACTTTGTAGCCATGGCTCGAATCTGAACCAGAATCCATTGTCCAAAAATCAGGATTTTTTTATCTGAGTTTTTTTTTTTTACGTCTGGGCCTTCTTGTCCTTCGGTTGCCCCAATTGAAGACATGGTCATTATCAAAGTCAGTTTTGTCCCTGATGAATTTATCCTTTTTTAGTTCCTTAATCTCCGATTGAATAGGAATGATCTTTTTGTCCAATTTTTTAATAGGACTGGAATTGTAGATCTTTCAATCTTGTTTTTAGTTCTGTCTTTGCTTTGCCAAGATCATCTTTGATCATCTTCTCCGTGCATGACAAAATTAATTCCGTGAGATTTAGGGAATGCTGTATATGGAGCTGTTTCCACATAGCTATGAAGTCAGTATCATCTTTATATTGCGATATTTCTTTATAAATCCGCAGACCTCTAGGTGATCTGCTGCAATCCTTGTACGATTGTAGTGAATTGACAGTCCAGAATAACTTGACCTCTTTTTCTGAGAGAAACGTGACCCTATTCTCCAAGGCCTTAGTGCCTAGCACCTTTGAGATTGCACTGTGCAAAAAACGCATCCACACCTACACGACCTGCGATCAATGCAGCTGATTCCATCGAAGTCAGATCACAGTCTGAGTCTGCAGGATTGTTATCCATAAAGCTGATAATAATGAGCGTGCTCAAGCCCAATGGATAGTCAATAATAATAGTTGAGTGGAGAAAGAGAAGGCTGGCACTGCCCTGATTCAGGCACAATATAATCACTGCATAAAGATCCTTGGCTAACACACGTGGAATACAGCTGTCAAATTGTTGCCCACTGGGTGCTCATCGATAGAAAACAGCACGTATAAAACTTGAATAAAGAATGTAGAAACACGAGGCACTCACTGTCTGTGGCAATAAAGGGATTTATTGAAAATTATCTCAGTCTGTCAGATGTGGAAAAGCCTACGACCGTTTCACGCTACAAGTGCTTTATCAAGGCCCTTGCGTCACTTCCTCCTTGCTCCTTTTATATCATGCTCTTCATGAGCTTACATAATTCATTTATCCAAAAATGTAGCAACAAGTGCACAACAATTAGCAACAAAGTTATACAATATTACAGAAATACATTCTGCACGTGAAATATAAAGAAAATGTAACAACATTTATGTTAAGAAGGAACTGAGATCGTTGCGGTCATTAAAAACCAGCGGCCCCAGTGCCTCGGTTTTTAAAATAATCGCAGCCTCCTTTTGTAATAGGGTACAATGTCTATCTCCCCATTTGTCTCATCCATGTGGAAGGCCCACTGAACCGATTTGGGTATGAATCCATTGCTGCAGATCACATCCACCCATACAAGATGTTTGTCTTCCCTGGTGCAGATGGAATATTCCAGCAACACGATGCGACATGTCCATGGCTAGAAATGGCAGAGAGTGGTTGGAAGAGCATGACCAAGACTTCCAAGTTCTTCCATGGCCCCCTAGTTTGCCAAACTTGAACCCATTTGAGCATCTGTGGGATCACCTCAATTATCTTGTTCGCTCTGTGGATCCTCCCCCATGACCCTCCAGCAAATGTGGGATGCACTGCAGTCAGCATGGCTCCTGATACCTGAGGCAACTTGCCAGCACATTTAATGAGTCTCTCCCAGCCCATCTAGCTGCTGTCCGTGCTATACACGACAGTTACTCTGGATATTAGCTGGTGGTCATAATAATGTGACTCGACTGTGTATATCTGTAATGTGGAAATTTTTACTAAGAGTAGGTTTTACGCTGGTTTAGAGGGTGTTTGTTTTACTCCAAGGGCCAATAAAGTAGGAGGTATGATATTGATAATCACTTATAGAGGTTCCCTAACTAAAATTAGTTCAAAGTCAGAGATACCCTGTAAAACAATAGACACTGATATTGTAGAAAACTTTCCTTTATTTGTCATAGAGTAATTTTTGAAGGCTTCTTGCTTATTTCTGGAGGCAGGAGGATTTAGCATTTTGGAGCATATGAAGACACTTGTGGAATGTCACCATCCTTGGAGGCAAGGCCCGCTCCCGGCAAACCTGGGCAAATTCCGGGGCCCACTACCCTGGGGGGGGCCACCCAGCCGCTTGACGCTGCTGTCATGGCTCCTCCAGGAGTGAAATCCCCGACCAGAGTGTTGCCGACGCTCTGGCCGGGGATTCCGCTTCTGGAGAAGTCCCTGATGTCACCATACATATATGGACAGTGACATCCGGGGCTCCTCCTGAAGCGGAATCCCTGGCCAGAGCATCAACAACTCTCTGGCTGGGGATTCTAATCCTAGAGGGAGCCCAAAAGTCGCTACCTACAGGGAGTATGGGAGCACGGCCCGTAAAATCCGAAAAGTAGGACATGCTCCATATTTCACGGCACGGACCCTCTTCCGTAGCAATACAAAAAGGTGTTCACGCCCAATATCCGCCTTATCCGCTATCTCTCTGCTAACTCCATTCTTGACCCCTTACAATCTGGTTTCCGCACTCTACACTCCACAGAAACTGCCCTTACTAAAGTCTCAAATGATCTCTTGGCGGCAAAATCGGACGGTAAATCCTCTCTCCTGATTCTTTTGGATCTCTCTGCAGCCTTTGACACTGTAGACCACAAACTCCTACTTAACATGCTCCACTCTATTGGACTCAAGGACGCGGCTCTCTCTTGGTTTTCCTCCTATCTCTCTGACCGCTCATTCAGTGTGTCATTTGCTGGTTCCACTTCTTCTCCTCTTCCCCTTGATATCGGGGTTCCTCAGGGATCAGTCCTAGGTCCGCTCCTCTTTTCTCTCTACACAGCTCCTATTGGACAAACCATCAGCAGATTTGGCTTCCAGTACCATCTCTACGCTGATGACACCCAATTATATACCTCTTCCCGTGACATCACCCCTGCTCTAATACAGAACACCAGTGATTGTCTGTCCGCTGTCTCTAACATCATGTCCTCTCTCTATCTGAAACTGAATCTTTCTAAAACTGAGCTCCTTGTGTTCCCACCATCTACTAACCTCCCTAAACCTGATGTCTCCATCTCTGTGTGTGGCACTATCATAACTCCTAAGCAGCACGCCCGCTGTCTCGGGGTTATTTTTGACTCAGATCTTTCCTTTACTCCTCACATACAATCACTTTCACGCTCCTGTCATTTTCACCTCAAAAACATCTCCAGAATCCGCTCTTTTCTTACGGAGGAAACTGCCAAAACTCTCATTGTTGCTCTGATTCACTCTCGTCTTGACTACTGTAACTCATTACTAGTCGGTTTTCCCCTCACTAAACTCTCCCCTCTCCAATCTATCCTCAATGCAGCAGCCAGGCTCATCTTTATGACCAACCGCTACACCAACGCCTCTAATCTGTGCCAGTCACTGCACTGGTTGCCCATCCCCTTCCGAATAAAATTCAAACTTATTACTCTCACCCACAAAGCTCTCCACAGTGCTGCACCTCCTTACATCTCCTCCCTCATCTCTGTCTACCACCCTACTCGGGCTCTACGTTCTGCCAACGACCTTAGATTAAAATCCTCCATAATCCGAACCTCCCACTACCGTCTCCAGGATTTCTCTCATGCTGCACCCGTCCTCTGGAATGTGCTACCCCAGACAATCAGATTAATTCCCAATATCCACAGTTTTAAACGTGCCCTGAAAACACATCTATTTAGACAGGCCTATAACATTCCCTAATCTGACTCCTTTCCATGGCCCTCCTTTTAGATTAGTCATCAGGATAAGATTCCCTCACACTCCTTCTCTTCATGTCCGTCATACACGGATACTGGCTGGTGAGCGGCTCATGCAGCTTTATGTCACCACCGCATGTGTATAAAAATGGCCGGACCATTGTACAGAACAAACACTATTACACTTTGTGTCTCCCTTATGTCCTCATAGATTGTAAGCTCTTGCGAGCAGGGTCCTCACTCCCCAGGTTTGAATTGTAAATGAACTTTGTCACTATGTAATGTCTGATATTGTTTGTTTCATGTTCCCTCTAAATTGTAAAGTGCTGCGTAATATGTTGGCGCTATATAAATAAAGATTATTATTATTATTATTATTAATAGAACCGGGCGGGTACGTAAGTGCGGATCGTATTGCGGTCCGCAATTACGGAGCTTTTCCACGGTCATGTGCATGGGGCCTCCCACTGGGCGTTTTCATACACGCCGTTTGTAAAAACAGCGCGTAAAAGAGAAGTGCGTGTCACTTCCTGAGACGTTTTTGGAGCTGTTTTTCATTGTCTCGATAAAAAAAAGTTCCAAAAACGGCCCTAAAAAAACGCATCAAAAAACGCATGATGCATAAAAAACGGCTGAAAATCAGAGGCTGTTTTCCCTTGAAAACAGCTCCATATTTTACAGCCATTTTTAGTCTAGCGTGTGAACATACCCTAGCAATGTGACCATTTATGGCAGGTGCCAGGATGTATGGCCCGGACAACAAGGACGCCATCTTGGCTAAAATTCTTCTATTTGATAACCGCTCCAGGATGTTGCAGTGTGGCTACGCCACGTCCTAAAACTGGGGGCAACACCTATTCTATAAAACGGCTGTGTGACCACCAAGCTCTGTCCAGTGTTCAGGTGGGGGAGGAAAAACCTGGCTATTGCGGGACAGCTGCTGCAATAGCTACTGAGAGCTGTTGGGCTGCTGTGAAAGCGACAGGCACTAACGTTGGGCCTGAGTCTGTGGGTCTTGAAGCGCATTGCAGGTTAGGGGCAGGAGAATCCCAATGTGTGCAAGGTCATGTGAGCAGTGCAGGTTGCAGACAGGAGCCTGCCCACATGCGTCTGCAATCAAGCAAGTAAAATGCAGAGTTGTGTGAGCCAGCCATCATCAGCCAGCTAGAACCGCCATATGTATTAGACTGTGCCTGTCATATTAAGAAGTGTTTTCTGTTCTGTTGTGTTCCTGTGTACCATTAACACCATCTTATTAAAGTTTAGTTGCTGCAAACATTCCATCTTTCCCATGACAACCTTGCATAGGGCCGTACACCACTCTGGCCTACCCTATAGGTCTACCTGATGGCCCTATATTAAACATTGCAATTTTGGCAAGTTAAAACAAAACATATTCTCCTTTTAGGTGTAGGCTGCTCATGCTGGTACAGCATTCTCTTACAATAGGTGCAGACAGGGGCATAGCTAAATGCTCATGGGCCCCTGGTGAAAAAGTTCTTCTTGTGGGGCCCCCCAACTTCTCTTCATGTGTCGACAACCTGCAGCTCATCGCTGGGTCTTTTATGTGACCCATTGATGCAGCACTAGCAGCCAGGGGCGTTGCTGAGGTCTTAAAACGTGGGCACAAGCTCCCAAGACATACTAGTCCTTCTCAATGAATTAGAATATCATCAAAACATTGATTTATTTTAGTAATTCAATTTAAAAAGTAAAACTCATATTACAGAGTGATCTATTTCCAGCATTTTTTTCTTTTAATGTTGATGACTATAGATAACAGTTAATGAAATCCCAAAATGTAGTCTCTCAGAAAATTAGAATATTATATAAGACCAATTTCAAAAATCATTTTTAATACCGAAATGTTGGCCTACTGAAAAGTATGTACAGTATATGCACGAAATACTTGATCGGGGCTCCTTTTGCATGAATTACTGCATCAATGCGGCGTGGCATGGAGGCGATCAGCCTGTGGCACTGCTGATGTGTTATGGAAGCCCAGGTTGCTTTGATAGCGGCCTCCAGCTCGTCTGCATTGTTGGGTCTGATGTCTCTCATCTTCCTCTTGACAATACCCCATAGATTCTCTATGGTGTTTAGGTCAGGCGAGTTTGCTGGCCAATCAAGCACAGTGATACTGTGGTTATTAAACCAGGTATTGGTACATTTGGCAGTGTGGGCAGGTGCCAAGTCCTGCTGGAAAATGAAATCAGCATCTCCATAAAGCTTGTCAGCAGAGGGAAGCATGAAGTGCTCTAGAATTTCCTGGAAGACGGCTGCGCTGACTATGGACTTGATATAACACAGTGGACCAAGACCAGCAGATGACATGGCTCCCCAAACCATCACTGACTGGAATCTTCACACTGGACTGCAAGTTACTTAGATTGATGCCTCCCCACTCTTCCTCTAGACTCTGGTGCCTTGATTTACAAATGAAATGCAAAATTTACTTTCATCTGAAAACAGAACTTTGGACCACTGAGCAACAGATCATTCCTTTTTTTCCTTAGCCCAGGTAAGAACCTTCTAGAGGTTGACTCAAGGAATGCGACAGTTGTAGCCCATGGATACGTCTGTGTGAGGTGGCTCTTGAAGCACTGACTCTGGCCTCAGTCCACTCCCCAGATTCTTGAATGGCCTTTTCTTGACAATCCTTTCAAGGCTGCGGTTATCCCTGTTGCTTGTGCACCTTTTTCTACCACACTTTTTCCTTCCTCTCAACTTTCCATTAATTTGCTTGGATGCAGCACACTGTGAACAGCCAGCTTCTATAGCAATGTCATTTTGTGGCTTACCCTCCTTGTGGAGGGTGTCAATGACTGTCTTCTAGACAAATGTCAAGTCAGCAGTCTTTCCCATGGTTGTGTAGCCAACTGAACCAGACTGTTGGACCATTTAAAGGCTTAGGAATCCTTTGCAGGTGTTTTGTGTTGATGAGCTGATTAGAGTGTGACACCATGAGTCTACGATCTTCAACTTTTACCCAATATTCAAATTTTTTGAGAGACTAAATTTAGTTTTTCATTAACTGCTAGCCATAATCATCAACATTAAAAGAAAAAAATGCTGGAAATAGAACACTCTGTGTGTAATTAATATATATAACATATGAGGTTCACTTTTTGAATTGAATTACTGAAATAAATTAAAATTTTTGATGATATTCTAATTCATTGAGAAGGACTAGTATACATACACTACTGTGCAAACGTTTTAGGCAGTTGTGGAAAAATGCTGCAAAGTAAGTATGCATAAAGTGTTAATAGTTCTTTTTATCAATTAACAAAATACAAAGAGAATGAACAGAAGAGAAATCAATTCAATATTTGGCGTGAACACCCTTTGCCTTCAAAACAGCATCAATTCTGGCCCAAAAAATATCATGGAGGATCAGTTGAAGTATCTTTTATTTGAAACTCAAACTGATGCCAAAGTGCATTAGTTTGAATCAGCCTTCAATAGATCTGTCTGAATATTTTTTTTTCATAGGATCTGCCATGATTAATATATTTTTAGCACATTGAAGTGAACAATTGAAAAACTGATAGAAAGTAGAACCCCAATATGCACTCAAATCAATAAACACATGATACATGATAAAAATGAACTGCAAAATGCAAGCAGCAAATTAAGTAATAACGATAAACTACAAAGATGATAGACTTGTCGTTTGCTACATATATAGACAGTTATTCAAATGAGTGAGAATGAGAAACAGTTGCACTGTGTTTATCACATGTATTCTATTCATCAATGTTCTTTAATTCCTATTAAAAACACGAAAGAACATTTCCCATAACAGCATGCTCCCAGCTCAGATAGTAATACTGCAATGTAACCAAAGCTAGAGAGGATAGATACCTAATGAAAATATTTTTTTCCTGTATATAAAAGAGCCTCTGCTATAATTGTAATATAATATATAATTTTTGCTTCTGGGGGGATTCCGTTCCTAGACAGGGGATCCCTCTTGGCCACAGTGAGGGAGGGTTTAGGGATGGGTTTGGGAGGAGTTGAGTGTAGGTGGGGCTTAGGGAGTAACACCAACCTTCCCGGTCTTGTGTTTGGGGAAATCAGTGGAGCAGCATCCCTAGTGTTGTTGGTGCTGTTGTTCTTTCTGCAGTCCCTGCTTTGTTTTAATGCCTTATTGCGTCAGTTGATGTGCTGCTTGAGCAGTTCCGTGCAGCTTCTGCTGCTCATGGCCCAGGCTGGCTGGAGGCGCAGGTGTCGGCTCTGGTGGGTGAGCCTGCGGCCTCCATCCCTAGTCTTCCCCACCGGACCCGGCATTCTCATCTGCCGGTCCTGCTTAGACATGGTCCCAAGATCCCAGCGCCTCATACACAGCCCCTCGAGGTACCCTCTGACCCTGGTCTCGAATGGCTCTGCTGCTGTGAGAACCAGGGCCAAGAGGAATCCTGAAACACGGCGGGGATCGGCGGAGGCAGGAAGTTTGCGGCCTACTCTTCTGGCGACCCCTCCTGTCTCCTGCTCTGTGCAAAAGAATGTGAGGCACACGGCTTCCCCCGATAAAGTGCTGGCTGGTGGATGCGCTCGTCAGCAGGACCAGGCTGGGAATCGATGACGGCAGTCATCTGCTGTGGGCCGCAGGCCACGTTTGGTGGCACTGCAAGCATGTGACGGGAGGCAGTCGGCTGGCCCTTCTTCACCGGTGACCCTCCTGGCCAGTGATGATGTGGCTACAAGGGGGGCCTCCCCTATCCCTGACAGTTCTGGGTGCCAGGCGGCTTTCTTGTGCCAGCACGGTTACGGGAATTGGGACGTGTGGAGAGCTTAGTGTGTAAAACCAGCCCATACCCATCCTTCCCGGTCTTTTGATCAGGGAAATCACCGGAGCAGCATTTCCTCCCACCCGCCCTGTATTTCTTAGGCTTCTGTACTTTGGAGTTTTTGTTGGTTTTCTTGGTGTTCTTAATTTGTTCTTCATTATGGCAGCAGGTGGGGGGAGTCCTTGGAGTTGGTGGAAAAAATGGTGGGGGGGGATACATCGTGGGTATGTGTCCTCTATAATTGTAAAGGTGTGATTTACACTTACAGATTGATATTAGGGGCTACTTGGGGTGTTATCCCTTAGGAGTCATGGCTGTTTAAGTTATGGAATCTGCTAGGCTTATTGGTGCCTCCGACCTGGGCCTATAGCTTGGGGTAAATTAATGTGGGCAGATTGCCGCCTTAATATATTTTGTAGATCCAAAGACTTCCCCTGTTGTGTTTAATAGTTTTGTGGTGGTCTGTCGTGTGTGTTTTCCTGTTGGATGTTTTGGCAATGTTGAGTTCGTTTTTGGGGTATTTTTAAATGAGCTAAAAAAAAAAATTTCTGTTATATATATTTTCAATAAAATGACTGCTGTGGCCAGTTTATCTAAACTCTTGTCTCGACTTTTATTTAAGGTATAGTATTGTGTTTTAAAAGAAGAAGTAGGTACTTATATACCAAAGCTGACTAGACTTACTCAAGTCATGTAGAAACTATTCAGGTTAAAAGTCCATGTTTGGCTTTCTTGCAATCCAAAAACAAACAAGTGATTATCCAGCATGCAAGACTTGCAGCATGTAAATCAAACGAACACCTTGCCCATCTGGGCGCTAACTAAACTGCAGGTTTCCTCACCTATTATAAATCATAATTACAGTATTCCTTGGATCAGGCTTTACACACTATCCTTGTGTGGATTCCAAGGCTCTGACCCTCACTGCACTAACTGCAGAGCTTTTATGGCTCAGTAACAAGCCCAGAACAAGCCCAGTAGCTTCCCCTGAGCTAACTATGCTAGGGGTAACACCTCTACTGTAGTAAGGAAGGGAATGACGAGTCCCACTACCAATTCTACTTGCCATTCCATAGAAATCAAGTCCCAGAACACACATTTAAAGAGGCTCTGTCACCAGAATAAAAATGCTCTATCTCCTACATCAGTTTATCGGCGCTGGAATGTAGTTACTAGCAATGTGTTTTTATTTTAAAAACGATGTTTTTTAACAAAGTTATTGCGTTTAGAACATTTATGCAAATGAGGTCCTTAATGCCCAACTTGGCGTTTTTTAATTTTCAACCAAGTGGGCGTATGACAAAGAGGTGTATGACGCTGGCCAATCCGCATCATACACCTCTCTGTCTTACACCCAAGCTAGATTCACTGAGCAGCGTGATCTCGCGAGACCGCGCTGTGACGTCACTTCCGCCCACAGATCCTTCATCCCTGCGTCTGAAGACAACATCTTTCGTCTCCCTCCAGGCCGATGAGAAGTCCCAGTCGTCGGATCGGTAGTAGCAGCAGCAGCCTGGAGGGAGACGAAAGATGTTGTCTTCAGACGCAGGGATGAAGGACCTGTGGGCGGAAGTGACGTCACAGCGCGGTCTCGCGAGATCACGCTGCTCAGTGAATCTAGCTTGGGTGTAAGACAGAGAGGTGTATGATGCGCATTAGCCAGCGTCATACACCTCTTTGTCATACGCCCACTTGGTTGAAAATTAAAAAACGCCCAGTTGGGCATTAAGGACCTCATTTGCATAAATGTTCTAAACGCCATAACTTTGTTAAAAAAACATCGTTTTTAAAATAAAAACACATTGCTAGTAACTACATTCCAGCGCTGATAAACTGATGTAGGAGATAGAGCATTTTTATTCTGGTGACAGAGCCTCTTTAACAAAAGCCTCAGCAAATTACAGTAGGTTTGCTGAGGAAACGCGGCTTTCCTGGATTCCTTTATCTCACCCATCTACAGGCGTGGGATTCAAATTTTTAACAACAGGTTCCCTGTTTTTCGGACAAAGACTTGTGTGGGGGGGGGGGGGGTTCACAGTGTTTTGCGGTGTATCGTGCCATTGAAAATGATTCTAACAATAAAATAAAACAATTATGATATTCCATATACCCCCTACATTAAAGTGGACTCTAAATAAAGATCTTCCCTGTCCAGAATGTTTTACTGTGGATTGCCACACTATTTATATAATTACATAAGCGTACTAACCTACCCACACATTATATTAAACTCACCCATTACGTATAGGCCTATATGCGCACATTCAATATCCTAAGCGTGTTTAGCCCATTTAGTTAGGCTGTGCACATGAGAAGGGTGTAGGACAGTGCGGTGTGCGCAGTAAGCCAAGAAAACTCTCCCGGCTAATGCACAGATACGGTGCCAGGAGCAAGCTCAGTACATATATACAGCACCAGAATAAAGCTCAGTACATATATACAGCACCAGAACAAAGCTCAGTACATATATACAGCTCCAGAACAAAGCTCAGTACAAATATACAGCACCAGAACAAAGCTCAGTACATATATACAGCTCCAGAACCAAGCTCAGTACAAATATATAGCACCAGAACAAAGCTCAGTACATAAATACAACACCAGAACCAAGTTCAGTACATAAATACAACACCAGAACAAAGCTCAGTACATATTTACAGCACCAGAACAAAGCTCAGTACATATATACAACACCAGAACCAAGCTCAGTACATATATACAGCCCCAGAACCAAGCTCAGTACATATATACAGCCCCAGAACCAAGCTCAGTACATATATACAACACCAGAACCAAGCTCAGTACATATATACAACACTAGAACAAAACTCAGTACATATATACAGCACCAGAACCAAGCTCAGTACATATATACCGCACCAGAACCAAGCTCCGTTTTGAGCTTGGTTGTTCTGATATATATGTACTGAGCTTTGTTCTGGTGCTGTATATGTGTACTGAGCTTGGTTCGGGGGCTGTATTTATGTACTGAGCTTTGTTCTTGTGATGTATATATGTACTAAGCTTTGTTGTGGTGCTGTATATATGTACTGAGCTTTGTTCTGGTGCTGTATTTATATGCGGTGCTTAGTTCTGGAGTTGTATATATGTTTTGAGCTTTGTTCTGGTGTTGTATATATGTACTGAGCTTGGTTCTGGTGCTGTATATATGTACTGAGCTTGGTTCTGGTGTTGTATTTATATGCGGAGCTTAGTTCTGGAGTTGTATATATGTTTTGAGCTTTGTTCTGGTGTTGTATATATGTACTGAGCTTGGTTCTGGTGCTGTATATATGTACTAAGCTTTGTTGTGGTGCTGTATTTATATGCAGAGCTTAGTTCTGGAGTTGTATATATGTTTTGAGCTTCTCTTTGGTGCTGTATATATGTATTGAGCTTGGTTGTTATGATGAATATAACTCCAGAAGCTCAGTACATATATATACACAGCACCAGAACCAAGCTCAGTACATATATACAAAACCAGTACAAATACAGCTCAGTACAGAGATAATTAGCAAATTTAGTTTAACCCCTGCCATATAAGTTTGTAGGGCATAAAACTACAGATCCCAGTATAGCCAGAATGATGGAAAGGATATGCTGGGAGTTGCTGTTTCACAAAAAAGAACGATACACACATCATCTCGCTGCAGATCAAACAGTGACTACAGTACTGATCAGTCACAGGGAGAATAAACATTTACATTTAATGACTCACCGGTGACGACTTCTCAGATTCTAGTTGTTCTCTTTACTTTTCCATCTGGTCCAGAACTCTATGATGCCTCCTGGCCATGACCCATTTCTGCGGAAATGGGTAAATTTGCTGCTCAGATGTCTTCGGAAGATCACTTTTTCAAAATTTCTGCACCTATAAACGAAGAGCAAATTCTTATGGTACCACACTCTATGCCCCCAAATATAATAGTATCATACACTGTGTCCCCGAATATAATAGCGCTACACACTGTGCCCCTGAATATAATAGTAACATACACTGTGCCCCTGAATAAAATTGTCTCAAACACTGTAAAGTAATGCACCACACACAGTGCCCCCTGTAGATAGTGCCCATCATAGAGCCCTCTGTAGATAGTGCTCCCAGTAGAGCCCTCTGTAGATATTGCTCCCAGTAGAGCCCTCTATAGATAGTTCTCCCCATAGAGCCCTCTGTAGGTAGTAGCGTTCCCTGTAGATAGTGCCCCCTGTAGCGTTCCCTACAGACAGGGCCCCCCTGTAGTGTTCCCTGTAGATAGTGCCCCTGTGGCATTCACTGTAGCGTTCCCTGCATATTGCCCCTGTAGCGTTCCCTGTAGATAGTGCCCCCTGTAGCGTTCCCTACAGACAGGGCCCCCTGTAGTGTTCCCTGTAGATAGTGCCCCTGTGGCATTCACTGTACCGTTCCCTGCATATTGCCCCTGTAGCGTTCCCTGTATAGTGCCCCCTGTAGATAGGCCCCCCTGTGGCGTTACCTGTGCATAGAGCCCTCTGTGGCGTTCCCTGTAGATAGAGCCCGCTGTTTCGTTCCCTGTAGATAGAGCCCCCTGTGGCGGTCCCTGTAGATAAATCCCCCAGTGGTGTTTCCTGGAGATAGAGCCCCCTGTGGCGTTCCCTGTAGATAGAGCCCCCTGTGGCGTTCCCTGTAGATAGAGCCCCCTGTGGCGTTCCCTGTAGATAGGACCCCCTGTGGCGTTTCCTGTATATAGGGCCCCTTGTGGTGTTCCCTGTAGATAGGGCCTCTTGTGGCGTTCCCTGTAGATGAAGCCCCTTGTGGTGTTCCCTGTAGATAGAGACCCCTGTGGCGTTCCCTGTAGATAGAGACCCCTGAGGCGTTCCCTGTAGATAGAGCCCCCTGTCGCGGTCCCTGTAGATAGGGCCCCATGTGGCATTCCCTGTAGATGGGGCCCTATCTACAGGGAACGCCACATGGGGCACTATCTACAGGGACCGCCACAGGGGTCTCTATAGGGAACGCCACAAGGGGCTCTATCTACAGGGAACGCCACATGGGCCTCTATCTACAGGGAACGGCACAGGGGTCTCTATCTACAGGGAACGCCACAAGGAGCTCTATCTACAGAAAACGCCACAGGGGGCCCTATCTACAGGGCACGCCACAGGGGGCCCTATGTGGCGTTACCCTGTAGATAGGGCCCCCTGTGGTGTTTCCTGTAGATAAGGGTCCCCTGAGGCGTGTGTATAAGGGCCCCTATATAGTCCCCTGTAGTTAGTTCTCTATATAGTCTTCTGTAGTTCCCTATAGTGCCCACAGTAAAGGAAAAAAACACATTTTCTTACCTTTCCCGTTGCCGCACCATCCTCCAGCAACATCAGTCCTCCTCCATCAGAACGATGCAGCGGCGCAATGACGTCATCGCCATGCAGCCAACTGCATCATCACTAAAGCGCCGAATGGCGAGGCGTCATGTGTCTCGCAAGGGCAGCGCTAGTCAACTCAATTGTATCCGCGTCCTAAGGACGCGGATACAATTGAGTGCAGAGGACCAGTTCCGGCTTCCCGCTTCACTCGGTTCTGCGATTTTAACAACCAGTTCGGGAGAACTGGGGGAACCGGCCGGATCCCACCCCTGCCTATCTCAACAAACTGAGTGAGATATATACTCCCTCCAGTACTTTTTATTTCTGCTTTGGGATTTCACTGGGATTACTTTTTAATTCTGCTTTGGGATTCTGATCTACAATACAAGATATCTGCAGCAATCAATTAAAATAATTTTTTCATATATATTGTTTGTGCATTGCTTTACACTAGCTCTGACACAATAATGGGCTCCAAAAATCCAGCAGCAGACAACCCCATTTAGAATTGGTTTTCGGGCTAATAACTTGTCACTAGGGTCTATTTATTATGGAATTATTAACAAATAACCTATTAGACCTTATTAATGATATGTCCTGTGTATGTACAAGGATAATATAATTTTAAAATTGGTTTGAATTCGAATGTGTACTTGTTCGGTATTGTCATGGCCGTGCTCTGTCCTGAACTCTAGGGTGCGCGCGCTTGGTCCCGGCCTTAAACGGCCAGTGCACATGTTAATCTTCCCTGACCAATCTCCAGATCACCTCTGCCCTTCCACTCCTTGCCTGAGTGTTGTTGTCTACCCACGTTGGATCTGAAAACGGTCCCTTAGTTGTATCCTGCTCCCAGTGGTTCCGTGCCCTGCTACCTTTATCCTGTATCCCGTACTGTGTTTGTTCTTGTGACTTATCTAGTGTTGGAGTCGTGTTGTGCCATCTGCCACGCCTGCTGTCCTACACCATGTCAGGTGTCCTCTGCCACGCCTGCTGTCATACACATCTGGTGTCATCTGCCACCCCTGGTATCCGCCACATCTGACGCCACCTGCCACATCAATCACCATCCGTGCCAAAGCCTCTATTAGTGTCTGGACTTTTTCAGGTACACTTGTGCTAGGACTTTGCATAGACTTTGTATAGACTGTGATTTAGCCAGCTGCCACTCTGCTACGGTGGAGCGGCCTAGTGGGTCCACATACCCCGAGATCGTGATATGTATAGATGGAGTGTCAATACACACAGATAATCCCTAATGAACAACTTTATCTGTTGTATCGTTAACAATCGTTGTCTTGTATGGACACGTCTAATATACTATAAACACGACAAATATTCTACTTACGTTACACTCAGGAGTATTAGGACAGATGGCAAGCAAACTTAATAACTTTACAGAAGAGGACAACACAGAACTTATATTTTCAGCTAATACTTTGATTTAGGGAAAACTGCTGATAGGATTTAACATCTATGACTGAAAAACAAATGATAAAAATCCGATCTAACGGGGGATAGCACAGATTTCATATGGATGAGGTGTAAATGTAGTTCCGAAAATTCCATTCATGTTAACTTTAGTCACACCCTGAGGAAGATGAAAGCTTAAAGACTTCAGGAGGCTGGTGAAGAATATAAAGAGCTCAGTCCTGGCCATTTGTTCTCCCAAACACATGCGGTGACCTGTCAAGAGATGAGATGGAAAAGAATAATAGTTTGGGTTTGGGATTGCCGTTGTCAATTTAAGTTATGGAAAGCTACTGCAAATCAGTAAAATGGGACATGGAATTATGAGTTTTCTTCTGTGTTAGGCTGTAGTGCACACCTTACAAACAGTATAGGTGGCCATACACCCTAGTTACTGTAGCTGTTAGCCAGCAGCTATTCCTCCCGACACCTCCCCGCCATACACATGCACACTCAGCTCGGCCGAGCATGCATTTCTTCTCAATGGGTAGGGAATAAGCCGCTGCCAGAAGAGTCTTCTTAGCTCCTGGGGAAACAAAGAATCAGGCATGTTGAATTCCAACATGCCGGATGTTTCTTTCCCCTGACATCTGCCATCAGGGAAGGGGTTGGGCTGTAGTGCTTACCTTACACTACATGCACCTTAGATAGCTGTCATCTGAATGAGTGCTCAGTCGAGAGCTATTCCTCCCGACCCTGCTCATACACATGCATGCTCAGCTCGGCCAAGCGTTCCGGTGTTCTCAATGGGGAGAGGGGAAGAAGCCCGATAAGCCCCAACATGCTCAATGTTTTTTTCCCCCAACATGGGGATGTTGAACATATGACACTGGAGCAGGTACGAGTGCTGAATATGTTGAATTCAACACATATTAACCAACAATTAGATGCAAGAAAATAATCAGTTAAAATAAACATCTAATAATCCACAGGAATACTGTTGTCTTATGTATGTTGCATAGACTTGTGTTTATAAGACAGTACCGTATAATGTTACCTGCAGAAAATGGTAGGAATGCTTTATTGGCCTGAAAATTGCCTTCTTCGTCCAAAAAGTTTGCTGGATTGAATGTATCTGGGAATTTCCACTGCGTGGAGTCCATGTGTACAGAGGCCAGGTTAGCTATAATCATAGTACCCTAAGGGATTTTAGGAAACATTACACATGTTAAAGATGTAGACATACATTGTAGTACTCAAAAACATTTTTACCCCTTCAAAGTACTTGTTTTTCCTATTCTGTTAGGTTGCTATCTTATTGACTGTTGATTTTATGTTATTCAAAAATGGTTTAATTTAATGTGTCTGATCCTAATAATATAGTGTCATGTTTTTCATCTGAACGGGAAATTGTCTGAAAGTTATTAGAACAGAATCAGAAATTACAGCCGCAACACTCAGACCTCTAGCGTTTCAACTGAATCAAACTTAGACCCCCATAGGTTCTTGAAAGTTTAGTCAATTATGTACCACTGTAGGAGTAGGTATATACAGTACCGGATTTATATCTCATAAGCATGTAGGCACAGATTATCTGATGCCATACACATATGAATACACACTGTTGAGTTTATTCATTTGTAAATTTTCCCTTCAGTGGTCGAACTTTCCCCAGGTCACCTAATGTATAGGCAAATGCCTAATGTACTTATAGGCAAGTCCGGACCTCGGTATATAAGATAATCAAAAAAATAGTTATCCCTTTAGTCTAGAAGGAACAAGCTTATGTCTAGCTACCCTCTTTGTTCCTGTTTAACTCTTAAATATAATGACTAATACAATTATTCATTTTAATTACCTTTCTGATTGAATAATCATGCAGTTTAATTTCTTGTGTACATTGCCTAGGCAGACCTAAAGGAACCACATTAGAGATTCGCTGTATTTCATGAATTACGGCATTGGTGTATGGCAAACTCATGCGGTCTTCATATTTAAGATTTTCAGTGTTTTCTATAAATATATCAATTTCTCTCTGGACTCTTACTATAAAACAAAATCAGAATGTTTGATATAGCAAAAATAAATAGTTCAAGATCGTTACTCTCTAAAATACATTATATGCATTTTTTCTAATATAATTTTTAGAAAACATTTATAACATACATCATTATAAAGTCAAGGAAAATACAAGCAAACCCATACCCCCCCCCCCCCCCCCACACACACACACCTAGTACGCTGCAAGAAGAGAAAAGAAAGAGGGGGTAAAAAAAAAAGTTAAAAAACATTAATCTATTTAACTAGGGCAGTTTTTAACTTCTATCACTATAAGGCCCAGTTCACACTGAGTTTTTTTACTTGTTTTTTGACGCGGAAACCGCGTCGGAAAACGTGCCAAAAAACGTTCGAAAATGCCTCTCATTGTTTTCAATGGGAGGCGGAGGCGTTTTTTTCCCACGAGCGGAAAAAAACGCTTGCGGGAAAAAGAAGCGACATGCCCTATCTTCGGGCGTTTACATCTCTGACCTCCCTTTGACATCAATGGGAGGCAGAGAAAGCAGAATTTTGAGGCAGAATTTTCTGCATGCAAAAAACTCTGTGTGAACAGGGCCTTAAGGCACCCATACCCACCTCTATTTTACTTAATCAGCTACATGAACGGTAATTCATTTATCGCATATTGATTAAATTTAACTAGTTGGTTTTTCGATTGATAAATATTCTTTTCAAACCCTATATTGCCAGATACCCGATTCTCCCAACAAGGAATGGGAGGGATTTGTGGAGACATCCAATATTGCATTAACACAACTCTAGCTATCATTAGTAGTTTAAGAACCGCTATTTTATCATTGCCCAAACTTTTTTTTTTAATAATAGAATTTTTTATTGTTCTTGATTTAAATAATCCATACTTTTTCCATAGTACATAACAAAAAAAAAAAAATGTTGACATTATATTAACACCTTAACGACGAAGGACGGATATATCCGTCCTGTGCAGGAGCTAATTCCCGCATAAGGAAGGATATATCCGTCCTCTGATCGCGCGAGTACTGCCACTGTACCCATGTGATCATCGGCAGGAGAACGGCTGTTATACACAGCCTGGATCCTGCTCCAACTGCCGGAATCGAAGCGCGCTCCGATTCCGGCAGCTTAACCAATTAGATGCCGCTGTCAATAGTGACATCGGCATCTAATGTTTTGACAGAGGGAGGGAGCTCCCTCTGTCACCCCTTGGGCGCCCCTTCACAGAAATTGCGAGGGCCTTGTCGGCTTTCCATGGCAGCCGGGGGCCTAACAAAGGCCCCCAGGTCTGCCTTCAGAAACTGCCAGAGGCATGGCCTAATAGATTGCCTGTCAGTTTTACACTGATTGGCAATAATGCTTTGGTATACTAAGTATACCAAAGCATTATCTAAAGATCGCAAAGTAAAGTCCCCTAGTATGACAAAAAAAAAAAAAGTTATATAGTTAAATAAAGCTTATGAGAAAAAAAAAAAAGATTACAGTAAACATAAAATAAAACCACTTTTTTCCCCCAAAAAGAGGTTTCATTTAGTAAAAGTGTCAAAACAAATAACACATGGGGGCGTGGCCGGATGTCTGCCTGAGTAGACGTGCTTCACAGTGCTCCTGAGCTCCCTGACTCCTTATCCTGCTGATATCCTTGCCATCCTGCATTCTAAGTTGCCAAAACGGGCAGGACAAGTGCATATCTCACCCCTGTATCCCTACCTGTCGGTAGTTTTGAGGTCTGGTGTCGTGGGGCCCTCCTGGAGAGAGAAGCTGGTCAGCTGGCGGCACTTCCGGTGGAGCACGAGGCGGGCGGAAGTGAAAGGCTGTCTGCAGGAGTCTGGGTCTGTGTCGGTCGCTGCTGCTGGAGGCTGGTGTTGCTGATTACTGACGGCGGGACTGTGGATCGGCTGGGAGGCAGAGCTGTGCAGCGGTGTGTGGTGGCTGTCCCATTGCAGGCAGGAGGATACATCTGGGGAGCGCTTCACAGGTATTTCACTGGACTGAGCTAGCTGTGCAGGCTCACTACTCACCCTGCATTGGGCCTGGTACTGGGTCCCCGGGATACCTTGCACCCTTAGCTTGTGGACTTGCTCCGTTTGGTGTATCAGACACCCTGCCAGTTCCTACATACCCTGCATCCCTCCATTTGCATCATGGGAGGCAGTAAGGCTGGAAAGAAGGGGAAAATGAGGTCCACGCAGGGCAGTTATATTCCCCCATCAGATGAGGAATCCCTAGATGAGATGGAGGATGGAGCCTCTGGCTCGGCCCTGGCCAAAATCAAGGCTAATGCAGTAAAGAGGCTGGAGCAATTTACTAGGCCTGAACACCCCCCTGCTTCTCCAGACCCATCTTTATCCCTGTTTGAGGGCTCGCTGAGTCCTCCAAGACCAATTTCTCCACAGGACCTGCCTGTTTCTTCCTCTAATGTGGATACGAAATTTGCTGAGTTAATGTCTGCAATTACCTCCTGTCAATCCTTGTTGGTTACTAAGGTTGATGAACTTCGTCAGGACTTTGTTATCCTGAGGCATGATGTGCAAAAAGTGCGGGAACGTACTGCAGAGGCAGAGCGCATGATATCGGAGGTGGAGGATATTCTACACCCTATTCCAGCTCAGATCGCTGATTTGAGGAGACAGGTGGAGATCTCGGTCGAACGGGCTGATGATTTTGAGAACAGATTACGCCGGAACAACATCCGCATAGTCGGGCTGCCAGAAAAGTCAGAGGGTACAGATGCTGTTTCTTTCCTGGAAAAGTGGCTGAAGGAAACCTTTGATGATACTGTGTTTTCAGCATTCTTCACAATTGAACGGGCTCATCGGGTCCCTGCTAGGCCCGGGCCGCCGGGAGGCCCCCCTCGGCCTATGCTGGCGCGACAGCTGCATTTCAGGGATAGAGATGCTATTCTTCAGGCGGCAAGACGTAAAGGCTCTATCTTACATGGCTCTCAGCGGATCTCCATTTATCCTGATTTTTCGGTCGCGATCCGGAAGCAGCGGGTGCGTCTTACAGAGGTTAGGAAGAAGCTCCAAGAAAAGGGGTACAAGTATGCAATGTTATACCCTGCTAAACTGCGAGTGGTGGATGGGCCGACTGCAAGATTTTTCCTTTCCCCCAATGAAGCCTTGGACTGGGCGGCTGCCGCTCCCCGAGCCCCAGGAGTGAACTCCCCCCCCCTGAATGCTGCGATCCCCTGCTGGGGTAACCCCCCTGATGTTTCATTTGTTTAATTTTCTCTCTCTCTCTCGTTGAAAAGTATTTACTGCACTGATTGGGTTGCTGATTACCTGCTGTACTTACACTGTTACTTAGGAGAGATGATGTGATATGACTGATATACTGCTTAACCATTTTGTCACTTGTCTTTCACTGTTTAATTTTTATTTCTTTTGCTCCTTTTCCCCTCTTAGTGGGGTCAGGTCTCAGGGCTGTGCTGCTGTTGTAGCTGTTAGCTTAGTCAGGGACCACTGTTCTCAGTTGTAGTTCAGTTAGTGGGTACAGGTCTGCACTAGAAGTCGGGTGCTTGACAGGGACGGTTTGGGTTTGTTTTACTGTATTTCAATGTACGGTTATGTGTTATATGTGGTGTGTCATGAGTGTGTGTGAATGTGTATGTATTCTTCTCCTCTCCATTCCCATCATATACTAGCTATGGGTCTCCTGCTGTTTTCTGCTCTTCAGGCGTACCATGGCTGTAATTAAGGTCTTGAGCTGGAATGTCCGTGGGCTTAACTCAAAATTTAAACGGTCTCTTGTGTTCAACTTCCTGAAGAAACACTCGCCTCATGTTATATGCTTACAAGAGACGCATTTAACTGGACAAAAAATTCTGGCCCTTAAACGGGCCTGGATAGCTGGAGGATATCATTCCTCATATTCCTCATATTCTAGGGGGGTGTCTGTTCTGAGTGTGCGCCTGGAGGTGTTGAAGGTAGCATGTGACCAATACACTGTTCATCACCCAGGTCCTGTTTTACCTTAGTAAACGTGTATGTTCCCCCGCCCCTTGATCCCACACTATTGGACTTGATAGCCCAGAAACTCTCAGAGTTCCCTGCTGGCCCAGTGTTGTGTATGGGTGACTTCAATGCAGTCCCTGACATATCTATGGATCGTACTGGGGGTCCGGATCAGTCCTCTGTTCACCTCAACTCCTGGTCCTCAATGCTTCATCTGACAGATGTGTGGCGCTGGAAATACCCGCTAGAAAAAAAATACTCCTATTACTCCTCTGCCCATAAAACCTTTTCTAGAATTGACCTCGCTCTGGTGTCACAGGACCTTTTGCCCGCAGTAACGGCTATAGATATCACTCCACGAGGCATCTCAGATCACTCAGCTCTCATTTTGTCATTTACGGTTGGTCCCCCAGCTGACTCCAAAATATGGAGACTGCATCCGGCCTGGCTGTCCTCTCCTGAGGTTCGATCAGAGGTGGCGGCCTCTCATGACTCATATTGGGATCATAATTCCTCATTTCCAGACCCTTTAGTAGTGTGGGATGCATATAAAGCCACTCTTAGGGGTGCGTTTATGGCAGGGGTTGCAAGGTGTAGAGCAGTGTCCAGAGAGAAGGAGAGGTCGCTGATAGAAGAGAGTCAGAGAGCTGAGAGAGACTATATTGCAAATCCTTGTCCAGGTACGAAGAGTCGGTGGGCTGGGGTTCAGAGGGAACTAAACCATATACAGGTCGAACAAACTAAAAAGCAGGTGCTGCATACGGAGTCAAGGGTGTTTGAGTTTGGTGACAAAAATGGCAAGCTTCTTGCGTACTTGGCTAGGTCGGAACGCCCGTGTGCCTCTGTTCCATCTATTCTTTCTTCTGAGGGTACTCTCTGTACTGCCCCTAAAGATTTGAATAAAGTGTTTGGTGATTTTTATGCTGAGTTATATAGCTCCAGATGTAGTGGGCCTCCGGAGGATATAGAACGCTTTTTAGATGACCTTCCCCTATGGCGCTTGACTGATGCACAGGCAAAGGAACTAGACAGCCCGCTTACAGAGGACGATATCACTGATGCGATTCAGTTGTTGCCATCTGGTAAGACCCCCGGACTTGATGGCCTGGGGGCTGATTGGTATAAGGATAGCTGTGAGGTTGTGGTGCCCAGGCTTGAGGAAGTCTATTCTGCTGCTCTGGAGATGGGGGTTCTGCCGGCATCTATCAGAGAGGCCCTAATTGTGGTGCTGTTGAAGCCTGGGAAGGATCCGACTCTTCCAGATTCCTATCGGCCCATATCGCTGATTAACTCAGATGCAAAGATACTTGCCAAGATATTAGCTACCAGATTAAATAAAGTTATATTATCCGTCATTCATCCTGACCAAACAGGCTTTATGCCTGGGAAGGGTACGGATATTAACGTACACAGGTTGTTTCTTAATATTGATGCTGCACAATACGATACATCCCCTGGGTTTGTTCTCTCTCTAGATACATATAAAGCCTTTGATTCGGTTGAATGGAGGTATCTCTGGATACTGCTTTCCCGTCTAAATTTTGGTCCCAGATTTCTTGCTCTGGTCCGTTTGTTATATGAGCAGCCTGTTGCTAGGGTGAGAACAAATCTGGATGTCTCTAAGCCCTTCTCTCTAGGTCGAGGTACGCGCCAGGGTTGTCCACTCTCCCCTTTGTTGTTCGCTCTTGCGATTGAGCCTCTGGCGCTGGCAGTTAGGCGTTCCTCTTCCATTATTGGTATCCCTCGAGGATCACTAGTTGAGAAAATATCCCTGTATGCAGATGATACTTTGGTGTATCTGGCGGATGATGGTCCTTCGTTGTCTTCACTCTTGCAGCTGATTGACACTTTTGGGGCGTTCTCGGGGTTGTCGGTTAATTGGTCTAAGTCGGTTATGTTTCCTCTATGTGCAGAGTATCGCTCCCGGCAGGGGCTCCCTGTCCCGTTGCAGGTCGTGTCTCAATTTACGTATCTTGGGGTGCGGATCTCCCTTAATTTGTTACGCTTTCGTGAACTTAATCTTTGTCCCTTAGTGGCCTCTACTGAAAAGCAGCTAAACTCTTGGAGGAACCTCCCCCTCTCATTATATGGTAGGATAAACCTTTTTAAAATGATATATCTGCCTAAATTTCTTTACCTCCTACATATTTGTCCGGTTATTTTGCCCAAACAATTTTTTTTCCCACTTGGATGGGATTCTACGTGGGTTTTACTGGCAAGGCGGCACACCCCGGTTTAGTCTCCGCCTTCTGCAGGCCCCAAGGAGTGTGGGGGGGATGGCGGCGCCCAACCTTTACTTATATTATTTGGCTTCGCAGCTGGTACTGGCTCGCTGGTGGATTGACATTGACTTAAGTAATGCGGCCACGGCGCTGGCTGGAGCACTCATGACTTCCTATGAGAGTCTTACCAACCTCTTATATAGGTTTAAAACTTCGTGTCGGGCGTCCTTACCGGTAAAAACTATTGCGAATGCCTGGAAGAAGGCACAACTCTTATTAAAAGATACTACGGATTCTTCTGTTTCCCCTAGGACTCCGTTATGGAACAATCCAGGTGTCCCTGCCGGGAGCGATGATGTGGGCTGGGGTGGGGGTTCGATTTTTAGGCCAAATATACTCTATGGACAGTGGGTTTGTCTCCTTTTCTGAACTAGAGGAGAGGTTTGGGGTCTTGAGGAAGGTTTTTTATCATTATCTCCAGTTGAGACATGCCTGCTCGGCTCAGTTTGGATCTGTCACGCCAGCTTTGGGGTTTTCCGGATTGGAGGACCTGCTCAGCACCCCAGACCTTCCTAAGACCCTTACTCGGACGTATGCCCTGTTGCTGTCCTCTGTAAAACGCCCCTTTGATAGGGCGTACCTGGGGTGGAAGAGAGATATCCCTGATTTGTTGGAGGAGGAGTGGAGGGAGGTGGAGCTTTCCTTCTTTGATTCCGTAGTTAGTGCTCGAGACTTTTTAATACAATCGCGGTTTCTACACATTATTTACTATACTCCAGTTAGACTTAAGAGAATTGGGGCCTCTGGGTCGGACAGCTGTTTTAGGTGTCAGTCAGATGTTGGCACGTACCTCCACTGTGTCTGGTCCTGCCCTAGGATTTCACTATTCTGGTCAAGGGTTGTAGAGTTTCTGCATGATAACTTTGAGTTTCCCCGGGTTCTCTCCCCTCAGGTGTGCCTTTTGGGCATTATGAATGAGTTAATACAAGGCTATTATTACAAAATCTTTTTCCGATTTGTTTTGTTCTGTGCGCGGAAGGTTATAATTATGGAATGGAAGGCCACGGTGTGTCCTAGTATAGAACATTGGTTGCAATTGATAAATAAGTATATACCATTATATCAGAAGTTATACATTAGCAGAGGGTGTCCTGACAAATTCGGGAAGATATGGGCCAGATGGATGGAGATTTCGGACACTGCTGTCTGATAGACAGGCGTGAGTGAAGGGTGACTGGTTGTCTGTTTTGTATGCCTTGGCAATAATGACGGTCAAATGTAGATCCTGCTTTCTTCGCAATACACTTATATGCACCTGTCATCCGTTAAGTTTTCATGCTGGCTTTTGCATTGTAACTGTATTTTTATCTATGATGATTGTTATTGCCAACTAGTGTGGTTGGTCAGTATGCTATGTATGTTTTTGCGCGCAATCGTTGCGCTTCTGTACATTTGTATTTTGAGAAAAAAATAATAAAGAAAACCTTTTTAAAAAAAAACAAATAACACATACACATATAAGGTATCGCTGCGATCGTAATGACTCGAACAATAAAATCAACACATTAAATAAACAGTCGAATGATTGGCATCCAAAAGAAAAAAATAAATAAATAGCAAAATTATAATTTTTTCTCCCATACCCCCATAAAAAAATAAAAATAAAAGTTAATCAATAAGTCCCATTTACCCCATAATAGTACTAATGAAAACTACACTTTGCCCTGCAAAAATCAAGCCCACATACGGCCAGATTGACAGAAAAATAAAGAAGTTACGGCTCTTGGAATGTGGCGATGCAAAAACAAGTAAGTTTTTCTAAAAGTGTTTTTATTGTGCAAACGTAGGAAAACATATAAAACCTTTACATATTTTGTGTCCCCATAATCGTGCCGAACCATAGAATAAAGTTAACATGTTATTTACGCTGCATAGTAAACGGCGTAAATTTATAACGTGAAAATCAATGCTGGAATAGCTGCTTATTTTTATTTCTCCCCTAAAATAAAGTTAATAAAAGTTAATCGATATATTATATGCATCCAAAAATGGTGCAATTGCAAAATACAACTCGTCCCGCAAAAAACAAGCCCTTATATGGCTATGTAGGCGGAATAAAAAAAAAGTTACAACTTGTTGGAATGCGACCGTGAGAAAACAAAAAATAATCCTTGATCATTAACGTGCAAAATGGTCTGGTCATTAAGTGGTTAAACAAAATATTATGTAGTACAGACACTATCCCAAAAATCAACAGTCACCCCTAAAACCCTGGAAAATATTGCGTGGGGAGGGGAGGGAAAGAGAAAAAGAAAAAATAATAAAAAATAAAATATAAAAAAAAATAATAATAATTTAAAAAAAACAAAAACATTACTCCTCAAACAACTACTAAGGGCCAGTTCACATCAGCGTTCGCTTTCCGTTCATGGGTTCCGTCAGAGGTTTCCTTCGGGTGAACACCTCAACGGAAATTCAAATGGAAACCTTAGCTTCCGTTTGCATCACCAGGGGCGTAGCTAGGGGGGGGGGGCAGGCGGGTCATGCGCCCTGCGCGCAACTTAGAGGGGGGCGACAGCACCGCACCATCCATGATGCAGCAGTCTGCCTGGAGAGAGGGAGCAGACACACTGGAGTAGAGCACTGCAGAGGACAGGAAAACACAGGACAGTGGTGAGTACAGTGTAAACAATTTAGTGCCTGGGAACACTAGCGTTTCTAAAATCATAAAATAAATTACATTAGTTTATAATTTTAGAAACTCTTGTGTCTCCAGGCACATTCTTTTTGCGGCTGCCGCAATCCCCCCCTCGCTGCCAGCCCTGGCCCCCCCCCGCGACCCCCCCTCACGGGACTGCTGTAACTTTTCCCTATCCTGGGAGGAGAGGGAGAATAGTAATAGTAGTAGTGGCGGTAATACAAAAACAAATTTCTCCATTAAACATATCTATCTATCTATCTATCTATCTATCTATCTATCTATCTATCTATCTATCTATCTATCTATCTATCTGTCTGTCTGTCTGTCTGTCTGTCTGTCTGTCTGTCTGTCTGTCTGTCTGTCTGTATCTATCCATCCATCCATCTCATATCTATCTTATACCTCCCAACCGTCTCGGATTCAGCCGGACAGTCCCGTATTCCGGGTGGTGTCCCGTTGTCCCGGGCGGCCGGTGGTATGTCCCGCTGATTGACAGGGAAAGTCATTCTGCCCTGCCAATCAGCACCTTTCATACACGCAAGCTTCGCGATCACGTCATCGTGCTGCTTGCGTCGTTCAACCCCAGGAGACCTGCGCAGAAGAGAGCAGGTCTCCATTGCCGCCGGACGGTGCTGGAACAAGATTAAGGTGAGTTTGTTTAGTTTGTTTTTTTATCCTAATAAAAAAGTGTGTGGCATTATCTACGAGGGGGGGGGGGGGGGCTTTAGCTACAGGGGGGGGGCTTTATCTACAGGGGGGCCTTATTTACAAGGGGGGCTTTATCTACGGGGGTGGCTTTATCTACAGGGGGGCTTTATCTACGGGGGGCTCTATCTATAGGGGCACTATATACTGGGGTGGGCTATATGTGGAGCACTATATACAGGGGTGGGCTACATGTGAAGCACTATATACTGGGGTGGGCTATATACAGGGGTGGGCTATCTGTGGAGCACTATATACAGGGGTGGGCTATATGTGGAGCACTGTATACAGGGGTCGGCTATATCTGCAGGGGGCTCTATGGGGGCACTATCTATAGGGGGCTCTATGGCAGGCACTATCTACAGGGGGCATGGTGTATGTGTGGGAAACAGTGTATGGTGCTATTATAATTAGAGGTGCAGTGTATGGCGCTATTATATTTAGGGGCGTAGTGTGAGGTATAATGAGAACTTTATTTTTGTTTATCGGTGTAGAAATATTTGAAAAGTGAGAAGCTGAAGACATCTGAGCGGTAAACTGCAGAAATGGGCTGTGGCCGGGAGAAGTCTTAGGGTATGTTCACACGCAGTATTTACGGACGTAATTCAGGCGTTTTACGCCTGGAATTACGGCCGAAAATACTGCTTGAAAGCGTCGGCAAACATCTGCCCATTCATTTGAATGGGTTTTACGATGTACTGTGCAGGCGGTCATTTTTTTTACACGCTGCTGTCAAAAGACGGCGCGTAAAAAAGACGCCCACGTCAAAGAAGTGCATGTCACTTCTTGGGACGTAATTGGAGCTGTTTTCCATTGACTCCATAGAAAAACAGCTCCAATTGCGTCCGTAATGGACGCTGCGAAAAACGCCTGCACATGCCATTACGTCTGAAATTCAGGAGCTGTTTTCGCCTGAAAACAGCTCCATAATTTCAGGCGTATCGGACGTGTACGTGTGAACATACCCTTAGAGGTCTGGACCGGATGGAGAAAAATAACTAGAATCTGAGACGTCACCGGTGAGTCACTTAAAGAGGCTCTGTCACCACATTATAAGTGCCCTATCTGCTACATAAGGAGATGGGAGCTGTAATGTAGGTGACAGCAGTTTTTTTTATTTAGAAAAACTATCTATTTTTACCACGTTATGAGCGATTTTAGCTTTATGCTAATTCGTTTCTTAATGCCCAACTGGGCGTGTTTTTACTTTAGACCAAGTGAGCGTTGTAAAGAAAAGTGTATGATGCTGACCAATCAGTGACCAATCAGCATCATACACTTTTCTCCATTAATTTACTCTGCGCATAGTGACACTGCGTTGTTCACGCTGTGCTGTCTTATACTGACACATTAACTTTACTGAAGTGTCTTGACAGTGAATAGACATTCCTTCCAGCCAAGACGGGATGTCTATTCACAATCCTGACACTTCGGTAACGTTTGTGTGGGACTTGTAGCAGAGCAAGCGTAATCTCGCGAGATCACGCTGTAAATGACAGATTACAGCGAGATTATGCTTGCTCTGCTGTAAGTCCCACACAAACGTTACTGAAGTGTCAGGATTGTAACTAGACATCCCGTCCTGGCTGGAAGGAATGTCTATTCACTGTCAAGACACTTCAGTAACGTTAATGTGTCAGTATAAGACAGCACATACTGATCTAGCAGGATCTCTGCGCTGAGGAAATGAATGGAGAGAAGTGTATGCGCTGATTGGTCAGCGTCATACACTCCTCTGTACAACGCCCACTTGGTCTAAAGTAAAAACACGCCCAGTTAAGAATTAAGAAACTAATTAGCAATAATAGATTGTTTTTCTAAATAAAAAGCACTGCTGTCACCTATATTACAGCGCCCATCTCCTTATGTAGGAGATAGGGCACTTATAATGTGGTGACAGAGTCTCTTTAATATAAATGTTTATTCTGCCTCTAATCAGCACTGTAGTCACTGTATAATCTGCAGCGAGATGATGGGTGGTATGATTATGATAGAATTTTCGTTCTGGTGCTGTATATATGTAATGATCTTGGTTCTGGAGCTGTATTTATGTACTGAGCTTGGTTCTGGTACTGTATATATGTAATGAGCTGTGTTCTGGTGCTGTATATATGTAATGAGCTTTGTTCTGGTGCTGTATATATGTACAGAGCTTGGTACTGGAGCTGTATATATGTACAGAGCTTGGTTCTGGGGATGTACATATGTATTGAGCTTGGTTCTGATGCTGTATTTATGTACTGAGCTTTGTTCTGGTGCTGTATATATGTAATGAGCTTTGTTCTTGTGCTGTATATATGTAATGAGCTTTGTTCTGGTGCTGTATATATGTAATGAGCTGGGTTCTGGTGCTGTATATATGTAATGAGCTGGGTTCTGGTTGTGTATAGAACTATATTGCTTGTAAAATGTACAAATGTTTTTATGCTTGAGTTACATAAAAAAACGTGGAAAAGAAATGACACGTCATTGATTGGTAGGGAAAACAAACATGGCGAGGGGGAAGGAGATGTCGGGAAAGAGGTTGGGGGGGCGCCAAACTGAATCTTTGCCCTGGGTGCTGGAGAACCTAGCTACGCCTCTGGCATCACCATTGATATCAATGGTGAAGGAAACATTGCTAATGGTTTCAGTTTGTCACCATTCCGGCAGGTTTACGTTTTTGTGGCCGAATCAATAGCGCAGTCGACACTACGCGGTTCATAACACACTTTCTTTATATACTTCAACATCAGTTCATTAATAAAGATAACCTCAATTCTTGAACTCCCTAGAACTTGTAAAGCATGACAATTTATTAGCATGGGGGTTCCTCATCCACCATATATAAAGCCAGCCCAATTCAGATGTTAACCCCTTCCCGACATCCACCGTATACATACGGCGCCGTCAGGAGGTGTTTCCCGCAAAGCGCCGTATAGGTACTGCGCAGTGGGAAGCGGTCACCGGTGCTAATTGCTCTATGACAAAGTAAAGATGGCTCCATCTCCACTACTCGCCATGGGTGCCATTTCAACACCCCGCATCGGTGATCGCTGCTATTGGTCGGTCAATTTTGACTGGCCAATCGCAGGCAATTTTGTTAAAACTGTGCCCTGGAGTCACAGGGCACAGTTAGACGGTGGTGATTGGTGCTGTCTAAGACAGCACCTGTCACCACCAACATCATCTAGGGAGGTAGCAGTGATGCCACCTCTAGGAGCGCTCTAGTTGTTCGGTCTGTAATGACCGACCAATCAGAGCACCGGCGGGTGTTATGATTACCGACACCGCTCTGCACGCTGCCATTCCGGTTTGAGGCAGCTTGCAGCGCAGTTGGGAGACTGTCTGATGCAATTTTGCTGGGATTTGTAGTGAGATCTGCACTACTGTGTAAAAAATAAGAAAGTGCTTTTTTGCTACTGCTGATCACCAGCAGTCTTTTTTTTTTTTGTTATCAGACAAATTTTTGTTGTCCCTTTTCCTGTCCTTGGGCCTGTCCTTGTCCCATGCCACTCACTCCCTGTCCGAGTCCTGTGCCCACTAAGCGCTGATCAGTGAACACCATCACTGATGAGCATCTGTGCTTAATTTTTGGCCCAGGATTTTTTTTGGGAATTTGCACTGTCTCCCTGTGTGCGCCCTGTGGCCACGAAGTGCTGGTTAGTGACCGCCAGCACTAATCAGCATCAGTGGCTTGTTTTTTTCGCAGGTTCTTTTTTGGTACTTTTTTCCACCCTTTTTTCAATCACACCAATTACTTGTGTGTGTCCTGCGACCGCTGAGCACAGATCAGTGACCGCCAGTGCCGCACCTGTCATGAGGCGAGGTGAGCCGACAGCCTCAGATGGCACCACCTACCCGAAAACGGGGGTCGGCATTTTCAGCCAGGGATGGACTGGACCAGGGGGAGGGGCCATGCAGACACACATAGCAGACGTGCCGCATGATGGGCATGTCTGTAACACTCCTCCTCCTCCTCCTCTCTGACGCTGTACGCAGCACATGCCGCCAGAGAGGAGCAAGTCTGCAGGAGGAGCGGTGGAGCGACGAGAAGTGACGAGACGCACGAGGTACGTTCCTGCCTTGCTGGGACCGGGACCCGTGCGTATACTGCAAGGAGGGGGTATGGCTATTTTAACAACAGCAAAGGGCTCTATGGGGCTGGAATAATCCACCCCATAGAGCCCTCACATCACTATAATGGAGGGATTAGTGGGGGGGGGTCTGGTCTGAACTTACTGCAGAGGGCTTTATAGGGGGGATTCTGCCCCCCCTTTAGAGCAGTCAGTCAGATGCTCAGACCCCCCTAACCTGCAGTATAGTAACTAGTCAGGGCTCTATGGGGGGGATAATTCCCCCCTATAGAGCTCTCTGCTGTCAGTAAAACGCCCACACCCAGTATACTCCCGGCCCCCCAGAGTTGGCCGACCCCTTTTAAATTAGTAGGGGCAGGAAGCTGAGCGCAGTATAAGGGCCTGTTCACATCAGCGTTGGCTTTCCGTTCCGGGGTTCCGTCGGAGGTAACCCTGCAATGGAAAGTCAAACTGAAACCACAGCTTCCGTTTCCGTCATCATTAGTGCAGTCGACTGCGCTATTGATTCCGTCGGAAACCTGCCGGAATTGTGACGAACGGAAATCATTAGCAATGTTTCCGTCACCATTGATATCAATGGTGACTGAAACGGAAGCTGTGGTTTCAGTTTGACTTTCTGTTGCGGGGAACGGAAAGCCAATGCTGATGTGAACAGGCCCTAATCCTTCCCATAAACCTGCCCCCGCTAATTCAAATATATATATATATATATATATATATTTATATAATATATATAGCGCTGAATCCTGTATCCGTCAGGTCAGCGGGACTGACTGATTCAGTGTCAGCGGGTCCTGCAGGATCGAGCTGTTACCGATCACATCTAAGTTCATAACTTAGATGTGATCGATAATAGGCGACCTAATGGATTCAGGTCTCAGCGCTATATACAGCTGCTCTGTATACAGGATACAAAGCAGCTGTATCTCAAAAAGTAACAATAATTTTCAATAAAAAGTAATTAAAACTTGCACCAATCGCATTGATAGATATCTTTTATATATATATATATATATATATATATATATATATTTATAAAAATACGTTTCTAAAGGTGTACATAGCCTTTAAACTGTAACTAAACTTTTATCATGTCATAGTGACATGTCCGAAGTTTTCATCGGTGGGGGACCGAGCACTGAGGCCCCCACCGATCGCTAAAACGAAGCAGCAGAAGTGCTCGGGTGAGCGATGTGCCGCTTCATTTATGATCGACTTCCAGCCGAGTGTACGGACTCATAGACTTTCTATTGAGCCCGTACACTGCTCCAAGGAAAGCCAAAGAGAATTGAAGCGGCACACCGCTCACCCGAGCACTTCTGCTGCTTCGTTTTAGAGACTAGTGGGGGGGGGGGGGTCTCAGTGTTCGGACCCCACTGATCAAAACTTCTGACATTTCAAAAGTTTTTTAAATAGTTGTTACACTTTAAAGAGAACCTTTCACCTGCCCATAGATGTGCATTTGAGTGCAGCATGTAATGGGCAGGGCTGCACAAACTATGGGGCACTTTACATTTTTTTTCCTATCCTCTTTTCTTACTTAGATATCGGTGCTGTAATATTTGGTGCCCGATATTTAAATAACCCCATGAACTGCCAATGGGGCGGTAATTGGCAAGGGGACGTGTAACATCGCTGTGACACTGTCTAAACCGCTACGGACAATGTCAACAGCAAGAGCTGGAGAAAGGAGAGCATGTGCGCGCGCACGCTCTCACTCTTCAGCTCTCGGCAGGCAAGTACAAGACTGTGTGATCTCTCGCGAGAGATCAGTCTTGTCGTCCTTGTCTGCTGAGAGCTAAAGAGTGAGAGCGTGCGTGCGCGCACAGCTCCGATGCCATGAAACAGAAGAAGAAGAATTCACACTCTTCTCTTCTGTTCCTTAGTGGTGGCGGAGCAGCGCGCGCACGCGCTCTCTCTCCATCTCTTGCTGTAACGCTTTCCGTAGCTGATTGGACAGTGTCACAGCGATGTTACATGCCCCCTTGCCAATTGCCTCCCCATTGAAAGTTCATGGGGTTATTTAAATATCGGGCGTCAAATATTACAGCCCCGATATCTAAATAACGAAGGAGGTTAGGAAAAAAATGTAAAGGGCCCCAGAGTTTGTGCAGCCCTCCCCATTACATGCTGCACTCAGCTGCACATGTATGGGGAGGTGAAAGGTTCTCTTTAAAAGAAAGGTGTTATAATTTTTTATTTTTTATTTGATATGTCTTATTTTATGGGCCTAATTTTTCTAATTATTTTAATATGTTCCCAAGGTAACTATGTATTCATATGTTTGTACTTTTGCGGGGGCACCAATCTTTCTTTTATTTTTCATACTGCTAATTTTTGTTTTGCAGGTTCTGCTGGACCATTTGGACTACGTCGTAGATTCGTTGGACTACTTCGCTGATTTAAGCTTTTTTTCTTTTTTTTTTTATAAAATGGTTAAAGTGGATTGTGTGGAAGAGCTGTCATTTCAATAAAATAAATTTCTTTATGTCTGTTTTTTAATACTTCAATACCGCCTTAGTAATGGCAGCTGTCTGATTGAGAGCGTCCATTACTAAGAAGTAACTTAGTGTTAGCCAGTAATAAGGCTATCACTAACCCCTATTATTGCCCCGGTACCCACCGCCACCATGAGTACCGGAAAGAGCTGGGTACAATCCAGCACCCAACCGTCTGAAGAGCCGGGCGGGTACTGGGGTGGCTGCAGGCTGGTACTTTCAGGCTCGAAATGGCCAAAAACCATGGCCCTTCCCACCCTGGTAATGGTAGGCTGATGCTGCTTTATTGTATCTGGCTAGTTATGAAAAATGGAGGGGATCTCACGTAATTTTTTTTCTATTTTTTTTTTTTTTAAATGATGTGGAGTTCCCGCTATTTTTCATAACCAGCCAGATACAATAAAGCAGCTGCAGCCTAGCATTACCAGGGTGGGAAAGGCCACGGTTTTTATTCCTTCCCAGCCTGGTAAAACCAGCCTTTGGCCGCCCTGCTGCCTTACCGTCGCTTCAGATGGTCGGGTACTGGATCGTATTCCCCACGTGGCAGTGATTACCGGGGTAATAATAGGGGTTAGGCTTTATTCAGACGAACGTGAAAAACGTCCGTGCAACGCGCGTGATTTGCACGCGCGTTGCACGGACCTATATGTGTCTATGGGGCCGTGCAGACATGCCCGTGGTTTTTGCTCAGCGTGAGTCAGCTGAAAAAAAGTCACGACATGTCCGTTCTTTGGGCGTTTTGCACGCATCACGCACCCATTGAAGTCAATGGGTGCGTGAAAACCACGCATGCCGCACGGAAGCACTTCCGTGCGAACTGCGTGATTCGCGCAAGAGCTGTCAAAAGGATGAATGGAAACAGAAAAGCACCACGTGCTTTTCTGTTTCCAAGCATCCAAACGGAGTGTCTTTGCGAGGAGCGAACCCCGACAACCGAAGCTAACTTCACCGGGTTCGGCCAAAAAACCTGGCAAAAAAATTTCCGGTCCGCGAAATCGGGAGACATTCACTGTGCATGGTGATGAAAGAGTTAAACTGTTTCAGCACCATGGACAGTGACTTGCGATCCCAAAATACATGAACCTTTAAAAAAAACCGAAGTTCTAACTTACTGATTACTCCTGTCTCCTTCCTGCAGTCCGACCTCCCGGGATGACACTTCAGTTCAAGTGACAGCTCCAGCCAATCACAGGCCAAGCACAGGCTGCAGCCAATCACAGGCTGCAGCGGTCACTTGGACTGCCGCGTCAACCAGGGAGGTGGGGCCCGATGTCAAGAGAGGCGCGTCACCAAGGACGCGTCACCAAGGACGCGTCACCAAGGCAACGGCCGGGAAGTTCTCGGTAAGTAGGAACTTTATCTTTTTTTTTTACAGGTTTTTCGCTGTTGTGTTCGGCATTCACTGTCGAGGGTGATGAAAGATTTAGCTCTTTCAGCACCTTGGACAGTGACGGGCGTCGACAAGCCTCATCTCTATGATGCCGGCTGCGCGAAAATCACGCAGCCGCGCATCATACACGGATGACACACGGAGCTGGCAAGTGATTTTTGCGCGCGCAAAACGCCGCGTTTTTGCGTCCGCAAAAATGCCACGTTCGTGTGAATCCAGCCTTAGTGATAGCCTTTTTACTGGCTAACACTAAGCCCCTTCTTAGTAATGGACGCTCTCAATCAGACAGCAGCCATTACTAAGTCCATAGTAAAGTATTAAAAAAACACACATAAGATTTTTTTTTTTATTGAAATCTAGACTCCCCCATGCAACCCTCTTTCACCTTTTTATTTTATTTAAAAAAAGTAGATAATCGAAGTAGTCCAATGAACCTACGATGTAGTCCTAACGATCCAGCGGAACCTACTAAAAAAAAGTTAGCAGTATAAAAATTTAAAAAACTTAAATTTGCCACAATAGAAACTAGAGGTCAAGGAAAAATAATTCCCCTTCATGTAACTCTGCTTCCTGTCAACTGAAAAGTCATATGCCAGAGGGAAAACATTTTCCCCATGGCGGAGTACAAGAAAGTCTAATTCCCAGGTGAGGCTTTCTTGTACTCCGCCATCAAGAAACATTTTTCCTCCTGGCGGATGATTTTTCCGTTGACAGGTAGCAGAGTTCTTCCGCAGCAGTGTTAGGGGGGCAAACTCGCCAATTGCCCAGTGCCCCCAGAATGGGCCGCTACTCTTGGGCCAGTGCTGTGTGTTTGCCCCGCAGACTAAAATTTGCAAGCTAACCACTGGCCATTGGCTCCCTGCTCCGCCGTTTGCTCTTGTAGGCCACAGCCTACAAGACCTGAGGAGTACAAGAGATCGGGAGCACGCTGATGACGTCAACTGCACGACACGATGATGTCACTGTATCATGCCGTCCACGCCGGGCCACTGAATTCAGTTAAAATTCATGTCTATTAGGTAATAAAAAGGGGTCATAAAAAAGTGTCATACAAAAGGGGGCATCCTTATTGTGGGGGCATAAAGCAGGCATTTTTACTGAGTGGGGGTATAAAGAGGCAAAATTATTGTGAGGGCATTATTACTGAGTGTGGCAGAAAAAGGGGGCATAAAAGGCCGCATTACTACTGGGTGGAGACATTATTTCTGTGGGGACATAAAGGGGATATTAGTACTGAGTGGGAATTCTATTATTGGGTGAGGGCCCTAAAAGTGTCTCTCTTACTGAGTAAGGTATAAAGGGGACACTAACACTGTGTAGGGGAACAAAAGTAGCACTTACTGTGTGGGGCCTTTGGGGGAACAAAATGGTGTGGGTACTATTACTGTATGGGGCACCTAGTATAGTATGTATAGGAAGTTTATGTAAAGGTAGGGAATAGTTAGGGAGTGTGCTAGAAAAGCAAGGAGCCAAAGATATATATGTCATATTCTGCAGAGCTTAGGAAATCGTGTCTGGGAGAAGTTGTCATTGCGGTCTTGGATGGATGAAGAAGAAAAGGTGAAAGAGAGCAACTTCAATCTGAGAAGACGTCACCTGTGAGTCACTCAATATAACTATACTGTAATCACTTATATGGTCTGTAGATTTCCTGTGTATAACTGGCATCTACATTTATATGGTCACTGTATGGAGGTAATATTGGTCTATATATAGTGTGTTTTATTCACTAACAATATTGTGGTTTTTTTCTGACACTGTGTTGTAGTAATATGTGATCTTGGTTTTTTTCAGTATCAATATGGGGTATTATTCAGTCACTATATGTTATGGTGTGGCGGTATTATTCAGGAACATTATGGGGGTATTATTCAGTCACTATGTGGTTATGGTGTGGCGGTATTATTCAGTAACAGTATGGGGGTATTATTCAGTCACTATGTGGTTATGGAGTGGCAGTATTATTCAGTAACAGTATGCTGGTATTATTCAGTCACTATGTGGTAGTAATATGTTCTCATGGAGTGGAGGTATTATTCATTAATACTGGTGGTATTATTCAGACACTATGTGGTGGTAATATGCAGTAATGGTGTGGAAGTATTATTAAGCCACTATGAGGTTATGGTGTGGGGGTATTATTCAGTAATAGTATGGGGTATTATTCAGTCACTATGTGGTTATGGTGTGGGGGCATTATTCAGTAACAGTATGAGGTATTATTGGTAATGTTGATCTATGTAAATTACTGTGGTGGGGCTGTGGGGAAGTGTGAGTGTGGCAGCAGATGATCATGCTAAGAGACAGTCTGCACAGTGGCATGTGATGTACTTTGACATGTAGGTGATACTTACGTGTAGGATATGGGGCCATAACTTGTGTACAGCCCAGGGCCTAAGATCATATTAATCCACCACTGGCATCAAGCCAGCACAAGCAGACCACAACAATACAGAAGGTAGAGCAAAGAAACCATCCCCGGACGTGCCGCTTCAAAATAGCGCTAAGCGCGATCCATCCTGGACGACTGGCCTGAATGTAATTGCAGAAAGTGACGCCGCAAATTAGACTGGCTGCCGAAGAAAGATATGGGGCTGTGCAGTGCAGACTGTACTATTTGCACTGTACTGATTGGTAGTAAGAAGAATTCTTTAAATCTTTTCTATACTTCAAACAGCACTTTAACAAATAAACATCAAATGTTTTCCTATTTAAAAAATGTATATATTGCGTGTTTGATGTGTAAAGCTAGTAATGAGAAAACTCTGATAGATTTGGGGGGGGGGGGCGCCTTTTTATAGTTCGCCTCAGGCAGCAGAGGGGCTAGGTTCACCCCTGGTGACCGCCATCACTGATCGGCATCTGTGCACCCTGCGGCCACAGACTGCTGATTAGTTATCAGCATCTGTGGTGATTTGTTGACGCAGGTTTTATTTTTTTGGTCTTTTTATATTTTTTCACCCGCACCTTTCCGTAGTGTGCGTCCTGCGCTGCGTGCTGATCAGTAACGCACATCACTAATCAGCATCTTTTCTGGCGCAGGTTTTTTTTTCTAAAACAGTAAAAAAGTAAAAATATAGTAGTTCGGTGCAGCTAGTAGGTAGGGAGTTAGGGTATATTCACACGCAGTGGTTTCAGACGTAATTCAGGTGTTTTATGTCTTGAATTACGCCTGAAAAAACGCCCCTAATATGCCTACAAACATCTGCCCATTGCTTTCAATGGGAATTACGATGTTCTGTTCCCACTAGCCTTTATTTTACGTGTCGCTGTCAAAATACAGCAAGTAAAATGACAGCTCGTCAAAAGAAGTGCAGGACACTTCTTGGCACGATTTTGGAGGCGTTTTTCATTGACTCCATTGAAAAACTGCTCCATAAATGGGCGTAAAAAAAGCAGAGAAAAACGCGAGTTGTTAAAAAAACGTCTGAAAATCAGGAGCTGTTTTCGCCTGTTAAATTTGAGCTCCAAATGGGGCTCTTTCCCTTCTGAGCCCTGCTGTGTGTCCAAACAGCCGTTTATGACCACACGTGGGGTATTGTTTTACTTGGGAGGAATTGCTTTACAAATGTTATGGTGCCTTTTCTCCTTTAGTCCTTGTGGAAATGAGAAAAAATTTGCTAAACCTACATTTTCTTTGAAAAAAATGTTGATTTTCATTTTCACGGCCTACTTCCAATAATTTCTGCAGAAAACCTGTGGGGTCGAAATGCTCACTGTACCCCTAGATAATTTCCTTGAGGGGTGTAGTTTCCCAAATGGGGTCACTTTTGGGAGATTTCCACTGTTTTTGCACCGCAAGAGCCCTTCAAACATGACATGGTGCCTAAAATATATTCTAATAAAAACGAGGCCCTGAAATCCTCTAAGTTCTCCTTTGCTTCTGAGGCATGTGCTTCAGTCCATAAACACACTAGGGCAACATGTGGGATATTTCCTAAAACTGCAGAACCTGGGCAATAAATATTGAGCTGTGTTTCTCTGGTAAAACTTTCTGTGTTACAAAAAAAAGAAATGGATTAAAAATGAATTTCTGCAAAAAAAAAAAAAAGAAATTTGGAAATTTCACCTCTACTTTGCTTTCATTCCTGTGAAACGTCTAAAGGGTTAAGAAATTTTCTAAATGCTGTTTTCAATACTTTGAGGAGTGACTGGAGTAAATTATTGGGGGTTTCTAACATATAAGGCCCTCAAAGCCTCTTCACAACTGAACTGGCCCCTTTAAAAATAGCCTTTTGAAATTTTCTTGAAAATGTGAGAAATTGCTGCTAAAGTTCTAAGCCTTGTAACGTCCTAGAAAAATAAAAGGACGTTCAAAAAACGATGCCAATCTAAAGTAGACATATGGGGGATGTTAATTAGTAACAATTTTGTGTGGTATAACTGTCTGCATTAGGGTATGTGCACACAATGAGAGGCTTTTACGTCTGAAAAGACAGACTGTTTTCAGGAGAAAACAGCTGCCTCGTTTCAGACGTAAATGCTGGTCCTCGTATTTTGCGAGGCGTCTTTGATGCCTGTAATCTTGAGCTGCTCTTCATTGACTTCAATGAAGAACGGCTCAAATTACGTTGCAAAGAAGTGTCCTGCACTTCTTTGCCGAGGCAGTCAATTTACGCGTCGCAGTTTGACAGCTGTCAAACGACGACGCATAAATGACAGGTCGTCTGCACAGTACGTCGGCAAACCCATTCAAATGAATGGGCAGATGTTTGCTGACGTATTGTAGCCCTATTTTCAGACGTAAAACGAGGCATAATACGCCTCGTTTACGTCTGAAAATAGGTCGTGTGAACCCAGCCTTACAAGCAGATACTTGGTGTTTTTCACAATTAAATACTGAATGTATCGACCAAAGTTTACCACTATATTAAAGTCCAATGTGTCACGAGAAAACATTCTCAGATTCGCTTGGAAAGGTAAAAGTAGTCCGAAGATATTGCCACATAAAGTGAAACATGTCAGATTTTAAAAATGAGGCTCTGTCAGGAAGGTCAAAAGTGGCCAAAGCGGGAAGGGGTTAAACCTATTAACTTAGTTGCTGACCGATGTGATATTATTGGCTGTTTCTTGAATCTATCGAACTCGGCATCTATGACTTCATTGAAATCTCCAATTATTAAGAAGGGACAGTTTGGTTTCGATATCAAATATTGCGAGATCGCCTTGATCACACATGACGAAAAAGGGGGGGGGGATGCATACTGCTGCGAGAACACCGGTTACTCCATGAAAACATCCATATAGGATGATATACCTTCCTTCTGTATCGATAAAGGTGTCATAGATCTCAGCGTCTGCTTTCCTATGTATTAATATGGAAACTATCCCGGAAAAAGACGTGTATACCGACTGGTAAGTGTAAGGGTATGTTCACACGTAGTCAACAAAAACGTCTGAAAATCCAGAGCTGTTTTCAAGGGAAAATAGACCCTGCTTTTCAGACGTTTTTTTACCAACTCGCATTTTTCGCTGCGTTTTCGCGGCGTTTTTTACGTCCGTTTTTGGAGCTGTTTTCATTGGAGTCTATGAGAAAACAGCTCCAAAAACGTCCAAAGAAGTGTCCTGCACTTCTTTTGCCGAGGCTGTATTTTTACGCGTAAATAACAGGTCGTCTGCACAGTACGTCGGCAAACCCATTCAAATGAATGGGCAGATGTTTGCCGACGTATTGTAGCCCTATTTTCAGACGTAAAACGAGGCATAATACGCCTCGTTTACGTCTGAAATTTGGCCGTGTGAACATACCCTAACGTCTATGGCCACGGTCTGTCGTTCTAACTTACCCCTCGACGACCGCGGCCATGGACGTCCTGCTACTGTGCTGCGTCGTCCCCATGTGAGGCGCCGGCACTCACTTCCGGGTATCGAACTCATGAATTCCTGGACTATAAGAGGGTCATCGCCCTTCTTAGCCGTGCCTGAGCGTTTTTGTTGTTTCCCTTAGTCTGTCTTGCAAATGTCTTCCCTTAGTCTGTCTTGTCTATTAGTCCTGGGTCATCGCCCTTCTTAGCCGTGCCTGAGCGTTTTTGTTGTTTCCCTTAGTCTGTCTAGCAAATGGTCTCCTAAGTGTCTTCCAGCTTCCTAGTGTTCCCCGTACCTGTATCCTGTATCCTGTTTCCCGTGCTATCAGTACCATCCTGGTCTACTGCAGTGCCGAGCTGTTGTCGTGTTTTGCTGCATCTCCACGCCTGTTCTACTGAAACACGCCTGACGTCTACCTGCTGCCTGGTCCCAGCCGAGTCTGCCTTGCTACTGTCTACATTGCCTCAGGTACCCTTTTCTGGAATATAGACTCTGTACTATACCTGTTTGGCCAGCTGCCATCCCACTACGCGGTACGGCCCAGTGGGTCCACACCCCGCGTCGTGACAGTAAGGGTATGTTCACACGACAGCGTCCATAACGGCTGAAATTACGAGGATGCGCCTGAAAACATCCCCGTAATTTCAGCCGTAACGGCATGTGCAGGCGCTTGAACGCCGCGTCCATTACGGACATAATTGGCGCTGCTATTCATTGGAGTCAATGAATAACGGCTCCAATTACGGCCAAAGAAGTGACAGGTCACTTCTTTGACGCGGGCGTCTATTTACGCGCCGTCATTTGACAGCGGCGCGTAAATATACGCCTCGTGTGAACAGACAAACGTCTGCCCATTGCTTTCAATGGGCAGATGTTTGTCAACGCTATTGAGGCACTATTTTCGGACGTAATTCGGGGCAAAAACGCCCGAATTACGTCCGTAATTAGTGCGTGTGAACATACCCTTAGACTGGGCTATCCAGCCTCTCTGAAAGCTGCTAATTTTATCTTTGACCAAATGGGTCTCTTGAAGACATAGAATGGCAGGGAGATAATTCTTAATTAAGTTAAAGATAGCGTACCTCTTTAGTCTTGCAGCCCCCCTTGTCTCCCTCCACCCACCCACACCCTCCTCCAAGACCCCACACATAGTTTATGCTGGACTGCTTTTAACTTTGCTCCATTAGCACAGAGATGTAAACTGTGGCTGCAGCTTAGCATTATTATATCTTTCTTCTCCATGCTTTACACTGCTGCTCTACTTGGTCATATTGGCTGCTACATACAAGCACAAGTCAGCCAGGAAGTCAGTGCATGGAGAGCTTATTTCCATTATAGCAAGTATAGAATGAATATAAACTACAGGCAACAAAAGCACCTGTGAGAAAAGGGACATTATCGGGTACCTGCTACACATACATGAGCAAAGGAGCCTGAATAAGGAAGATTTGAGGCATCTACACTATATGGCCATGAGTATGTGTATACCTGACCATCAAACCTATGAGATTGTTGGACATCCCATTCCAAAACCATGTGCGCTAATATGGAGTTGACCCCCCCCTTTGCGGCTATAAATGCCTCCACTCTCCTTGGAAGTTTTTTCACAAGAAGCGTATCTCTGAGAATATGTGCCCATTCATCCAGAAGAGCATTTGTGAGATCAGGCACTTATGTTGAACGAGAAGGTCTGGCTCGCAATCGGCATTCTATTTCATCCTAAAGGTGTTCGATGGGGTTGAGGTCAGGTCTATGTAACAATATCTGAAATGCTCCTGTTGCGCACTACAATAATCATAAACCGGAGCAGGTATAAAAAAAAGTGTCAAATCCACAACACTCAAATGTAAATACGAAAAAAACTAGAAATATTATACCGCTCTAACTATTTAAAAAATAGCAACCTAGTGAATCATCCTTAGCAGATATCCCTTTACATAGCACATGCACAAATAGTAAATAAATAAAGTCCAAAAAGGATGCAAAAGGTGAACAACTTCTACTGAGACCTGTAGTTCTACGGAGGCTAATCCAGATTTGTCAAGGTTGGTTGTCACTTTTTTTTCGTCAGGTCAATGTGCAGGTCACTCGAGTTCAGTGGCGGATTAAATAAAACACAGGCCCTGTTCCACAAAATTGGGCCCACCTTCCCCACCGTCGCTCTGCTGTGTCTATAGTGAACACCAACTTTCTTCGAGAGTATTGACAAATGGGTGTTATGATTCCTCTTGTCAAAGGGCTGTGTCCCTATATACTGACAGTCTCCAACCATTGCTGACTGTATCACACTGTGTAGGGACACATCCTCTTGACAATGGGAATGGTAACACGCATTTGTCTATTAGTCCTAGGTACGCAAAGACTTTATGTGGAATCAGGGGCGTAGCTAATGGCTCATGGGCCCGGGTGCAAGAATTCAGCTTGGGCCCCCCTACCCCTGACCAACACCACCATCATCAGACCCCTGCGCCTGCCTATGCCCTGACACCTTGCCCAACAGCCCCCATAGTATAATGCCCCCACACAGTATAATGCTCCCATATCTGCCCCCACACAGAATAATGCCCCATAACGTATAATGCCCCCATAACAGCCCCATACCATATAATGTTCCCCATATCAGAACCCACAGTATAATGCCCCACATAGCTGCCCCCATGCAGTATAGTGCCCCCACATATCAGCCCCCATACAGTATAATACCCCCATATCAACGCCCATACAGTATGCCCCCATATTAGCTCCCCATACAGTATAATGCCCCCATATCAGCTCCCCATATAGTATAATGCCCCCATATCAGCTGCCCATACAGTAAAATGCCACCCATATCAGTCCCCCATACAGTATAATGCCCCCATATAGTATAATGATCCCCATATCAGCTCCCCATACAGTATAATGCCCCCCATACCAGCTCCCCAGACAGTACAATGCCCCCCATATGAGCTCCCCATACAGTATAATGCCCCCCATATGAGCTCCCCATACAGTATAATGTCCCCCATATGAGCCCCCATGCAGTATAATTCTACCATATCAGCCCCCATGCAGTATAATGCCCCACCATCTTATCAGTCCCCCATGCCATATCAGCCCCCATGCAGTATAATGCCCCCTTGCAATATCAGCCCCCATAGAGTATAATGCCCCCCCATATAGTATAATTCCCCCATATCAGCCCCCATGCAGTATAATGCCCCCCCTGCAATATCAGCCCCCCATGCAGTATAATGCCTCCCCATATAGTATAATTCCCCCATATCAGCCCCAATGCAGTATAATGCCAGCCCATCTTATCAGCCCCCATGCCAGGTCAGCCCCCAATTCAGTATAATGCCCCCCCATACAGTATAATAGGAAAATAGCATAATTACTTACCTATCCCCATTCCCACGCCGGGTGGAGGATCCTTCGCCTTCTCTGGTGTGTGCTGTGAGTGACTCGGCACGATGATGTCGCTACATCCCGCCAGCCTGCGTCGAGCCGCTCAGGGCACACTGAATGCTGGATCAAGGAGACGTCAGCTCCTTGCTCCAGCATTGAATGGAACCGGGACCTTGGTGATTGACTCGCGACCCCCCGGAGGTCTTCATTTTTCTTCATACGAAACCCCAGGGGGACGCGACCCACAGTGTGTAATGTATTGTGCAGTTTGCGGTGGAGAGAGAGGGGGGGCTGTAATTTAACGTGCCCCCCCTCTCCACCGCAAACAGCACAATACAACACAATACATTACAAGGCAACACAAGACAATACAATACATTACAATACAGACTCTGCAGCTCACTTGGAGTTCTCCGCACCGGCTCTTCCACTGCACTGGCTGGAAGACGTGTCATGTGACAACACGGTCACATGGTACACTAAGTGTACCATGTGACCGTAACCAGGAAGTGCCGGCTTCACGGCACAGAAAATGTATTTAACAAGCCTGCTGTATGACAAGGGTGGCCCGTGGGCCTCCCAGGCTTAGGGGCCCGGTCGCAACTGCAACCCCTATAGCTACGCCACTGCTGAAGGGGTAAAACACTGATGTGATCATGAGTATTTACATATACATTCACATTTGGGAAGAGTCTAAAGCGCACTTGACATCAAACCCTTGTTTTTGGAATGTTTCTGTACAAATAGTTTTACAATGATACAATTACTAGATTTTATATCACCTATGAAGAATGAGTAGGAGTAATTTCCCATTCAAAATATAAATGTTATTTTACATGGATTAAAAATATCATATACACAATAACAATTGATGGAAAACCTGGAAAAAGAGCGTCACAAATTACATATAATAGAATATATTTCCATTTGGCTGTATATAAACTGCTGCTATAACATTCAAATGAAAATGGCTATCACAAGTACTAGCCACGCCAGTAACAGTAGTAAAGCATCCAGACGAACGATAGAATTAGCCAACTGAATCAGTTAGAATGCACTTACATTTGACAGTTTTACTTTGGAGGTTATCTCCGTGTTTCGCGTGTGCTTTATCAGGACGCGTGGTTAAAGTGGGGATTGGCTGCTTTTTAAAGAGGTAAGGGGCCAATAGAAACCTGTGAAGGACTTACATGTTGTATGCCGCGGCCTAATAGCGTTCGTGTTTATGGCGCATGTGCAACAGCATCTCCTAACTGATAATGGCTACTTCAGCATGCCGCTACGAACTGCGCATGACCGAGACCGTAACCGTGGGGAAGCGTCCCCTGTAGTTAATAGCGTTAGACAGGCGAAAATCGTTGCAGCAGCAGTAATAAAGTGCCCAGCTCGGGCTGCTGATTGAATGTGTTCCAGGAAAAATAGTAGCTTTTAAGGTAGTCGGACAAATGTTTAGTTAATATGAATATATCTCATAAGGTAGGGAAAAAGTGAATGGGATCAGGGAACTAAGGAAGGGCAAGCCCTAATAATAAGGAATACATGAGTTTACACAGTATGTAATGTATTGTGTTGTATTGTGCAGTTTGCGGTGGAGAGAGGAGTGGGGGCTGTCATTTAATGCCCCCCCCCCCTCTCCACTGCAAACAGCACAATACATTACAAGAAAACACAATACAACACAACACATTACATTACAACACAACACAACACATTACAATACAGTACAGCTCATCTGGAGTCCTCGGCATCGGCTCTTCCACTGCACTGACTGGAAGACGTGTCACGTGACAACATGGTCACATGGTACACTAAGTGTACCATGTGACCGTAACCAGGAAGTGCCGGCTTCACGGCACAGAAAATTAATTTATTAATGATTAATTTAAATATAGACCCCAGACCTCCAAAATACAGACAACAGACCCCAGACCAGACCCCTTAAACTACTACAGACCCCCTAAATACAGACCCCTCAAACTAATAAAGACCCAAGACCAAACCACCTAAATACAGACCCCAGACCACCTAAATACAGAACCCCTAAACAAATCCATGATCCTCTTATACTTACCTTGCAGCTCACCTCACGGTCTTGTTTCTTGCTGCTGTTCTAGGAACTGCAGTCATGTGACCAGCAGGTCCTTTACAGGATATACACATTGTCATTTTGTCTCGGTTTTTGCTGCGATTCGCAGCAAAAAGCATTGTACTTGGGGCGGCCATGGGCCCCCTGGGAGCCTCGGGCCCCGGCCGGCCGCCCAAAACACCCAATGATGATCTGCCATTGCTTGAGTTCCTCCACACCAAACTCCTCAAACCATGACTTTATCATTATGCGATTGTCTAAAATGTTTTTTTTTGCATGGTCTAACATTAACCTTATTCTTCACTGGAAATAAGAGGCCTAGCCCAAACCCTGAAAATCAGCCCAATACTATAAGCCCTCCTTCACTAAATTTAACACTAGGCACAATGCATTCTGGTAAGTAGCTTTCTTCTAACCCAGATTAATCTGTAGTGTCCAGTGGTGGCGTGCTTTACACAACTGCAGCCGACGCTTGGCATTGTGCTTGATAAAACCCATTTCATGTTCTTGTGCTGATGTCACTTCCAGAGGCAGTTTTAAACTCTGTAGTGAGTGATGCAACAGAAGATAGGCAATTTTTACACTTCACAAGCTTTAGCACTCAATGGCCCCGCTCTATAATTTTGCGTAATCTACCACTTTGTGACTGAGCTGTTGTTACTCCTAGACGCTTCCATTTCACAATAATAGCACTTACAGCCTATAGTATGACTCTTACTACTACTACTACTACTACTACTACTACTACTACTACTACTACTACTACTACTACTACTACTACTAGTCTATGGAAATTGCATAGCTATGTGCTTGATTTTATGCACCTGTTTGCAATAGGTGTGGCTGAAACCGCTTAACTCAATAATTAGGGGGTTGTCCACGTACTTTGGTCTTATAGTGAAGTTCAACTTTAATGAAAATATACTTATGAATGCTAACAGAAGTCAGTACAACACAGCCAGCTGAACAGAGAGTCTAAGGACTGGTAGAAAATACACTGAGCAAGTAATCTTTGAGTTGCTCTTTGCATAGTTACATATTACATAGTTACATAGTTTGTACGGTTGAAAAAAGACACATGTCCATCAAGTTCAAGCAAGGGATGGGAAAGGGGAAGTAAAAAATGTCTACACATAGGAGCTAATATTTTTTTGTTCTAGGAAATTATCTAAGCCTTTTTTGAAGCCATCTACTGTCCCTGCTGTGACCAGCTCCTGCGGTAGGCTATTCCATAGATTCACAGTTCTCACAGTAAAGAAGGCTTGTCGCCTCTGCAGGTTGAACCTTTTTTTCTCCAGACGGAGGGAGTGCCCCCTTGTTTTTTGAGGGGGTTTTACATGGAACAGGATTTCACCATATTTTTTGTATGTGCCATTCATATATTTATATAAGTTAATCATGTCCCCCCTTAGTCGTCTTTTCTCAAGGCTAAAAAGGTTTAGTTCTTTTCATCTTTCCTCATAACTTAGATTCTCCATGCCCCTTATTAGCTTCGTTGCTCTTCTTTGTATTTTTTCCAACTCCAGGGCATCCTTTCTATGAACTGGAGCCCAGAACTGGACTGCATATTCTAGATGAGGCCTCACTAATGCTTTGTAAAGTGGTAATATTACATCCCTGTCCCGCGAGTCCATGCCTCTTGTGATACACGACAATATTTTGCTGGCCTATGAAGCAGCTGATTGACACTGAATGCTGTTATTTAGTTTATGATTTACAAGTACACCCAGATCCTTCTCAACAAGTGACTCCCCCAGTGTAGCTCCCCCTAGGACATATGATGCATGCAGGTTGTTCGTACCCAGGTGCATAACTTTACATTTATCTACATTAAACTTAATTTGCCAAGTGGACGCCCAAACACTTAGTTTGTTTAAATCTGCCTGCAATTCACAAACATCTTCCATAGTCTGAACTATATTGCATAGCTTGGTGTCATCTGCAAAAATAGAAATAGTGCTATTAATCCCATAGTGGTCCCAGCACTGAACCCTGATTATGTAAAGTTAGGAACCTGGGGCATTTTGGCCAATTGGAAATTCTGAGAGGGCTCACTACAGCTCCTTTCCAGTTGTCTGTATTTTTTTTCTTTATTTGGTCCATTTGTAATGAACAGAGTCAGGGGTAGTAGGCAACAAGGGTATTAGTCATCGAGGAATGGCACAGAAACTGCAAATGTAAACTTTACTCACAAGGAGGTTTACATTTTTTGTGGCTCCAAGTGCAGTTACAATAACTTTAAGGCCTCATTTACACGAACGTGATATACATCCGTGCGACTCGCGTGCTTTTCACGCGGGTCGCACGGACCGATACAAGTCTATGGGGGCATGCAGACAGTCCGTGAGTTTTGCTCAGCGTGAGTGCGAACTGCGTGATTCGCGCAAAAGCTGTAAAACTCTGAATGTAAACAGAAAAGCACCACGTGCTTTTCTGTTTACAAACATCCAAACGGAGTGTCTTAGAGATGAGCGAACCGAACTTCACCGGGTTCGACTGAACTCGTTTTGACCGAACCCGGCAAAAAATTTTGCCGTACGCGACGTCAGGAGATAGTCACTGTCCAGGGTGCTGAAAGAGTTAAACTGGTTCAGCACCCTGGACAGTGACTTCCGATCACAATATACATGAACGTGTAAAAAAAAAAGAAGTTCTGACTTACCGATAACTCCCGGCTTCTTCCTCCAGTCTGCCCTCCCGGGATGACAATTCAGTTCAAGTGACAGCTGCAGCCAATCACAGGCCAAGCACAGGCTGCAGCCAATCACAGGCTGCAGCGGTCACATGGACTGCCGCGTCATCCAGGGAGGTGGGGCCGGATGTCAAGAGAGGGACGCGTCACCAAGGCAACGGCCGGGAGACCGGACTGGAGGAAGCAGGAAGTTCTTGGTAAGTATGAACGTCTTTTTTTTATTCACAGGTTGCTGTATATTGTGATCGGAATTCACTGTCGAGGGTGCTGAAAGAGTTACTGGCGATCAGTTAACTCTTTCAGCACCCTGGACAGTGACTGACGTCGACTAGCCTCATCTCTATGAAGGCGGCTGCGCGAAAATCACACAGCCGCGCATCATACACTGATGACACACGGAGCTGTCAAGTGCCTTTTGCGCACGCAAAACGCTGCGTTTTTTTGCGTGCGCAAAACACACATGCTCGTGTAAATGAGGCCTAACAGTTGGTCTCGGTTGGTCCTGATGATGATGGATGACCCTCTGGGTCACTAACTTTTTGGCATCATCCTTAGGGCTTATTCAGGCGAACGTATAATACGTCCGTGCTACGCGCGTGTTTTTCACGCGCGTCGCACGGACCTATGTTAGTCAATGGGGCCGTTTAGACAGTCCATGATTTTCACGCAGCGTATGTCCGCTGCATGAAACACACGACATGTCCTATATTTGCCCGTGTTTCGAGCTGCACGCACCCATTGAAGTCGATGGGTACGCGAAAACCGCGCACGGCACACGGACGCACTTCCGTGTGCCGCGCGTGATGCGCGCTACAGTAGTCAACACTATGAATGAAAACAGAAAAGTACCACGTGCTTTTCTGTTTACAAACATAAAAACAGAGTGTCATAATGATGGTAGAATGAAGAAAGTTGATCCAGCGCTGCAGGTATGTGGTTTAAAAAGGAACGTATTCCCAATTTTATTGTATCAAAAAAGCTTTAAAATTCGATATCAGATGCATTTGGGCATCAAGGCAGTAATAGGTGGGTATTTAGCGCCTACGCGTTTCAAGCACGGCAAGTGCTCTTAGTCATGGCATCCATTCACTCACTAGGACCCAAGAATATGGGCTTATATGTTTTATTTTGCGGGGTGGGGCTAGGAAGCCTTCTAGATTAAATGATTACAAGTAGCTTATGTGTTTCTGACCCAAGGAAGGGGCTGTCCTGCCTCTTATTCCTTGAGTATGATAGTCTCTGCTTAAAATGAATGTTTGTAACTCATTAAACTCTTATTAATACATACAGGAACCATAATGCGTTCACTTGACTCCTGTATCTGGATTGTATTATTTGTTTGCTGCATTAAATTGTAGTTTAAAGGTCCCCCTGGATAAAAAGGGCGGACCGGCTTCCCAGAGAACCGCGTCAAAGACGCGATTGCAATAATCCACATTTTGTATAAGTGAATTTAAACCCTTGTTGGGCTTGTGTACCTGTGTGTGAATGGCTCCTGAGCTTATACCAATGTTACATCTTGTTCCGAAATGAGAAAATTGTGTATAAAAAAGGAACATTCAGAAAGAAAAAAGAGACATTTAAAATTAAGCTTACGAAAACCAACACATGATGAGTTGAGATCTAAGCATATCTAACATAATAAAAAAGAATATATCTTAAATAATGCAGCTAAAAAAAATATAAAATTATTAATTAGCTTTATGTTGTAGTACAACAACAATGTTCTCTCTGGAAAGTAGTGGAAAGTTGTATACATGCATATCATTTTATTAGGTGAGAGACATTCCTACGTCCTATCTTCATGATTATAGGAAAGGATAATAATATATGCAAATATATATTACCTCATTATAACTAATATATTTCTTATATGCATTTGGTGTTTCTACCTAAATATTTATACATGCACGTTACTTGATAAATTATCATATGTATTCAATATTGACTGTCACTCATTAGATGTGAGAAACTCGATAGCTAACTATGTTTTTTTTGGCAGAATTCATGTGTTAATATTTTCATATCTTAAATATATTTTTGATACAGATATGGAGCCGATGTTTGAGCTGCATTTATAGTGGAAATAAAACTAGAAGGATTGGCAATCCCCCATGGAATAGATGTTCTTTAGATTGACTCATGTCTCATATGCTAGTGTATACACGTAAATAATGTTTCAGCCTAGTTGTAATATGCCCTCTGAATATTGTATAGCTAATAATATGCTCCTATATGATAATATATATCATGCACTATTCTATTTGATTCAAAGTAATGTAGGTGAATCTTTTGATGTTTCTTTTAAGTGGAATATTTTTTATTATTCTCAAGGGGAGAATTATTTAGTGTATATTCCCGTGAAACGCTCACGTTCTATTTAGAGTCTGGAATGTACAAATTTTGTCTCCCTGTGTATCATAGAGGGTGTATTTTTGCAGTTTGCTTCTCCAAGAGGGAGTTTAGTTGTCCCAAGAAAAAATTATTTTTTTTTTTATACTTATAATAGCTCAATACAAAAACATTAATTCCTTTCTCAAATTGAGTCCATGCGGAAACCTTGTTTTTAAATTAAATATCCAAAAAGCCTCTCTTGTTAGGAGTGGCTTTTTGAGATCTCCTCCACGAGCCGTATCTTTAATTTTTTCAATAGCATATGTCTTCAAATGTGTAGTATTTCTATCGTGGCAGGTAATAAAATGTTGCGCGGCATTAGATATATTGGTAATTGGGTCATAAGGGCATAGTTCCACCTCCTATGCGCCCCATAGTGTCGGGCATTGGGTCTCTCACAGAGAAACTCTCTGAATGGCTTGATCTCCTATTACAACCCTTGGTGCAGAGGGTTCCTGGTCACCTCAGGGACACAAAAGATGTCCTCCGAATGAATATTTTCCAATAAATTGTGGGCACATAGTTTTACCTGGCTTAGTTGCGATGTGATCGCATTATATACGAGCATACCACATATAATTGCAGTCAAAGCCTTAAATTTTCATTTATCAAAATATGGCATATATGACAAGCACTTACAAAACTTTGCCAATAATGCCCTTACTTTTCTCATGTCGCATAACTATTTTAAATTCAATGGTCTATACTATCTCCAAAAACGAGGAGTTTCCATGGGGGCTAAATTTTCACCATCATTAGCCAACCTTGTTATGGCTTGGTGGGAGGAGATTACTATTTTTTCCAATTCCAATCCTTTCAATAAATATATACACTGGTATGGCAGATACATCGATGACCTCCTACTCATATGGGAGGGAGATGTATCTGCCATACAGGACTTCCTCACTTATCTCAATAATAATGAATTGAATTTGAGATTTACACACAAAATAGGAATAGCATCAACTTCCTAGATTTAAACCTCGTTGCTACAACGAATAAAGTGATACACTCTGAAATCTATCAAAAAACGATTTCAGGCAACACCATATTACATGCCAGTTCGAACCATCCGAAACATACCATCACATCAATACCTGTAGGCGAACTTACAAGAGCGAAAAGGAACTGTAGTACAACACAGAGTTTTGAAAAAGAACAACAAAATATGAGCCAAAAACTGAGTAAAAGGGGGTACAGGAACTGGATGTTGAATAGGGCCAAAGAAATAGTTAAGACCAAAGATAGACACAATTTACTGACGGATAAACTAAATGCAACTACCAATAAAATCAACACCAACAAAGCAAACAAAGAAATTCCCACACTAAGCTTGCAATATAGCAATCAATTCTCCACCATCAAAAACATGGTACAGAGATATATTCCATTACTGTATGAGGATGCTAAACTAGAAGACATATTAAAACATGGGTGTAGAATAGTAGCACGTAGAGGGTCAACTATAGGGAATACATTATCCCCCTCACTATTACCACTCAATACAACTAAAACAACATGGCTGGAGCAGCTGGGTTTTTATAAATGTGGATCTCACCCATGCAAAATGTGTAATTACACTAAAATGGCCAAAAATATTTGATGATTCTAGTGGCCAGCAGAGCTATCCCATAAAGTCATATATCAACTGTAACAGTGACTTTGTAATATATATAATAGAATGTACCAGTTGCAACCTGAAATATGTAGGGAGCACTACCAGAAAACTTAAAATAAGAATTTTAGAACATCTTAGTTACATTAGGAATCCGGCAATTACCAATATATCTAATGCCGCGCGACATTTTATTACCTGCCACGATAGAAATACTACACATTTGAAGACATATGCTATTGAAAAAATTAAAGATACGGCTCGTGGAGGAGATCTCAAAAAGCCACTCCTAACAAGAGAGGCTTTTTGGATATTTAATTTAAAAACAAGGTTTCCGCATGGACTCAATTTGAGAAAGGAATTAATGTTTTTGTATTGAGCTATTATAAGTATAAAAAAAAATAAAATATTTTTTTCTTGGGACAACTAAACTCCCTCTTGGAGAAGCAAACTGCAAAAATACACCCTCTATGATACACAGGGAGACAAAATGTGTACATTCCAGACTCTAAATAGAACGCGAGCGTTTCATGGGAATATACACTAAATAATTCTCCTCTTGAGAATAATAAAAAATATTCCACTTAAAAGAAACATCAAAAGATTCACCTACATTACTTTGAATCAAATAGAATAGTGCATGATATATATTATCATATAGGAGCATATTATTAGCTATACAATATTCAGAGGGCATATTACAACTAGGCTGAAACATTATTTACGTGTATACACTAGCATATGAGACATGAGTCAATCTAAAGAACATCTATTCCATGGGGGATTGCCAATCCTTCTAGTTTTATTTCCACTATAAATGCAGCTCAAACATCGGCTCCATATCTGTATCAAAAATATATTTAAGATATGAAAATATTAACACATGAATTCTGCCAAAAAAAACAGTTAGCTATCGAGTTTCTCACATCAAATAAGTGACAGTCAATATTGAATACATATGATAATTTATCAAGTAACGTGCATGTATAAATATTTAGGTAGAAACACCAAATGCATATAAGAAATATATTAGTTATAATGAGGTAATATATATTTGCATATATTATTATCCTTTCCTATAATCATGAAGATAGGACGTAGGAATGTCTCTCACCTAATAAAATGATATGCATGTATACAACTTTCCACTACTTTCCAGAGAGAACATTGTTGTAATACAACATAAAGCTAATTAATAATTTTATATTCTTAGCTGCATTATTTAAGATATATTCTTTTTTATTATGTTAGATATGCTTAGATCTCAACTCATCATGTGTTGGTTTTTGTAAGCTTAATTTTAAATGTCTCTTTTTTCTTTCTGAATGTTCCTTTTTTATACACAATTTTCTCATTTCGGAACAAGATGTAACATTGGTATAAGCTCAGGAGCCATTCACACACAGGTACACAAGCCCAACAAGGGTTTAAATTCACTTATACAAAATGTGGATTATTGCAATCGCGTCTTTGACGCGGTTCTCTGGGAAGCCGGTCCGCCCTTTTTATCCAGGGGGACCTTTAAAGAGGCTCTGTCACCAGATTTTGCAGCCCCTATCTGCTATTGCAGCAGATAGGCGCTGCAATGTAGATTACAGTAACGTTTTTATTTTTAAAAAACGAGCATTTTTGGCCAAGTTATGACCATTTTCGTATTTATGCAAATGAGGCTTGCAAAAGTACAACTGGGCGTGTTGAAAAGTAAAAGTACAACTGGGCGTGTATTATGTGCGTACAGCGGGGCGTGTTTACTACTTTTACTAGCTGGGCGTTGTGTATAGAAGTGTCATCCACTTCTCTTCACAACGCCCAGCTTCTGGCAGTGCAGCACTGTGACGTCACTCACAGGTCCTGCATCGTGTCGGCACCAGAGGCTACAGATGATTCTGCAGCAGCATCGGCGTTTGCAGGTAAGTCTATGTAGCTACTTACCTGCAAATGCTGATGCTGCTGCAGAATCAACTGAAGCCTCTGGTGCCGATGTGGCCGACACGATGCAGGACCTGTGAGTGACGTCACAGTGCTGCACTGCCAGAAGCTGGGCGTTGTGAAGAGAAGTGGATGACACTTCTATACACAACGCCCAGCTAGTAAAAGTAGTAAACACGCCCCGATGTACGCACATAATACACGCCCAGTTGTACTTTTACTTTTCAACACGCCCAGTTGTACTTTTGCAAGCCTCATTTGCATAAATACGAAAATGGCCATAACTTGGCCAAAAATGCTCGTTTTTTAAAAATAAAAACGTTACTGTAATCTACATTGCAGCGCCTATCTGCTGCAATAGCAGATAGGGGCTGCAAAATCTGGTGACAGAGCCTCTTTAAACTAAAATTGAATGCAGCAAACAAATAATACAATCCAGATACAGGAGTCAAGTGAACGCATTATGGTTCCTGTATGTATTAATAAGAGTTTAATGAGTTACAAACATTCGTTTTAAGCAGAGACTATCATACTCAAGGAATAAGAGGCAGGACAGCCCCTTCCTTGGGTCAGAAACACATAAGCTGCTTGTAATCATTTAATCTAGAAGGCTTCCTAGCCCCACCCCGCAAAATAAAACATATAAGCCCATATTCTTGGGTCCTAGTGAGTGAATGGATGCCATGACTAAGAGCACTTGCCGTGCTTGAAACGCGTAGGCGCTAAATACCCACCTATTACTGCCTTGATGCCCAAATGCACCTGATATCGAATTTTAAAGCTTTTTTGATACAATAAAATTGGGAATACGTTCCTTTTTAAACCACATACCTGCAGCGCTGGATCAACTTTATTCATTCTACTATTGTTTGCCGTGGACTGTTGCGGAGATCCGAGCGAGGCAGAGGTGTCGGGCGTTGGACTGGTGAGCTGGAGGTTTCCGCCCCCCATTCCTGTCATAATGATGGCGGCTGCGCGAAAATAACGCAGCCAGGCATCATATGCTGCTGACACACGGAGCTTTTATGGACCTTTTTCACGTGCAAAACGCACACGCTTGTGTGAATCTGGCCTTAGTTCCATTTACAGTTCCACTCCCAAATCGCGGGGAGGCTTCACCCTCTACTCCCCTCAATCTTTCGCCTTCCTCTCGGTACACTCCGCATGCCATGGTAATAATGAGTTCCTCTGGACTCTTTGGCACTCTTACCAAACTTGGTGCTAATACTTAGTCAGTCTATCCATTTTTCCTCAACAGCGATGCGCTAGTAGCCCAGCTGTCCTTTCCACTACTTTCCGCTCTTTCCTTTTCTTTCATTCCACAGCGATACGCTGAATCTGGCTAATTTATCATTTCTCCTAACGTGGACAAGCATTAATACACAGGCTTGTGTCTTAACGAACAACAGTCCAGGCGGGAAACACTTTTTATATAGATCACTAACTACCCCCTTGAAGAGGACCTATCACCGGAAAAGGCCAACCGTTTTGGTTGAAAAATCATTAGCCCCTTATGAAATAAATATTTTTCTAAATAATTAAATTTATCAAATGAAAAATAAAAGATGTGTGTTCACTACAGTATTGACCCGACTCTCTGCAAGAGTCGGGTCTGAACTTCCTGGTCAGGTGATCCTATCATCTCCAGCGTCTTTCCAACACTGCCAACGGCAGCATACAGTCTCAGACCGCAAAATCTTGCTGGCTGTGTCTAAAAGAGCGTTATCTACTTCATTATCATCAATCGATAACTGCAGTATTAATGCTTCTCAACCATTAACTGCTATAGTAATGTAGTAGATAGCACTTTTTTTTATACAAAGCCACGAGATCTTGCATAGCCAACAGATTCTCATGTTCTGAGACTGTAGGCAATGGTGGGGAGTTGCGGGAAGATGCTGGGATCACCAAATCTTTGGGGAGGGGGGGGGGGGTCCAGTCATTTGCATACTGAAAGCTTGACTTATACAGAGGTTTTTTTTTGTTTTGTTGTGTATTTAGAATTTTTTTTTTATTTACAGGACTAATGATTTTTCTAATAAAACTGGTAAACTACTGTATTTCCGGTGAGAACCAGGGTAAGAACCCTTGCCACCATGTCGCAAGCAACACCGGAGGCCAATACCCATTTTATTAAAGAAACCACCGCCAACCAGATCATAATGCAAGTAGTAAACACAATAACATCAATTCTTTACGCTAAAGAGCAGCATGATGCACCCCTTACCAACCCTCTGGAAATTCCACAGTCCTGTAAAGAGAACACACATGTACAGAATACATTTCTTAAAGCCATTTAACTAAACATTTCTAATAGATAGGTGTGCCAGGAACACCCCTTACATCTTGTTTAAGCATGTCACTTTTAGGGTATGTTCACACGGCAGCGTCCGTAACGGCTGAAATTACGGGGCTGTTTTCAGGAGAAATCAGCTCCGTAATTTCAGCCGTAATGGCATGTTGAGGCGCTTTTTCGCTGCGTCCATTACGGACGTAATTGGAGCTGCTTTTCCATCGAGTCAATGGAAAACGGCTCCAATTACTTCTGAAGAAGTGACAGGCACTGCTTTGACGTGAGCGTATTTTTTACGCGCCGCCTTTTGACAGCGGCGTGTAAAAAAAATGCCCGTGTGCACAGAACATCGTAAGACCCATTCTAATGGATGGGCAGATGTTTGCCAACGCTATCGAGGCGCATTTTCGGACGTAAATCGAGGCGTAAAACGCCCGAATTACGTCCTTAAATAAGCCGTGTGCACATACCCTTACAAAAAACATTCCTCCCCTACTACGATATTAAGACTGCCAAAAAACCGTGCAAAGAAAAAAAGTTACCTTGTACATCTGGGTAGACCGCCATGTACAGTAATCCCCACCGTAGTGTGGATTTAATAGGTTCAAAACCAGCCAGCACAAAATCCAGCAATACTTGAACCAAGTTATCCTCATTTGTTGTGGAAGAAGGATCATCCTGAGCCTATAAAACAGCACATAGATCACAGTTCAAATCTTTCACTTAATGGGCTGGGCTACTTGTACAGTTTAAGGCCTGACTCACATGAACGTGTCTGTTTTGCGTCCACAAAAACGGACACATTTGTCATGCGTTGCAGTTCCGTGTTGCATCCGTGTGTGTTCCGTCTGGCATCAGTTGTTGATGTTTGTTTATGAACACATTTCTTAATTTAAAAATTTTTCTCACTTCATTTCTTATGAACTTGTGCGTGAAACATGGAGAGCACACGAATGTGTATCCGTGTGCTGTCCGTGATTTTCATGCACCCATTGACTTCAAAGGGTGCGTGATGCGCAAAAAACGCAAAGAATAGGACATGCAGTGAGTTTCACTCAACGGAAACACACTGCGTGAAAAACTCTGAATGGCCCCATTGAAAGGAATAGGTCTGTGTGACACGTTCGTGTGAATAAGGCCTAGGTATAATTTTTTCAATAGTAGGATATATATTTCTCAGATAGAAGATACTTTATACATGAATGCAGATTCTTACTTGTCCCCTTTGAAGAACTACTAAATCTGTTTAAATGAAAAATGAAGATAAAAGTTTGCCAAACCTGTAGATTTTGCCATTATCAGCAGATGTCAGGGAAATGGTGGCATGTTGGATTTCAACATGAACAATCCTTTGTTCGAGTGGGAGATAAGCCCCTGCCACAGATGACTAGCAGCGGCTGGTTAGCCAATAAACATGATCGGTCAGTTAAGGCTTCGTTCACATCTGCGTCAGGGCTCCGTTCCCACTGAGCTTTCCGTCGGAACAGAGCCCTGACTGACACAAACTGAAACCATAGGTTTCCGTTTCCATCACCATTGATTTCAATGGTGACGGATCAGGTGCCAATGGTTTCAGTTTGTCTCCGTTGTGCAAGGGTTCCGTCGTTTTGACGGGATGAATACGGTAGTCGACTACGGTATTCATCCCGTCAAAACGATGGAACCCTTGCACAACGGAGACAAACTGAAACCATTGGCACCGGATCCGTCACCATTGAAATCAATGGTGATGGAAACGGAAACCTATGGTTTCAGTTTGTGTCAGTCAGGGCTCCGTTCCGACGAAAAGCTCTGACGGAACGTTGGAACAGAGCCCTGACACAGAAGTGAACATAGCCTAAGTCAAGCATGCAAGTTCATAATGGAGTCTTGGAAAAAAGCTATTGGCTGAACGAGTGCTTGGCTAGAAGTTATTTTAACTGCATGACCATCATAAGGCTATGTTCACACATGGTGGATTTACTGCAGATTTTTCAACGGGATCTGCAGACGAAAAATCGGCAGGGTGTTACAGTAGCAAAAAGTAGATGAGATTTGAATAAATCTCATTCATGCTCTGTGGAAAAAACATGCTGAGAAAATGTGCATAAATTGACCAAGGCTGCAGTTTTTTAATCCATAGCATTTAAATTTATGATGCGGAATCGTTGCACTTTTGATGCAGATTTTCCCATTGACTTCAATAGGTAGGTAAAAATCTGCAACAAATAGCAAATTTTGTGATTTTTGCAGCAAAAGAGCTATGAATCTGCCACAAAAACTGTAAATCTGAAAAAGAAAACATTTTCCTGTATTTTAATTTAAAAAAAATGCAATACTTACATCACTGGCGTTGCCATAGTGACGACTCCTTGTTCCCCCAGCTGTCTCCGATGCTGCTGGCCTCCTGGAAGCACGTTTTATTCCATGTGACTGCTGCAGCCAATCACAGGCTGCAGCGGTCACATGGGCTGCAGCGTCATCACAGGAGGCCGGGCTGCACCTCATTATATCTGCTCCACTTTCTGCAGCGGCGATTCTCCCCGCAAATCTGCACTACAGTTCGGTGAAAACTTTCAAGGAGAGCCTGAGTTGCACAACACCTCCTCAGTAGCGTAGCTAGTGGGGGGCAGGGGGAGGGTGGCCCCGGGCCCACTGAGATGGTGGGGACCTCCTCTCCCGCTGCTCCGCTCTTCTACTGCCGCTCTCACATGACTGTGCACGGCCACACAGTCATTCAAGCTAGCAGACGTGCGCGCACGCTAGGCACGTCTGCTAGTGCACGCTTCTAATGCTGCCCGCCAGGAATAGGAGAAGCCTGCATGTGTGTGAGGAGAGGGTGAGCAAGCACCCCTCCACGATGTATCCCGTTCTGAAATTATACAGGGATAATGGCTGCTTTAAGCAGGGATGATGGGGGTTAATACAGGGATGATGACTGAACTACCCATCATCCCTGTGTCACATTGACTACGTGGACCCACTGGGCCGTACCGCCTTGACGCTATGGCAGCTGGCCAACAGGACACAATAGGTCCTATAGGTGTGCCTGTGGTAGCTCAGACAATAGCAAGACAGGCTCGGCTTGGACTTAGGCAGCAGGCAGACACCAGGTGTGTTGAAGCAGGACAGGTGTGGGACTCAGCGCAGCACGACTCCAACTCAATACTGCACTTGACCAGGATAGCACAGGATACAGGTTACAGGGAACTGGAAAACACTTAGGAGACCATTTGCATAGACAGACTAGGGTAACGACAACAAAGCTCAGGAAGGGGCTGGGCCCCTCTTATAGTCCAGGGTGCTCATGGGCTAATTTGGCACTTTAACTCAGGCGGGCATGCTGGCCCTTTGAGAGCGGGCACAAGCGTGCGTGCGCACCCTACGGGAACCGGCTGGGAGAAGCGGAAGTGAGCGCTGGCTTCTCCTGAGGAGGAGATGGGGACCAGCGCTCACAGATCCATGGCTGCGGCTGTCAGGAGTTGAGGGAGCCTGACGGCCCGTGGCCATGGGCATGACCATAATCCCCCATCTTATGGCCCCTCCTCTTGGGGCCAGAGCAAGAGAGAAACTTCTTCAGAAGGGTAGGAGCATTGAGGTTCTCCTGTGGCTCCCAGGACCTCTCTTCAGGACCAAACCCCCTCCAATCCACCAAATAAAAGGTTCTTCCACCTACTCTCTTGGTGTCCAGGATCTCCTTAACTTCAAAAGTATCTGGTGAACCGCTGGGAGCCACTGCAGGACTAGGAATCTTGGAGTAGTGGTTCAGGACCACAGGTTTCAGAAGGGAGACATGGAAGGAGTTGGGGATCTTGAGGGTCGGAAGCAGCCGAAGCTTGCAGGATACAGGGTTAATTTCTTGTAAAATCTCGAAGTGTTCCGAGGAATATGGGAGCAAACTTGTACGATGGCATCCTCAGACGGATATCCTTAAAGGACAGCCAGACCTTAGTGCCTGCAAGAAACTAGGGAGGCTCTCATCTTCTTGTGTCTGCCTTTCTTTTCATGTGGTTGACCGCCAGCAGAATAGAAGATCAGGTCTGCTGCCAGATCTGTAGAAAGTCCCTGAATGTAGAGTCAGCTGCAGGTAACTGGGACGTAGTGGAAACAGGGAGAGGTATTTGTGGGTGTTGGCCGTAGACAATGAAGAATGGGCTGGAGGCGGTGGACTCACTAGTGTAGTGGTTGTAGGAGAACTCAGCCTAAGGAAGCAGCTGCACCCAGTCATCATGCTGCCTAGAGATAAAGTGTCGTAGATAGTTCTCCATAGTCTGATTTATTCTCTCGACTTGACCATTGGACTGGGGATGGTAGGCTGAGGAAAAGTCCAACTTCACACTGAGGAGTCCGCAGAGGGCTCTCCAGAACTTTGATGTGAACTGAACCCCCCAATCCGACACAATATGCAGAGGCAAGCCGTGCAGATGGAAGATGTGTTGTATGAAGAGATTGGCCAGTCGGGAAGCAGAAGGTAGGCCGGTCAGTGGAACAAAATGAGCCATCTTGGAGAATCGGTTCACCACCACCCAGACCGTATTGCATCCAGCAGAGGGAGTCAGGTCCGTGACAAAGTCCATAGCAATATGCTGCCAGGGGGCATCGGGCGCAGGCAGCGGCTGGAGCAGGCCAGCCGGTTTGGAGTGGGCAACTTTATTCGCTGCGCACACCGTGCAGGAGGAGTCAAAGTCTGTGATGTCTATGGGTAGCTTGGGCCACCAGAACAGACGAGCAATCAAGTCCTGGGTCTTACGGGCACACGCGTGACCTGCCAGTTTGGAACTGTGTCCCCAGCAGAGGATTCTTCTTCTGTCTGCCAGACGCACAAAAGTCCTCCCCGGGGAATGTCTCTAACTTGCAGAGGGTTGACTGGGATAATGCAGGATGGATTAATGATATTCTGTGGATACTACATAGTGTCCTCTGTCTCGATCGACCTGGACAAGGCATCGGCCCTCGCATTCTTGTCGGCCCTACGGTAGTGGAGCTCAAACTGGAACCGGGAAAAGAACAGCGACCACCTGGCCTGACGGGGATTCAGTCGTTGGGCCGTCTGGAGATAGGTGAGGTTCTTGTGGTCTGTGAATATCAAAATAGGATGAACTGCACCCTCTAGTAGATGTCTCCACTCCGCCAGAACCAATTTGAAGGCCTGTAACTCCTGATCCCCAATCGTGTAGTTGCGTTCTGCGGAAGAGAAGAGTTTAGATTAATAGCTGCATACCATTGTCTTGCTCTTGGAACCGCTCCGGAACAGGAGTGCGCCAGCACCGACAAAGGAGGCGTCCACCTCCAACAAGAACTGTCGAGATACATCCGGATGATGGAGGATAGAGGCTGACGTAAACACACTCTTTAGGCTATTAAATGCGGATTCTGCCTCAGGAGTCCACACCTTGGCGTTCATGCCTTTCTTGGGGAGGGTAGAGATAGGAGATGTCAGTGAGGAGAAGTGTGGAATGAACTGTCTGTAGAAATTAGAGAATCCCAGGAAGTGCTGTATGGGCCTCAAGCCTTGAGGGCGTGGTCATTCCATAATGGCTTTAACCTTCTCAGGATCCATCTTAAGGCCTTGATCCGAGATGATGTAGCCCAGGAAGGGAAGAGCATCTTTCTCAAACACGCACTTCTCCAACTTGGCGTACAGGCGATTCTCCCTTAACCGCAACTAAACTTGACGGACATGTCTCCGATGAGTCATCGGATCTGTAGAAAAAAATCAAGATGTCTTCAAGATAAACCACAACACAAACATAGAGGAGGTCACGGAAGATGTCATTAACGAACTCTTGAAAGACCGCGGGAGCATTACACAGACCGAAGGGTATTACTAGATATTCATAGTGTCCGTCACGGGTGTTAAATACCGTCTTCCATTCGTCACGCCGGCAAATCTGGATTAGGTTGTAAGCCCCACGCAGGTCTAGCTTCGAAAAACTCTTGGCTCCTCGAATACGATTGAACAGTTCAGAAATGAATGGCAACGGATATCTATTTTTTACCGTGATCTGGTTGAGACCCCGGTAGTCGATGCAGGGTCGCAAAGAACGATCCTTTTTCTTGACAAAGAAGAACCCGGCCCCTGCCGTGTTGGAGGACTTCCGTATGAAGCCCATCTCCAGATTCTCCTTAACATAGGCAGACATGGACTGAGTCTCTGGCAAGGAGAGAGGATATACCCTACCACGGGGAATGGATGCACCAGGAATCAGCTCGATAGGACAGTCATACGCCCAGTGTGGGGGCAGCGTCTTCGCCTCTATCTTGCTGAAGACATCCAAGAATGCAGAATAACGACAAGGCAATCCTGTCAAGGACTGAGGCAGAAGAGGCTGAGCCGAAAGAATCTGTACCAGGCAGCGGTTCAGACACTCGGAACCCCACTGGAGAACCTCTCCAGAATTCCAGTCCAGGACTGGGGCATGTAGTCGGAGCCAGGGCAGGCCCAGCAGCACAGGGTTGACGGCTTTAGCCAGGACAAAGAACGAGATGAGCTCGGAATGGAGGGCTCCCACTTGGAGCCTCAGTGGCTTGGTCATCAAAGGCCTCTCCAGAGGGGTTGTGGGCAATGGGAGAAGATCCACCAGGTCTCTTCAAATAAAATTAGCAGCGGATCCAGAGTCCAGATAAGCAGAGACCCGCTGCGTTTTTTTGCCGGACACTATGGTCACGGAAATGGACAATTTAGACAAAAGTCCTTCTTCATCCAGGGTTGTCTCTCCCACCAACCCTAGGCTCTGGGGCTTTTGGGGGCACAGACGCACATGATGGCCTCCGAGGCCGCAATATAGACAGAGTCCCGAGGTCTCTCCTGGGTAGACAGCTTAAACTGGTCCATCCTCACAGACTCCTTTGGAGGATCAGCAACTGAGGACAGCAGGGGTTGCTGCAAAGTAGAAATCGGGCTAGTGAGTCTTTCCTCCGGAAGAGCTTATTGGAACCGTTCTTGAATCCTTCTATCAATCCGGGCGGCCAGAAGGATGAGGTCATCCAGGGTAGACAGTAGATCTTGGGCGACAAGCTCGTCTTTAATCTCAGGAGACAGTCCCTGCCAGAATGTAGCCACCAAGGCCTCATTGTTCCACAACAATTCTCCCGCCAGGGTGCGGAAGTGGATGGCGTACACGCCCACGGACGTGTCTCCTTGGCGTAGGTTCAGCAAGGAGGCAGCTGCCAACGAGACTCGTCTAGGCTTCTCAAACACCATGCGAAAATATCCATAGGAACCTCTGGAAGTCACAGGTCTCAGGTCCTTGTCTCTCCCAGCTAGGGTTCGCCCATGCTAGGGTCCTGCCAGTGAGTCGAGAGACGATAAAAGCAACCCTTGCACCATCAGTCGAAAATGCCCTTGCATACTGGCTAAAGTGGATCTGGCACTGGTTCAAAAATCCACGGCAGGTCTTCGCGTCTCCATCATAGCGGTGAGGTAGCGGCAAAGAAAATCGGGGATCAGGAGGTGTAGCCGGAGAATCTGTACTGCCAGGAGGTATAGTAGGAGGAACGGCAGTTTGCCCCTCCAGCTGATGTGCAATAATGTTCAATGCCTGGAGGAGTTGGTCCTGTCGAGACCGGAGGTCTAGCATATCCGCCCGCATCTCTTGTGACGTCATCTTGGTCTTGGATCGACCAGTGGGGTCCATGCCTTGAGCTTACTGTCACGTTGGGTACGTGGACCCACGGGGCCATACCACCTTGACAGTATGGCAGCTGGCGAACAGGACACAATAGGTCCTATAGGTCTGCCTGTGGTAGCTCAGACAATAGCAAGACAGGCTCGGCTGGGACTTAGGCAGCAGGCAGACACGCAGGCGCAGTTCAGAGCGACCCAGCAGAGAAGCTGTAATGACAGGGTAGGGAGACAGACAGGTGAGCCCTAATCTACCCGCCACTCAGTCCCTGCCTACTTGCAACGACCCGTCCTAAGCGACGGGGTACAACTGGGCGACGGTCCCTACGCTCAGTAAGTGCAAGACAGACAAACAGGCAAGGGTACACAGAAGCTAGGGAAACGGGGCAGCTGCCCACAGAGACACCGTGAGCAACAAGAGAAGTGAACGAGCCGAGTCAAACCAGGAGAGAACGAGGTACAAAACGCTGAGCAGGAGAGTGGTCAGAAAGCCAAGGTCAATAACAAGCAGAGGGTGAGTAGTACAAGCAGCAGCAGCAAGCCAGGAAACAAGCATAATAGAATCACAGGCAAAGGAGGAACAGGAAAGGCAGGTATAAATAGATAGTGGGCAGGAGCTAGCTCCGTCTGGCCAGGCTGTGATAGGCTCTCCCACTCCTAAGCCTGCCATCCTGAGTGGTGGAAGGTGGAGTTAGTCTGACATACATAGGAGCAGGTACAGACTGATTGCCCATGGGAGTCGACACAGAAGCTGTGTCTGGCAAATCCTTTACAGTACCCCCCCTTTTATGAGGGGCCACCGGACCCTTTCTAGGTGGACCTGGTTTATTGGGAAAACGAAGGTGGAACCTCCTGAGCAATACCTCAGCGTGAACATCCCGGGCGGGTACCCAAGTCCTCTCCTCAGGCCCGTAACCTCTCCAATGGACCAGGTACTGGAGGGAGCCTTGGACCATCCTGCTGTCCACAATCTTGGCCACCTCGAATTCTACCCCCTCAGGGGTGAGAACAGGGACCGGAGGTTTCCTCGAGGGAGCCAAGGACGGGGAGCAGCGTTTAAGGAGGGAGGCATGAAAGACGTCGTGCACTCGAAAAGACGGGGGCAACTCCAGTCGGAAGGAGACAGGGTTAAGGACTTCAATGACCTTGTATGGCCCTATAAACCGGGGAGCAAACTTCTTGGACGGGACTTTAAGGCGCAAATTTTTAGAAGATAGCCACACTAGATCCCCGACCACAAACAAGGCTTTAGCAGAACGTCTTCTATCTGCCTGAGTCTTTTGTATGCTCTGGGACGCCTCTAGGTTCTTCTTACCTGGGCCCAGACTGTGCACAGTTCCTGATGAACGACATCTAGCTCGGGATTGTTGGAACTACCAGGTGAAACGGAGGAGAACCGTGGATTAAACCCAAAATTACAGAAAAAGGGGGAGACCCCTGACGAGTTACTGACCCGGTTATTAAGGGAAAATTCGGCGAGGGGAATAAATGAGACCCAATCATGTTGACAGTAAGAGATAAAACACCTTAAATATTGTTCTAGAGACTGATTAGTCCTCTCCGTTTGGCCATTAGTTTCAGGATGCAAAGCCGAGGAGAAGGACAGATCAATCTCCAACTTTTTACGGAAGGCTCTCCAAAACAATGAAACAAATTGTACCCCTCTGTCAGAAACAATATTGACAGGAACAAGGTAGCTAACTTCTTAGCATTGGGTAGTTTCTTGAGGGGCACAAAGTGACACATCTTACTGAAGCAGTCTACTACAACCCACACCACCGACTTGCCTTGAGATGGAGGCAAATCGGTGATAAAATCCATGGAGATATGGTCAGGACCTGGGAGTCTTGGACCTAGCACAAACCTCACAAGCGGCGATGTAGGCCTTAACGTCTTTAAGCAACCCAGGCCACCAGTAGTTTCTGGCAATGAGGTGCTTAGTATCCAGGATGCCTGGATGGCCAGATAGTGCAGAGTCATGATTTTCCCTAAGTACCCTTAGCCGGAGTTGCAGGGGAACAAACAGCTTGTTCTCAGGAAGGTTCCCGGGAGCTGAACCTTGATCAGCCGCAATTTCGGAGACTAAATCAGAATCAATAGAGGAAATGATTATACCTGGAGGCAAAATACAAGCAGGATCTTCCTCCGAAGGAGGGCTTGCCATGAAGCAACGCGACAGTGCGTCAGCCTTAATATTTTTAGACCCAGCCCTATAGGTGACCAAAAAGTTGAATCTGGTAAAAAATAACGCCCATCGAGCTTGTCTCGGGTTTAGCCTCTGGGCAGATTCTAAGAAAACCAGATTCTTGTGGTCGGTAAGGACCGTTACCTGGTGCCTAGCCCCCTCCAGGAAGTGGCGCGACTCTTCAAATGCCCATTTAATGGCTAAGAGTTCGCGGTTGCCAATATCATAGTTACTCTCAGTGGGCGAAAACTTCCTGGAGAAGTAGGCACAGGGACGGAGATGGGTGAGGGACCTGGTACCCTGGGACAAGACAGCACCCACTCCCACCTCGGAGGCGTCAACCTCCACGATGAATGGCTCCATTTGGTTGGGCTGAACCAGCACTGAGGCCGAGATAAAGCACTTCTTAAGGACATCAAAAGCCTGGACAGCCTCAGGAGGCCAGTGGAGGAGATAAGCACCTTTGCGAGTGAGATCCGTAAGAGGCTTAGCGATGACCGAGAAGTTAGCAATAAATCTCCTGTAATAATTAGCGAATCCCAGGAAGCACTGTAACGCCTTCAGGGAGGCAGGTTGGACCCATTCCGCCACAGCCTGGACCTTGGCGGGGTCCATGCGGAATTCATGAGGAGTGAGGATTTGACCCAAAAATGGTATCTCTTGCACCCCAAACACACATTTTTCGGTCTTAGCAAACAGTTTGTTTTCCCGAAGGACCTGGAGCACCTTCCTGACATGCTCAATGTGGGAGGACCAGTCCTTGGAAAACACAAGTATGTCATCAAGGTACACTACAAGAAATACCCCCAAGTAGTCTCTTAAAATCTCATTTATGAAATTCTGGAAGACCGCGGGAGCATTACACAACCCAAAGGGCATGACGAGGTATTCGAAATGACCTTCAGGCGTGTTAAACGCAGTCTTCCACTCATCCCCCTCTTTGATGCGGATAAGGTTATAAGCCCCCCGTAGATCAAACTTAGAGAACCATTGGGCCCCCTGAACCTGATTGAAGAGATCAGGAATCAAAGGAAGGGGGTACTGGTTCCTTACAGTGACCTTATTCAAGTTCCGGTAATCGATGCACGGCCTAAGACCACCATCCTTCCCTACGAAGAAGAAAGCACCTACCAGAGAAGTAGAGGGGCGAATGTAACCCTTGGCCAGGCATTCCTGGATATACTCTCTCATGGCTTCATGTTCGGGACAAGAGAGATTGAATATCCTACCCTTAGGGAGCTTAGCTCCTGGTACCAAATCGATAGCGCAATCGTATTCCCTATGAGGAGGTAACACTTCGGAGGCCTCTTTAGAGAAAACATCAGCGAAGTCCTGAACAAACTCAGGTAGAGTGTTCACCTCCTCAGGGAGAGAAATAGAATTAACAGAAAAACATGACGTCATGCATTCATTACCCCATTTGGTAAGATCCCCAGTATTCACGTTAAACGTGGGATTATGCAACTGCAACCAGGGAAGGCCTAAAACCAAATCGGACATTAATCCCTGCATCACCAGTACAGAGCACAGAGTTCAAAAACAGGGGTATGCTGTGTAAAATAACCATTAGCAAGAGGAGTGGAATCGATACCCACTACCGGGACAGGTTTAGGCAAATCAATCAATGGCATAGCTAGAGACATAGCAAATCCACAGACATAATATTAGCAGAAGACCCTGAATCCACGAAGGCACTGCCGGTAGCAGACCTACCACCAAAAGAGACCTGAAAGGGAAGCAAGATTTTATTAAGTTTCATCTTTACGGGAAATACTTGTGCGCCCAAGTGACCTCCCCAATGATCACTTAGGCGCGAAAGTTTTCCGGCTGCTTATTCTTATGCCTAGGACAGTTGTTCACTTGATGTTTGTCATCCCCACAGTAGAAGCAGAGACCATTCTTCCTGCGGAACTCTCTACGTTGTTGGGGGAACACGGAGGCCCCGAGTTGCATAGGTACATCCGAGTCTTCCGTGGAAGAACGAAGCAACGGAACCTCGGGAGGCATCATGGGGGAGTCAGAGGAGAAGGCAAAAAACGTTCAAGTCGTCGTTCCCTGAGACGTCGGTCAAGTCGTACCGCTAAAGCCATAACCTGATCTAGGGAGTCAGCAGAGGGATAGCTAACTAGCAGGTCTTTCAGGGCGTTCGACAGACCCAATCTAAACTGGCACCTCAAGGCAGGGTCATTCCACCGAGAAGCTACACACCACTTCCTAAAGTCCGAACAGTACTCCTCAACGGGTCTCTTACCCTGACGTAAGGTCACCAGCTGACTCTCGGCAAAGGCAGCCTTGTCAGTCTCGTCATAAATGAGCCCGAGAGCGGAAAAGAAAAGATCAATGGAGGAAAGTTCAGGGGCGTCAGGAGCCAAGGAGAAGGCCCATTCTTGGGGCCCTTCCTGGAGCCGGGACATAATTATACCCACCCGTTGGCTCTCAGAACCTGAGGAGTGGGGCTTTAAGCGAAAATTGAGCCTACAACTCTCCCGAAAGGAGAAAAAAGTCTTCCGGTCCCCTGAGAACCGGTCAGGCAACTTGAGGTGGGGTTCAAGAGGTGAGGTGGGGGGCACTACCATGGAAGCATCACGCAGGTTGTCCCTCTGAGCCAGGGCCTGGACCTGTAGGGAGAGGCCCTGCATCTGCTGAGCCAGGGTCTCAAGGGGGTCCATAGATGTGTCAGGGACCAGGATAGACTAGGTATATGGGCCTGTGATTATGTAATGACAGGGTAGGGAGACAGACAGGTGAGCCCTAATCTACCCGCCACTCAGTCCTTGCCTACTTGCAACGACCCGTCCTAAGCGACGGGGTACAACTGGGCGATGGTCCCTATACTCAGTAAGTGCAAGACAGACAATGAGACAAGGGTACACAGAAGCTAGGGAAACGGGGCAGCTGCCCACGGAGACACCGTGAGCAACAAGAGAAGTGAACGAGCCGAGTCAAACCAGGAAAGAACGAGGTACAAAACGCTGAGCAGGAGAGTGGTCAAAAAGTCAAGGTAAATAACAAGCAGAGGGTGAGTAGTACAAGCAGCAGCAAGCCAGGAAACAAGCATAATAGAATCACAGTGTTAGGGATCTGCCAGGTACTTCATCTAGGTATACTCCTGGGATTAATCAATCCACACCTGAGGCCAGACCTGTTCGACTGACACCATCTCCTACCAACCAGGGTGGCAGGCTCAGGAGTGGGAGAGCCTATCGCGGCCTGGTCTGTCGGAGTTAGCTCCGCCCCCTGTCCTTTATTACCTGCCCTGTTCTCTCCTCAGTGCTTGTAATTCTTTTGGATTCCTGGCCCCACTGCTGCTTGCTCCAGCCTGCTTCTGCCTTGCTTCTGCCTTGCTGCAGTTCTGCTTGACCTTCTTTGCTTTGCCCCTGGCTAGCTTCTGTCTCCTTGCCCGCTTGGGTGTACTCACTTCGTCCTGGTCCTGACTGTCCGTTCGCCGCTCCGTTTCCTCGTGGCGTTCCGTGGCTACTGCCCCTTCCCTTGCATGTTCCCTGTTTGTTTTCCTGTGCACTTAGACAGCGTAGGGACCGCCGCCCAGTTGTACCTCGTCGCCTAGGGCGAGTCGTTGCAAGTAGGCAGGGACAGGGCGGTGGGTAGATTAGGGCTCACTTTCCCTTCACCTCCTTCCGGCCATTACATAATTACAAGCCCTTACCTAGTCTACCATTTCTCCTACGCTGACGCTATCATGGACCCCCTTGAGACCCTGGCCCAGCAGATGCAGGGCCTCTCCCTACAGGTCCAGGCCCTGGCCCAAAGGGTCAATCAGGGTGACGCTGCTTTAGTAGTACCCCTCACCTCACCTCTAGAACCCGACCTCAAATTACCTGACCGGTTCTCAGGGGACCGTAAGACGTTTCTCTCCTTCCGGGAGAGTTGCAGACTGTATTTCCGCCTAAAGCCCCACTCCTCAGGTTCCGAGAACCAGCGGGTGGGTATCATCATATCCCGACTCCAGGAAGGGCCCCAAGAGTGGGCCTTCTCCTTGGCTCCTGACGCCCCTGAACTTTCCTCTGTTGATCGTTTTTTCTCTGCCCTCGGACTCATTTACGACGAGACTGACAGGACTGCCTTAGCCGAGAGTCAGCTGGTGACCTTACGTCAGGGTAGGAGACCGGTTGAGGAATACTGTTCTGATTTTAGGAAGTGGTGCGTAGCTTCTCAGGGGAACGATCCGGCCCTAAGGTGCCAGTTTAGATTAGGATTATCTGACGCCCTGAAGGATCTGCTGGTTAGCTACCCCTCGTCTAATTCCCTTGACCAGGTTATGGCCCTAGCAGTACGACTTGACCGACGTCTCAGGGAACGTCAGCTAGAACGCTTCAGTGTGCTCCCCTCTGACTTTTCTGCGATCCCCCCCGAGGTCCCGTCTCCTCGCCCCTCCACGGAGGACTCGGAGGTACCTATGCAACTCGGGGCCTCCATGTCCCCTCGACAACGTAGGGAGTTTCGCAGAATGAATGGTCTCTGCTTCTACTGTGGGGACGACAAGCATCTTCTGAACACCTGTCCCAGGCGCAAGAATAAGAAGCCGGAAAACTTCCGCGCCTAAGTGATCATCGGGGAGGTCACTTGGGTGCACAGGTATTTCCCGTTAATGTGAAACGTAATAAAATTTTGCTTCCCTTTCAGGTCTCGTTTGCTGGCCGGGCTGCCACGGGCAGTGCTTTCGTGGATTCAGGGTCATCTGCTAATATCATGTCTGCGGAATTTGCTATGTCTCTAAAGATGCCTTGTATTGATTTACCTTATCCTATCCCTGTAGTAGGAATCGACTCAACTCCCCTTGCTAATGGTTATTTTACTCAGCATACTCCTGTTTTTGAACTCCTTGTTGGCTCCATGCATTTGGAGCAGTGCTCTGTACTGGTGATGCAGGGATTATCGTCTGATCTGGTTTTAGGCCTTCCCTGGTTGCAGTTGCATAATCCCACGTTTGATTGGAATACTGGGGATCTCACCAAATGGGGTAATGAATGTCTTATGTCATGTCTTTCTGTTAACTCTATTTCTCCCCGGGAGGAGGTAAACACGCTTCCTGAGTTTGTTCAGGACTTCGCCGATGTGTTTTCTAAGGAGGCCTCCGAGGTGTTGCCCCCCCATAGAGATTACGATTGCGCTATCGATTTGGTGCCTGGTGCCAAGCTTCCTAAGGGGAGGATATTTAATCTTTCATGTCCTGAACGTAAAGCTATGAGGGAATATATCCAAGAATGCCTGGCCAAGGGTTTCATTCGCCCCTCGACTTCTCCTGTAGGTGCTGGCTTCTTCTTCGTGGGGAAGAAGGATGGTGGTCTTAGGCCGTGCATTGATTATCGTAACCTGAATAAGGTCACCGTAAGGAACCAGTACCCACTTCCTTTGATTCCGGATCTTTTTAATCAGGTTCAGGGAGCCCAATGGTTTTCTAAGTTCGATCTACGGGGGGCATATAACCTTATCCGCATCAAAGAGGGGGATGAGTGGAAAACTGCGTTCAACACACCCGAGGGTCATTTCGAATACCTGGTCATGCCCTTTGGGTTGTGTAATGCCCCTGCTGTCTTCCAGAATTTTATTAATGAAATCCTGAGAGAGTACCTGGGTAATTTTCTTGTTGTGTACCTTGATGACATACTGGTGTTTTCCAAGGACTGGTCCTCCCACGTGGAGCATGTCAGGAAGGTGCTCCAGGTCCTTCGGGAGAATAATCTGTTTGCTAAGACTGAAAAATGTGTCTTTGGGGTACAGGAGATACCATTTTTAGGGCAAATCCTCACTCCTCATGAATTCCGCATGGACCCTGCCAAGGTTCAGGCTGTGGCGGAATGGGTCCAACCTGCCTCCCTTAAGGCGTTACAGTGTTTTTTAGGGTTCGCCAACTATTACAGGAGATTTATTGCCAACTTCTCGGTCGTCGCTAAGCCTCTTACGGACCTTACCCGCAAGGGTGCTGATGTCTTCCATTGGCCCCCTGAGGCCGTCCAGGCCTTTGAGACCCTCAAGAAGTGCTTTATCTCGGCCCCCGTGCTGATTCAGCCCAACCAAGAGGAGCCATTTATTGTGGAGGTTGACGCTTCCGAGGTGGGAGTGGGGGCCGTCTTGTCCCAGGGTACCAGCTCCCTCACCCATCTCCGCCCCTGTGCTTACTTCTCTAGGAAGTTTTCGCCCACGGAGAGTAACTATGATATTGGCAACCGCGAACTTCTAGCCATTAAATGGGCTTTTGAGGAGTGGCGGCACTTCCTGGAGGGGGCCAGACACCAGGTAACGGTCCTTACGGATCACAAGAATCTGGTTTTCCTAGAATCGGCCCGGAGGCTTAATCCTAGACAAGCTCGGTGGGCACTATTCTTTACCAGATTTAATTTCTTGGTTACCTATAGGGCTGGGTCCAAGAATATTAAGGCTGATGCTCTGTCACGTAGTTTCATGGCCAATCCTCCTTCTGAGAAGGATCCTGCTTGTATTTTACCCCCTGGTATAATCGTCTCTGCCACGGATTCTGATTTAGCTTCTGATATCGTGGCTGATCAGGGTGCAGCTCCCGGGAACGTCCCTGGGGACAAACTGTTTGTTCCCCTGCAATACCGGCTGAGGGTACTCAGGGAAAACCATGACTCCGCTCTATCTGGTCATCCTGGCATCTTGGGCACCAAACACCTCATTACCAGAAACTATTGGTGGCCTGGGTTGCCTAAAGACGTTAGGGCTTACGTCGCCGCTTGTGAGGTTTGCGCTAGGTCCAAAACCCCTAGGTCCCGACCTGCGGGCCTACTACGTTCCTTGCCCATTCCCCAGAGACCTTGGACCCATATCTCCATGGATTTTATCACCGATTTGCCTCCATCTCAGGGCAAGTCGGTGGTGTGGGTGGTAGTCGACCGCTTCAGCAAGATGTGCCACTTTGTGCCCCTTAAGAAGCTACCTAACGCCAAGACGTTAGCTTCTTTGTTTGTGAAACACATCCTGCGTCTCCATGGGGCCCCAGTCAATATCGTTTCTGACAGAGGGGTACAATTTGTTTCCTTATTTTGGAGATCTTTTTGTAAAAAGTTGGAGATTGATCTGTCCTTCTCCTCCGCCTTCCATCCCGAAACTAATGGCCAAACGGAAAGGACCAACCAATCCCTGGAACAATATTTAAGGTGTTTCATCTCTGACTGTCAATTCGATTGGGTCTCATTCCTTCCCCTTGCTGAATTTTCCTTGAATAACCGGGTCAGTAACTCGTCAGGGGTCTCCCCGTTTTTCTGTAATTTCGGGTTTAACCCAAGATTCTCCTCCGTCTCCCCTGGTTGTTCCAATAATCCTGAGGTAGAGGATGTTCATCGGGAACTGTGCACCGTCTGGGCCCAGGTTCAGAAGAACCTAGAGGCGTCCCAGAGCGCACAAAAGATTCAGGCGGATAGTAGACGTTCTGCTAACCCCCGGTTTGTCGTCGGGGATTTGGTCTGGTTGTCGTCCAGGAACTTGCGCCTTAAGGTCCCGTCCAGGAAGTTTGCTCCCCGATTTATTGGACCTTATAAGATCATTGAAGTCCTCAACCCTGTATCCTTCCGTCTGGAGCTCCCCCCATCATTTCGCATACATGACGTCTTCCATGCCTCCCTCCTTAAACGCTGCTCCCCGTCCTGGTCCCCCTCGAGGATACCTCCTGTTCCCGTTCTCACCCCTGAGGGGGTGGAATTCGAGGTGGCCAAGATTATGGACAGTAGGATGGTCCAGGGCTCCCTCCAGTACCTGGTCCATTGGAGAGGATACGGGCCGGAGGAGAGGACTTGGGTACCTGCCCGTGATGTTCACGCTGGGGTATTGATCAGGAGGTTCCACCTTCTCTTCCCCACTAAACCGGGTCCCCTTAGTAAGGGTCCGGTGGCCCCTCATAAAAGGGGGAGTACTGTTAGGGATCTGCCAGGTACTTCATCTAGGTATACTCCTGGGATTAATCAATCCACACCTGAGGCCAGACCTGTTCGACTGACACCATCTCCCACCAACCAGGGTGGCAGGCTCAGGAGTGGGAGAGCCTATCGCGGCCTGGTCTGTCGGAGTTAGCTCCGCCCCCTGTCCTTTATTACCTGCCCTGTTCTCTCCTCAGTGCTTGTAATTCTTTTGGATTCCTGGCCCCACTGCTGCTTGCTCCAGCCTGCTTCTGCCTTGCTTCTGCCTTGCTGCAGTTCTGCTTGACCTTCTTTGCTTTGCCCCTGGCTAGCTTCTGTCTCCTTGCCCGCTTGGGTGTACTCACTTCGTCCTGGTCCTGACTGTCCGTTCGCCGCTCCGTTTCCTCGTGGCGTTCCGTGGCTACTGCCCCTTCCCTTGCATGTTCCCTGTTTGTTTTCCTGTGCACTTAGACAGCGTAGGGACCGCCGCCCAGTTGTACCTCGTCGCCTAGGGCGAGTCGTTGCAAGTAGGCAGGGACAGGGCGGTGGGTAGATTAGGGCTCACTTTCCCTTCACCTCCTTCCGGCCATTACACACAGGCAAAGGAGGAACAGGAAAGGCAGGTATAAATAGACAGTGGGCGGGAGCTAGCTCCGTCTGGCCAGGCTGTGATAGGCTCTCCCACTCCTAAGCCTGCCATCCTGAGTGGTGGAAGATGGAGTCAGTCTCACAGACATAGGAGCAGGTGCAGACTGATTGCCCACGGGCGGCGACACAGAAGCTGTGTCTGGCAAATCCTTTACAGAAGCTGGTTTGAAGGGGGAAAGCCGGCGCCATTATGAAGACCGGCCACACTGCAGGTAAGGTGTGTGTCTCTGTCTGTTTCTCTCTCTCACAGCCCCCCCTGCTTGGCCCCCCCACCTCGTGACCCTCCGCACACCTGCTATAACTCTGTGTGTGCATGTGTGTATATGTGTATAGCAGAGCTGTGTGTGTGTAGCAGAGCTGTGTGTTTGTGTGTGTAGCAGAGCTGAATGTGTGTAGCAGAGCTGTGTCTGTAGCAGAGCATTGTGTGTGTAGCAGAGCTGTGTGTAAATGTAGCAGAGCTGTGTGAGAGTGTGTGTGTGTGTGTGTGTGTGTGTGTGTAGCAGAGCTGTGTGTGTGTAGCAGGCTGTGTGTATGTGTAGCAGAGCTGTGTGTGTGCAGCAGGACTGTGTATGTGTAGCAGAGCTGTGTGTGTGCGTGTGTGTGTAGCAGAGCTGTGTTGTGTGTATCAGAGCTGTGTGTGTATCAGAACTGTGTGTGTGTAGTAGAACTGTGTGTGTGTAGCAGAGATGTGTGTGTGTAGCACAGCTGTGTGTGTGAAGCAGAACTGTCTGTGTGTAGCAGAGCTGTGTGTGTGCATGCACAGCAGAGCTCTGTGTAGTGTGCGCAGAAGAGTTGTGTCCTATTTTCGTGCAGCGGAGTATGCACGGGTGCCGCTGATCCTTCATAGCCGCTTATCAGCTGTTTGGAAGAATCAGTGGCGAGCACCCCCCACAAACACACACAAATCCCCCCAAACATGCAACTGTGCCACACACAACCCCCCTGTTCTTTTTCACGCAAAACGTTTTTTTTTAAAACGCTTGTGTAAAAAACTAACGGCTTGCTTTCCCTTTGAAGTAAATGGGAAGCTTAATCAAGCATTTGACACATAATTAGGACTCCCATTGACTATGGGAACATTTGGCTTGTTTTACGTGCAAAGGAATTGACTCAACACTACTTTATTTACACAATAAGTTTTTTTTAAAACGCGTGTGTAAAAAAGCGCGTTGTATGTACTAACAGCGCACTTTACCAATTATGTAAATGAAAAGCGTAATCAAGCGTATTTTGATGCATGTCACTTCTTGAGCCATTTTTGGAGCCGTTTTTCATTGACTATAGAAAAACAGCTCCAAAAACGGCCGTAAAAAAACGCTGCGAAAAACGCGAGTTTGATTAAAAAACAGCTGAAAATCAGGAGCTTTTTTTCCCTTGAAAACAGATCCGTAGTTTCAGACTTTTTTTAGTAAGCGTGAGAACATACCCTTATCCTTTTGGTGTATCCTATAGCGTATACAAGCTGCATTGTACAATCACTCCCAGAATGGGAGCCGGACAATGCTTAGCAATTTGAAGACCCCTTTTCCTGGCTTGTAGCCAAAAAGAGGGAGAGGGTGAGATTCCCTTCCACATTTACAGCAGATGTGAGTCAGCTTGCTTTACCTTATTCACCTTGCTGTAATTAGTAGTGCTCCCTCTGGTGGCCAACATAGGAAAACATGTCAAATTATTATTAAATTTTTAATACATCCCACCATGTAGAAGAAAAAAAAATAAATACAGCAAAAAACTGAAATAAATATAATAAAAATAAGTAACTTACTTAAAAAATTTTTTAATTTGCGACACATTCCCTTTAAAGGGAACCCGTCACCAGCATTTCACCTATTGAACTTTACTTATCCTTCACTGGCCGCTGCTATCAAAAGTTCATTGCCATTATCCCCTCTCCTAAGCTTCTCCTCCGACTGTAAATAACGGTCTGCAAACATTTTGCACCTTTTATCGTAATAATCCCATGTCCCTTTGTGCCCACACCTGAAGAGGACATCAACGCACAAGCGTGGGATTTTGTGTGCTGGGGTAAGGCGTGGAGCTGTCAATCAAAGGTAAGGAGGCACGGTAAACTCGGAAGACTTGAGGGATGAAGATATGACTTTTCAAACGAAGATATGACTCTTTTATGCTCTTTAGTATACGGTGTGGGAACGCTAAAAAACTGAATACTAAAGCTTTAGAGCCGACTAAGAAGATAATTATAGGTTATATATAAATTATTTTTTCACCCACTACCACCAGGTATTGCTGGTTTAATAGGTGAAATGCTGGTGACAGGTTCCTTTATATTTGGCTAGTCTACTGCTTTCAAGTATGAAGTTGGTTTGGATGTGTATCTCCTTTTGATATACCGCTGATCTGGTATTATATTCGGCTATTAAACTTTTATAGATTAGGATGTGTCTCTGATAGTGAGATGACTGCCGTGTCTTCTCCTGTTAGTCATTCTTAATGTAATAGTCCCCTTCTTTTCTACGGTTTTACATAATGTAGTAGATAGCATTTAAACTCGGCTATACTTGTATAATGTACTTAAAAAGGCTCTGTCACCACATTATAAGTGGCCTATCTTGTACATAATATGATCGGCGCTGTAATGTAGATTACAGCCGTGTTTTTTATTTAGATAAAACGATCATTTTTGACCTATTTTAGCTTTATGCTAATGAGTTTCTTAATGGACAACTGGGCATGTTTTACTTTTTGATCAAGTGGGCGTTGTGGAGAGAAGTGTATGACGTTGACCAATCAGTGATCAATCAGCGTCATACACTTCTCCCCATTCATTTACACAGCACATAGCGATATAGCTATATCGCTATGTGAAGCCACATAAACACACTATAACGTCACTCAAGTGTCCTGACAGTTAATATACATTACCTCCAGCCAGGAGGTGATGTCTATTCAGAATCCTGACACTTCTGTAGCGTTTGTAATGGCAGGGGGTAGGGAGACGTACAAGTGAGCCCTAATCTACCCGCCACTCTGTCCCTGCCTACTTGCAACGACCCGCCCTAGGCGACGGGGTACAACTGGGCGGCGGTCCCTGCGCTCAGTAAGTGCACGACAAACACGACAAACATACAAGGAACACAAGCAAGGAAAAGGGGCCGTTGCCCACGGCAACACCGTGAGCAACCAGAGTGGTGAACGATCCGAGTCAAGCCAGGAGTGTGCGAAGGTACAAAACCAAAAGCAGAAGAGTAGTCGGTAAGCCAGGGTCTGTATGGAGCAGGATCAAAAATAGCAGGAGCTGTAGCTGGGCCAGGAAACCACAAGGAGGGAAACACAAGCAATAACAAGCACCGAGGGACAGGAAGTGCAGGCTTAAATAGACCGAGGGCGGGAGCTAGCTGAGTCTGGCCAGGTTACGATAGGCTCTCCCACTCCTAAGCCTGCCAGCCTGAATGGTGGAAGCAGGAGTAAGTCTCAGGGATGTATTCTCAGGTGCTGACTGATTAGTTCTGGGAGTTAACCCCGCTGTGCCTGGCAGATCCTTTACAGCGTTTCTGTGAGATTTACAGCAAGGCTAGCGTAATCTCGCGAGATTACGATGTAACCTGTCATTTAAAACGAGATTACGCTTGCCTTGCTGTAAATATCACACAGACGCTACAGAAGTATCAGGATTCTAAATAGTCATCACGACCTGGCTGGAGGTAATGTATATTCGCTGTCAGGACACTTGAGTAACGTTATAGTGTGTTTATGTGGCTGCACATAGCCATATAGTTATATCGCTATGTGCTGTGTAAATGAATGGGGAGAAATGTATGACGCTGATTGGTCAGCGTCATACACTTCTCTCCACACTGCCTACTTGGTCAAAAAGTAAAATACGCCCAGTTGTCCATTAAGAAACTCATTAGAATAAAGCTAAAATAGGTCATAGCTCCATCAAAAATTATCGTTTTTCTAAATAAAAAACACAGCTGTAATCTACATTACAGCGCCGATCACATCATGTACAATATAGGGCACTTATAATGTGGTGACAGAGCTTCTTTAAGACAGCCTTTTATACTGCTCTCAAACTTTTAATTATCATGGATAATATAGTAGAATATACAGTACAGCACTCCTGCTCATTCACAATGATAACCACTATGATTAGGATGCGCCGCTGCAGTTGTAAAAATGCATTGGGGTGCATACTGGGTTGGGGCCCACTCAGGTATGTTTCACCCCCCTGTGCTAAACCCCTAGATATGCCTCTGCACCTCCTCAAAATAAAAATTCAAGATGTGCAGAGTTCATAGGTGCCACATTTGCCTATGTCTAAATGCACATTTCTTCCCATAATCATCAGAACTAAAAAGATCAAAAATATCAGAGATCCAAATACAGGTAAATATTTGAGTTAGGGAGGCGACAAATGGCAGGATTAGGTGCATGGGGTGATTATATAATGCAACTGCTCATCTCAGGGGCATAGCTAAAGGCTCATGGGCCCTGGTGCAAATATTCTTTTTGGGGCCTCCCTCAATTTCTCTTCATGGCCAATGGCAGCATTTCAGCTGCATTGCTGGGTCTCTTAAGTGACCGTTAAAAGTAGTGCAAAAGTAGCGCATGAACTACTTTTGTCTGTCGTTCAGTGACCGTGGGGCCCTTTGAAGTCTATGGGTCCGTAAAAAAAAGGACGGCACACGGACGGCATCCGTGTGCCATCCGATTTTCATGGATCTGTTGCTAAGCAATGGCAGGGTGTTCCAAAGTTCCCTGCAGTCAACACACAAGATGGATTTTAAGGGCCTGTTCACATTAGCGTTGGCTTTCCGTTGAGGGGTTCCGTCGGAGGTTTCAGTCGGGAGAACCACTCAACGGAAAGGCGAACGGAAACTTTAGCTTCCGTTTCCATCAACATTGACATCAATGGTGATGGAAACATTGCTAAAGGTTTCTGTTTTTCACCATTCCGTCAGGTTTCCCTTTTTTTTACCGCATCAATAGTGCAGTCGACTTATTTATTCCCATAAAATATATTTATGACATATCCACAGGATATGCCATATATGTCTGAAAGATGCGGGTCCCAGTTCTGGGACCCGCACCTATCTCCCTGACGGGGGTCCCCCTACCCCATCCCGAAACAGTGCAAAGGTGCTGGAAATTCCAGAAACTGCTGAGGTTGGAAGCACAACTTGAAGTACAATTGAAGCTATACTTTAATTTAAAGGGTGCAGTCAATGTGCCAATTTCTTTTTGTCTGAGGAACGCACTAATAAATAATCTCCAGGCATAGTTGAACGAATCCCCTCATATAGCAATGACCTCTTAGCTATCACTAATATGACATGCATATTACTGGTAGTAAATTAAGCCTCTGTGGCCTCATTCTGTGTGAAATAGCACCGCATTTGGGCCTAGTAATCTTCTATAAGGACTGGCCTTTTCCAGGAAGACTGCAACCTCTTTTCAGAAATCTTGCACATGGGGGCACAACCATAATCCATGGTACAAATCAGTCTAAGATTCCATGCATTTAGGACATGCTCCTGATTTATCTGGTTTAAGACTATTACATACCTCCCAACGGTCCCGGATCCGGCGGGACAGTCCCGGTTTCTGCAGCAGCAGCGATCAGAAGAAGGCAGTAGTCTTGCGGCGGTGTTCTCACTGGGATTGATGCCGGCTAGGGGGTGGACCAGTACAGTCACTTGACCTGTCACCTGACCTGTCATCTGACCTCACCAGTCAGGTGACTGGACTGGTCCACCCCCTTGGACCGGCATCGACACCAGTGAGAACGCCGATGCAAGGCTCCTGCCTTCTTCTGACGGTGAGTGACGTCAAAGCAGAGTGGAGAGTAGCAGCAGTTGGCTACCTCTACTGCTCTCCGCTCTGGCGGCAATGTGGCACCTACAGGGGGACTGTGTGTGGAGCTATCTACTGGGGGGCTGTGTGTGGAGCTATCTACAGGGGGGCTGTGTGTGGAGCTATCTACAGGGGACTGTGTGTGGAGCTACCTACAGGGGGGCTGTATCTGGCGCTATGTACAGGGGGGATGTGTGTGGCGCTATGTACATGGGGCTGTGTGTGGCGCTATGTACATGGGGCTGTGTGTGGCACTATGTACAGGGGGGCTGTATCTGGCGCTATGTACAAGGGGGCTGTGTGTGGCGCTATCTACAGGGGACTGTGTCTGGAGCTATCTACAGGGGGCTGTGTTTGGAGTTATCTACAGGGGGCTGTGTGTGGAGCTATCTACAGGGGGGCTGTATCTGGTGCTATGTACAGGGGGCTCTATCTGACGCTATGTACAGGGGGGCTGTTTGTGGCGCTATCTACAGGGGACTGTGTCTGGAGCTATCTACAGGGGGCTGTGTTTGGAGTTATCTACAGGGGGCTGTGTGTGGAGCTATCTACAGGGGGGCTGTATCTGGTGCTATGTACAGGGGGCTCTATCTGACGCTATGTACAGGGGGGCTGTTTGTGGTGCTATCTACAGGGGGCTGTGTCTGGAGCTATCTACAGCGGGGCTGTGTGTGGAGCCATGGCCGGCCTTAGCTATGTTTGACCAGTGCGGTCGCACAGGGCGCCAGCCGCCACACGGCAAGAGGGGCGCCAGCGGGTGTGTCTATCCCCGCGCCTTTGCAACTACCAGCGGGGATACACACACTAATTGCAGTCGCCTTTCCACCCGGGCGCTTCTTCACTTAGTGGCCGTCGCTACCGCTGTAGCAGCCATAGCGGCTGCTAGCGGTGACACCGGGCATGAGGGCTGATATCTCCCTGCTCTGCTGTCTACTAGCACCAATGTAGCTCCCTGAAGGAGCGGAATCCCCGTGTGGCCGGGGATTCCGCTCCTGGAGCGCTGCTTGATGTCTCTGTCCATATATGGACAGTGACATCAGGGGAAACTCCTGAAGCGGAATCCCCGGTCACAACCTTGCAGACTCTATGACCGAGGATTCCACTCCAGGAGAAGCCAATGACGTCATGGACACAGACGACAGGAGCTTCTCCTGGAGTGGAATCGACGCTGTGACCGGGGATTCCGCTTCAGGAGTTTCCCCTGATGTCACTGTCCATGTATGGACAGAGACATCAAGCAGCGCTCCAGGAGCGGAATCCCCGGCCACACGGGGATTCCGCTCCTTCAGGGAGCTACAGTGGCGCTATCTACACTGGAAGGGGTGGGTGGGTTGCTATTTACAGGGGGACACTATAGCAGAGCAGGGAGGTATCTCCCTGCTCTGCTGTCTACTAGCGCCACTGTAGCTCCCAGTGACATCAGGGGAAACTCCTGAAGCGGAATTCCCGGTCACAGCATTGCAGACTCTATGACCGGGGATTCCACTCCAGGAGAGGCCAATGACGTCATGGACACAGACGACAGGAGCTTCTCCTGGATTGGAATCGACGGTCATAGCGTCAGCAATGCAGTGGACGGGGATTCCGCCTCAGGAGTTTTCCCTGATGTCACTGTCCATATATGGACAGAGACATCAAGCAGCGCTCCAGGAGCGAAATCCCCGGGCACACAGGGATTCCGCTCCTTCAGGGAGCTACAGTGGCGCTATCTTTACTGGAAGGGGGGGGGGGGGTTGCTATCTACAGGGGGCCTATGGGCTGTGTGGCACTATCTACAAAGGACAACTGTGCAGGAGAACACAAAATACCCAGCTTTCCCGGGTATCAAAAAAAGTGTGGAAATAAACTAATATATAACTTTTATTTAATTTAGCTAAGATTATTAATCCTTTACTCAGACTAAATAAAAGTTATATCTTCGTTTATTTCCACACATTTATTTGATAGCTGGGAAAGCTGGGTATTTTGTGTGCTCCTGCACAGTTGTCCTTTTTGAATGTCTATTGCTCGCCAGCTATCAGGGTCATTTCGTAGTCCTTGCACTACCTACAAGGGGGCTGTGGGCAGTGTGGCACTACCTACCAGGGGGCTGTGGGCTGTGTGGCACTACCAACCAGGGGGCTGTGGGCTGTGTGGCACTACCAACCAGGGGGCTGTGTGGCACTACCAACCAGGGGGCTGTGTGGCACTCCCTACCAGGGGGCTGTGGACTGTGTGGCACTCCCTACCAGGGGTCTTTGCAACACTTCCTACCAGGGGGCTGTGCGGCACTCCCTACAGGGGGCTGTGCGGCACTCCCTACAGGGGGCTGTGTGGCCCTCCCTATAGGGGGCTGTGTGGCACACTCTACAGGGGGCTGTGTGGCGCTATCTACAAGGGGGCTGTGTGGCGCTATCTACAAGGGGGCTCTGTGGCGCTATCAACAAGGGGGCTGTGTGGCGCTATCTACAAGGGGGCTGTGTGGCGCTACCTACAGGGGGGCTGTCTGGCGCTACCCACAAGGGGGCTGTGTGGTGCTACCTACAAGGGGCTATGTGGTGCTACCCACAAGGGGGCTGTGTGGCGCTACCTACAAGCGGGCTGTCTGGCGTTACCTACAAGGGGCTGTCTGGCGTTACCTACAAAGGGCTGTGTGCTGCTACCCACAAGGGGCTGTGTGGCGCTACCTACAAGGGGCTGTTTGGCGCTACCTACAAGCGGCTGTGTGGCGCTACCTACAGGGGGAATCTGTGAGTGGGGGGCTGATGGTCATTTTACTGTGAGTGGTGGGCTGATGGTCATTTTACTGTGAGTGGGTGGTTGATGGTCATTTTACTGGGAGTGGGGGGCTGATGGTCTTCAAGTGGTTTCCACCTCTGACCTCCAATTGAAATTAATAGGAGGCAGAAAATCCCTGCGGCACTCGTTTGGAGCTTTTTTTTCCTGCGTCTTTTGCATTCGCTTCAACAGCTTAAGAAAAAACACAAAAAAAAGGTCACACGACGCTGTCAGTTGCTGAAGGAATTTTGGGGCAGATTTTTTTTGCCTTACAAAAAACGTGTGTGAACATGCCCTACGGGTGGAGTGCTTGTTCTTAGCCGTTTTCTGTCTTTCTCAAAACAATTTTTGTTAGGGGGGCCCTGAGGAAATGTTGTTTTTCCAGTGCTGCCTCGAGTCCGAAAAGGTTGGGAAACTCTGTACTAGGCTACAGGGTCCCATCATGGAGCAGCTCAGTTCGTAATGGGAATGGGGCCTAGGTGAGTACAATTTTTGTTTTTCTTTGGGAGCACTGTCTACAAGGGGGAGGTGCGGGGACTGTATGCCACGATCTACAAGGGGGTGGTGGGGGACTGTATGGCACTGTCTACAAGGGGGAGGTGGGGGACTGTATGGCACTGTCTACAAGTGGGAGGTGGGGGGCTGTATGGCATGATCTACAAAAAGGAGGTGGGGAATCATGGCACTGTCTACAGGAAGGCTTTATGGCAAAATCTACAGGGGGGCACTATACTGTGTGGGGGCCACTAAGCGGACATTATACTGTGTAGGGGTACTACAGATGGCATAATACTGTGGGCACAATTAGAGGACAAAATACTGTGTCCTTGAAGGGGTTGTAATATATTATATTATTAAATATTATTATTATACTGTATGGGGGCACTAAAGGGGCATTATAATTTTTTTTTAATGATGGGGTGGGGCGCCGAAAGATCATTTCGCACAGGGCGCCATCTATCCTAGGGCCGGCCCTGTGTGGAGCTATCTACAGGGGGGCTCTGGTGGATGATTTTTCCATTGACCGGTAGCAGAGTTACACAACTGGAAAGAAATATCCCCATCATGTAACTCTGCTACCTGTCAATTGAAAAGTCATCAACCACAAGGTCTCCCTCTTGACTTTCATTGTTCTCAGCCTTTTGGTCTGTCCTGCAGCTGCTGCCGTGATAAGCAAATGTTATACCCAAGTTATGAAAAGTAACACAAAGGCGATATAACAGGAACCATAATATTGGTGATATCCAGACAGTCTAGAGATCCACAGTGACAATGTGTGCTTGTTATTTGCAGAAGGATCTGGCCGTGATTTGATGTGTTTATGCGGGATATTGGGCGTGGTTAGGGGCGTGGCTTAAAATGTCCCACTTTTCCGAATACTGCAAGAATTGTGAACCTTACAAAGAACTCTTAGGCTATGTTCACACACTTAACAAAAAATGTCTGAAAATACGGAGCTGTTTTCAAGGGAATACAACTCCCGATTTTCAACTATTTTTTATTCAAACTCGCGTTTTTCACTGCGTTTTTTACAGCCGTTTTTGGAGCTGTTTTCCTAGAGTCAATGAAAAATGGCTCCAAAAACGGCTCAAGAAGTGACATGCACTTCTTTGTCGCTGGCGTTTTTCAAAACAGCCGCGTAAAAAAACGCCTTGTCGGAACAGAACGCAGTTTTTCCCATTAAAATCAATGGGCAGATGTTTGTAGGTGTTCCGCTTCAGATTTTTCGGCGGTTTTTTGTCCGTTTACGTCCTGAAAAAAGGCAGAAAATAAGCCGTGTGAACATACACTCATCCTCAACAAAATGTGCCTCGTTGTCCACAGTAACCAATCAGTGTCTAGCTTTCATTTCTCCAGTGAAGTTAAATAAACTTTCATTGAAAGATGGATTTCCATTGGTTGCTATAACCCAGTCTATTTTTTATCTGACAGTTTTTTAAACATGAATTCCACCGTTTTTATGACTAACCTTTGAGATCTGTTCCAGGTAATAATCCACAACATCTTGAGGTTCAGGAGAAGGGTTCTTTTGATGTTGTCTTATTTCTTGCAACATATATTGTTTCAAAAAGTGCAGATGTTTGTACATTGCCTGTTGAGGACCTGGGAGTCGATGCATGAGCCAGGGGAAAGTATCATAAAGCTGATTGACAACAGAAAAAGACAAATTTTTCCAATTCAGACTCATGAAAATACTTATTTCTAGTTCCAAGCATTTTATTTGGTGTTCGCATAAATAAAAAAAAATTGTTTTCTTTTTTTTTTAATGAAAGCAAAAAAGAACAAAAAACAAACAAACTCTTTTCATCCTATTTATATATTTGAGGTCCATGAACTTTTTTAGCTGAACCCTTTCAGGACTGAGCATGTTTTGGCCTTTTGGACGCCGCCAATTTTTTAAAATCTGACCCACTTTATGTGGTAATAACTTTGGAATGCTTTTTACCTATCCAAGCGATTCTGAGATTGTTTTCTTGTGACATATTCTACTTTATGTTAGTGGAAAAATTTGATCAATAAATTCAGTACTTGTTTGTGAAAAACACCAAACTTTAGAGAAAGTGTTCAAAAATTTGTATTTTAATAAATTTAAATGTATCTGCTTGTAAAACAGATAGCAATACCACACAAAATAGTTACTAATTAGCATTTCCCATATGTCTACTTTATCGTTTTTTGAAGATCCTTTTATTTTTCTAGGACGCTACAAGGCTTAGTATTTTAGCAGCAATTTCTCACATTTTCAAGAAAATTTCCAAAACCTATTTTAAGGCTGGGTTCACACGTGGCGGAATTTCACTTAAATTCCACTGCGGACACTCCGCAGCGTTAATCCGCAGCGGAGCCGTTTGTCCATTGACTTACACTTTAATTTAGCAGTGTTCGTTTAGACGAGGCGTAAAATTCCGCTGCGGAGCATAGGCTGCGGAGCGTAATTTTGTGTCCGCAGCATGCTCTGTCTGTTGCGGAGCAGTGGCGGACTCATGGCGGAATTTCTCCATTGACTTCAATGGAGATTCTAATTTCCGCAATGAAGTCCGCAGCTGTCATGCACATGTTATGTGTGCTGCGGATCCATCTTGCTTTTTTAACTTGACATTTCTTCATTCTGGCTGGACCTATGTATTTCTAGGTCTACAGCCAGACTGAGGAAGTCAATGGGGCTCCCGTAATGACGGGAGCGTTGCTAGGAGACGTCTGTAAATAGTCACTGTCCAGGGTGCTGAAAGAGTTAAGCGATCGGCAGTAACTGTTTCTGCACCCGGGACAGTGACTACCGATCCCAATATACATGTATCTGTAAAAAAAAATTAAGTTCATACTTACCGAGAACTCCCTGCTTCTGTCTCCAGTCCGGCCTCCCAGGATGACGTTTCAGTCTAAGTGACGGCTGCAGCCAATCACAGGCTAATAACAGGCTGCAGCGGTCACATGGACTGCCGCGTCATCCAGGGAGATCGGGCTGGATGCCGAAGGAGGGACGCGTCACCAAGACAACGGGCGGTAAGTATGAATTTCTTTGACTTTCACAAGGGAAAGTGCTGTCCCTTCTCTCTATCCTGCACTGATAGGGAGAAGGGAAGTACTTTTACTGCAGTCCGCAGCAGCTAGTCCGCATCAATTTACTGCACATTTTGTGCAGATCCGCAGCAGAATCTGCAACGCAGATTCTGTGCGGCATTGATGCGGACAGTTGCGGAGGAAATCCGCCACATGTGGTCATGCCCTTATAGGTACCAGTTCAGTTCTGAAGTGGCTTTGAGGGCCTTATATATTAGAAACCCCCACAAGTCACCCAATTTTAAAAACTGCACCCCTTAAAGTTTCTTAACCCTTTAGGAGTTTCACAGGAAGTAAAGCAAAGTAGAGGTGAAATTTACAAATTACATTTTTTTATTTTTTTTGCTGAAATTCATTTTTTACAAATTTATTTTTTTGTCAAAAAATCTATTTTAATCCATTTTTTACTGTAACACAGAGGGTTTTACCCAAGAAATGCAACTTCATATTTATTGCCCACATTCTGCAGTTTTTGGAAATATCCCACATGTGGCCCTAGTATGCTAATGGAGTGAAGCACAGGCCTCCGAAGCAAAGGAGCACCTACTGGATTTTGTGGCTTTTTTATTAGAATATATTTTAGGCACCATGTCAGGTTTGAAAAGGTCTTGTGGGGCCAAAACAGTGGAAACATCGCGAAAAATAACCCATTTGGCAAAGTACACCCCTCAACGAATTTATAAAGTGGTAAAAGGAGCATTTTCACCCCACAGGTTTTTTGCTGAATTTAGTGGAATTAGTCCATAGAAATGAAAATCTACATTTTTTCCAATAAAACGTAGAAATTATCAATTTTGACAAGACATAAAGAAGAAAAAGTACCCCAATACTTGTAAAGCAATTTCTCCTGATTACGGCAATACCCCATATGTGGTAATAAACGGCTGTTTGGGCACACGGCAGGGCTCAGAAGGGAAGGAGCGCTATTTGGCTTTTGGAGCTGAAGTTTGCTGGACTGGTTTTCGGGTGTCGTGTCGCATTTGCAAAAGCCCCTGAGGGACCAAAACAGCGGACACCCCCCAGAAGTGACCGCATTTGGAAAACTACAGCCCTAAAATAATTTATCTAGGGGTATAGTGAGCATTTTGATCCCACATGTTTTTTGCTGAATTTAGTGTAATTAGGCCGTGAAAACTCCTATTGTTTTTTATTCTTTATTTTTTTACCGCGTTCACCGTGCGCTATAAATGACATATTTAATTTATTCTGCAGGTCGATGCGATTACGGCGATACCATATGTACATAGGTTTTTTATGTTTTATGGTTTTAAAAAAATTATTTAGTTTTTGTGTCGCCATATTCTAAGAGCCATAACTTTTTTATTTTTCCATCAAGAAAGCTGTGTGAGGACTTGCTTTTTGCGGAACAAACCGTAGTTTTTATTGGTAACATTTTTGGATACATGCGACTTTTTTAAAAATAGTGATTCTGGTATCGTTTTTTTATTATTTTTTTATGGCGGTTATCGTGCGGGATAAATTCCATTATATTTTAATAGTTCAGGCCGTTACGGATGCGGCGATACCAATTATTGATAGTTTACTTTTTTGACTTTTTTTATTAGTCCCACTAGGGACTTGTAGATCCAACTGTTGGATCGTTGTTATAATGCCCTGCAATACTTATGTATTGCACAGTATTATACCTGTCAGTTTTACACTGACAGGGGGCATATTATGTCCTACCTCTGGCAGGACCTAATCACCTTCCGTAGATGGCAGACCGGAGGCCTTTGTTAGGTCTCTGATTGCCATAGCAACAATCGCGCCGCGTGGTGCCGATGTTGTTATAACAACTTAAATGCCGATGTTTTCCCCCAGTACTAAGGCTGCTAGTAGTAGCCTGTATTGGGAGATGTCGGGCTGCGGGGAATACCTGTGTGATCTATTTGGAGCACACGTAGATTAACAGGCAGCAGGCACAAGGACCAGTGATGCAGCCCATTAATCTATGTGGGGTGGTCGGAAAGGGGTTAAGAGTCATGTTCAGTTATAACAGGTGGTGTTAGGTCACTTTAAGGCCGAGTTACCATGGGTCGGATATGTTGCGTAAAACTACGCAGCGTATCCAACCTGGAACCCACAGTACATTCCGTCCAAAAAACTGCACCACATTGTGGTGGAGTTGTGTTTCGGGAGCAATTTCCGCTGCGGAAAGCAGCAGTACAAAACCCCCCCCCCCCGAAAAAAACTTTCATACGTACCCCGCCCGTAGTCATGGTAACATGATCCCTCCTTTGACGTCCAGTCTAACTGGATGACGCTGCAGCCCGTGTGACCGCTGCAGCCTGTGATTTGCTCCAGCGGTCACATGGAATGAAACGTTATCCCAGGAGGGTGGACTGGAGGATGAAGCAGGGAGTTCTGGGTAACTATAAACTTTTTTTCTGAGTTGCAAAAGTCACAACACTTGACTATTCGTTGCGGGCTTTGCATTGAATTCAATGGGGAAAACCCGCAACAGAAAATCAACAAAAACGCAGCATGTCAATTCAAATTCCGCACTGCAGGTCAATTTATTAATGTTTATGCTGCAGTTTTTTTCCATATAATGGGCATGAGATTTTCAAAATTTCATCCACTTTGCTACTACTGTAAATGCAAAGGAATTTCCACTCAGAATTCCGTTACGGAAATTCCACAGCATTTACGCTACGTAGGAACCCGGCCTGATGACGTCAGCCTACACCCGGAAGAGAAGGAGCTGAGGCATCACGGAGAACCTCCTTCCAACCTTCCCCACGATGCCTCAGCTCCTTCTCCTCCAGGTGTAGGCTGACGTCATGCAGGAATGGGCGCACTTTCACTACGCTACGGGGCCAGGCGTGATCTCACCGAGTACGCTGCCTGGCCCATGTCAATCACATCCAGCAGGGAGGGATGGGGGGTTGAACAGGGCAATGACATGCTAGCATTTTGGTGCAACGGAGAAGCCCTCGATGCACCAAAATGCTAATTTGCTTAAACTTAATAAAAGTGTTTTTAATGCAAAGTAGGCACCCTGGGGAACAAAGAAAACACATTTAAAATCAGGTTAGCATGAACTATATTAGCATACTGATAGTTCAAAACTAAGTTCTGGTGACATACTCCCTTTAAATACTACACTGAAATAACCTAAATTAGGTTTGCAAATGTGAGTGGAAAAGTGTCTGTTATATGATTCTATTTCTATAGTAACTTAGGAGCCCAAAATAATGGTATAAGGCAGAGGTATTAGTTGAATCTGAACCTGGGGCACCATGAGGTGATACATAGCACCATGTATACATTTCTTGGGTATGAGCCACCATCTTATCCTCACTGCAAAATAAATTCCCCCCTTTCACAGATATTTGGATTTATCAGTGAATGTGCACACGGCAATGCAAAATACGGCTGAAATGACGGAGCTGTTTTCAGGCGAAAACAGCTCCTGAATTTCAGAAGTTTTTGCATATACTCGCGTTTTTTGCGGCGTCTTTTACAGACGTAATTGGAGCTGTTCTTCATTGGAGTAAATGAAAAACGGCTCCAAAAACGTCCCAAGAAGTGTCCTGCACTTCTTTGACGCGGGCGGAATTTTCCGCACCGTCTTTTGACAGCGAAGCGTAAAATGACACCTCGTCTGAAGAGAACATCGTAAGACCCATTGCAAGCAATGGGCAGATGTTTGCCGACGTATTGGAGCCGTCTTTTCAGGCGTAATTCGAGGCGTAAACCGCCTCCATTACGTCTGAAAATAGGTCGTGTGCACATGTTACATGTGTGCACATGTGCACATGTCGTTTTACAGTTTCATTTGTTTATTATGTCATTAAAGCGATTGAATAATATCACCATACTATGACTGAATATTATTACCATACTATAACTGAATAATATTACCATACTATAACTGAATATTATTACCATACAGTGGATGAATAATACCACCTTACAGTGACCAAATACAATCGTATAGTGACAAATAACACGATCATACATTGACCAAATAATACGATCATACAGTGAATGAATAATATCGCCATACAGTAACTGAATAGCACCTTACAGTAACAAAACAATAACAACATACATCCTTCTGCCCCCCTTAACATTGCCCTTCTGCTGAAAAAATAGAGCCACACAAACAGTGACCCCAAAAATAATTGTGGCAAACAAATAGTACACTAGATGGTAAAAGTGCCCCACTCAGTGCTCCCCTAAGTTCCGTCCTAGTGCCCTAAACAGTTATAGTAGCCCCCACACAATAATAGTGCCCTCTAGTTCCCCTCACACAGTAATAGTGACCCCACACTGTAATAAATACCCACTTTAGCCCAACACAGTAATAGTGCCCCCCTTTGTGCCTTACACTATAATACTGCCCCCTTTAAACCCCTACACTGTAATACTCTCCCCACATAGTAGTAAGGTCCCTCCCACAGTATTACTGCCCTCTTAGTGCCCCACACAGTATTGGTGCCCTCCCACAGTATTGGTGCCCTCTTTAGTAACCCCACACAGTAATGATGTCCCCTTATTGACATCTGCAGTATTAGTGCCCTTTTAGTGCCAGGCGGGGGCTAAGTCGATAAGTGGTTACACATGAGCACAGCTCCATTCTCTCCATTCTGTTCTATGGGAGTTACGGAAATAGCCGAGCAACAGCTGTAACTCTAAGGGTATGTGCATACGACCTTTTTTCAGGCGTAATGGAGGCGTTTTACACCTCAAATTACGCCTGAAAAGACGGCTCCAATACTTCGGCAAACATCTGCCCATTGCTTGCAATGGGTCTTACGATGTTCTGTTTAGACGAGCTGTCATTTTACGCGTCGCTGTCAAAAGACGGCGCGTAAAATTACGCCCGTGGCACAGAAGTGCAGGACATTTCTTGGGACGTAATTGGAGCCGTTTTTTATTGTCTCCAATGAAAACCAGCTCCAATTACATCCGTAAAAGACGCCGCGAAAAACGCGTGCATTTGTAAAAATGTCTGAAATTCAGGAGCTGTTTTCTCCTGAAAACAGCTCCGTAATTTCAGACGTATTTGGCGTTGTGTGCACATACCCTAATAGAACATAATTGAGAGAGTCGCGTGTGACCCCCGTTCTCTATATACGTGCAGGTCTGGGATACGCATCTATCAGACATCTATGGCGTTATTTGTGAAACTACATACATGTCTGATGTGGGAATAACCTTTTAAGGCAAATTAATTGATTTGTATTTAGTTTATTTCAGTTTTGTGTAGACTATCTTTTGCCCAATGTTTCTACTTTCAATGTATCTCTTCAATATAGTCAATTGTATACAAACTGCTTTAAAATTGTATCTATTGACAAGAAATAAACAGTCTTCACAAAGACTGCCCATACAAAAGTATGAATTCAGCCGTAGGTTCACACTGAGTTTTTTTACGAGTTTTTTGACGGGGAAACCGCTCCGCAAAACTCGCTAAAAAACGGCTGAAAATGCCTCCCATTGATTTCAATGGGAGGCGGGGGCGGTTTTCTCCCTGCGAGCGGTAAAACCGGCTCACTTGAGAAAGAAGAGACATGTCCTATCTTCGCATGATAATGCCTCTGACCTCCCATTGACATCAATGGGAGGCAAAGAAAGCGTATTTTGCGGCGTTTTATGCCCGTGGCGCTCAATGGCCACGGGCAAATAACACAGCGAGAAACGGCGTGCAGGCAGGGGAAAATCTGCCTCAAACTTCCAAACGGAACTTTGAGGCAGATTTTCCGCCTGCAAAAAACTCTGTGTGAACCCGGCCTAATAGACAGAGTAAACAAAAAAGATTTGTCTACTGTTGCTAGATTTTCTTTTTTTAAAGTATCAAACTAAATGAACATCTGTACAAGAACTAATAGAGGAAGTATGTATGGTATGCGTGGGGCTCCATATACATCCTGAAATGTACCTTGTTAGCAACTCCTTAGTCATGAGGTAAAATAAGTGCCTTATTGTTCATCTATAATGTATCCTTTATTCATATTACTGGTGTATTTGTCCTTTTGCATTTCTATAAATAAAGGTTGCGTGACCGTTTACACTGTATGGACTCAGATCAGGAGGAGCTCTTCCTTCAAGTATGGTAGCCATGGCTCAGATACCTCGGGACGATCTCTTACGTTAATTTTGCCTAGAGAACATTTGACCCTCATTTTCCTGTCTTCCCCCCTTTTTTACCTCTTTCTTTCCCTCCCATCTCTTTTACGACATGTAGCAATCCTTGGAATATATTTGTATGTTATGATTCGAGTTACGGGGAATGCCCCCGACCGTTATTTGCATTTTTTGATGTACAGTTTACCTTTTTTTGTAAAATCTCAATAAAAATGATTGAAACATAAATAAAGGTTGCTTGAGTTCAGAGCCATTTTGAACCTCACGTTATCTTTGTGTGAAGTTATTGCTCCCTGGCCGTACCACTTAACACTGAATGCCAAGTAAAAGATTCTTTGTCTAGAGTAGACAGAGCTACTCTAACAATAGCATAATGAAAACAGTAAGAACATAGTCTGGGATCACTCAGTGTTTCTTTTTGTTGTGCTATACAACATTAGTAAAAAACGACTACAGTTAGAAGCAATTTCTATGCTGTTTTTTACATTCATGCATTTGTTTTTACTTTGTTTTTAGTGATAGTTATTTTGAAAAACCTATGGAGAAAAATGACAGACAAAAACTCCATACCTTCAGCATGCTGCGTAGTGAAAAAAAGAAAGCCACCCATGGAAATGCCACCAAAATACCACAAACAAAAATTCTAGGCATCTTTGTTTTTTTACTATAGACTCTCAACTAAGTCACCCCCCCCCTTTAATCTTCCCCCCTCTAAAAAAATAGAATGCCACGATTATTGCTGAGTGTGAATCTGGCCATTATATTTGCACAGAAAGAGGAATGTGGCCCCTTTGTTTATGTTTCATTTTATGCTTCTGTTAGCAAACTACAGCAGCAAACTAATTGTAATTAATTGTATTTTTTTAAAACTGCATGAGAAAAACTGCTAATATAGAACTTACTTACCTGACCACAGTGAGTACCAAAGAAATCAGCAACCACATTAGCGGAATCCTTAATACGATCGAAGATTTCATCTTTTAATGGGAAGGTATGTCCGAAGTTCACTGCAAATATTACATTACTGACAGCATTATTTATGCAGCATTTAGGGTCAGTGGCTTTTCCTGAAGAATCAATTTAAAAAGAAGAAGTTGAATGGTATAAATGACAGCATAAAGCAACAAAAAAGCATAGAATTAATGAAAAAAAGTACAAGTGTCGTGCATATATTTTAGCTTTAAGGATCATTGTTGTGTTGGTGATCTAATTCAACTAAATGGTCTGCCTACATTGCTTTTTAATAAAGTTAAAAAAGGTATACCAACGTATACCAGCTGAATTATGCCAACAGGTCACTCTATTGGCATATGATTTGCCTCTGATGGACACTACATGCATGAAGAGTAGGCCAAACACATACCATAGACATGATGTGACATGATGTGAACAGAGCCTTAATTATTGATTGTGATGATTATCACAGCAAAAAAATAAAAAGCACACTGGTATGGATCTCATAACATATTTAAAACGACAAATCTGGTAATGATATAATATCACAATGGAAAAATAATAATTTATTAGAAAATTTAAGATAAATATGAAAAAGATAAGTCTTTATTTTATGGTAGCTTGGCTAAAAAGCTTTATGGCAAAAATGTATGGCAGCATGGTCTAAAAGACTTTTCATCGCAGAGATATATCGAAAGCGAGTCAAGCCCTACAACATACATTGTATTACTTCAACAATCATTAGCAAAGTTATAGACTAGAAAAATATCTGCGTGATAAATTACCTTTCTGAGAAATAAAGTTTTCCACCAGCTGGCGAGTTTCTTCTTGGATTCTCCACTCCAGACCCTTCTTGCCCAAGCCCAAGTTGCGTAGATTCTTTAAGCCCAGGCGCCTCTGCAGTTTCCAATTGTGCCCATTGGAGGTAAGGATTCCTGTAGTCAAATCGTAATCTAGTGACCCACATTTCTAAATTGTTCCATGTGCTAGTACAGTTATCCATTTATAGTTAATCCAATACATTTATATGGAAGTCAGAACAATATATCTATAGTTGGTTTTCTGTTATTAATTCTGGAAATTGCATGAAGGAATAGTATTGGAGAACTACTATTATTTTTAATAATCTGTTTAACTCCCCAGTAGGTGGTGTTTGGGCATTTCTGGATGCCAGTATTCTCCCTGGGTCATGTGATCAAAGTAGAGTGACGAAGATGCAAGGATACCGCCCACCTCTATACCAGTCCTCTTCTGTAATTTGTGCAAATACGTTGCTGAGCGGTCATATGGCCGTCGCAATGAGGTAATCGCGTTACCGCGTGACTAACGCGATGGCGCTCCGAGATAGTAGTCTCTAGATTAGCCGGTACATCAAAGATGTATGGATGGTTGCTATATTGACGGCGCGGGGGCGGGGGGGGGGGGGGGGTTATATACCACGCCGTTAGCACCATGTTAGTTAGGTCAGAAGAGGTGCTGTATAGCACGAAACAGGCTGTCACCTGCTTGTTGTCTTCTCCCTGAGAAGCGTCTGTTTTTCTGATGCCACAATAAAGAAGAATTTTTTTTACTGCATAGGTGAGTGCCGCATGTTCTTTACTCCCTTCTCTGCTTACAAAATACAAGTACTGTTCTGTATGCTGAGCATCAACTCTTAGGAAAGGTCCATCCTTTTAAGATTACTATGACTACTAGTCTAGCTTCTGGTTTTAGTTGTTGAGCCTATTCCACTTTGTCTTGCTTCCTTTTTTTTTTTTTTAATTCTTTTATTTTACGTTTTCAGCACACAAAATATAATGGTGCAAACCAATGCAGCACTGACATCGGCCCACAGGCCAGCAACTGGAGTTACAAAGAGTGCAAGGAACACTAAGAAAAAACAACATTCCGCTTAAATCAATAAGGATAAACAAACTCTGGTATGCACCCTGAACCAACAGCCATGCATAATAACCCGTAAGAGAACAGGAAAGCAGTATAGAGAAACGAAAGAGAAGAAGGGACAGAAAGGAGAGAGGAAGGGGAAAGAACTGACCTGACACACTGGGCCTAGTGAGTAAGCTCAAGAGGCCATGATGGTCCTATATTCAACAAAGGATTGAAATCGAATCCATGCACGCCATGTTTTGAGGAAGGTGGCATGGGATCCTCTCATTGATGCGGTGAGGTCCTCCATTCTCATGATCTCCTGGATCTTACCGAACCACATGCCCACCGATGGAGGACAAGATTGTTTCCACGCTCTAGCTGCATTCACCAGATGGCAAACAACTGAGCGTCTAAACGTAGATAGAGGCACATCACACAGATGGAGCAGGAAGAGGCCCGGAGAGCGCAGGAGGGGGAAATCCTTAAATTTCAAGGAAATGCGCAACATTTCAGACCAGAAATCAGACAACAGCGGGCAGTCCCAAAAAATGTGCAAGATTGTACCCACATGGTCACCACATCTCCAACACAACGGCGAGACCGCCGGTAACATTGCATGCAATCTGGAAGGCACCCCATACCATCGTGACAGACTCTTAAACCCCTTCTCCTGGAATCTGCTAGCCATAGAGGATTTATGCGTCATAGTGAAAAAGCGATCATTATGTTCCGAAGTGAATGTTAGACCCAAGTCCCTCTCCCAAATAAGCAGGTAAGAAGGTGTGGACAGATTGGAGGGAGAGATCAGGAGAGCATAAAGTCTGGACAATGAGTGACGCACCGTGCCCGTGCATAGGAGTTCGAAAGGGGAGCTATCTCGTGAGTATGCCGTTGGATTAGATAAGGATGCAAGGAAGTGTCTCAACTGGGTGACCTGCCATATAGAAAACAGGACAGGGTCAGACAAAAACTTCAACTGAGCGCTAGTCATCCACATCTCATCCTGCATAAAGTGTGCAGCACGTCCCTTACCTGCCCTCAACCAGAGCTGGAAGGGGCCCCCTTCCCGCCCCGGTGGGTATGCAGGATTGCCCAAAATTGGAAACAGAGGGGAGGGAGACGGAGAAATCTCTTTCCGAGGAAAGAGCTGTGACGCAAGTGCCAGGGTGGGCCCGATCGTCGGGTGCGTCCGCGCCGACAGGGGACTGTGGTTGCTCAACCAAGGTAAGGCCTGCAAAGGGACTTCCAGAAAAACCTGTTCCATGGACACCCACTATTTAATCTCGGTGTGCCTAAACCAGTCCAAAATTCGTGTCAAGTGGGAGGCCTGATGGTAAGAAACAAAATCCGGGAGACCAACGCCCCCCTCACACTTTGCACGAAAAACATGGATTGAGCAATATGCGCAGGTTTCCCGGCCCATATGAACTTGTGGAGTAGGGACAACAGAGATTGAAAGAACGGGCGTGGGATATGTATCGGTAGCGCTTGAAAGAGATACAGGATCTGTGGTAAAATATTCATTTTAAATATGGCACACCTACCAAACCAGGTAAAGGTGCCCGACGTCCAAGAATCCAAATCGCTCTTCACACGTTGAAGAAGCGAAGGGTAGTTCACCGCGTAAAGGCGAGACAGATCACCGGGAAGCCGGACTCCCAGGTATTTTAGCGAATCTCTAGCCCACTTAAAGGAGAAGGACTCAGACAGGTCAGCCACCAGGGCCTGCGGCAACGAGATATTAAGAGCCTCAGACTTCTGGTAGTTGATCTTGAAGTAGGACAATTTCGAGTATCTACTCAACTCCGCCATCAGGTTGGGCAAGGAAATCCTGGGAGCAGTGATAAAAAAGAGCAGGTCATCCGCATAGGCAGCGACCTTATGGGACCTACCTCCCAAAACTACACTTGCAATATCCGGATTGGAGCGAATATGGCACAAAAAGGGCTCCAAGCATAAAATGAAAATTAATGGGGACAAGGGACAGCCTTGCCTCGTACCATTAGTGATAGCGAGTGAGGAGGAGAAGTGCCCATTAACCTTAACCTGGGCCGATGGGGAGGAGTAGAGACCCGAAATCCAATTCATCATATGTGCACCCAATCCCACATACCGCAAGGTAGCCAGCATAAAATCCCAATATACCCTGTCGAAGGCCTTCTCTGCTTCCGTCGACAGAAACCAAGTGGGAAGGGCCGAGACAGCCGCTTGATACATTAGGTTAATTGCCCGAGTGGTATTATCTCGTGCTTCACTTAAGGGCATAAAGCCCACCTGGTCGTTATATATCACAGTATGTAGTAGTGGGGACGTCCTGTGGGCCAGGATCTTAGCAAATAGTTTTAGATCAACGTTTAACAGAGAAATGGGGCGATAATTCTGACACAAGGATGGGTCCTTCCCCTCTTTGGGTATCACCATGATATGGGCCCTCAATGTGTCTCGAGGAATGGAACCCCAGTCTGTAACTGAATTGAAGGCACGTAGAAAGTGGGGTGAGAGCAAATCTGAGCACGGCTTATAATATTGTAAGGGTAGTCCATCCGGACCCGGTGCCTTCCCCGAAGGTGAGTCCTTCAGTGCCCATGACAACTCTTCCAAGGAAATAGGAGCCTCCAGTGCAGCAATAGCCACTGGGGGATACATTTCATCCCAGAGGATCGAAGATATTGCTCAATCCTCTCCAATTGACTACCGCCATCCAGAGAAGAAGGTGCCTGAGGGAGATTATACAGAGAGTGGTAATAAGCACGGAAGGCCTCCGAAATGTCTTGTGGGAGCTGCAGACGCCTATTGTGTGAGCCTAAAACATGGGGAACATAGGTGCGAGAACGTGTTTTCCTAAGTGTCCTACCAGGTTTGTTACTAAATTTGTAAAAGTGCCCCCTGCATTTAACTAAGGAGTCCCTCGCCTTAGAAAGACAGAGCGAACGTACCTGTTCTCTCAACTGCCCCAACTCCGCCCCACGTCCTGAGAAACATTATGGGACTGTTCCAATCGGTGTATCCGGGTCAATAAGTCCAGGAGGTGTGCCGTCCGTTCCTTCTTAAGTTTGGAACCAATACGTATAAAGGAACCGCGCACTACACATTTATGTGCCTCCCAAATGCAAAAAGGGTCAACTCCCGGCGAAGCATTTGTGTCAAAGTACTCCACTAGATCCCTGCGAATGTCCGATACCACCGTTGGATCCTGTAAGAGAGATTCATTCAACCGCCACTGCCAGGAACGAGGGCGGGCCGTTGGGAGAGACAGAGTAAGAGTAATAAGAGCATGGTCAGAAAATGTAATGTCGTCAATGGAGGCAGATGTGAGACTGGAGAGGTGTGAATGACGTAGAAAAAAATAGTCTAGTCGGGAGTATGAGATGTGGGGAGCCGAAAAAAATGTGTAGTCTTTGTTCGAGGGATGCAGGAGCCGCCACGTATCAACGAGTTGATGCTCATGCAACAGCCTACGTATACGACGGTGAGCTGATCTGGATAAAAAGGAATGCCCTCGGGAGGAATCTAATGCGGGATCTAAGGTGGCATTCAAATCCCCCCCCCCAGTATTAGAGTGCCTTCCAGAAAGTCATCCAACGCCACAAGAACCCTTTCCAAGAAGGCAACTTGACCAGTGTTAGGGAGATAGTATGATGCCAGTGTTATCCAACTTACCCTTCACGAAGAGGTACCGTCCCGCTCCATCTGTGCGAGCCTCCACATGTTCCCAATGGAGAGAGGGTGAAATCAGGATGGAGACCCCCTTAGTCTTGGAATCAGGGGACACACTATGATACCCCTCCGTGTAATGGGAATCTGTGAGCTTCGGTATGCAGTCCTCCCGAAAGTGGGTCTCCTGCTGGAATGCCACGTGCACTTTTCTCCTCTGTCTTTCTTCCTATCAGATTGAAGGGTGGAGTATTTAAATCTGGGTTGGTTCAGTTTTCTTTGCTTGTGATTTTCCTTGTCTCCATGTGTTTGAGCATGCTACTGACTATACCCTGTACCTTTGACTATTTGCACTTTTTGGAACTGGACCTCGGCTTGTCTCTGGATTACCCTTTGCTTACTGATTTGGACTTTCGGCTGGTTTTGACCTCTGCTATCCCTGATATCCACTAGCTTTGTGATTTGGACTTTCTGTTTACCCTCTGGCTGTCTTGTTATCTGCTTTGGTATTGCCTGCATTGTACCTCTTATGCAACAACGAACTCTATTAAAACAACTTTAATAGCGGTTCTATGCTGCAAAGTCCAACCTGCTGATCAGAGTTGTGAAGGTTTTTGGGTTGCGGATTTATTTACATGCTCATTCCTGACTGTCTCCAGCAGCCTTTGGGGAATCACTCACCTAGCAATTCCATGAACTTCCTCCCTGGTAATTGCTCAACTGGTGATTCCATAACACCAACCAACTGACAGAGGAACCCCTGATAAGAAACTGTGAAATAAACATCCTGCGGTAGTGCCAACTTCCTTTCTCTGTATGAATATGTTAGAAAGAGTGTTTTCTTTAAGTTAGAGCACACTGAGTGAAATAGATAAAATGAATATAAACTTAGAAATACAAATAGAAGTGTCAAGAGGATCCCATGATATGGCTTTAAAAGCTGGAAGTGAGAATGCAGGCACATTTTTTGCACAATGTAACCACAAGGAGGAGTTAGGGTATGTGCACACACACTAATTACGTCCGTAATTGACGGACGTATTTCGGCCGCAAGTCCCGGACCGAACACAGTGCAGGGAGCCGGGCTCCTATCATCATAGTTATATACGATGCTAGGAGTCCCTGCCTCTCTGCAGGACAACTGTCCCGTACTGTAATCATGTTTTCAGTACGGGACAGTAGTTCCACGGAGAGGCAGGGACTCCTAGCATCGTACATAAGTATGATGCTAGGAGCCCGGCTCCCTGCACTGTGTTCGGTCCGGGACTTGCGGCCGAAATACGTCCGTCAATTACCGACGTAATTAGTGTGTGTGCACATACCCTTACAAGTGATCAGTACAAAAACCCTAAATGCCAAAATCTAGTAGTTAGCAGGGATGTTGTAAACTGAAATTAAGAACAAGACTCACCGATCCGCAGATGCAAGAGCTTTTAAAAAAAATTGGAAAAAAAGCTGAGATAAAAGAAAAAGAGACAGCAAATTCCTGAGAGATCAGAAAGATTTTTATTTAGGAAAAATCTTCGACTGGGGAAGCAAGCGGCAACAAAGAAAGAAAAATCGCTTTGCTGGAAGAAAAAATAATAATGATGATCTGTGGACCACAGACTCTAATTCCAGTGCCTCGGATGATTCTTCTAAATCACAGAAAAATACAAGCATCCCTTTAGGAAACACACAAGACGGGGAAGAAAGGGAAAAGGAAAGGAAAGAGGGAAAAGGTGGTCGGAAAAGGAAACATGTGACCTGGAAGAAATAAATGTGGGTGAAAATAGTCATCCCTTAAAGGGAATGTGTTGCCAGAAAAACATGTTGTTTTTTTTAAAATTAAACATTTAGTGTGTGGGTGATTAAACATTGTTCAAATTTTTTTTATTTTTTTCACGAGTCAGGAAATATTATAAATTAATTCTAATTTATAATACTACCCATTTTTGGTCACTAGATGGAGCTATCCCCAAAATTGCAGCTTTGCAAAATTGGGTAAAAAGCCCTCGCTCTAGTGAGCTCTCAGCATCCCCCCCTCCTTTATCCTGGCTAGTGCCGAGATAAACGAGGGGTTTGAACGGTGTAACCTCCTACACTGTGTGTCGCCATTTTTTGAGCTAACACACAGTGTAGTAGGTTTACATACAGTAGTAAACACACACAAACACGAACATACATTGAAATCTCTTACCTGCTCCTGCCGCCGCGGCTCCCTCCGGCCCGTCCGCTCCGTTTGCTGCCGCTGGTCCAAGTGCACAAATCCGGAAGCCGCGACCGGAAGTAGTAATATTACTGTCCGGCCGCGACTTCCGGTCCACAGGAAAATGGCGCCGGATGGCGCCAATTTCGAATTGGACTGTGTGGGAGCGGCGCATGCGCAGTTCCCACACAGACGCCGTACACTGAAGTCAATGGGACGGGAGCCGTTCGCAGTCCCTATGGGACTGTGGCTGCCGTATTCCATGTCTGTATGTGTCGTTAATCGACACACACAGAAATGGAACAAAAAATGGCAGCCCCCATAGGGAAGAAAAAGTGTAAAAATAAGAAAAAGTAAAACACAAACACACAAATGAATATAAATGTTTTTAATAAAGCACTAACATCTTTAACATATAAAAAAATAATTTGTGATGACACTGTTCCTTTAAAGAGGCTCTGTCACCACATTATAAGTGCCCTATCTCCTACATAAGGAGATCGGCGCTATAATGTAGGTGACAGCAGTGCTTTTTATTTAAAAAAACGATCTATTTTCACCACGTTATTAGCGATTTTAGCTTTATGCTAATGAGTATCTCAATGGACAACTGGGCGTGTTTTACTATTGACCAAGTGGGCGTTGTACAGAGGAGTGTATGACGGTGACCAATCAGGGTCATACACTTCTCTCCATTCATTTCCTCAGCACATAGGGATCCTTTTAGATCAGTATGTGCTGTCTTATACATTAATGATACTGAAGTGTTTAGACAGTGAATAGACATTCCACGGGATGTCTATTCACAATCCCGGCACTTCGTTAACATTTCTGTGGTAGTTACAGCAGAGCAGGCGTAATCTCGCGAGATTACGCTGTAGATGACAGGCAGGGGCGTAACTAGGGAAGACTGGGCCCCATAGCAAACTTTTGACTGGGGCCCCCCTCCCCTGGGTATCACACAACCCCCCCCCTTGTAGATAGTGCCTCCCTATAGATTCTGCCACACAGCGCCCCCTATAGATGGCACCATACAGCCCCTTGTAGATAACGCCATACAGCCCCCCTGTAGATAGCGCCATACAGCCCTCCCCCTGTATATAACGCCATACAGCCCTCCCCTGTAGATAATGCCATACAGCCCTCCCCCTGTATATAATGCCATACAGCCCCCCCTGTAGATAACGCCATACAGCCCTAAACCCCCCTGTAGATAATGCCATGCAGTCCCCAACCCCGCCCCCAAAAAAACGGCTTATAGTTTGTCCTACAAAAGACATGCATCCCCTATCCACAGGATAGGGGATACATGTGTGATCGCTGGCAGCGATAAGGAAACCGGGGGACCGAAAGTCCCTCGAAGTTCTTCAATGACAAACCTCGGACTTCCGGGGTCTGCGCAGTTCAATAAAAATGAAAGCTCCTTTGCATGCATGCATGCGCACAAGCGTGACCGGTGCACAAGTCATTTCTATGGAGCTGCCGACAGACTCCGGAAATCCGAGGTCTGTCATGGAGAACTTCAAGGGACTTTCGGTCCCCTGTTCTCCTTATCGCTGGGCGTCCCAGCGATCCCACATGTATCCCCTATCCTGTGGATAGGGGATGCATGTCTTTTGTAGAAACAAGTATTAATTGTGGAAGGGGAAAGAAGGGAAAGACTTGTGGTTCAATTGAACAATTGAAAAAAAACAACTTTATTTATAAACAATTATTATGAATATTTAAAATTATCCAACGCAGGTCCAATTGTATTGTAGTGCAGATGACCCCCAATCCTACACTATTAAAGGACACAATTTTCCTCATGAATTGTATGTTATTCATTGTTGCTATCTGGCAGTGAATTAGTGTAAAACAACCAATAAATATTTCTGCCAAGATTATCAGTGCAGGTTGCAAGGGAAGATAGTATCAATGTCTGAATGTCTCCCTTTTATATTAGTTGAAACATGCTTAGACCCTTATTTGTGTCTATGTTATTATAGACACAAAGTGACATTGAGTTATAGAGTTTTAGGTCATGTCACATTAAGCTGCCTGCTCCCTTGTATAGGAGCTGGAGCAGCTTTGAGCACGAGGAACGCACTGACTTAGTTATCAGCGCCATCGCCGATGCGCTGCAGCCACTGAGTCAAATGTCAAATCCTCCACACTGCCGAGGACGGGAGGAGCGACAGGCAGCAGGAGAATGAAGTTCCCGGGCTGTGTGAGTGATATAAGCTGCTGACGTGATCCTGAGCCTCTCGTAGTGTGAGAGGTTCTCAGCTGTCAGTGATGCACGATCACCTGACAGTTTCTCTTGTTGCCCTTCAGTGGCGTTGCGCTGTAGCAGCCATAGCGGCTCGTGCCGGCGGGTGGCACGGGCCCCCTCATGCTGCGGGCCCCGTAGCAGCCGCTACGGCTGCTACAGTGGTAGTTACTCCAATGATGACAGGTTAAAACGAGATTACACTTGCTCTGCTGTAACTACCACAGAAACGTTAACGAAGTGCTGGGATTGTGAATAGACATCCCGTGGAATGTCTATTCGCTGTCTAAACACTTCAGTATCATTAATGTGTTCGTATGAGGCTGGGTTCACACGACCTATTTTCAGACGTAATGGAGACGTTTTAAAAAGACGGCTCCAATACGTCGGCAAACATCTTCCCATTGCTTTCAATGGGTTTGCCGATGTACTGTGCCGACGACCTGTCATTTTACGCGTCGCTGTCAAAAGACGACGCGTAAAATTACAGCCTTGTCAAAAGAAGTGCAGGACACTTCTTGGGACGTTTTTGGAGCCGTTTTCTCATTGACTATTGAAAACAGCTCCAAAAATGGCCGAAAAACGCTGCGAAAAACGCGAGTTGCTCAAAAAACGTCTGAAAATCAGGTATTGTTTTTGGCTCAGCGTGTGAACATACCCTAAGACAGCACATGCTAATCTAAAAGGATCCCTATGAGCTGAGGAAATGAATGGAGAGAAATGTACGACCCTGATTGGTCAGTGTCATACACTCCTCTGTACAACGCCCACTTGGTCAATAGTAAAACACGCCCAGTTGTCCATTGAGAAACTCATTAGCATAAAGCTAAAATCGCTAATAACGTGGTGAAAATAGATCGTTTGTTTTTTAATACAAAGCACTGCTGTCATCTACATTATAGTGCCGCTCTCCTTATGTAGGAGATAGGGCACTTATAATGTGGTGACAGAGCCTCTTTAAATATTGTTAATTTATCGAACCTGGAATTGGGCACGGACTGTATTAACTTTTTAAAGAAGGGACTTAGAGTCTGGAGCAAAGAAGGGGTGGTGGGGAACCTTGATAAGAGAAATGTGCTCTGACCAGGAATGGTACTAGAAACAAAGGGTAGAGATATAGTGGGGGGCTGTGCGGGGAGGGGGGAAAGGGGGGAAGTTGGGGATTTCCTGATATGCTGTAACTATTGTATACGATGTTGGAAAATTGTAATGTGAATGTTAATGTGTTATTTCATTTCTGTGTTCGTATCAATAAAATTGGATTGATTTAAAAAAAAAAAAAAAAGAAGGGACTTGACTATCGCATGGTAGAGAGCTTTGATATAGTAGATTTTGAAACGGATCTCTTTAAGGGTATAAAAAAATTAAATCTCTGTAAAATTTTTGTTTGTCCTACTGCTATGGACTGATAAAGAAAAAAGAAGAAGAGATCCCCAGCCATGTTAGCGCTTTATGCTTCAGTGTAAGGGTATGTTCACACGCAAACGTAATATACGTCTGAAATTACGGAGCTGTTTTCAGGCGAAAACAGCTCCTGAATTTCAGACGTAATTGCTCGTACTCGCGTTTTTCGCGGCGTCCATTACGGAGGTAATTGGAGCTGTTTTTCAATGGAGTCAATGAAAAACGGCTCCAATTACGTCCCAAGAAGTGACATGCACTTCTTTGAGGCGGCCGTCTTTTTACGCCAGTGTGCACAGAACATCGTAACCCCATTGATTACAATGGGCAGGTGTTTGCCGGCGGTTTGGAGCCGTATTTTTGGACGTAATTCTAGGCGTAAAACGCCCGAATTACGTCCGTAAATAGGGCATGTGAACATACCCTAAGAGAAAACTTCACTGAAGCAGAAAAAGAATGTGTTATTTTATTGCCAGAGTTATCCAATAATGATTTTGTTGGCAGAGTTATCCAATAATGTTAACCCCTTAATGATCGGGCCTGAAAATACCTTAATGACCAGCTCAATTGACGTGGCTGTATGAGGCTTTGTTTTATGCGAGAGAAATAGTAATTTTTTTTCCCCACAGTTTGGAGGTAAAAAAAAAATTTTTTACGCCGTGAATATAGGAAAAAGCGATTCTCGGAATAGTTTTTTTTGTTTAGTTTTTATCCTGTTCACGTTTCACGCTAAATAACCCATTAGATTAATTCTTCACGTTATTACGGTCAGGTAGATATCTAATATCCATAGGTTTTTTGTTTTTATTTAGTGTAGGGGCAATAAAATGTATTTAATGCAAAATAAAGACTCTTTTTGTGACTTTTATTTATTTATTTGTTTTGTTACTTTTTTTTTTTTTTTAATCCCATCAAGGGATAACTTTATTTGTAACTTTATTTTTTACTTGTAATGTATTAGCATACTTCTGTACGCTAATACATTACACTGTGTCACTATGACACAGGCTGCTGATCGGGCAGCACATAGTGTGCCCGAACAGCAGGCACATGGAACAGACAGCCCTGGGGTCCTTTGTAGGTCCCCAGGGCTGACTGCAGAGGGATTCCCAATTGTTTGATTGCATCACTGGAATCCCGGTGATGCGATCACAGAGGGGAATTCCCTTTGATCTTGCCGCGGTCACGGACAGCGGTAATCAAAGGGTTAAACAGCTGGGGTCCGAATGTGTGTCGACCCCAGCTGTGTTCAGGAAGCTGGTCTAAGATCAGGAGCTGTTAGTAACAGCTCCTGCTTAGAGGATGAGCGCTCCCACGAGCGCTCATCAGCCTAATCTACAGCGACGCCAAAAGACGTCTCTGTAGACTAAGCACCTGCACTGCCTGACGTCAAAAGACAGTGGGCGGTCGGGAAGGTGTTAATCCTTGTATAATTGATGCAGTTGAGGCTTCACAGGTGGGATCAAATCTACTTTCAGGGTCAATGCACACGATGCGTATTACGTGCGGGTTTGTCGCGCGTATTTGTGTGCGAGAAAACCACAGCATAATACAGTACCAGCATAGTCAATGAGATTCCAGGAAATCTCATGTACACGCTTCAGTATTTTTGTGCACGTAAATTCACCTGCGGTGGGGATTTTAACATCCGCAGCATGTCAATTTATTTTTCGTTTCCGCTTGCGAATGGTATCTGCCTAGTGCTGAGGAAAACCGCACTAAAATCTACAGCATAAAAATGCGCCAAAAAACACATCAAAGCTTAAAAACAGCACCAAAAAACGCATCTAAAAAAACGCACGATTAGGTGCGTTTTTTACCTGCGAATTTCCTGCGTATTGCTGTGGTTTTGGTGCATATTTCCCGCATGTAGCCTCACTCCTCCACAAGTTCCAGGGAGCTGCCTTTAAATTTTTTCTACACAAGTAAAAAATTATGTAAAATCCATAGGATACAGAGAAGGCTCACACCTCATAGAAGGAGAGGAGAGAGCCCATAATTGGTTAAAAAAAAACCTGGATAATGTGGTAATAAAAAGCGCAGACAAAAGGTGGGAACACTGTACTAATGCAAAAGAATATTATATGTCCGAGGCCAATAGACAATTGTCATACCAGATCACTCATTCAAAACTAAAGAGTGATCCCACCCTGAAGTTCCGGGCCAACTGCAGACTTTGCCCCACAGGAATGTGGAGAACGGTATATTGTCACGAAAAACAGCAGAGAAGCTGTATCCTATATATCCCCAAAAACCGACATGGTACTTTTTTACAAAAATCCACAAAACTAATGAGCCTAGGGTTGCCCGATAATATTGGGAGTGGGCTCTTTAACAGAGCCACTCTCGAAATATATTGATTGGCTATGAAGACCGACACTTTCTTTCGTATCTTAAAGATACAAATGATTTCTTAAACGCCATAAGGAATTTTACATGGGAACAAGGGTACCTTTTACCATCAATAGATGTAGAAAGTTTATATACGTGGATCCCACATAGTGTAGGAGTAGAGACAGTAAGAAGAGTTCTACTCAATGCAGAGAAAAGTGAAGGATATATTAATTTCGTATGTGATGCTATAAGCTTCATCCTCACTCATAACGCCTTTAATTTTGGTAATGATTGGTACATACAAAATAATGGTACCGCAATGGGCACATCTGTTGCATGGACTTTTCCTAACCTTTTTTTAGGCGTATTTGAAGATGAATATATAATAACTCTTCAATCCCTTCTTGAAAGAGATTAAACTTTTCCTTATATATGTGGATGGTATTTTTATTATATGGTCTAGCACAGAAACACATTTCTCAGAGTTTGTCGACCATTTTAATGAGACAAACAAGATGAATATGAAGTTCACATCAAAAATATTTTTTTCAGAAGTAGACTTTCTAGATGTTAAAATATAAATAAATGAAGGAAGACTTCATACAGTAGGCTTTTGAAAACCAACATCCACAAATGCTTTGCTACATGATCATAGCTTTCACCCTCATCAAATAAAAAAATCCATACCTTATGGCCAATTTGTAAGGTTAATACGAATTAACAAAACAGGTGAGACATTCCTAGAACAGGCTAATGATTTAAAAAAACTTTATTGGAAAGAGGGTACCCAAGCCCTTAACTAGGGGAAGCTCTAGAGAGAGCACCTCAAGGAGCCAGAAAGAGCGTCTCGACTGTGATAGAAAGAAGAGACAGAAAAAAAATAAAAGAACGCAGGTTCACCTTTACCTTTAAACATAATTCGTAGGATCAAATTATTAAAAATACCATATACAAACACTGGCATTTAATTGAAGAAG